>NC_081377.1:40067516-40667516 GCF_030684315.1 Stegostoma tigrinum | reverse complement strand
TTTCTGATCTTTGCATTATTGCTTCTGCAATAAGTCCTGATATTGGGAATCCCTTTGGTGCTCCATTGATGTGTTTGTATATGCTTTTGATGAAGGTAAAGTGGGTTGTGAGTCACAGATCTAGTAGTTTCATGGTGGTGTCCTTGTTGGTGCTGTCAGTGTCCTGGGTAGTCTGCCTTCCTGATTTGCCCAGCAGTGTGGTAATTTTTTTTGGCTAGGTCACTGCTTACGGATGTAAATAGTGCTGTTACACTGAAGGATACCATCACCTCGTCCTCATCTTTCCTGGTGTCCATGTTGATGTTGAGGAATTCTTGGGATGAGTGGTTGGAGAGGGTAGTGTTGTCCACTAAGTATTTCAATTTCTGTTTTAGTTCTTTGTACAGGCTATATGTTAGTGTGCCTGGCAGTGAGACAGTGGGTCTGAAGGGGACCCCAGTTTGTGTACCTTGGCTGAGCCCATAGAATCTGGGTGCATTGGATCACTCCAGCTTCATTTTTTGGTAGTCTGTCTTGCTGATGTGTCCTGAGTTGTGTAATTTCTTCAGGGTCATTGTAATCCAGTTCCATAACTGTGGTGTCAGGTCTATTGTCTATTCAATAGGATTATGGCTGATCTGATATTCCTCATGCCCACTTTCCTGCACTTTCCCCATAACCTTGGTCTGTTTAAGAATCTATCTGTCTCAGCCTTAAATACACACAAGGATTCTGCCCCCACTGGTCTCTACATTGAGGGGTTCCAAACACACTCAACCCTGCAGGAGGTGAAATTCCTTCTCATTTCAAGCTTAAATTGGCACCATTATGATCTGAGACCAAGCCCTCTGGTCCTAGACTCTCCCATGAAGAGAGACATTCTCTCAACATTTACCTTGACAAGGCCTTTAAAAATTATTGCGAAAAAAAATCGGCTAAATTACTGTTATCCTACAGGGAGCCAACAATCCATATGGAGTCTGGTTGTATGTGACTCCAGTTCTCCCCTCACCGTTATATTGTCGGCTCTTAGAATTTTATGAAGTATGCCTTCAAGTCACTGAGTTATAAACAATTTCTACAAAGTTCCCACTGAGAGGATAGATTCGTCAGAAACAGAGCGTAGAGGCAGAAAGTAATTGTGACAGGTGATAGGGTGCAGTGCCTGCCCTTTTACCTCCTCTGTCTCATTGCAATCTGCGATTTGCCTTTTAGTTCTTTTAAGGTGCAGTAGTCACTGGACCTACTGTGACCTCCTCCACCTTGGACAGACTCAGAATAGGGTGGGGATCCATTCTTGCAGAGGACCTCCATTCAGTTTTCTCAAATGATAGTGAATCTGTGGAATTCTTTACTGTAGAGGGCTATCAAGGGTGGGTCATTCAAAGTTGAAATAGGCAGATTTTTAATCAGTAGGGGAATCAAGGATTATGGGGAAAAGGAAGAGAAGTGGAGCTGAGGATTATCTGATCTGCTGTGATCTCATTATCTGGTGGAGCAGATTTGATGGGCTGAATGGCCTACTTCGACTCCAAAGTCTTATGTTCCTATGGGTCTTCGTAAGCAGCACCATGGCCTTCCTTTTGCTTCTCATTTACATTCTCCACCTGTCCCCTGCTGTCATCCAATGAAGCAAGCTCAAGAAACAATACTTTGGGCAGAATCTAACAGGGACAAGTGGGGTGGGGGCTTGAATGGGGGTGGGAGTGGTGTGGTGGGACAGATTGCTCTCACCCTGGAAAGACAAGTCAATGTCCAACTCAGAAGAAGCCTGTCCTGCAGCCACAGCATGTGGCAGGTTGCTAAATTAATGTAGAGTGAAGCTTCCAAACTCTGGTGAGGGGAAGTTCCACCCATGATTGACAGTCAACTTCAGCAACAAATGCAGAAATTTCTCTCAGCTGGTCTAGCCACATCTGTGGAGAGAAATCAATGTTAACGTTTTGGATCCAGTGACCCTCCCTCAGGACTGATGGTAGCTAGGAAAACGTCAGTTTATATGCAGAAGATAGAGTGGGGGTGGGAGGAAGTAATGAGCAGATGAGGGGAAGAGATAGAGCCCGAAGAGAGAAAAAAAGCAGTTGTATAGACAAAAGAGTTGATAGCAACCAGCCTAGGAGAACAAATGTCTGCTAATGGGGATTGGAGGTGGTTAACAATGGCTAGTGAGTAATAGCAGACCAAGTGATAACGAGCAAAAACAGAACATAACATAGAACATAGAACAATACAGCGCAGAACAGGCCCCTCAGCCCTCGATGTTGAGCCAAGCTGTGAACTAATCAAAGCCCCTCCCCCTACACTATCCCATCATTATCCATATGCCTATCCAAGGACTGTTTAAATGCCCCTAATGTGGCTGAGTTAACTACATTGGCAGGCAAGGCGTTCCACGCCCTTACCACTCTCTGGGTAAAGAACATGCCTCTGACATCTGTCTTAAATTTATCACCCCTCAGTTTGTAGCTATGCCCCCTTGTACAAGCTGAAGTCATCATCTTCGGAAAAAGACTCTCACTGTCCACCCTATCTAATCCTCTGATCATCTTGTATGTCTCTATTAAATCCCCTCTTAGCCTTCTTCTCTCCAATGAAACAGACCCAAGTCCCTCAGCCTTTCTTCATAGGGCCTGTGCTAGAAGTTGCTGGAAAAGCTCAACAGGTCTGGCAGAATCTGTGACGAGAAATCAGAGTTAGTGTTCTGGACCCGGTGACCCTTCCTCAGAACTGATAGTAGCTTGGAAAATGTCAGTTTATATGCAGAAGACAGAGTGGGGGAAGGGGGATAAGGAGTAAACAATATGTGGGATAGAGTCCAAAGAGAGAGAACAGTTGGGCAGACAACGTAGTGGATTGGGAGGTAAATAGCTGCGAATGGAAACTGTTAGTGACTAACAATAGGTAGTGTGTAATGGCAGGCCTGGTGTGTGGGGTAGGGGGCTGAGACATGGGAGAGTTCAGGCCCTAAAGTTACTTGACTTGATACTGAGTCCAGAGGGCTGAAGGGTCCCCAGGCTAAAAATGAGATGTTGTTCTTCTAACTTGCACTGATCTTCACTGCAGCACTGCAGCAAGCCAGTGACAGAAATGTTGGCCAGGGTTCAAGGTGGTGTGTTGAAATGGGAGGCAACTGGAAACTCAGAGTCTTTATTGCTGACAGAATATAGATGTTCTGCAAAGCAGTCACCCAGTCTATGCTTCATTCATGTAGAGGAGGCCACATTGTGAGCAGTGAATACAGTCAACTATATTAAATGAAGTGGAGGTAAAATTCTGCTTCATCTAGAAGATATGTCTGGGCCCTTAGATACTGAGGAGGAAGGAAGTAGACAGGCAGTTGTTACATTTCTTGCTGTTGCAAAGCAAGGAGATGTGGTCTATGAGGAGATGTGGGAAGTGAAGGAATAATGGAGCAGGGTTTCTGGGCGGGAATGGTCCCTGCGAAAGGCTGTCAAGGGATGGGAGGGAGATGTGTGTGTGGTGGTGGCATCCTGCTGGAAGTGATGGAAATGGTGGTTAATGATCCTCTAGAATGGGATGTAGGTGGGATGGTAGATGAGGATAAGGGGGACTCTATCACTGTTCCGGGAGGGAAAAGACAGGGTGAGGGCTGAAATGCAGGAGATGGGACAAATCTGGCTGAGGACTCTGTCAACTGGGCAAATCCTCAGTTAAAGAAGATTGTGAACATTTCAAAAAACCCCTTTTTTACAGTTGGCATCATCAGAATGATGCAATGGAGATAGAGAAACTGAGAGAATGGAATAGAATCTTTACAGGAAGCAGGGTGTGAAGATGTATAGTAACTATGGGGGTTTGAGAGTTTGTGGTGGAAATTGTTGGTCAGCCTATGTCCAGAAATGGAAACAGAGAAGTTGAGGAAGAGAAGGGAGGAGTCAGATATAGACTAGGTGAAGGTGAGAGCGAGGTGGAAATTGAAAGCAAGATTGATAAACATTCCCAATTCTGGATGAGATGGGGAAGCAGCACTGATGATGCCTTTGGTATATTGGAGAAAGAGATGTAGGTAGGGGCCAGAGCAGGACAGGAAGAATGTTTGTTCCATGTACCAGGTCTTGTTATCACATGGTCTATTCCACACTATTCATTGTTAGTCTCTAATTGTCCCCATTAACAGTCATTCATTGTCCTAGGCTGACTGTTACCCACTCCTTTATCATCCAACTATATTTTTCTTTCTTTAGTTTCCATCACTGCCTATCACTTAATCTACCCCTCTCCTGCAGTTGGTAATTCTGCATGAAAACCAACTTTTTTCCAGCTATCATCAGTTCTGAGTGGGTCATTTGATTTCTCTCCACAGATACTGCTAGACCTGCTGAAAGTTTCCAGTAACTTCTGTTTTTGTTTTCTGTTTCCCAGCATCTACAGTTCTTAGAGTTTTCCATTCAGTTAGCTGCAGCAGTGCCACAAACTTTATCGTGGTCACTGCTGGTACTGCATGTCACCCCATTGGGAAGGCGCCAATGGCTCCCAGACATAAGTAATTCAAAAGCCTTGGCTTGGGCCAGCTTCAGGAAGGAGAGAAGGGTGCCAAGAGGTGCATTTCATAAGTCTAGGTTACTGTTTCCCAGTGCACAAAGGGCACCTCTTTAAGATAATGCCTTCTCTTCCTTTCCATAAGACAGGCTGCCTCCCCTATCCACTTACCCATTCCAATCCTGTGTTGTTTTATAGGTGTCAACTGAGCAAATATAGGGGCGACTCAGGGATAGTCGGTGAGCTGGGATCTGCCCTATTTTACGTGAAATTTGCTTCTGCTCCCATCGAAAACGCAGTGAAAAGGGCGGTGTAGAAACCAACCCCTTATCTTTACACTCAGTACTTGACTACCTTCTGGACTCAACATTAAACTGATAATTTAACTGCTGCCTCCATTTTGTTTCATGCCTTTTGCTGATTTGGTTTCTCATTTTCACTCTTTATCTCTTCACTTCGCACACAGATGGTTGATAGCTGGTCTTTCAAATCTCTTCTGGATGCAACTGTTGTTTCTTCACTTTACCTGTTGTCACGCTGACCTTCTTTTAACAGCAAAGCATTTTCCAAAACTTTTCCTGCACTCTCCTGTCGTAGACCTTCCCTTCTGATTATCCTCTCCCTTCCCTTTCAACTACTCAGCAGGCACTGTATTCCTATCTTTCCCAAGATCTGATCAAGCGTCATTGACCTACAATTTTAACTGCTTCTCTTCTCGAGTACTGCCTGACCTCTTGAGTACTTCCAGAACTTTCTATCTTTAGGTTGTTATTTTTGGAGTATATTTAAAACAAAAAATTTTTAAAAACGTACATCTCTAATTTGCCTTGGATTACCAGATATTAATATAGAATAAAATATTGCTTTTCATCACCAAAGATATTGCAGAAGGTGGTCTCCTTTATCACCTAGGTCACCGGTGAATATGTTTTGAACAGGAAGTTCTCAGTGATTTTGCAGGGCCACATGTCAGTGGTTCACCAGAGCAAGAGTCACAGATGGGAAGCACAGGTCACTTCTTTGGACTCAACTTCCCATTTCTTTTCAGCAGGGTTTTTCAATAAAAAATTAAATGAATCTACTTTACTATAGATTCATTAATTCAGTGCAACCTCACTTACACCTTCACTGCACTTTGCTTCAGATATGTTCTCACAAAGTACCTTTGTCACTGGTTAGTGGTTGCATTTCATTCATCTCATACTTGTGAACTGTGTTGCATTATTTCAGAAGACTCAGTTACGGTCATAGAGCAGGAGATGCCTCAACAAAGTTCACCCTGATGTCCCCTATTTTAGTACCATAGGTAAACCTGCACATACTTCTGCCACACCGATCAGAGGAAACAGAAGCAAGCCTGGAAGCGAACTCTGGACACCATTGCCCACTTACATCCGTTTGGCAAAATTGCCTGAAGCTCCTCTCTCATCAGTATTTAATCTAATTTATTCTCCTCCAAGTAATTCCATATTCCTCAATCTTCCCTTGCACTATTTATTAAACTCAAATTCCACCAGCTGCAATGGCAGGATTCCTCGGGGCATAACCTAGGTGTTGGTACATTAGGAGATGATGACCATTGGCATTATTGGTAATGGTATTGTTATAATACTATCGGTATTATCACTAGACCATTAATCCAGTGACCCAGGTGATGTTTTTGGGGCTTGGGTTTGAATCCCACCACAGCAAATAATGAAATTTGAATCATTAATTCCACCTGGAAATAAGAATCTAATGATGGCCAAGAATCCATCATTGGGGAAAACCTATCCGGTTCACTAATGACCTTTAGCAAAATCTCTACCTGGTCTGGCCTATATGTGACTCCTGACCCACAGCAATGTGTTTGACTCTTAACTTCACTCTGGGCAATTAGGGATGGGCAGTAAAAGTTGATCTGGCCCTGGAGGCCCACATCTTTGGGATGAATAAAAAAATCTTGGTTCTGAGGGGAATGTGGATTCACACTAACTGCTTGAAGGACGATCTTACATTTCATATTGAGCTTTAGGTCTTATTTCCCTGAAGCTGGTGAGCTGTACAGATTAAGTGGCCATGACCAGGTTTAAAGACTGAGTCAGTGTGGTACCGACAGAGGTAAGATTTAAAAGGGACATAAGGGGCAACATTCTCACACAGAGGTTTGTGCGTGTATGGAATGAGCTGCCAGAGGAAATGTTGGAAGCTGGTACAATTATAACATTTAAAAGGCATCTGGATGGGTATTTAAATAGAAAGAGTTTAGAGGGATATGGGCAAAATGCTGGCAAATTGGACTAGATTAATTTAGGATATCTGATCGGCATGGACAAGTTGGACCGGAGAGTCTGTTTCCGTGCTCTACGTCTCTATGACTTTATAACTCTAAGATATGAGAGAGAATAGTTGTTTCTGATGAAAGGGGGTGATTGGGATCCATCTGACAAGACATTTCCTCACTTGGTTAACGGTTGTTCACACTTGAGCCCAACAACATGCAATAATTCTTTCTTGCACTGTTTCCTTCTAGCCTTTGCTAAGGAGTAGAAATAGCTGCTGGTTGCTCACTTAGCATGTTAATTGACAGATATGGGAGCAGAAATCTGGGCAGCATTATTCCATTGAAGTCCTGCTTATGAATTTATTAAAATGATTCATCAGCATCTTGAGAAAGATTGTGTGTCAGAAATCAAATTAGCTCTGATTCTGAGTTTTTCCCATGGAGACCTCTTAACTGAGACCTTCATTTTTGTGCCCTAGTGCCACACTGCAATGCTCATCTCCCCCCCCGACCCAAACCCCCACCCCCAACATGGGGCATGGAATCTCCTCTACTGTCCCTACAGACTGCTGCTTCTGATGATTCTTCCTTTTTCCTCAACCAAGGTTTCCACATCACTGTGGTTGACAGGCCCCTCAACATGTCCGAAACACTTATCCACAATTACGCTCTCACCTGTTCCCCTTCTTCCTAGAACCAGTGCCACCCTGTTAGCTTTTACTTTCAAGGGGCCAAATACCTTTATTTCTGACACACTGGACACATTTTGTCTCAGGCCTTTTTAGCACTCAAAACTGACCGTAGTCTCCACAACATCCAGTTTGCACCTTCATGGCTCCCAACACCTTACTTCCCTCAGACGCTACATTCTCTACCTACCCTCTTTTACTTCATTCACCCCACTGTCCAAGGCCCCAAACAGTTCTTCCAGGTGAAACAGGAATTTACTGATACTTTATTCAAACTGGCCCACTGTATTCATTGCTCACAATGTGGTTTTCTTCACACGAAGATACCAACTGCACCTGGATGGTTTGCTTTGCATAACGGTCCCACTCTGTCTGCAAGCCAGACCTCAAATTTCTGGTTGAAAAATGAAATAACTGCAGACTTTGGAAATTATAAGGAAAACCAAAAATTGCTGGAAAAGCTCAGCACATCTGGCAGCATATGAGGAGAGAAATCAGAGTTAATGTTTTGGGTCGAATGACCTCCCTCAAACTTCAGGTTACTCATCATTTTTCATTCAGGTCTCATGCTCTGTCCTTTACCTGTTGTCAGGGGAGTGTTTGGGTGTAGTCCAAAACAAATTCGAGGGATTTCATTCTCCGATTAGTCATTTTACAGATTTCCATGCAACAATTTCATACCCTGAATCCTGATTCTATTTAGATCCTGTTTTCCTCACCAATCTGAAGCTTTCTCTACATTTCTTGTAATTTTTGCTCAGAAATGTTCATTATTATCATGCTGCACAAATGCTTTGTCTGTTTTGTGCAACGCTTCCTTTACATTTTGTTCCATGAAATTTTTGTCTCAACCTCTACCCTCTCGCAGGTCTTCATTTTTATCCCACATTCCCCTTTGAAGTGGAATAAAATCCATCATCTTTCTGCTCTACTTTAATTTTGAAGAAGAGATTATATTTACTTGAAACTATTCTGTTCTCTCTCCACTGTCAGATGGGTTGAGTTTTTCTAGCTCTTGCTGTAAAGAATGAAATGAATTGACTTTGCAGTGTGGGACCAATGTTGTCACGGATAATGCATGCGAGTGCGAATCAGGAGATTGTAAGTTTGATTCCTAACTTAGGGTGGCATGATGGCTCAGTGATTAGCACTGTTGTCTTCTAGCATCAGGGACCTGAATTTGGCTTCAGACTTGAGTGACTATTTTTATGGAGTTTACACATTGTCCCTGTGACTGCATGGGTTTCCATTGGATGCTCCAGTCTCCTACCACAGTCTAAGGTTGTGTACACTAAATAGATTGACCATGCTAAATTGCTCATCGTGTCCAGCTTGGATGGATTAACCATGGGAATTACAGAGATGGGAATGGGGTGGGTCTGGATGGGATACTCTTCGGGGGATCAGTACAGGCTTGATGGGTCGAATGGCCTCTTTTTACACTGTAGGGATTCTATAATAGGTCAGCTGTGAACAAGGTTTGCGACAGCCTTCCTAGTCATATGATACCGCTGCATATTCAAGGTTTATTTTCAGTAAGTTCTAATAGACAGCCAGTTTAAACAGTTTGCTATTTATCTGGAATTTAGATAGAACAGTTTGCTTGTAAATTGCAAAATCCATTAAGTTTCTGCCTTTCGGTGTTTGCTTATTTCCTTAAAAAATAAATGGGTAATGACTTGAAATCACCAAATGTGTTATGTCATGTTTTTATTACAGTACTTTATGGTTTTTTTGGGTTTACTGAAGCAATATATGACATTGTGTTCCTGTTTTGTTGGTCACTGAGGCCAAAGATTCAAATTTCCCACATGTTGAATACACTAAAAATGAAAATGAATTCTTAAAAGTAATGATAGTATTTTGTCTATACCCCATCCACATGATTCTCGGTTCTAACAGCTACTGACTGGAATAAAAGACAGAAGTGGGAAATATAAAGGAATTTTCTCAACACCAAGTATGGACCTGCGCATGAGTTCAATGTCCGTAATTGTATATCATGCTCATACTATTTGTGGCGTGTCCCACAAAAGTTCCAGTCACCACTCCAAATATCCCAAAGCATACTGTACTTCTATCAGTCAAAGTGGATAGGAATTTTCATTGTTTTGAAAATTATTATAACACATCAATCTTTTTGGAAATTTGCTTATGTTACCCCAATTCTACTTTATTTGTTGATTGCTGACAATGCCAAAATTTATTTTTCATCCATAATTGCTCTGAGGAGGTTGGTGACAAGCTGACTTCTTGAAGCACAGCAGTAATGCTGATGGGAGTGGAGCTCCAGTGGTCGTGAAGGATATTCTCAAGTCACGATGGTATGTGACTTGGAGAGAAAATTTGAGACCTGCATCTATTACGTTTTGTCCTTCTGGATGATAGAGACTGTAGGTTTGGAAAGAGTTGTTGATGAGTAACTGACCCAAATTGTAGGTGGAGCACACTGCTGCTTCTGGTGGATTTGGTGCAGAGAAAGTGAAAGCTCAAGATGATGGATGAGTGTCAATCAATTCATTTGTTTTGACCTGATTGGTGTTAAGTCTATTGGGATGAGTGATTTGAATTTTCACTTCTCCAGGCAGGTGGAGAGTATTCCATTCAATTCCCGATCTGTGTCATATACATGTGGGACAGATTTGGTGAATCAGGAAGTGAGGTACTCACACCAAAACTTCCAGGCTCTGACCTGCACATGAAACCTCTGTAATTTTATGGCTCAGTTCCAGTAACCTGAAGTGATGTTGATAATGGGGGACTGACAGAGGTAATGGCAACTCTATTGAGAGTCAAGGTGAGGTGATTGGATTTCCTACTGTTGAAGGTGAGCGTTGCCTAGATAAAAGATTATTTTGACACATTCTGGGGAAGGGACACAGGACCCGAAACGTTAAATCTGATATTTTTTCTTCATAGCTGCTGCCAGACCTGTTCAGCTTTTCTAGCGACTCCTAGTTTTGTTCCTGATTTACAGCAACCACAGTTCTTTCTGTTGTTTCTTGATCCATGTTAATCCAAGTCTGAATCCTGTCTAAATCTTGCTATATCCAGGTATGGACTGCATTAGTATCTGAGGAGTTGCAAATTTTACTGGGTCCTATACAACCTTCTTTCTAAAGTTCAACTCAAAGTTTTTGGTTGGGTTGAGCATCAAATAAAATCAATCAACTATTTCATTCTAAAAACTTTGAATGTGGCATTTTTAAAAAATTTAAGCCTACCTAAGGTTTGACAGTAATTGGAGATAACAAAGTGTGGAGCTGGATGAACACAGCAGGCCAAGCAGCATCTTAGGAGCACAAAAGCTGACGTTTCGGGCCTGGGCCCTTCATCAGAAAGGAGTTCTGATGAAGGGTCTCGGCCCGAAACATCAGCCTTTTGTGCTCCTAAGATGCTGCCTGGCCTGCTGTGTTCATCCAGCTCCACACTTTGTTATCTCCAATTCTCCAGCATCTGCAGTTCCCATTATCTTTGACAGTAATAGCACTGCTTTAATAGAGTATGACAGACATGTAATAGTCAGTCTTTCTGGTGAGCTGTGTAAAATGAGCAAAGGTTGTTTTGACAAACTAATTGAGATTTATCATGGCTGCTCTTCATTGAATCTTGTCCAACATATACAAGCCCCTGCTGAAGATGAAATGAAAGCCACATGCAATGTTGCAAATATGACAATTGGTTTAGTTAGGAGACAAACAATATTTAAATAGATGCCAGAACAGAATTAACTCCTACTTTATAACAGCCTATTCAGTTGCTGTCTGTTTCTAAAAAAAATTGTTTCATGGGATATGAGCACCCTTTCCAATGCCCACAGTTGTTGATGGCCTCAAATGGCCCTTGAACAGAGTGGCTTGCTTGAAGGTTGCAGGGGACAGAGATGAGTCAATTATATAATTGTGGGTCTGGAGTCATGTGTAGGACAAACCAGGTGACAATTCCAGATTTCCTTCCCTGAAGGATATTAACGAAGTGGACAGTCTTGTAATGACATTTAATGATTGTTCAATCATCACCATCACTGAGACCAGCTTTTGATTCCAGCTTATATTTAAATACCATCAATTGGTGTGGTGGGATTCAAACGTCTGTACCCAGAACTTTAACATGGGCATTAGGATTACTAATCCACTGGTTTTGCCGCTAAACCAACACCTCCCCACAATCTGTTTTTCCTTTCCACAAAGTACAGCAGTAGAACATCACGCAGTCCCATAGGTTTATCCTGTTTCTTCTCCAGTCAACTTTATGTCACATCCATGCGTGATCATCATTGAAAGTGGGTCACCTGGTCACATTTTATGCCTCTGTTTTAGCAGAAAGAGAGATGTGAAAGGGATTGCAGTATTTATAAGAACAGCAAGATTTAGGACTACATTCTGTTATTTTATTCACTATCAGGAAATAAAAAACATTTGAAGGTTCATGTTCTGTCTTAACCTCAATTTCTTGATATCAATCTCAAAGCAAAAAGATGCTTCAGTCAGACAGTTTGACCTTTAACCACCTCTTACTGGCTGTAACACGTGAACAGGTAATATTTAAATCAGCAATACTTGCTTCCTGAATGATGAGAAATCACATTGCTTTGAATAGCTGTGTTGGCATAGACTTTGTTGCTATTTTTGACTCACATCAAGTTTCATTATAAGTGTTAATATATTTTGACTGACACAGAGCACTGTAAATCAACCATTGTAAGAAGCTTACTAAACTATATAAATATATATAAATATACATTTTGGCAGTTTTAGTAAAGGCTTTTGCTTGAAATAAAGTTGTGTTTTTCACAATTAAGACATTTTCTCTCTGAAGTTTCATTGACGAATAAAATGTATGACTTCCCTTAACCAAGAAATTGACTACTGAAATTGCTAAACAATTAAAATGTTCAATTCTGGGAACATTTCTGTCATGCATAAATTGACCATGTCTTCAGATGAAACACCCATTTCCTCTTTTTTTTCCGCCAGTAAGCAAAAAAAAGCCTCATGACTCTCAGTTAGGTAAGCATTTAAAAAGTCTTGCATTTTCTAGATTCTGTCATTTGAGGCTTTAGTTTCTGAAGTCTAACCTCAATAGACCTTTGGTAAAAAGGCATCCACAGGTAAGAAACATTTAGTCACCGCATTTAGTCACCATTTAGTACCGCTGAACAGGTCAGTTAGAAAATATTTACAAGCACCCAAATTTCAATTTGCATGCTTTCGAAACTTTGAACTAATTAATACGCAAACCTTTCAATGTAGAATGAAGTTCGTGGTTTTCGCAGCTACTGTGGCATTAGCAAACACTCTCAGCCTCTCTGTTGAAGATTTGGAATGGATTGCTTGGGAAAAGAAATTTGGTCAGTTATTTTTCTGGCTTTTTATTTGTTCACTTGCTTATGTTATGGTTGCTATAAATCTACTCAGCGTATTTCAACATCTACGTAAATATCTAATGAGCTGAGGTTTAACTTGTTTTAAGGGAACATTGCTGGATTATAAAACTTTTTAAGTGTTTGTAACTGTTTTTACATAACTTTGATAAATTCTTGGTGTTTTCCAACTAGGAGAAGCAATTTATGGGCATTTTTAGACTGTAGAAAATTTTGAATTTCAGTCAGTCTGGCACAACATTTAGAGACAGCACAAAGAGAAGCACATCAAGAGGAAATTTCCACAAGTAACATTCACACCACAGCAGTGCCACGCAATATCTACTACTAACAAGAGAGAATCTAACCTCTTACCCTGACCTTCAATGACATTACTGTCATTAGATATCTATCACAAACATGTTAAAGCTCACCATTAAAACTTAATAGAACCAGCTACATAAATATTGTACCTGCAAGAGCAAATTAAAACATAGACGTTTTACCGTGATTGGCTCACCTACTAGCTCCACACTCCACCACAAGCAACTTCCAGAGATTACCATCGAACAGAAATTGAACAAAGTTTTCCATATCTGTGCTGTGACTATAAGAACGGTTCAGAGACTGAAATACCACAGTGAATAGAAAGGGGATTGTGTGTTATAATGAGAAGGCTGTTTGAGAAACATATCAGCCATTGTTGAATTGCTGACCAGACCCTCAATGGACTGAATGGCCTAAACCTGCTCCTATAGCTGATGGTCTCACAGCAACATGATCCTAGTAGGATAATAGGTCGGCACAACATCATGGGCTGAAGGGGCTGTACTGTGCTGTACTGCTCTATATTCTATGTTCTAACATATCTCCATACTCATCAAAGTCTGTCAATCACCTCCAAGGCACTGGCCAGAAGTGTCATAGAATATTCTCCACTTACCTGGATAAGTGCTGCTCCAACAACACTCAACAGGCTTGAAACAACTAGGGCAAAACAGACCACTTGATTTGCACCCCAGTTATCTATTTATTGTCACATATATCTAGAATGATACAGTGAAAAGTGAGTTGTTGCCACAATATGGCACCATTTCGCATTATAAAAAGAATAAAAAGAAGTTACAGCAATAGAGTTCTTCTTCTGCACAAGGGGTTTTCGGAGACAGTTTCAGGGCTTCTGCAAGGTGTCCCAGGTACAGCAATGTCAGGCCCACTAAGAGATCACATGTCAGGCCTACCACAGCAAGGAGTTTCCACTCAGGATATTTCATGCCCCATAATGACCTGTGGGTACTGCATCTACTGCAGCCGAAGACCCACTGACACTGCTCCAGCTCCGCCACAACATCAAACGATGAAAGAAAGGATAAAGAGAAAGAGAAAGATGAGAAAGGAGTGAAAGAGAGAAGGGTGCAGACAGCCTGGAGTGGATGGACTCAGGAACCTGAACACTATCTACTGTGCCAGCGTAGCCATCTTAGTATAAGAACTTATTCTCTCCAGTAACAGTGCCTGGAAGCTACAAATGTATTGCAATAACTCCCAAAAACCTTTTCAACAGCACCATTAAGCCCACAGCCATTACAATCTAAAAGGGCAAGGACTGCAGATCCATGGGGAAACTACCATCTGCCATCCTGAGTTGGAACACTGAACACTGCTGCCACTCCTTTAGTGCTGCCAGCTGAAAATCCTGGAGCTCCCTTCAATTAGCTGTCCTCAAATGGGTGGCAGCTGTTCAAGAAGTTAGCTCACTATCACTATGACAAGGGAATTTAAGGATAGGAAATGAATCTACTGGCCATGTCACAATACCCATATCCTGTGACTTAATTAAAAAAAAGTATTCAGAATTCTTAATTAGAGAAATAAGAGGTACATAAATGATGGTGATATTGGGGGTGAATCAGGAAGATGTTGATCAGGTCAGTCGGTCGACAGGAGTGGGATATTTTGCAGATTTTGGTGATTATGGTGTCTGCAGGTCCTGGGCATCAAGGTGGGGTTTGGGGAGTACATGAAATATCTGAGAGGGGCAGGTACAATGTTGGACTTGGGGATGATGGAGCTGGGGGTGGGCAGGATCTGAGCTTGGTTGATTGGAGAGAAGGTTGGAAAACATGTGGAAAGTCTTTGGGGAGCATAGATTGTAAAAGATCTTCATGTAGGCATCTGGATCCAGGAGATTGGTGTGTAAGCTCTTGATTCCATCAAATCTGCACTACGATGAAGCAGCTGGAATGTCTGATGGGCAGGAAAGTCGAAGATAGAAGTTCCCTTTAAAAAGCATGACAACAAGCTAGGCAGCCTCATTACCATATCTACAATGTCAATCCCTTACTTGGATTGTGTTGGTTATTTTCTAGCCTCAGTTAAAGTTGGAAATGGGTGGATTAGATGGGAATTTGGGCCTGCAAGTAGATGTCGGCTCAGTCCTGCTCAAACAAAACCTTCTATTTTAGAGATGGCAGGAACTGCAGATGCTGGATAATCTGTGATAACAAGGTGTGGAGCTGGATGAACACAGCAGGCCAAGCAGCATCAGAGGAGCAAGAAAGCTGATGTTTCTGAAAATTTTCTGAAGCAGGGTCCAGGCCCGAGACATCAGCTTTCCTGCTCCTCTGATGCTGCTTAGTCTGTTGTGTTCATCCAGCTCTACATCTTCTATTTTACGTAGGTGAAAATTTTATTGGTGTGGATTTCAAAAATCATTTCTGCTGTAAGGTCAAATAGTTCTCAATGAAAGTCGGTACAACACTTGGTGACTCAGTGGTTAGCACTGCTGCCTCACAGCGCCAAGGACCTCGATTCAATTCCAGCTCCAGGTGACTGTCTGTGTGGTGTTTGCTTGTTCTCCCTGTGTCGATGTGGGCTTCCTCTGGGTGCATTGGTTTTCTCCCACAGTCCAAAGATGTGCAGATTAGTTGGAGTGGCCATGATAAATTGCCCACCTTATTTTAACTTGATACTGCGAGGAGCTCCAATATGCTTTGTATTGAAGTTTTTTGGATTGAGGACTAGAGATTTATAACAAATAGAGGTAGATTAAAATCTGGCAGGACACTAGCCAATTTGCAAGATGCAGTATAAACTGCACTGCTTAGCTGTGGCTCAGAATTTACAAAAGTCTTTGTGACTGTCTCAGATAGTGCTGCAGTATAGCTGTGGTCCAATTTACACAGTTTTTCTTCTTACAAAGCAACACAGTGGGAGACATCTCAATTGTGTAAGAGTGTGACGTGGATAATAGAGAATTGGCAGCCTCAAGCGGGAGATTTATGCAAATACTGTGGAATAAAAAAGAAAAACACTACAGACGGTGGAAATCTGAAATAAAAACAGAAAGTGCTGGAGAAATTCAATAGGTCTGGCAGCAACTGTGATGAGAGAAATACAGTTCATCTTTTTGGGTCTGGTATGACTCTTCTTCAGAATTGAAATGAATTGGAAAATGATTGTTTTAATGCTGTTGACAGGAAGGGAGGAGGAACAATAAAATTATAAAGTGCTGGCATGGCTTATCAAGTCTGACAGCATAGAATCGTGACAGTTTGGGAGCAGGCCATTTGGACCACCAAGTCCATACAATTTGGCACAGTGGTTAGCACTGCCACCTCACAGTGCTCAGGGACCTGGGTTCAATTCCACCCTCAGGTGACTGTCTGTGTGGAGTTTGTATGTTCTCCCCGTGTCTGCGTGGGTTTCCTCTGGGTGTTCTGGTTTCCTCCCAAAGTCCAAAGATGTGTAGGTTAGGCGAATTGGCCATGCTAAATTGCCCTAGATTAGGTGGGTTATGGGGGATGAGTCTGGGTGGGATGCTCCAAGGTTCAGTGTGGACTTTTTGGGCTGAAGGGCCCGTTTTCACACTGCAGCGGTTCTATTCTTAACCCTCTGACGAGCATTCCATTCAGACCCACCCCCATAACACTGCATATCCCGAAGGTAATGCATTTAGCCTGCTCATCCTTTGACACTATGGAAGATTTAGCAAGGCCAATCCACTTGTTTTTCACATCTTCGGACTGTAGGAGGAAATCAGAGCTCTTGGAGAAAACCCATGCAGACACAGGGAGAACATGTAAGCTCCACACAGACAGTCACCCGAGAGTAGAATCCAGGTCTATCGCGCTATGAGGCAGCAAAGCTAAGCCACTGATTCACTGTGCTGCAGTTAAATGTCAGCTACTGTATACTTGACAAAATCTAACGTTAAGGGTTAGTCCTTAATCTGTAACAAATAAGTCAATTAATAGAAAATCCATCTGAAATCATTGTCATAAAATGAACCATTGTTCATGGAAAGTTTCTACAAAATGGAGAAGCCATTTTAATAAAAATAAGTGCATTGAGCATCATTGGAACATTGCAGTAGGCCAAGGGAGGAAATGTTAGCATGGGGCCAAAGGTTGTTATTTTGTTATTATCTGTCATAAACTATCATAAAGTCAGCATGCACTCAGTGAAATTCAATTAAGGAAAATGTCTCGAAAATCAGAATCAAACTAAGAAAGCTTAATCTATTGCAAGAAAAAAAGAATCACAGGATTTAGTTTACAGAAATCATTCAAAATGAAAGTGATGCATTCCATATGCACAATTAACCTTCAGAGCAATGCAGGTAGCAATTATAGATGTGGAATGTTATTCTATTAGTTCTTCTTTTCAGTGAGATTTCGGAAATACCTGGGTTTTCTCAATATTTTGCCAGTCCTATTTGTCTCACAGTCAATATAACTAATCACATTATGCCAGTATCCTTTAAAGAGACGTTTTTTATTCTGTAATCACTATATGACAGTATGTGGTCAAATAGAGTAAAGATCTCAGACTCCATCTTAACTTGAATCACATAAAGCATGCCACACTATGATGTTCCCTACT
This sequence comes from Stegostoma tigrinum, assembly GCF_030684315.1. NCBI lineage: Eukaryota > Metazoa > Chordata > Chondrichthyes > Orectolobiformes > Stegostomatidae > Stegostoma > Stegostoma tigrinum. The sequence continues at coordinate 40,649,839 of NC_081377.1, read as the reverse complement.
AAAATTGAATAGACTAATACTTGCCCAGAAATGTACATATTTATGAATGTAATAATTGCATACAATAGACAGTTGTAACAAATAGTTGTCAGTGTGACACTTTCCATGCCTAGTTTCTTCTATTATGAGTGCTAAAACAAGAATTGTTGCATTGGGTAAAATATCCTGCTGCCGACAAAGCCAACTTAATGTTGTTTCCTTTTCTCCCTCTCTCGCTTTCTCTAATCTAATTTTTCTCTTTCCTCTTCTTATATATAACTGAATCCATCCTGAACTCACTATCTTTTTGACATCTACTGCAATATATTTTCCCATCCATAAATGTCACAGGTAAAGGAGATAGCCTTTTAACTGGTTCACACAGTTCCCTGGTGCCCATATTTGACCAAAACAAGCTCACATCTCTGGCATCTTGTAGGTGAAAATGTGCTGAACTGAAGCATGCAAGGGTAAATCTAATAGCAGATGTTGTTAGTTGCCCATTATGGCAAAATCTGGTTAACTAATTAATTTCCTTCAGATTTTTATATTTTCAATTGTTCTCAGTTAATAAAAATACAACCTTTTATATTGTGATGAAAATTGTTGTCCCATCTTGTTTTGGGGATGCTAATGTTTTTCATATTTCAACTTATTGTACTTCCCATATCACATCCATACACCTTGTCTACATTGAATGTATTAAATGTATTAGATGCACTGAAGAAAAGTTAATTGACCACAGACTATTCTAAATCGATTCAAATGAATTCGCCCAATTAGATTTCACTCAGAAATTGAGAAAATAAAGTGACTGCTCTAATCTCTTCCTTCAATTCAAGGCAAATTATACTCTTCTCCTGAAGAAGTAGACCATCGTAAGGAGATCTGGCTGACTAACCGGAAGACGGTTATAGCACACAATATGCTGGCAGACCAGGGGTTATATAACTACCGACTGGGAATGAACTCTTTTGCTGACCTGGTAATTCATTGTTTACTAGCTTCTTTAGCGAAGCACCTACAAAGCAGCTTTTTATTGGTGCAAAGTGGTTTCTGTTTTCAAATGATGTTACAGTTGCTTTACAAGCTTGGAGTTGGAGCTAGATTTAGCTTCAGAGAGCGATATGGGTGGCATACTCTCGCATTTTAACACTACATTAAGTATCAAAGCAAATTATAAAAATGTCACAGGATTTTCTTCAATGTTCTTGTTTTTAAAGTTACTACCATTTCTATGGATTTAGAATATAATAGGTGGAAGGAAAACTTGGCAATAATGCAAGTTTGCTGGAGAATTCAAGTTCCAAACATAGGATATCATCTCAGCAGTGAAAGGAATACCGTGGAGACTGGGAATCTGAAACAAGCACAGAGAATGCTGGAGAAACTGCAGGTCTGACAGCTTCTGTGTACGAAGAGCAGAGTTAACGTTTCTAGTCTAGTGTGACGTGAGTGCTGCCAGACCTGCTGAGTTTCTGTACCATTCTCCAAGTTTATGTCATACTATCTGAATAGAACTGATGGTTATCGTGTGACAACAGCATTAGTGGTAGTGTTGTGTTCCTGTGCACTCAGAGACTCCAGGTCATTGTGGTGATCTCCCCTTTTTACACGCACGGTGTAGTCGAGCTGTGCCAATCGTAGATACTTGATTACATTGAGCAAGAATCTCTTCCAGTCTTACTGTCTGCCAGTGTCATGTGTTCTACTCAATCACCAAGTCCCTGTTGGCAACTTGTAGGGCCGATGTCCCTTTGTATGAGATGTTTGGGACAATTGACAGGAACCACTCAAAGCAGCTGTGGATGACCAGTGATTGACTATATGTCGGCTGAGTTTAAAAATAGCACCAGCACCAACAATCTTGTGTAATCCCGGCAGTGGGCAAAATACCCATCTGTGGTGAGTGGGAGAATACAACTAGTGGGGTGCCAAAAGGTATGGCGCGTTGGTAATGGGTCCAGCTTGGGAAGGTAGCACAAGAAAACTCATTTGAGTTTGTGGACAGAAACTCTCCACAATGCTCAATAAATTTGATACTTGGCTGACTTCTGGCAAACTTCAACCCATAGGGCCCTCATGACACCAGAAGACCTCTATACATAGCCTTCAAGATTCTCATTAGCTAGTCAAAGAGCAATCAAATACACTGACCGTAGACTTTAGACATTTTTTTTGTTAATATATCTTTCATAGTGTTATCCAATATGGATAACATTCTCATTTACTCATAATGTGAAAGATCACAAGTCTTTTTATCTCTCTCATTTTAAGTATCTGGCCAGTTTTTATTTTATGACATTTTATTCACTCATGGCACATGGGCATTGCTGGCTGAGTCGTCATTTCTTGCTGGGTTGCCTGTAAAGTGGTGGTGAGTTGCCTTTTTGAACCACTGCAGTCCGTGTGCTGTAGGTAGAACCATAACGACCTTAGGGACGGAATTTCTGGATTTAGGCCCAGCAACACGGAAGGAACAGTGACGTTCTTCAATGCCAGGATGGTGAGTGGTTTAGAGGAGAACTTGCAGGGAGTGATGTATCTATCCAATGTATCTACTGCCTTTGTTCTTCCAGATGAAAGTGGTCATGGGTTCGGAAGCCTCTAAGGAGCTTTGGTGAATTTCTAATCCACAAAAATTAATGGGTTGAATGATTTTTTTGCAGAAAAATGAAGAATATAAAAAATTGGTGCTTGGCAACCGCTTGCGAAACACAAATTCTACAAAGCATACCACATTTCATTCTCTGCCCTTCAATAATGTTGGTCTTCCAGACAAGGTGGACTGGAGAGATAAAGGTTACGTCACTGCTGTGAAAAACCAAGAAAATTGTGGCTCCTGCTGGGCGTTCAGTGCTGTAAGTCTGAGTTGTGCATCTTACTTCAAGATAAGAATTGTGTTTAATCAGAATAAAATATTACATTCTGGTATGTTGAATATTAGTTAGGCAAATCTTTGATGAGATTAAAATATGAAAATTTATGATTGAACTCTGAGGTTGTAATGTGAATATTGAGTGAGATTGGTAAAATAAAAGGGTCTTCACACTTTGGTGTTAGAAGGCATTAGCTCCGCAGTTTGGCGTATTGAGATTGAGATGCCTTCAATACATGAACAAGTATTTTTGTGCAATACAATTCATAACATGTTTAATATACTAACTTCTAGACACCTTTAACGTTTTAATGTATCCTGTGAAGAAAGAATGAATTGTTTTGTTAATTAAAGTCACCAAAGTCCCAGAGGGCTGCTCCCTCATTAGAGAGAGATGTTGGATGGCCATTTTAGCCTAAGGGTCATCATCATGACTCAGGCAAGAGAGAGAGATTGAGAAAGAGGGACCTTCATGGTAATTTCAGCTGGTGCGGGAACTAAACTGGTGCTGTTGGTATCACTCTGCACTGTAAACCTCCCCAATCTTCTTCGCAATTTATAAAACACAGATTGAAACATTTTTTTTAATTCTCTGGTTTTGATTGAATATGTTTTGCCTGTATGTCATTATGTGTGTGTTTTTTTTAACCATAGACTGGATCTTTGGAAGGACAGCACTTTAGGAAGACCGGTAACTTAGTTTCTCTGAGTGAACAGCAGCTAGTTGACTGCTCCCGTGATTATGGAAACCAAGGCTGTGATGGTGGATTTATGGATTTTGCCTTTCGTTACATAATAGCCAATGAAGGAATTGACACCGAGGAATCCTATCCATACACCGCAGAGGTTAAGATAATCTTGACAAAGTATTCCATATTAAATCGCTGCTTTAATGCAAATAGGCACAGCTGCCCATACACACATAACACAATATCCTACAGTTCCCTTAATCAAATGAAAACTTAGCAGATATTAACACAAAATATGATTTGGTCCTTTACTTGTATTTTTTGTTTCCATTTCTACACAAAGACTAGATGCATTAACTAGTGCTTGACACTAAACAATCAGTTTTCTTTATTGGAATGATGTACGATTAACCACCTGAAAAATAATTGCTTTTTGAACTTAAGTGAATCTTTAATGGGCTTTTAAATCGGCACATTGGAATTATAAAGACTACAGTGGGCCAATCATGCTACATAGCCCAACATGTTCAAAGGATTATTCCTCCTTGAAGGTAGTACAAAAACATGTTTTTTTTCTGTGAATTGCTAGAGGTTTGCTCCTTTGTCATTCGAGTTTCAGCTAATATCTATCATACGAACGTAGGAATTGTCAAGGTCCATCAAGTTCACCTTCAACCATCCTAGTAGTCGATTGTGCAATGATAATGGTGATGTTGACTAATTACATCCATTAATCTCCTCCATGGTACTCATAAGAACATAACTATTGATCTCAACATCCTTGGATTATGAGGGGTTGTCTTTCTCCTAAACTACTGACGATGGATGAATGAACTATTTGCTATGACTTTCTATTTAAACAGTACATAACTAACCTGGATTTTATTCTCACATCCAGCTTTGTAACTGAAAGTAAGAAGCTCTTGATCCAAGTTCCAGTCCATGACATTTTGGCTGTGAAAGGGACATTCATGATGTGGTCCAAAAGGTTGATTCCCCCAAGTGTTTTCCTAGTGTTCACCAAGGGAGAATGTGTGCTTGAGTTACCAAGCAAATCTTTGTTATACTTTCTTTTTGTGACTTTTCATTTCTTCTACCTTGCAAGTTATTTTAATTCGTTCCCACAAATTAAAACAAATGTATGTGAGGCTGGAAAAGTTCCATTTATTGGCCTCTTTTGATGCAATATTGGCATTCCTTGCAGTGTAAGTTCTCCCACAGTGGTGCTGTGGAGGTCCTAATTGGGAATGCATGTACATATGTGCATGTTTAATCAGAAACTATAGATAGTTATGTAAATGTGCTTTTTAATGACACAAAATGGGATGTTGGAATACTGAGCAAAATTTCAAAATTTGCCAAAGATACCAAATTTGGAGATATGGCAATACTGAAAATGATAATTAATTTAAAGAGAACCCAGGCTAGCAGAATACACACAGACATGGCAAATCAAATTTAATACACAGAGAAACATGAGGTGATGCATTTTGGTAAAATGTGCGGGGAGAAGGAATATAGGCTAAATGACATTTTTAAAAGGAGTACACAAAGTCAGCTGGGAGTTCAGGTGCGTAAATCTTTGAAGGGCGCAGAACATATTTTAAAAAGCTGCTAACAAAACAAACAGGAATTTGAGCTTCATACGTGAAGACACTGAGAAAAAATGCAGAGATCTCACGCTGAATCTTTAGAAAACTCTGGTGAGGCACAACTTGAGTATTGTACCTGGCTGTGGACACCACACTTCTGGAAGAATGAGAGGGTGGGAAGGGGATTTTCCAGAAAGGTGCCAAGGATGGAAGAGTTTAGTGAGATAATTGGGCTGGAGGAGCTATGATTACCATTGGAGCAAAGGAAATTGAAAGGCAATTTAATAAAGGTGTAAAGATGCAGGTAGGATAAGCAGAGAAAAGCTGTTCCCACTAGTAGATGTTGCAAGAACAGGAGGATACTGACGTATAGTTTGGGCAAAAGGACTATTTCTATATCGTAAGAAATGATGAAGGTGATTTAAGTCAAGACTAATTTCAAAAGAGATGTGCACTTGAGGGAAATAAATGTGCAGGGCCATGGGGATAGTGTGGGAGAACTGTAAAAGTAAAGCTGTAAAATAGTAAAATAGTAAAAATGAATTCAGTGAGCTGGCATGGATCTTATGGACCTAATGGTCTCTTCCTGCAGCATTATGATAATGTGACTCTAAGAAAACAACCGCATTATCATAAGTGATGTCTGCCTAAAGGGGCAAATCAAACCTAAATACTGAACTCATTCCTACCAGTAAGCTTCATTTCAAAAGATCAATGCTGAAGATAGTAAACTAAATAACTAGTGAGTGGAGTTCATCTCAGTGAGTGACTATGAATAGCTGATATTAACAGATCCATTTTGTATTTTACTTTTTCAATATCAACAAATACATCACATTCTGAGAGTTCTTTTCTATGTATAAAATTGCTGCTACATTCAGTTCCTGCTAAGTGAAGTCACAGGCTATTTTGCAATTTAACCCAAAGTCCAGAAAAGCAGCAATGAGCAGGATTACGTGGAGAACTAGCACCATGTAAATATTTCGTTTGGAGAGCCAACACAGTTTTAATGGGGTGAATGGCCTCCCTCCATGTTGTAACAGTTCTGAGATTTAATTAACACACCTAGTCATCTTTGTATTTCACCGAGTGCCTTACTGTGCCCCACAAAATCCACTTAGTTTTGCGTTTTCGAGACACTAGAAATGACCAGTATGTCAAGTACTATGTCATAAGGAATAATGCCTACATTTTGCATTTGCACACCTAGTGAAAATCGCAGACGTGGTGAGACTATTTTTGAATATGGAAATTTCATTTCTGATATACTACATCAGTAATTCAGCAGTAGTCAGCACAATAAGCTTTGTTACTTTTGTTCTACTTTTTCAGGATGGACCATGCAGGTTCAATCCAGAAACTATTGGCGCTGTTTGCAATGGGTATATTGGCCTACCTGAGGGAAGCGAGGCTTATTTGCAATCAGCAGTGGCATACAAAGGGCCAATCTCTGTTGCCATTGATGCAGGTCATTTATCTTTCCAGTTATATTCCTCAGGTAGGCATTTGAATGAAAAACTGGTCTTTTTGATAATTCTTTGCCAATTTACTTGGTGCAATTTTATGATTTAACACCCATGGCTCAAATTCTTGTGCCAACAATTCATATGAGGAATTTGGATGCAGAAAGAGATCTAGATTTAGGCTATTCAAATTATGTGGATAAAATTTACAATTGTCTCTTCTGTTGTGCAAAACTGAATCCATGCTCAATTTGATGGAGTGATCTATTTCAAAGGTGTTTAAGCTAGATGTCAAAAGAGTGGGAAGATCATAGAGAAAGAAGCCATTTAAGAGGTGTACTGCCATAATCATGGGTGAGATAATCGACATATAGTCCGCAAATTATCTTTCTTAGACGAAGAGGGCAGCGAGGCGTGTTAGGTGTTGACTAATTTCCCACTCGCATTGACAAGAAAGCTCTCCATTTCACCCTCCAATCACCTTGTGAAGAGATGACTGATGGTCTTCTTGACCTATTGCAGGTTTCAACAATGGTGTCCTGGGAAAGGCCAGCATATTCTGGCTCCTAAAGCCCATTGGTCAAGCCTGTTCTTCATGGGATCCAACAGCGAGAATGTATAGGAAGAGAAGATCAGGGGAGTCGGACGCAAGGGCAGAAAGCTGGCTTCCAGGGGCCACTCATTTGCACCCTCTCCATACGAGCCTCTTGTAGCCCCCAGATTCAAGCAAGCAGAAGCACCCCCATGACCTGGTAGGCATGTTGCCTTGGGTGACCAGTCTGGAAACCATATATTTTTACAATTTGACAGAAAGGGAAATAATTAGCGAGGCGGCGAACAGAAGACAACAAGTGCCCATTAATTAACCAAGGATGTTACTGAGACCGGAATGTTTGAGTTATAAGGAGAGTCTGGATAGGCTGGAACTTTTCCCCCTGGAGTGTAGGAGGTGGAGGGCTGACCTAATATAGAATTAGAATTAAAAGTAGATGCCCAAAACTATAGGGTATAGGTTTAAGGTGTGAGGGAAAGATTTAAATGTAACCTGAGGGGCAACTTCTTCACACAGAGGATGATGCGTATATGAAACGAGCTCCCAGAGGAAGTGTTGGGGTGAGTATAATTACAACATTTAAAAGACATTTGGACAGGTGCATGTATAGCAGTTATTTAGAGGGATATGGGCCAAACACAGGCAAATAGGGCTAGTTTAGTTTGGGAAACAGGGTCAGCATGGATGGATTAGGCCAAAGGATTTGTTTCCATGCTGTATCACTCTATGACTGTATAACTCCATATTTCGTGTGGATCAAGAAAGTATGAAACACACTTAATAATGCAGAATATTTGTTGAAAAAGATGCCTTCCTTATCTCAGATTTTCTCTTTATCAGGTATTTTACAACCTTTTGTAGTCTTTTCCTGGAAAAATATTGGCAACTTCATTCTTTTTTGAATGCAGGATTGTATGATGAGCCATTGTGTAGCAGTGAAGAGCTCAATCATGGTGTTCTAGCTGTTGGGTACGGAACATTACATGGAAATGACTACTGGCTGGTTAAGAACAGGTAAAGGCATAAACTACTGTCTTGTAAACACCACCCACAATCCAGGGGTCAGTTGGTTCAGGTGGCTGGATTGCAATGCAGAGTGTTGCCAACAGCATGGGTTCAATTCTTGAGCTGAGAATACCACGAAGGACTCGCCTCCTCAAACTCATTCCTTGTCTGAGGTGACCAGGTTAAACCTCAGGCAGTTGCTCCTCTCAAATGAAGGAGCAGTCATCTAGGACTGATGTTTTCTTTGATTATGTAATCATTAAAACTGACCTAACACTGCTGATGCCAGAATATTTTCTGGTATTGTTTCAGTTTTCATGCATATTTGTTTTCCTTTATTCTTTCATGGGACATAGGCATTGCTGAAAAGGCTGGCATTTGTTCCTCATCACTAATTAAGCTTGAACTAAGTGGCTTGCTCACCCATTTTCATGGGTCCATTAAGGGTCAATTATGCTGCTTTGAATCACATGTAGGCCAGACCAATCAGGGCAAAACAGTAGATTTTCTTCCCTGAATAACATCAGTGCTTCAGATGTTATTTTCCTTTCACAATTGACAACTGTTTCATGGTCACCATTGGTGAGACTAGCTTTATATTCCAAATTTACTAATTGTGGTTAAATTCCACCAAATTACATATGAGAGCTATTGTGTTTCATTACCAAGGAAGAAACCATCTGTATCAGAAATAGTAGGAACCACAGATGCTGGAGAATCTGAGATAATTTTCTGAAGAAGGGTCTAGGCCTGAAACGTCAGCTTTCCTGCTCCTCTGATGCTGCTTGGTCTGCTGTGTTCATCCAGCTCTACACCTTGTTATCTCAACCCATCTGTATTGATTGTTTATGTTGGCAGAATAAAGTAGTTAACTTTCGATTACTGAGATTTATCACCATGGTGCCATTTTTCACTCCTTTTACAATCAACTCAGAACAAGAAGTCTGTTTGCTAACCACTGAGCTCATGACCACTGCACAAACAAGAGGAAACCCTTCCCTCTGAAAGCACCTAGTGATATAGTTCTGTTCAGCTGCAGACCATTAAAATTTATTATTTGAAACTATTTCTGAAAGATCAGCAGTTTTTCTTCTTTCAGTTCTTTTTCCTCTTCCATGCTCAACAGTGGTTTTACTTTCCACTTTGATTGTCTGCGCGGCACACTGCGTCTCTCATCAAACCTACTGTAGGCGCCCCAGTGTTGGACTGGTGTCAACAAGGTCAGAAATCACATGACAACAAGTTATAGTCCAACATGTTTATTTGAAAACGCAAGCTTTCAAATAAACCTGTTGAACGATAACTTGGTGTTGTGTGATTTCTGACATTGAACATATTGTGGCTGACTGGGATTTGTCTGAAGCAACCATGCCAAGTACTGTCAAAAGGTTTTGAGAATATTTGTAGCCCGGGCTGTGGATGGAGTTGTAGACTTGCTCGCTGAGCTGGTGTAAGAAGGTGTGGAGCTGGATGAACACAGCGGGCCAAGCAGCATCTTGGGAGCAGTAAAGCTGACGTTTCGGGCCTAGGCACTTCATCACCCTTCACCTGGTGTGTTTGATTGCAGCGTTTCATAACCCTGCTAGGTAACATTGTCAGTGCGCCTCTGGTGAAGCATTGGTGTTCTATTCCACTTGTTATATATATGCCTCGGTTTGCTGGGGAGGTTGGCATATAAGTGACTGAGGCATACAAATGACAAGCAGGACTGACACTAACGCTTCGTCGGAAGTGCACTGATGATGTTACCCAGCAGGGCGACAAAATATCTGCAATCAAACACACCAGCTCAGCGAGCAAGTCTACTACCCCAAATACTGTCAAGGAGCTTTACGTGGTGTTCTTAGATATGATCAGATTATTATATTTCATCCCCATTTTCCTTTGTTTTGGAATGCTTATCCTGTGGGGGTAAAGGGGCAGGGAAATCTTTATAAAAGCAGGAAATAATTTATCAAAGTATTTTGATCCCTGTCCTGTCATTCCACCCTCCCTTGGCATTTTTCAACCCAGACTCTGACTTCCAAGTTGAGGACCTTCAGATCTTCAAGTCTGAAAGGGTCTGGTGGTAGAGGGCACCCTAGGAGCTGTTTCAGCTGCCCCTCTGAGCTACAGCAGATCAAAGTTGTTGGTCTGTATCCAAGGACATTGCAGCGGCCACCAGCAATCCTAAACTCTTTAAGGGGCAGCCAAGGGGGCCTTATTTCACTGGTCCCTGTTAGGATGGATTCCGCTGGGTCCTTAACAAATTTGTGTTCTTTTGACTGAAGATGCCTGACCAACCCGCAAGATGGTTGCTGTGGGCTGGGCAGTATGTAAGAAGCTGCACTTCAATGTCACAGTCTGGCTTCACACCATGAATATTCATGTCATAGCCCTTCCTACAAAATATTCCATTCAGCTTTCTGCTACCCAGATTTTCTGGGTAGAAGGAAGTTAGATGCAGTTTTATTGCAGTGTTTTAGTATTATTTCTCAATTGGGTATTAGAAAGTGAAGTTGAACATGAATCAATGCAAGGATATGACCCACAATGCCTGTAAGATGAATTAATGGATATTTAAAGGGAAAACATATTATATGTAGGGTTGTAGTTTAAAATGCTATCTCCTACTTTACATGATATTATGCACATCAACAAATGAATGTTCATAAAAACGTGCACTGTGATGGGAACTCACTTCATTGAGTTAGGATCCAATGCAAAGGCAGCTTTAACATGCTTGTCTGAGATTTTATTCTATGCAATTTCAGCACAAGCATTAATGCCACGAAAATCTGAAATATGTTCAATTGCCTCTGTTAAATTCCACATTCTAATAAAATCAAAACACTGCAGATGCTAGAGATCTAAACTAAAAATATAAAGTACTGGAGAAACTCAGCAGGTCTGACAGCGTCTATAGAGAGAAATAAAATAAGATTTTTAAGTCTGATATGATGCTTCATTGAAACTGGAATGTTGCTCAGTGTAATTTGAAGACATATTTTCACAAGAGCACAAGAACAGAAGAAACAGGAGCTGGAATCTGCCATTTAATTTAAGTTTTAACATTTTGAAACATTCATATTCCTTCATTTTCTTTTTGTTAGCTGGGGAACAGGCTGGGGTGATGAAGGATATATTTACATGTCGAGGAACAAAAATAATCAATGTGGAATAGCATCAGCTGCCAGCTATCCTCTCATGTAAGTAGATGTAAGTTTGCTTTGGTCAATTTAATTCTAAAGGGAGCATGGTGAATTTATGAACTGACCAGTGATGGGATGTGGAGGTTGAGCTGGGAAGAGTAGAATGGGTAGAAATTAGTGCATAATTTTTAGGGTTAAAATGGGCACAACACTGAAAGATTCAGCAGTGCATGGCTGAAATAAGTTGGTGCAGTTTTTAGATTACTGCTGAATTTATCACATCCATTTTAGGCAATGCTGCCAGATGCTCAAAGCAAGGACCTTTATTCGATTCAGTCATGGAAAGGAGCAAGTTCTAGGAATGACAATATAGTTCCAATTCATGGTGTATGGCTTCGAAGCGAATCTGAAGGCAGCAATGTTCTCATGCAGCTGCTTCCTTTGTTCTTCCAGCTGGAGGTGGTGGGTATTTTCAAAGGAGCCTTGGCACATCACCACAATGAGACCTGTAGATGGTACACACTGCTGGCACATTGCATCAATGGTGGAGGGAATGAATTTTTAAATTGGCAGATGAGGATGATGGCAGGGAAGGCAATGGCCTAGTGATATTATCCAGAGACTTGGGGACCTGGGTTTGAATCCCACCACAGCAGATGGTGGAATTTGAATTCAGTAAATATCTGGAATTAAGAGTCTAGTGGTAACCATGAATCCATTGCCGATTGTCAGGAAAAAACCCATCTGGTTCACTATGACCTTTAGCAAAGGAACTACCATCCTTACCTGGTCTGGCCTACACGTGACTTCAGACCCACAGCAATGTAGTTGATTCATAACTTCCCTCTAGGCAATTAGGGATGGGCAATAAGTGCTGCGTAGCCAGTGATGCCTTCATCTCCTGAATGAATAAAGTACCAACCAAGTAGAATTCTTTGGCTTGGATATCAAACACAATTAAAGAACACCTCTTGGAAAATGTGCTCTCTGATGAGTGGAGCAGGGGCCAGGGCACCCCAGCTGGAACAGAAATACTCAATTCCAACAGGAATCCTCTTCTGGAGCCAGGAATAGCATCAATGTCACTGCCCCAACCTCTGCCACTGACACCACAAGGTATGGGATCTGAACTCCATCACCTGTAATCCCCGCAGTTCTAGGAGTTAAAGTCAGGCTGTCGCTGTTGTTGTCAAGCCAAGATGATTTACAGTTACCGTCTTCAATGCAGAAGCTGCTTACAAATACTCTTCCTTCTCCTGGTTCGAAGCCAAGGCCAGTGAATGGTAAAAAAAATAGGCAGAAAGAAAAAAACTGAGCATTTCATTAATAATTTACTCCTCGAAACATCAATAGACAATGATTGGGACTGAGGTTACATGCCATCAGACAGTAGCTGACATCAAGAGCTGGTATACTTTCCATACTATACGTTTGGAAAATGATTCACTGCAATGTAGTTACGGGAAGCTGTACAGAATGTTTATTTTACAAAGAGAAATGATTTCCTGCTCCTTACTGTGGGCACATGGCAGACACATGTTTGTGGTTATGAGTTTGCAACTTAATATTTGTGCGTCAGTACTGCAGTAAGGAAAAGAAAAGCTTTTATGAGTTTTGGGCATCCTTGCACCCTCACAAGTGCTGAATCACTTTTGAATTGTATACTCTTGAGTTTAGAAGAATGAGAGGGGATCTGATTGTTACGTATAAGATTATTAAGGGTTTGGACACTCTGGAGGCAGGAAGCATGTTTCCACTGATGGGTGAGTCCAGGACCAGAGGACACAGTTTAAAAATTAGGGGTAGGCCATTTAGAACAGAGTTGAGAAAAAACTTCTTCACCCAGAGAGTGATGGATATATGGAATGCTCTGCCCCAGAAGGCAGTGGAGGCCAACTCTCTGGATGCTTTCAAGAAAGAGATAGACAGAGCTCTTAAAGATAATGGAATCAAGGGTTATGGGGATAAGGCAGGAACAGGCTACTGATTGTGGATGATCAGCCATGATCATAATGAATGGTGGTGCTGGCTCGAATGGCCGAATGGCCTACTCCAGCACCTATTGTCTATTGTCTATTGTCTATTGAATTGTAGACACTGTTGTAAAGGAGAAAATGTCACAACTTGTGCACAGCAAACTTCCAAAAAGAGCAAGATAATTTGAATTTATCATATTAGTTCAGCATCAAACATAGGCCAGGGCACTATTAACAAAGGGAAAAGGTAATGGTGCTAATTAAAGCAAGAAGGGATAAAAATTAAACATATACATTTGCTCATTGTGCTAGGACATTTTTGTCCATTTAATTTCCCATTGCTATTTATTTGTACCAACCTTAAACTTCTCTGCTTTTCTTCACAGAGCTGAAAACCCTCAGTAATCTCAAAATGGTGCCATGCCGAACACTGAAGGATACTAACATAAAATATTACAGCATACTTTTGAGCCCCAATTGTTTTTGATAAATTGTTTATTGCACTAAAACCCATTGCTGGGTATGCCTCTTTTGCTAATTTAGTTTCTCACTGGCAATGAAACCGTACTGTTTATGCATAATGATATTTGATGTATAGAACCGTTATATTTTTGTGTTTTCTTCAACAAGATTTGATTGTATTTTGTACGTTGAAGATGTCATACACTTTTTGAAGTCCTTTACGCAATATGCTATACTCAGCCCATTATATTCTCCACAATATTCTGGAAAGATAATTGGTTTTCTCTGGTAATGCTGCTGTCCTATGCTACTGTTCTACATGGCAATAAATCTGTCATTTTAACTTCAACATTTGTTGCTCCGCATTAGCTCTGAACTATTTGTTCACGTGTGCAGCGTGTCCACAATGGCATAAAATTGAACATATGAACCCTTGAGAAGGTGGTGGTTATCTGCTTGCTTAAACTGATGCAGTCTTTGGGGTGTAGGTTGATCTACAATGCTGTCAGGGAGGAATTCCAGGATTGTGACCCAGTGACACAGAAAAGGGAAAATGAGATATATACTTTTTTCTTTATTTATTCATGGGAAGAAGGTGTCACAAGCTAAACAGCATTTATTGCCCATCCTTAATTCTCCAGAAGGCAGTTAAGAGCCAACCACATTGCTATGGGTCTGGGGTCACATATAGGCCAGACCCAGGTAAGGATGGCAGTTTCCTTCCCTAAAGGGCATTCATGAACCCAATGGGTTTTTCCAGCCATAGAAAATCATTAGACTCTTAATTACAGAATTTTTTTAAAAATTTGAAGGCAACTCTCCAAATGCCTTGAGATATAATGGGAACTGCAGATGCCGGAGAATCCAAGATAACAAAGTGTGGAGATCGATGAACACAGCAGGCCAAGCAGCATCTTAGGAGCACAAAAGCTGACGTTTCGGGCCTAGACCCTTGATCAGAAAAGGGGATGGGAAGAGGGTTCTGAAATAAATAGGGAGAGAGGGGGAGGCGGACTGAAGATGGATAGAGGAGACGATAGGTGGAGAGGAGAGTATGGGTGGGGAGGTAGGGAGGGGATAGGTCTGTCCGGTGAGGACGGACAGGTCAAGGGGGCAGGATGAGGTTAGTAGGTGGGAAATGGAAGTGCGGCTTGAGGTGGGAGGAGGGAATAGGTGAGAGGAAGAACAGGTTACGCAGGCTAGGACGAGCTGGGCTGGTTTTGGGATGCAGTGGGGGGAGGGGAGATTTTGAAGCTGGTGAAATCCACATTGATACCATTGGGCTACAGGGTTCCCAAGAGGAATATGAGCTGCTGTTCCTGCAACCTACGGGTGGCATCATTATGGCACTGCAGGAGGCCCAGGATGGACATATTGTCTGCTGAATGGGAGGGGGAGTTGAAATGGTTCGCGACTGGGAGGTGCAGTTGTTTACTGCGAACCAAGCGTAGGTGTTCAGCAAAGCAGTCCCCAAGCCTCTGCTTGGTTTCCCCAATGTAGAGGAAGCCACACCGTGTACAGCGGATGCAGCAAACCGCATTGGCAGATGTGCAGGTGAACATCTGCTTGATATGGAAAGTCATCTTGGGGCTTGGGATAGGGGTGAGGGAGGTGGTGTGGGGGCAGGTGTAGCATTTCCTGCAGTTGCAGGGGAAAGTTCTTCCTCTCACCTATCTCCTCCTCCCACCTCAAGCTGCACCTCCATTTCCTACCTACTAACCTCATCCCGCCCCCTTGGCCTGTCCGTCCTCCCCGGACAGACCTATCATCTCCCCACCTCCCCAGCCATACTCTCCTCTCTACCTATCTTCTCCTCTATCCATCTTCAGTCCGCCTCCCCATCTCTCCCTATTTATTTCAGAATCCTCTCCCCATCCCCCTTTTCTGTTGAAAACCCACATATACCTTCCCTCCAGTTCACTGCTTCAACTCCTACCACCCTCTCTGCTGAAGTTCGTACACACATTCCACATGTAGTGACTTCTTTGGACCACAATGCTTAATGGAGCTGAACATCTCAATGCTTACCACTAAATCAAGTGGAAGTCCAGGTCATTTCCTGCTTAACCACATATCTTTTTGGACACTAAACTTTGGAAAATGGGAGTTAGACACTGCTATGTGACTAAAAAGTGCTCTGCAGCTGGAAGACCAAGGAGTATTGTGTGGCATACAGCTTTTGCTATACAAGACTATGCTTATTTTGGAACAGTAAGGTACAGTGGTACTCGGAGTCTTTCAATTAAGGAAAGACTACCTTGTGACTGCTTTTAGATGGGTCCAACCAAAGATCTGTAACTTCAGTGCAGCCAGAGATATCAAGAACCCAGTAAACAAGGTCTCTGCAAGTGAAATGATAAAATAAACCTAGGGACCCTAAAGAAAAAAAAGATTAATACAAGAGAAGACCTAGATCTACCTGATCAATTACTGAGTCAAAGATCCACTACCAGTCTGCAGATAATATCATGACCTCATTACTAAGGTCAACTGAATTGTGAGAAATAACTCTCGATCTTCTGGTCTGGAATTGTTTTCTCCACCTATATTTCTCCACCATTAATATTTGCATCACACTGTTTATTTTTATTCCTGAATACATGAGAATAAAACCCCGCTGGGTCAATCACATAATAGTAAATTAGCAATCCTTTGCCACTTTTAAAGAATAAGCTTGTTGACAAAAAGGCAGATGTATTTTCCTTTTAACGATGAAACCTGGTGCGAATTATGTTTTTGTTTTATTTGCTCTTGGGACATGGGCATTGCTCGCTGGCCAGCATTTCTTGCCCATGCCTAGTTGCCCTTGGAAAGGTGGTGGTGAGCTGCCTTCTCGAACTGCAGCAGTTCACATGCTGCAGGTTGACCCACAATGTCATTCGGGAGGGAATTCCAGGATTTTGACCCAGCGACAGTGAAATAACTGCAATGTATTTCCAAGTCAGGATGGTGAGTGGCTTGGAGGAGAACTTGCAGGCAGTGATGCTCCTATGTATCTGCTGCCCTTGTCCTTTGAGATGGAAGGGGCTGTGTGTTTGGAAGGTGCTGTCTAAGGCTCTTTGATGAATTTCTGCAGTTCATCTAATAAATATTACACACTGCTCGAGTGAGCATCACTTATGGCTGTGCTGCTAATCAAGCATTTTTCCTAAGCCACAGATGGTCAGGTAAATTGATCACCTTGGTTATTTAATGGGCTACTTAGACATTTATGATGGCTTCAGAAATAGTGGAGCTCGTTTATTGGTGTAATACAGTACATTCAAAGGTACATTCATTTTTAATATAAGAATGTTATCCTACAAAAAGGCCTACTATCAACCATCCCTTTATCTGCTTAACTTTATTTCTCCCTCTCCCTCTCTAGTGCTCTATCTCCAATTATCCACTCACTCCTTTTCCCACCCAATACGACGTTTTTCCGAGAGGTTATCAGTTTTGAAGCAGGGTCACTGAACTCAAAATGTTAACTGCTTTCTTTCCACAGATGCTGCCAGACCTATTGAGTTTCTCCAGCAATTTCTGTTTTTTTTCAGTCCAATTCTTTATTTTTTTTTTATACTTTTATATTTTTATAGCTTTTCAAAGCCCTCAAGTTTGTTTCACCACTCTAGGAATCATACCTGACCTAACTCCACATCATAGCGATTTCCCCCAATCATTTCATTAACAAAAGTATAGCAATCTCATATTTAAAATTTAAAATTGACTTAACAATAATTAAATGGAGCCGAATCCCTAAACCTCTAGTACATTTTGAATTTAATGTTTCTTAATCTAATTCTTGAACAACTGGCTCTATTTTAAGGCTATATGTCTCTAATAATCCTAGGCTCCTCAATGAGCAGAAATCTCTCCCTAACCTATCAGTTTCATGCAAACTTTGATTACTTACCCCTTAATTTTCACAAGTTACAATCATATATTGTGTAATTCACCTTGATACCTATTTTGCGGTAGATCTGCATGTTCTCCTGCTCCCCACAACCCACCCACTCTCATTAACCTTCCCCACAAGGCCAGTATTTCGGTTTGGAAGACTGGTGATAGTATTCAAGGCATGATGCAAACAGGACTTTGGAAAGCTGTTGCATAACTTCTGACCTCTTCTAGACCTAGAAACAAAGGCTGAGCATTCATTCACCTCTTTCATGCTTTAATTATCTACCTATATTTATCCCCAAGCCACATTGGACCTCCACTGTATTAGGTTTTCCACCATTTAGACAGTAAACTGCTTAACCTTCTTAAGTCCAAAGTGCCATGACCTTACATTTGCTGAAATTGTAAAACCATTTTCTAGTTTTGTCCATTCCCTCAATCAATGAATATGTCTTTGTAATCTTATGGTTCCATCAACAGTGCTTTTGTGACCTATTACTGAGTCATTACTAAGCTTGAATGTGTGGCAATCTAACCCCATCAGCTAAGTCACTCTTCTGCCACTTGCAGACTCATTCTCTCTCTGGACACCTTGATCACTTAACTCCTGCTCCACTTTCCTAATGGCTCCTTGCTCCATCTGCTCTGATGAAAAATTTCTCCCTATTTCTTGGTCATTAACCCTTCCTTCTCACTCCACCCAAACCACTGATGTTCAGGGATAAGCTCTGGTTATCGGTCTGTCTCAATTTGACCAGTAACTGAACAGGAAAATAATGACAAAACATTACCAAGGGTGTCAATCCTGCTCCCACCTCTTAATACCAGGTAACAAGCTGTCTCAGGATACTCTAGACAGAATTTGGATAATGAAAGTCATATGTTGAAAATAACTCAGATAGGTTCTAAAGGAGAATGCTGCCGATCTTGGAAGTCCAAAATAAAAGCAAAATGTAATAGAACTACTCAGCAGCTTTGGCTGCATCTGTGGAGAGAGAAACAGAGTTCTGAGAAAGGGTCACCAGACCCAAAACATTGACTCTGAGCTTTCTTCACAGGTGCTGCTTGATCTGCTGAGATTTTCCAGCGATCTGTTTTTGTTCCAGAATTAATGTGCAACTGCTAGTCAGCACTAAGGTAAGTTCAGGGCTTTGGCAGGGAAAGGAAGGAGGAGAGAAACAGAGGTGGAAACAAGATATTTCCAAAAAGAAAGCAGAGATTGGGTTGCGCAAAAAGTAGTTAATAACGGGGCATATGGGGAAAGCAATGGATCTAGAGAGTGGCAGAATCATTAACAACAGGAGCTGTCAAAACAAAAACTGGGAATGGAAGAAATATTTGGAATTACAGATGGTGAGAGTCAGAGAGATAAATGGCAGGAATTGCAGTTCTTGTCTTTGTGTATGATGGGGTTTGGGTAAGACAGACAAGTTGATCTGAGTAGAGCCTCTTCAGAATATTGAAAGGGAATGGAGTGCAAGGTTTTGCTGGAAAAGCACAACATGATTCTTTGAATTTGAGGATAAGGGAAATCCTATCATGTTCTGGGAGAGCAAGGGGAACAATTGAGCATAAGTGATGACCCACAGAAATTCTGGTTAAAGCAGAATTTTATTTTCTTTATTTTCTCTACATTAAGCTAAAGGATGGCAGTGCTGGGAAACTTTCCTGATTCATTCATCTAGTGTTTCATTTGGACACTTTCAGAGCAGGTAGAGTATTAAATGTATTTCCAGCACAGAAACAAGTCCATTCAGCCCATCTAAGCCTTTCTGGTGCTTACACTTCAATTTTTTCAACCTCTCATCAGCTAACTCCAGTGCATAAGATAGAGGCAAATAGTAAGTTTCTCCATTTTCTCCTCTGACTCAGGCACAGAAGAACACTTCATTCTGTCATTATCCATTTCCAACATCATGAGTCCCATGCCTTACCCAAGTGAGCTCACCTCTGCCATGTCCCCAGCCCCACATAATACTCCCTCCCTATCTCCACAAGAACAAGTGATAAAACCTCTGCGTTTTTTAATCTCTTTCCTTCTTACTGTTCACAATTCCAAATAGCCCTTCTGTTCCAATGTTTTTCATATAGCAGTGAGTTCACTAACTTGTGATATAAACTATCTGATTCATATATATTTAATATCATTTGTTTTACATTTGAGATTTGTATAGCTGAAGTTAATAATTAATTTGTAAGTATTTCTATAGCCGGGTTGGCTTCTTTTACAACAATATGTGAGACTTCTTTGACAGCATTAATTGTTTTTTGTTTATCTAATAATGTTTTGTAATTTTAGAATTATGTTTATCGTCACGTGTACTCAAGTACAGAAGTACAGTGAAAAGCTATATTGTCACCACTCTCGGCTCCATCTTAAGGCCAAAGTACTAAGGTACAAACCTTAGGTATAAAATAGAGAAATAAAGAAGAAAATGCTATATTACCTTACAGTGGCTCATAGTATAAGTTAAAAAAAAAGTAAGAAATAAGTTAAAAGGCTAAACATTACAGTCAGATAAGCAGATTACAAATAAACATTACATTGCAGTAGATCAGCACAGGGGGCTTCCGTCCATGGTCTGATTGGTCTCAAGCTGCTGACCATCCAAATCAGAACCCTGTCCAACTACTGTCTCAGCTCCACTCCATGCCCCCAGCTCACTCTGCTCTGGCCCTCAGCAGCTCCAGTCCACCCTGGACCTCCAACCTGCTCCACTCCAGCCCTCAACTGCTCCACTCTGCTCCTGCCCTCTGCCACTCCAAGGTAAGCTTTCTACTTATTAAAAATAACTTTAAAATCTAAGAAAAAGACGAAGGAATAGAAAGAAAAAGCAGAAGGATGGATGAGCCCAAGGCTGAGGAGATCAAACACTAACTACTCCACCACTGCCATTTTGGATAGGGTTTAGTGACTTGGATCATCATGCTTTATGGTTTGATAGAATCTTTTAGACTAAGGGTTTTTAAAAATTTTTAGGGGAAATATCCATGCCTTAGAGGAAGCTACTTCTTTCAGTTTTATTTGATTTGGCTGTGGTTCTATGAAGCCTTTGGGCAGAGATGGTTACATAGAACAGTGCTTCTGAAATGGTAAGAATATAGTAAAACCAGACTTCCTATAAGTAGGGAGTAATTGATCGTCCCAAGTCAGATGTGTTGGAATAAAACCCTGAAAAGGTTCCTTGAAGCTGAATGATTTAAGCTCAAATAGAAGACCATGGAAGGACAACAGATTTTCTTCCTGAAAGGACTTTGGTGAACCAGACAGGTTTTTAATGACAATCAATAGAGATTGTCTTTAGGCTAGCTTTTTGATTTTAGACTTTTATTAAATTCGAACTTCATCATCTGCCATGTTAGGATTCAAACTGAACCCCACAGAACATTAGCCTGGGGCTTTGCATTACTAACCCATGTACTGAAAGCTCCAAGAAATGACAATGTGACAATTATCATGATGCTATCACTTTAAGAAGTTATTTTGTCATTTTTTTTTTAAGAGAAGTTGTGAGGTACCCAGCTGTCTCTAAGAAAGTTAACAATTTGAGAGTACTCGGAGTTTTTTAAAAGTTGGAACAATGGAAGCAACCTGGGTGTGGCCAGATCTCTCAGATCCAGATTTCTACTCTTTTCTAGTTTTTAGGTTTAATTTTAAGCAGGAGCCTTGGGGGCCTCAAAAGATTTGGAAGCTTCAGTGAATGTCTCCTCACTGCTACTCTTTCTGAACTTTCACTTGATGTTTTGTCCTCCTAGATTGGAGAACTGCATGAGAGGATCTCTGTCTGAATTTGCCTCTTTGCCAAGGGGTATGTTTGTAGGATGTTACTAGGCTGGAACAATTAATTAGTAATAATAGTAAATCTATTACTTGGTTAGTCTTCCCAATAGTTAAGCTATTCTAAATTTCTGTTTCTTTTGTTTGTATTTTAACATAGTGTTTGATTAAATTGTGTTTTGCTTAATGTCAATGTTTTACCAGTAGCATTGCATCTGGAACACAGCACTTCACAGCTACCTTCTTAAAATAAGAAAAAGTTAGGGTCTAGGCTACCTTCCTAAAATATGTTGAGGGGATCTGGTCTGGTCTGTAACACAATGGTGAGATAATCTGATTATAGTGATAAAGATTGAGGGATAAGTAGTGGCCGGGATACCAAAGTGAACTCATTTACTCTTCTTTCAGATCAGGATCTTTCACGTTAACTTTTAAAAATTCATTAATGGGATGAGGGCAGCACTGGTTAAACCAACATTTATTGCCCATCCCTAAGTGCTCAGAGGGCAGCTAAGAGTCAACTATATTGTTGTGGGTCTGGAGTCACATGTGGGCCACACAGGTAATGATGGCAGTTTCCTTCCCTCAAGCACGTTAGTGAACCAGCTGAGTTTTTATGAAATTCAGATTAGTTTCAAAGTCATCATTAGAGTCTTAATTCCAGATTTGTACTGAATTCAAACTTCACAGTTTGGAAACCCAGGTCACCAGAACATTATCTGGGTATCTGGACCAACAGTCTAGCAAAACTACCACTTGGCTATTGCCTTCCCACAAAAAAAGCCTTGCCTCAGATTAACATCACAGCCAAACCAAATGGCACCTCCATCAATACAGCCCTTCCTTGCACTGCAGTGTCAGACTGGATCGTGTGCTAAAGTCTCCATAGTGGTTCTTCATCTCACAACTTTAACCTCCGCATACACATCTGCCCAACATTGCAGTAGATCAGCACAGGGAGCTTCCACACATGGTCTGGATTAGTCTCAAGCTGCTGACTGTCCACATCAGAACCCAGTCCAACTACTGTCTCAGCTCCACTCCATGCCCCCAGCTCGCTCTGCTCTGGCCGTCAGCAGCTCCAATCCACTCTGGGCCTCCAACCTGTTCCACTCCAGCCCTCAACTGCTCCACTCTGCTCCTGCCCTCTGCCACTCCAAGGCAAGTTTTCTACTCAATAAAAAAAACACTTTAAAATCTTAGAAAAAGACGAAGGAATAGAAAGAAAAAGCAGAAGGATGGTTGAGCCCAAGGTTGAGGAGATCGAACGCTAACTACTCCATCACCGCCATTTTGGATAGGGTTTAGTGACTTGGATCATCATGTGTTATGGTTTGGATAGATCGAGTAAGTGGGCACACATTCAAACTTGCCAAGATTTTTGAACAGCCTGCATAATAGATTTAAAAATATTTTGTGCCAAGTTCCTACACAGTTGGCAATCCACACTAAAGAAAGGAATTTTAAGATTTGTTGTGTCAACTAAATGATTTATTGCTTGGAAAGGTGAAGTACAGCTATGGGAATTTTGCTAGCAATATACGGATGAATAAAATTATGGTAGCTCCTAGCAGTGCAAAGAGTGCAACAACTATACAGCTAATTAAACCTACAGTCACTACTAACTCTTCCGTATCAACTGTGTCATTTACATGATACTTATGGGCACATAAGCACCTACAACCCATTGCTAGAACACTGATGACAAGAACCAAGTGAACTCCCAGGAGTAGAAAGACATCATGCTCTAGATGGTTTTGTAGGTGGTACTGTACTGACTCCTGTGCTGGTTGTTCTTTGTGAATCTCTGTAAAACAAAATAAAACAAGAAGTAGGTAATATTTTCAAACAAGCCCTCCAACAATGAAAAGGTAACATCATCATTGTGTTACCAGAACATAGGTAGCTCTCTCATTAGAGAGAGATGACTGGTATATGTTTAACCTGAGAATCACCACACTCTGGGCATGGGGACAGGTTCAGAATGAAAATTCTTCATGGTAACTGAAAGAAACTGAGGCTGCTGTAAATCAGTAACAAAACCAGAAATTGCTGGAAAAGCACAGCAGGTCTAGCAGCATCTGTGGAGAGAAATCAGAGTTAATGATTTGGGTCCGGTTCTGACGAAGGGTCACGAGGCCCAAAACATTAATTCTGATTTCTCTCCACAGATGCTGCCAGACCTGCTGAGCTTTTCCAGCAATTTCTGGTTTTGTTCTTCATAGTGACCTCAGCCAGTGTGGGAATTGAATCAATGCTGATGATGTCAACCTACAACAACAGAATGTGAAGGATTTTGCACCATAATAAATCTGCAAATCCAAGTTGTTGTATGCAGCTGTGGTAGCTCTCTATATTTGCTTATAACAAAATTCTACAGAAAGCAATGATATTAATGCCTACTCTTTAAGTGCCAAAGAAAGCACATGCAATTGTCTTAATGATTACCACCCAGTAACTCTGACCTCAAAAACCACTAACTGCTTCGACAGGCTGGTCATGGCCCACATCAGCTCCAGTCTCCCAGCATGTCTCGATCCCTGGCAATTTGTCTACTGACGTAACAGATCCACAGAGGATGTCATAATCCTAGCCCTGCACTCATCCCTGGGACATCTGGACAACAAGGACACCTACATCAGACTCCTGCTTTTCGACTGCAGCTCCACCTTCAACACCATTAGTCCCTCCAGTTTGATCTCAAAACTGCATGACCTCTGCAACTGGATCCTCAGCTTTCTGATCCTCAGACTGCATTCAGTGAGGATAGGTAACTGCACCCCCTCTACAATAACACTCAACACTGGACCTCCCAGGGATTAATCCTCAGCCCTCTACTGTACTCGATGTGCACCTATGACTGCATTGCCAAATTCCAAACAAACACCATCTACAAGTTTGCTGACGTAGTGGGGTGGATATCTAACAATGATGAGCCAAACTACAGAAGGGAGATGGAGGGCTTGGTGACGTGAGATACTAAACAAATATTTTGTGTCAGTATTTACTGTGGAGAAGGACATGCAAGGTAGGGAACTTGGGGATATAAGTTGTGACGTCTTGAAAGTGTCTATATTACATAAGACGAGGTGCTGGAAGTCTTAAAAACACATAAAAGTGGATAAATCGCAGCTACCTGATCAGATGTATTTCAGAACTTTCTGGAAGCTAGTGAAGTGATTGCTGGGCCCTTGCTGAGATATCTGTATCACTGACAGCCACAAGCGAGGTGCCAAACAATTGGAAGGTGGGTAACATGGCGCTATTATTAAAGAAAGGTGGTCAGGAAAAGCCAGGGAACTATAAATTGTTGAGCCTTAACATTAAGTTAGTGGGTTAGTTGTTGGAGCAGATTCTGAGGGACAAGTTCAGAAAAGATTTATAAGGAGATTGCCGGGTTTGGAGGGTTTGAGCTACGGGGAGAAGGTAAATAAGCTGGAGCTCTTTTCCCTGGAGTGTCAGGGACTGACAGGTAAGGGCGTGGAATGCCCTGCTTCAACAATAGTAGATTTGCCAACTTTAAGGGCATTGAAATGGTCATTGGATAAATATATGGATGATAATGGAATAGTGTAGGTTAGATGGGCTTCAGATTGGTTTCACAGGTCGGTGCAGAATCGAGGGCCAAAGGGCCTGTACTGCACTGTACTGTTCCACGTTCTAGATAATAAAATGTGAGGCTGGATGAACACAGCAGGCCAAGCAGCATCTCAGGAGCACAAAAGCTGACGTTTCGGGCCTAGACCCTTCATCAGAGAGGGGGATGGGGTGACGGCTCTGGAATAAATAGGGAGAGAGGGGGAGGCGGACCGAAGATGGAGAGAAAAGAAGATAGGCGGAGAAAGTATAGGTGGGGAGGTAGGGAGGGGATAGGTCAGTCCAGGGAAGACGGACAGGTCAAGGAGGTGGGATGAGGTTAGTAGGTAGATGGGGATGCGGCTTGGGGTGGGAGGAAGGGATGGGTGAGAGGAAGAACAGGTTAGGGAGGCAGAGACAGGTTGGATTGGTTTTGGGATGCAGTGGGTGGAGGGGAAGAGCTGGGCTGGTTGTGTGGTGCAGTGAGGGGAGAGGACGAAATGGGCTGGTTTAGGGATGCGGTGGGGGAAGGGGAGATTTTGAAACTGGTGAAGTCCACATTGATACCATTAGGCTGCAGGGTTCCCAGGCGGAATATGAGTTGCTATTCCTGCAACCTTCAGGTGGCATCATTGTGGCACTGCAGGAGGCCCATGATGGACATGTCATCTAAAGAATGGGAGGGGAAGTGGAAATGGTTTGCGACTGGGAGGTGCAGTTGTTTGTTGCGAACTGAGCGGAGGTGTTCTGCAAGGCGGTCCCCAAGCCTCCGCTTGGTTTCCCCAATGTAGAGGAAGCCACACTGGGTACAGTGGATGCAGTATACCACGTTGGCAGATGTGCAGGTGAACCTCTGCTTAATGTGGAATGTCATCTTGGGGCCTGGGATAGGGGTGAGGGAGGAGGTGTGGAGACAAGTGTAGCATTTCCTGCGGTTGCAGGGGAAGGTGCCGGGTGTGGTGGGGTTGGAGGGCAGTGTGGAGCGAACAAGGGAGTGGTCTCTCCGGAAAGCAGACAGGGGTGGGGATGGAAAAATGTCTTCAGTGGTGGGGTCGGATTGTAGATGGCGGAAGTGTCAGAGGATGATGCGTTGTATCCGGAGGTTGGTGGGGTGGTGTGTGAGAATGAGGGGGATCCTCTTTGGGCGGTTGTGGCGGGGGCGGGGTGTGAGGGATGTGTTGCGGGAAATACGGGAGACGCGGTCAGGGGCATTCTTGATCACTGTGGGGGGAAAGTTGCGGTCCTTGAAGAACTTGGACATCTGGGATGTGCGGGAGTGGAATGTCTTATCGTGGGAGCAGATGCGGCAGAGGCGGAGGAATTGGGAATAGGGGATGGAATTTTTGCAGGAGGGTGGGTGGGAGGAGGTGTATTCTAGGTAGCTGTGGAGTCGGTGGGCTTGAAATGGACATCAGTTACAAGCTGGTTGCCTGAGATGGAGACTGAGAGGTCCAGGAAGGTGAGGGATGTGCTGGAGATGGCCCAGGTGAACTGAAGGTTGGGGTGGAAGGTGTTGGTGAAGTGGATGAACTGTTTGAGCTCCTCTGGGGAGCAAGAGGCGGCGCCGATACAGTCATCAATGTACCAGAGGAAGAGGTGGGGTTTGGGGCCTGTGTAGGTGCGGAAGAGGGACTGTTCCACGTAACCTACAAAGAGGCAGGCATAGCTGGGGCCCATGTTCCACGTTCTATATTCTTATAGAGGTTTATAAAATCATGAAGGTCATGGATAGGTTGAACAGCCAAGGTCTTTTCCCTGGCTGGGGGAGTTCAAAACTAGGTTTAAAGGAAAGATTTAAAAGGGTGTGTGTGGAATGAGCTGTCAGAGGAAGTAGCAGAGGCTGGTATAATGACAACATTTACAAGGCACCTGGATGGGTACACGGAAAGGAAGTGTTTAGATGGATATCAGCCAAATGTTGGCAAATAGGACTAGATCAGCTTAGGATACTTGGTTGGAGTGGATGAGTTCAACTGAAGGGTCTGTTTCCTTGCTGTCTAACTCTATGGCTCCATTTACTTGAAGGAAAATCCTAACCTGCTCCTCAGGTCTCATAGTATTTGTGGTGAAATTCTTTTCTCAACCATCTCCTCCTTCATTCTTGGGCTTGGGTTCTGAGAACATTCACAACTTTATTCTCCTCTCCAAACAACTGATTAGAAAACATCTATGTTGCTGTTGATAACCAACCTGTTGTGAGATATTCCTATAGAGAGCTATGGAGATAGGGTTGGAGAATGGAACAAATTGGGTAGCCTTTTTGGGAGCAGGTGTAGACACAATGGGCTGAATACTCTCTTTTTGTCCTGGAACATTCTATGTTATCACACACCTCTGGGGCAGATGGAACTTGAACACAAACCTCATAGCTCAGAGGTAGAGACACTACCACTGAGCCACAATACAAATGTACAGGAAATCAGCTGATGATAAGAGTATGCTTGCACTCATTATACCCACTTGTGAAACAACTTAACCCAGTGCAACTATGACAAATCCACTAACATGATCTGACAATGTCAGCCAGAGTCTCCAAGTCAATGTGGATGTTTGTGTCTAAATTACCTTCCTCCACTGTTGTGATATTTCCTTCTTCTACAGAAGTATCATTCTGTTCTCCCAAACTGATGACTTCACTGACCTAAAACACAAAAATATCTGCATTTAATACAAATCATCCATTTTACAAAGAGATGATAGGGTGGAAGGTTTATAAATTTGTGCTAGTGTTGCAAATCTGATGTAATGGGGATACGTCAAGAGTTAGCGCCAGCGTTGAGTGAATTGTCGATTTTGATCTCACAACTTTATAAGACAGAATATGATGTTGAGCTTAATACTTAAATGCACATGTATGCTTCCACCATACAGAACTCTGCAAAGGGAGTGATAAATTTGTGGAATATACTGTACTGTAACTTACCCTCTCAAAAATACCAAAATCAACAATTTCCGTTAGTTATTTGTTGTCCAGCTCCTGCTTAAATAAGTTGGACAACTCCAACCAAATTGTTAGGAATGAATTTGCCCAGGAATCCTACAAAACTGAAGTGGTCAAATCACGATGAACACAGGCCAGTACTGATGCAAAACAGTTCCAACTTTATTAGGGAACAAATTATAATAGCTTTAACTACAAAACAGTCCTAACTGTTATCCTATTTGCCCTTTTAAGCTCACAATACTTACTGAATCTCTTGTAGATTTGGGCAGCCGCTCTCTATTTCTTTGTCTCTGTGGACAGCGAAGCTGCTTTCTCTGATATAACAAAGTGTAGAGCTGGGTGAACACAACAGGCCAAGCAGCATCTCAGGAGCACAAAAGCTGACATTTTGGGTCTAGACCCTTCATCAGAAAAAGCCTCTCTTCCTCTCTCTCTGCCTGGATGGTCAGTGGGTCACTGTCTTTTGCCATGCTGGTCTCCTCAAAACGTCCAAGGGGGTCCAAGAGAGAATGGTCCACAGGTGAATCCCATTTCAAAAATTTTGGATGATCTTCTGGAATGTTTTCTAGCTCTGACCAATCATGGAGACTCACTTCATAGTTTGAAGCATTGGCAATTATTTGACTGGCTTAATACTGTTTGTTTCTTTGTGGAGCAGGACCTGGTGTTTTTCTGTCTCCTTTGTTTGCTGGATAAGTTGATGGGGATATGTCTGTCCAGGATAACTTTGCCTTTCACATAAGGCTAACGTTTAAGGTTTTAGGAAAGATCTGTAGCTCGGGTTGTGGATGAGGTTGTTGACTTGCTCGCTTAATTTGCCTGTTTTCATTCAGACGTTTTCTCACCGTGGTAGTAACATCATCAGTGAGGCCTCCAATGAAGCGATGTTGTTCTACTCCTCTTGGAATTTATACTGTCCAGTCTGTTATGGTGAGTAGTGTCATTTCTGGTTTTGATCTGTATGGGTTTGTGTATGGGGTCCAATTCGGTATGTTTGGTGATTGCGTTATGGGTTGAGAACCATGCCTCTATGAATTCCTGTGTGTGCCTATGTTTGGCTTGGGCTACTACAGTTACAATGTCCCAGTTAAATTGATGGCCTTCATTGTCTGAGTGTACTGCTATTAAGAAGAGTTTGTTGTGCCATTTTGCTGCTAGCTATTACCTAGCATGGACACGACACATCTTAACGAAAACAAGCCAGCTCGGTGAGCAAATCAATTATGCTAATGTTATTAGCACCTGGCTACTGTGTTTACACTGCATCTGGTGTATAGGTTTTGTAACTGCAGAGTTTTACTTGGCCAATATACCCAGCATCCCTTGCTGTTCAGCCAAGTTAGCAATCTGTGCCGGCTGCTAAATGCTCCACTCAATAGTTCCACAATCTTCATTTTAGTAGGAAGCACACTGCATTTGTGCTCCAATGCCTTATTTTAGAAAAAAGTAGGACTCTGGTGCAGAGGAGATTCACCTGGATGTTGCCTACATTAGAGCATTTTAATGAAGAAGTAAGGCTGGGCAGGCTTGGGTCGTTTTCTTTAGGGCAGTGAAGGCTGATGGGTGACCTGATAGAGGTGTATAAAATTATGAGGGGTTTGTACAGGGTAGATAGAAAGCAGCTGCTCTCTTATTTGAAGGGTCAATTATAAGGGTGGCATAACTTTAGGGTGAAGGGTCAGAGGTTTAAAGGGGATTTGAGGAAAGGTGATTTCACCCTGATCTGGAATGTACTGCCTAGGAGGATAGCAGAGGTGGAGAACTTCACAACTCTTTACAAAGCATGTGGAAGATTACTTATCTGAAATGTCATAAAATGGAAGGTATGGGCTAAGTGCTGGAAGTTAAAGTAGACTCAGTGGGCTGAAATGCCTCTTTAGTGCTGTATAAATCCATGGAGGTGGGTGAAGATCATTGTTCAGCATTAAACAAATTCTAGTTTCAGTTTCCAGCGAGCAAGTTCAGGCTATTGCCGAAAGGAAGAAAATGCCAATGTGCCCTGTGCCACACTGTTTGACATCTGTTCCACTTATTCACCACCTTCTACGTAAAGCAAGCGAACCACTCTCTTCAGAGCTCAAGGTTTTGTCCCCTTGTGCAATCTGCAATTATGTGAAACACACTGGCATGATATTCCCAGACCTGGCTGAAGATCCATGGAATGGAATACTTGTGTGTTCACTGCTGGAGGGGAAAACAGCCAGCAACTTGCACACTGCACGATCTTACAAACAGCCATGATGAGGTATTCAGTTTTAATGATGTTCATCAAGGGAAGGGATTGGCTGTATGCTGCAGTGTCTACATTCTGTACCTCTCTGAAGAGTGCCATGCAATCTTTTGCACCATTCTGAGAGCTTTAAGCAGGGCTGGGAGTTAACATCACAACTGCGCAGCACCCTCCACCAAAGCACCAAAATGTTGCTGCTGGGTGTCCTACACTCAACGGTGACCTTTTCTTCAGCTTCTCTGCCAAAGGCAGCTCTGGCCCACAGCACCATGATCACCAATGCAGGTTGAGGCAGGTCGCTAATCCAACCCAGCAGGAACAGGGATCAAATCCTGTTCTGTGTACAAGTTTAATCCACATCATGCATCTAGCAAACTGAGCCGTCTATTCTTGTCTCCCATCCCATGTGCCACTCCCCACCCCACCACCACAAACACCACCACCACCTACGAATCAAGAGGTGCTGTAGTGCACTTCTGACGGGAGCTATGGATAGTAGGGTAAAGGTCCTCTTTCCAATATGTGGCTGACCAGAATCTATTTCAGTCTTACTGCCTGCCATTAGTGCTGGGTTGGAAGGCTCTGCAGGTTGATACTAACCTGTTTGGCTACATTATGATTGCACCTTCATTGACCGACGGTACATGGAGTGGGACTTGAAGTAACAGGGAATACAGCTCAAAAATAATGAATTTGCTGTAAGGTACCTTGGGACATCCCGAGTTTGTGAACGCAGCTATATAAATGCAAATTTCTTTCCTTATTATGCTCTTAAATCACTTGATTAGGACATGAACTCAACACCAGTGAGGTAGGAACATCACCACAGAGCCGAAGCAACTGGAGGAGAAACTGTATAATAAGGCAGACAGATTAGCAACTCAAATGGCCCAATTGATGTTACATTGAATGAATATAATTAGTGTGTACAGAAAAACAGCAGTAGGTCATTTAGAGCCTTAAACTTGTTCTACCTGTAATGCCATTCATTAATGGCTCACCAGGAATGAAAATTAGAATGAGACTACTGCTGATACTGGATAAATTTACCTTAATGTAATCTAATAATTGGAACAGTGTTTCAGAGGCCAATTATAGTATCCTAGTTGGTGCACGGATGAAGATGAATAAAGATTAGCAGAGGTCATGTATTTTTAACTAGGATGCAGTGACAAGCTTTCGTATATGAGGCCACTTTCATCTGCCTGTCTCAGTTTCACACTAAGATGTCTATAATTGTCAATTCAGTCATTGCAGGAGTTAGTTACATCTGTAGCTTTAATTCTGTGCAGTTTTAGGATTCTACTGGAGTTTATCAGAACAACTCAACTGATCCACACTTTAAGCTCACTTCCAGCTCGACACTGCTCACTACACATAGAACATAGAACAGTACAGCACAGTACAGGCCTTTTGGCCCATGATGTTGTGCCAACCTATTATCCTTCTAAGATCAAACTACCCTGCATACCCTACATTTTACTATCCTCCATATGCTGGTCCAAAGGTCACTTAAAAGTCTATAAAGTATCTGACTCCACTACCACTGCCAGCAGCACATTCCACACACCCACCACTCTCTGTGTAAAAAAAACTACCTCTAACATCTCCCGTACACCTTCCTCCAATCGTCTTAAAATTATGCCCCCTCGTAATAGTCATTTCCACCCTGGGAAAATGTCTCTTACTATGCACTCTATTTATGCCTCTCACCATCTTGTACACTCTCTGTCAATCTATCACCAAAATTGCAGTATTAGTGCAGGATGGCAACAGACATGGTGTAGAATTCTTTTTGTATATAAACTGGCTTGTAAACTGAAAAATCATGAATTTATACCAGGAAGTTTTAGACCATACTGATCACAGATGAAGCATTAATATTCACATTGTGAAAATTCAGGTATAACTTTACAGATTGAAAAGCTGGAAGATAATACAAAGCCCAGGAACAAAAACTATTGGACGCCACTTCAGCAAAACAGACCTAGAGCTCTGAGTAGCACTTATTGAAACCAACACAATCTATTTCACTCATCCTCTAAGTGAATTAAAATGTATTCAGTCAAGGGTACTTCAGTTTCATCAGTTGGACAATGACACAGAGTGTAATTGTCAGAGTGTGAAATTTCTGCTGTTTGGTTTCAAATACATATACAACATGTAAACAAAAGCAATACTCCCAAATCTGCATCTATTGACCTTCACGGAGATCAATTATTTTTTCCACTTGAGACTTCGAGCAGAATGGTAACAGGTCTCTGTACCCCCAGTGGTGCCCCCGGCTAAAAGGTCTGCCTGCGAGGAACACCTACCCTGTAGACTTTTAATAGTCATCTGGTTGGAGGTAGGATTTCCACCATTCATAGGCAGGAAGTGCCACGTTAGAAAGCTGACACAGTTAGAGGCTAGCATCTCCCTCTTGTACCACTAACAGTAGCAATACTACTAGAACTGCACTCAGGTACCACAGAGTTGAGATGCCGTAGATCAAAGCAGAGCAAGTATCTGGGGGTTGGCAAAGTTGGCAGGGTCTTGGTTTGAGAGATTCACAGGGTAGGGCAGCAGGGATGGGGTGGGGGGACAATGATGCACATGGAGGTTATACCTTGGGATTACCTGTTTTAAAAGTGCCCTTCCCTTTAAGCCACTGGGGTTCTGGGACAGAACTAAATACAATCCTTGACAATCAGCTCGTCAAATGGTGACATGTAAATACTGTTGATTGTAATAAATACCCATCTGGTTCACTAGTGTCCTTTAGGGAAGGAAATCTGCTGTCTTTGCCAAGTCTGGCCTACATGTGACTCCAGACCCACATCAAGATGGGATTGACTCTTAACTGCCCTCTGAGTAATTATGGATGGACAATAAATGCTGGCCTAGCCAGCGATGCTCTCAGCCTGTGAATAAATAAACAATTGACACTGTCATCAGTTCTGACTGTAGAACCTCCACAATTCCAGTCTTCAGACTTTTACATTGCCTGGAATAGTGAACCTCTCTCTCTCTTCAACCTTAGGCTGTACTCTAGCCTTGAACTTCTTCTTTCAAAACAAATAACTTTCTCCTTTAGCAGCGGCACTGCCTCATATTGAAAATAATCGATTGCTTTACACAATGAAATCAAGGCTTAATCACAATTGATGCCAAACGTAGAGATAGTAGGAACTGCTGATGTTGGAGAGTCTGAGATAACAAGGTGCAGAGCTGGATGAACACAGCAGGCCAAGCAGCATCAGAGGAGCAGGGAGGCTGACGTTTCAGGCCTAGATCCTTCTTCAGAAATCATTTCCTGATTTTCTGATGCTGCCTGGCCTGCTGCGTTTGTCCAGGTCTTCACCTTGTTATCGATATGGGGAAAGGGTAGGAAAGTGGATGACAGAAGTGTCGGATTAACCATGATCCAATTGAATGAAGCAGACTCGAGGGGCTGAATGGCCTGCTCCTGCTCTTACTTCCTATGGTCTTAAAGTAAGACGGAGCAGTTTGTAAAATACTGGCAAATAAACAACATGCAATTTATTCACAAGTCAATCCTATTAAACTGGGAAGAAAAATATAATAATGACATTGAGGACAAAATGAAATGGAGAAATATAAAACAAATACTTGAGAAGGAAAGCATTATTATAAAAATGAGGTGGAAAACAACTAACATTATCAGGGGATACACTAACTATTATTAATACTGTTCATGGTCGGCTTAAATTAGACTAACATTTTTCTGTGAGCTTTGCTGCATGAGATCAACCAGTTATTATTTACTGATTTGTTTCATTTAACACAGAAGGACAATGATTGAGGAACAATTATCTCTTGCCCAGTGATTGCCTCATTACTTCTTGTAAAGGAACATAGTAATATAGCAGTTATAAATGCAGAAAAAGGTCAATTTCTTTCAAATCGCATGAGTTGTATTTTTAAATGATCTCACAATATATTCAATCAAGAAAGCCCAGTTAAGCTTCATGTTTCATTTGCACCGAATACTGTAAAGTCTACCAACAAGTGCATGAAAGAATTAACACAAAATTATTAATTATTTTGAATCTATTTGTTCATGACTTTTCCAACGTAAAATTCCAGAGACAAATCCATTTAATATGTTTAATTTCGGTGTAATATCATGTATAAGTAAAGGCATTGCTGCAGTTTGAGGATCTGATAAGCCTAAAGCAGAAAATGGTACATGAAAGTCAAAAATGTCACACATGTGCAGTGCAAGAGATTCTTTGAAGGTTGGAGATGAAGGATGTTATGAAGTAAAGGGAGATTTATCACAGAATCACAGGAATCCTGCGGCGGAGGGGGAGGCTACTCAAACCATCATACCTGCACATCTCTTCAAATGAACCATCTCGTGCTTTTACGCCTCTCCCCTTACACATTGTTTGGATAGATGAAATCATCCAATACCCTCTTGAATGCCTCAATTGAAGCTGTCTCCAAGATAGTTCCAGGCAGTGCATTCCACATTCTAATCACTCACTGAGCTAAATGAGTTTTTATCTTATCATTTTTGCTTCTTTGGCACATCACTTTAAATCTGAGCCCCCTTGTTGTTCTTTTTACATGTGGCAACAGTTTCTCCCTATTTTCTCTAACAGCCCACTCATGATTTTGAAAACCTCTATTAGATATTTTAACCTTCTACTGTCCAAGGAGATCAGTCCCAACCTCTCAATCTATCTTCATAGCTGATGTTTCTCTGGAGCCATTCTTAAAGATCACTTCTGCACTCTCTCTCCAATGCTTTTAAATCCGTCTTATAATACAGCACCCAGAACTGTACACAATACTTCAGCTCAGGTCTAACTCGGGTCTTATGCAAGTTCAACCTCACTTCCTTGCTTTGCTACTCTATGTCCGTATTAATAAAGCTAAGAACACCGTATCTGTTCCTTACAGATCTCTCTATCAGTCCTAGATAACAAAATGTGAGGCTGGATGAACACAGCAGGCCAAGCAGCATCTCCGGAGCACAAAAGCTGACGTTTCGGGCCTAGACCCTTCATCAGAGAGGGGGATGGGGGGAGGGAACTGGAATAAATAGGGAGAGAGGGGGAGGCGGACCGAAGATGGAGAGTAAAGAAGATAAGTGGAGAGGGTGTAGGTGGGGAGGTAGGGAGGGGATAGGTCAGTCCAGGGAAGACGGACAGGTCAAGGAGGTGGGATGAGGTTAGTAGGTAGCTGGGGGTGCGGCTTGGGGTGGGAGGAAGGGATGGGTGAGAGGAAGAACCGGTTAGGGAGGCAGAGACAGGTTGGACTGGTTTTGGGATGCAGTGGGTGGGGGGGAAGAGCTGGGCTCGTTGTGTGGTGCAGTGGGGGGAGGGGATGAACTGGGCTGGTTTAGGGATGCAGTGGGGGAAGGGGAGATTTTGAAACTGGTGAAGTCCACATTGATACCATATGGCTGCAGGGTTCCCAGGCGGAATATGAGTTGCTGTTCCTGCAACCTTCGGGTGGCATCATTGTGGCAGTGCAGGAGGCCCATGATGGACATGTCATCAAGAGAATGGGAGGGGGAGTGGGAATGGTTTGCGACTGGGAGGTGCAGTAGTTTGTTGCGAACTGAGCGGAGGTGTTCTGCAAAGCGGTCCCCAAGCCTCCGCTTGGTTTCCCCAATGTAGAGGAAGCCGCACCGGGTACAGTGGATGCAGTATACCACATTGGCAGATGTGCAGGTGAACCTCTGCTTAATGTGGAATGTCATCTTGGGGCCTGGGATGGGGGTGAGGGAGGAGGTGTGGGGACAAGTGTAGCATTTCCTGCGGTTGCAGGGGAAGGTGCCGGGTGTGGTGGGGTTGGAGGGCAGTGTGGAGCGAACAAGGGAGTCACGGAGAGAGTGGTCTCTCCGGAAAGCAGACATGCCACTTTCAATGATTTGTGCACACGTTCAACAGGTCCCTCTGCTTTGCAGAGATAGTAGGAACTGCAGATGCTGGAGAATCTGAGATAACAAGGTGTAAAGCTGGATGAAGACAGCAGGTCAAGCAGCATCAGAGGAGCAGGAAGGCTGATGTTTCGGGCCTGGACCCTTCTTCATAAACGCCAGCCTTCCTGTTCCTCTGATGCTGCTCTGTTCTTCCAGCTCTACACCTTGTTATCCCTCTGCTTTGCACTCCCTTTTATATTGTCTTTTGATGTCCTTCCTACCAAATGCATCACCTCTCACTTCTCTACACTGTAAATCACATTCCACCTATATGCCTGCTCCACCAACTTGTTTAAGAACTTTTGGAAGTTGACATTGTCCTCCTTACAGTTTAAAATTCTAAGTTTCATGTCATCTGTAAACGTTGAAATTATCCCCTGCTCATCAAGATCTAGGTTATTACTATATATTAGGAAAATCAAGAGTCCCAGTACTGACCCTTGGCAAATTCTACTGCAATCTTTCCTCCAGCCCGAACAGAAACAAGCCTTATATGGAAATAAAGATGCAAAATGCTGGAGAAACTCAGCAGGTCCAGGAGCCTGTGTGGAGAGAAAAACTCTTCCAAAGACAAGACATGCCAGGCTCGAAGCGTGATCTGTTTCTCACCCCAAAAATACTGCCAGGACTGTTGAGTTCCTCCAGCACTCTCTGTTTTTAACACCAAGTTCCAGCATCAGTAATTGTTTGCTTTTATTTATCAGTGAATGCTTGACATTGAAGGCAGACACCAAATGTGGTAAATGTTTAATGTTCCACAAAACAAAGAGGCAGATCAGAAAAAAAAAGTTTTCACAGAAGTTTTTGAACTAAAGTTGATGACACTAAATTGAGATACAACATCCATACACAGGAAAAAGATAATCATGAAAAAGATGTTTAAAAATACTTCAAAGTATAAAAAAAAATTGAACTGCAGCTATAACAGCTGGGTAAACCAGCAGATGCTGTCCTTGTAGATCTAAAACACCCTGTGGACTTAGACTGTCTACTCAGCATGTTTGATCCTCCAGACTGGTACAGCAGTATCCAGAGGGAATTTGCGAATTTCTCTCTCAATTAATATGGCAATGGGAAAAGATGAAAGAACATTCAAGATGAAACCTCAGACTGGACTCACCAGTGACTGACTGCTTGGTCTGTGATCCCACTTCTAACAAGAAAGTAACCTTACCTGTAGTTTGCTTCTGAGCTGCACTGAATATGTTGATTGAGGTTTTACTCCTCAAGTTGAGAGATTGCCACAATTGAATGTTTTTTTCATTCTTTGGACGTCAGTAACTAACTCCCAACTAGATATTTTTCCCACTCTTTCTTGGACTTACCAAACTAGCTTCACCTGCTGCCTCTGTCTATTTTTTGTTAACACTAACTCTCAGTTTCAATTGGAGTTTGAAACCTTGAATCATTGTGCCTCTGATGTTGATAACTAAATTTGTTCACAAATTTATTCTGCAAATAGCTGGTACATTGCTCTTCCCTCAAACATTATTTTTCAAATGAAACAAATTTGGAGTATCTCCACAGAACACAAGAGCTTCAAACCTCGTGTCATCTGTTATCATATCTGATCCACATATCCTACCTTACATTCTCTTGTCATTACTGAGTTGCTGGCCTACAGTGGATCCTCATTATACCTTGTTTTGAAAGGATCCATCTTTTCAAATCTATCCATGAACTCACCTCTTTTTACCTCTGTCACCTTCTCCAGTCCAACAACCTCTAAGATCTCTGCATTTCCCCAATTCTCTCCTTCAGGATCCCCAGTTTTAATCATGCCACCACCGGTGGTCAGCTTTTTAAAAGTCTACTCCTTAAACTCTGGATTCCTTCACAAACCTCTTTGCCTCTCTCATCTCCTCTAAATTGGTCCTTAAAATCTACATCATTGACCAAGCTTTTGGTTTTCTGTTGCACAATGACTTTATTTGATTCTGTGTAGAATATAATCTAATGACAGGCCTATGAAGAGCTTTGGGACGTTTTACCCTATTTCCTCCTGAGAACAATAGTATTTCTATACATGTGCATATTTGTATTATATATATATAATATCACACACCTTCCATCACAAAGGATATTACTTTTTTAATTTTTAACTGACATTTTCTAATTTAAGCATCATTTAAAATATTGATTTAAAGTATGCAGAAATCTACCAATCTCGGTCTTGAATATGCTCAAAGACAGAGCCTCCATATACCTCTAGGACTGAGAATTCCAGGGATTCACCATTCTCTTAATGAAGAAATTCCTCCTCACCTCAGTTCTAAATGACCCACTCCCTCATATTGAAATGGCGCCCCCTAGTTCTAGCATCTCTGGGCCAGGTGAAGCAGCCTTCGTAGATCTGAGATAATGGGAACTGCAGATGCTGGAGAATCCAAGATAATAAAATGTGAGGCTGGATGAACACAGCAGGCCCAGCAGCATCTCAGGAGCACAAAAGCTGACGTTTCGGGCCTAGACCCTTCTAATGAAATGTCAGCTTTTGTGCTCCTGAGATGCTGCTGGGCCTGCTGTGTTCATCCAGCCTCACATTTTATTATCTTCGTAGATCTGAGCTGTCTAGCTCTGAAATAATTTTATATGTGTGAATGAGATTACCTCTCACTGAGACTCCAGAGAACAAAGGCACAGACTATTTAACTTTTCTTCATAGGGCTTTCCCTCTATCTCAGGAATTAGTTCAGTGAATGTCTGTTGCACTTTCTCTAAAGCAAGTCCATCTTTCTGTGGACATGGAGATCCAAATTATGCACAATATACCAGGTGTGATCTATTTAATCGTAATAAGATATATTTATTCTTCCACTTAAATCCACATTTAGTAAAAGCCAATATTTGGTCAATTACTATCTTTTTTTCCCAACTGATATCATTTCTAAAATCAGTATTGCCAGTGAGTAACTTATTTACAATGGAATATAGAACAGTACAGCACAGGATCATGCCCTTTGGCCCACCATGTTTGCACTGACCATGATGCTATTCTAAACGAATCCAATCTGCCCATATCCCTCTATTCTCTGCCAGTTCATCTGTCTGTCTAAATGCATCCTAAATATCTATGTTGTTTCTGTTTCTACCACATTCCACACATCTACAACACTCAGTGTAAACAAAAAACTTGCCTAGCATATCTGTTTTAAACTTTCTCCCCACATTTTAAACTTATAACATTTCCACCCTGGAAAAAAGACTCTGACAACCCATCATATCCGTGGCCCTCATAATTCAGGTTGCCTCTCAGCTTCCAATGCTATAGCCAAAAAAAATCCACATTCATCCAACCTCTCTTTATAGCTAATACCCTGCAAACCAGGCAATCTCTTTTGCACCCTCTCCAAAACCTACACATCCTTCCTTCAAAGTGGTGTCCAGAACTACGCACAGGACTCAGCAAGTATCTTGACCAAATTTTTATACATTTGCAACATTACTTGACAATGTTTACACTCAACGCCCTAACCAATGAAGGCAAGCATGCCATACGCCTTCTTTGCCATCTTATCCATCTGTGTTGTCACCATCAGGGAGTTGTGGACTTGCATCTCAAGATCACTCTGTATGTCAATGTTCTTAAGGGTCCTGTTATTTACTGTATACCTTCATTTTGCATTTGACCTCCAAGCCCATTATATCACATTTGTCCAAAGTAAACTCCATCTGTTATTTCTCTGACCAACTTTCCAAATGATCTATATGCTGCTTTATCATTTGACAACATTTCTCACTGTCCACAACTCCACCAATTTTCATGTCATCTGCAAACTTACTAATCAGACCATTAACATTTTCATCCAAATCATTTATATATAATACAAACAGTAGAGGTCCCAGCATGAGATCAGAGATAATGGGAAGTGCCGATGCTGGAGAATCCGAGATAACAAAGTGTGGAGCTGGATGAACACAGCAGGCCAAGTAGCATCTTAGGAGCACAAAAGCTGACATAGAACATAGAACATTACAGCACAGTACAGGCCCTTCGGCCCTCGATGTTGTGCCAACCTGTCATACCGATCTCAAGCCCATCTAACCTACACTATTCCATGTACGTCCATATGCTTATCCAATGACGACTTAAATGTACCTAAAGTTGGCAAATCTACTACCGTTGCAGGCAAAGCGTTCCATTCCCTTACTACTCTCTGAGTAAAGAAACTACCTCTGACATCTGTCCTATATCTTTCACCCCTCAATTTAAAGCTATGCCCCCTCGTGCTCGCTGTCACCATCCTAGGAAAAAGGCTCTCCCTATCCACCCGACCTAACCCTCTGATTATTTTATATGTTTCAATTAAGTCACCTCTCAACCTTCTTCTCTCAGGAAAGGGGGATGGGGAGAGGATTCTGAAATAAATAGGGAGAGAGGAGGAGGCGGACAAGAGAGTTGCGGTGGGAGAGTGTTCATCCAGCTTGCTTGGCCTGCTGTGTTCATCCAGCTCCACACTTTGTTATCTTGAGGTCCCAGCATGGATCCTTGCAAACACCATTGGTCACCGACACATAGTCAGAAAGCACCCATCCACAATTATTCTGTTTTCTACGACCAAGCCAATATTATGTTTAACTTATCAATTTACTGTGGATCCCATGTGACTTAATCTTTTAGACCGGCCTATCATGAGGGGCTTTGTCAAATACTTTAATACAGTCCACATAAGCAATATCCACTGTCCTACCATCATCCATCATCTTTGTCACTTCCTCAAAAAAAAAATCAAATTTGGAGCACAAGATCTTTGCCATACAAAGCTATGCTCACTATTCCTAGTAAGTCCATTCTTTTCCAAACACATGTAAATCTTATCCCTAAGTGTCTTCTTCAAAAATTTTGCTACCACTGATTGGCCTATAATCTCCTAGATTTTACCAGTTACCCTTCTTAAACAAAGGAACAACGTTGGCTATTCTCCAGGCTTCTAGCACCTTGCCTGTGGGGCAAGGAGATACAAAGATCTATGTCAAGGCATTGCATCCCTCTATCCCTCTGTAACCTGGGATGGATCCCATGGAAACTTATTTATCTTAATGCTTTTCAAGACACACCACACCTCCTCCTTCTTAGCATCAAC
This sequence comes from Stegostoma tigrinum, assembly GCF_030684315.1. NCBI lineage: Eukaryota > Metazoa > Chordata > Chondrichthyes > Orectolobiformes > Stegostomatidae > Stegostoma > Stegostoma tigrinum. The sequence goes on along the minus strand of NC_081377.1, from coordinate 40,608,679 downwards.
ATGCTCTAGAGCATCAACATACCCTCCCTAATCTCACCATCAACGATGTCCTACTCCTTGGTGAGTACCAAAGTAAAGTACTCATCAAGGACCACACCCACTTCCACTGGCTCCAAGCATCAATTTCCTCTTTGGCCATTGAGTTGACCTACCTTTTCCCTAGCTACCCTCCTGCTCCTAATATAAGTATAAAATTCCTTGAGTTTTTCCCTTAACCCTCCTTGCCAAGGACATTTCATGATCCCTTTTAGCCCTCCTAATTCCTTGTTTAAGTTTTTCCCTGTTTGCTTTATATTCCTCAAGGGCTTTGTCTGATTTCAATTTCCTAAACCATACATACGCTTCCTTTTTATGTCCAACAATGTTTTTTGTCCAGTCTTCAGATTTATCAATACAATTTGACACCTTACAATGGAGGCTGAAGTCTCAAAATTAGAGATGCCAGTCCAACACTGATACCATGTCACCCCGCCATGTCACCCCTGTTAGGAAGACGATATCACCCTGATTGTAATCAAGTAGCTCTTGGTTTCTATAGTAGATTACCTCACAACATGGTGCATTTACCTGAAATCCAAACTATTTTCCTTCACAGTTGTGTTGAAGCACCAACAGTTTCATTTGTTCTTAAATTTGAATGCTGGGTTAACACAGGTGAGAAGTATCTTCTCAGCCGGTTAGCTCCATTGGTCCAAAAGTTGGTTTGCGAAACAGAGTAATGCCAACAGCTTGGGTTCAATTCCTGCACTAGCCAAGGTTATCATGAAAGTCTCACTTTCTCAATTTCTCCCCTAGCCTGAACCACTCTCCCCTAAACCACTGCCAGATGTCTCTCTTTAATGGGAGAGCAGCCCTACAGTCTGGTAGCACTACTGCAACTTTACCTTCTTTATTCTCAATTAGTAACACTTACAGGATTTTCACCTTTTCCTTTAACCTCAGTTTTGACCAGTGCAGCATCCTTTGCTGGACATGTTTGTAACGCTTCTCCTGGCAGCTCATCTTTTATGATTATCTGGCACAAAACAGGAAAGAAAAAATTGCTAATTAGAAGAAAACTGTCAGATCTTGTGGCACCTGTCACTCCCACTCTTATCTTGTAGCATTAGTGTTTTAAAAGACTATTCTAAGACAGAGTAATGAACTTATGTAACATTGAACAGCAAAGATCAATTGCTTTAGAGCAACCACGTGTCTGCCATTTAGTATGGAGAGTGTGGCTATAGAAATGATGTTGCGAAACTTAAAAGGATTAAGAAAAGATTTATAAGGATGTTGCCAGGATTGGAGGGTTTGAGCCACAGGATGAGGCTGAATAGGCTGGGGCTATTTTCCCTGGAGTGTCAGAGGCTGAGGGATGACCTTACAGAGGTTTATAAAATCATGAGGGGATGGATAGGGTGAATAGACAAGGGTTGGAGAGTCCAAAACTAGACTGCATTGGTTTAAAGTGAGAGGAGAAAGATTTAAAAGGGGCCTAAGGGTCAACTTTTTCACACAGAGAGTGGTGCGTGTATGGAATGAGCTGCCGGAGGAAGTGGTGGAGGCTGGTACAATTACAACATTTAAAAGGCATCTGATGGGTATATGAATAGGAGAGTTCATAGGGATATGGATCAAATGCTGGCAAATGGGACTGGATTAATTTAGGACATCTGGTCAGCATGGATGAGTTGGACCAAAGGATTTGTTTCTGTGCTGTATGCCTATGACTTTGAGGTGATAAGGAATGAAACCTTAGAAACCAGAAGATAAAATAAATGTCATAAAGGAGATGCAGCACTAAAGCTCAAAATGACAGGATATAGACTATATAACCCAGCACGTTCTGCTTGACTGTACCATTACAAGGCAAGCTCAGAGTTGAGGCTAATTGTTAGCTATGGGAATGGAAGAAATACAGGAAAAGGGTTGATGTTTAATTTAGGGGTGAAAACGTTTTAGAAACAAAACTACCTGTGATGTAAAAATTACAGCTGACAAAAAGAAAATTATCTGGAATTAAGAATCCATTGATGACCCTGAAACCATTGTCAATTGTTGGAAATACCCATCTGGCTCATAAATGTCCTTCAGGAAAGGAAACTGCTATCCTTACCTGGTCTGGCCTACATGTGACTCCAGACCCACAGCTATGTGGTTGACTCTCGCCTGCCCTCTGAAATGGCCTAGCAAGCCATTCAGTTGAAGAAAAGCTAGGGATGAGTGATAAAATAGATGCTGGCCAGCCACAGATGTCCACGCCCCACTAGTAAATTAAATGAAAAATAGGTGGGTTGCTTATCTCAACATTTGAGTGAGTTAGCTCAGTTGGCTGAACGGCTGCTTTGCAATGCAGTTTAACACCAACGGCATGGGTTTAACTCCCATACTGGCTGAGGTCACCATGAAGGTCCCTCTTCCTTGACCTCACCTCTCACTGAGGTGTGGTAACCCTCAGGTTAAACCATCACCAGTGATCTCTCTCTCTCTCTTTCTCTCTCTCTCTCTCCTGTGAGAATGGACTGTGGTGACATCCCTACTTCTACTGACTTAATTAATGTCGTCTCTTTAATGGGAAGCACTCTGAAGTTGTCAAATGGGATATCTAGAAAGGTGGATGTTGCACAGTCCTCCACTGAACACTTCAGTTCAGATTTGTTGGGTGGTTATCAGTAAGTATCTGGCAATATGAAACATTGCAAGGATAATGTGGCTTCATTGTGATGGTATTGTGGATCCAGAAAGATATTGGTAGTTTTTAGGGGGCAGTATGTTGAAAGGCTTCAAAATGTGTGCATTGAGATATTATTCACCCGAGTCTCCACATTGGCTGACCCCATTCTTCTCCCTCTCTCTGGACTTGCTCTGTTACTACACTACCTTTTACTTCTTTGTTGTAAATGGCTGGAATTCCATTTAAACCTAAGCAGCATTAAATAAATGCAAATATTTATTACCCTTGAAATTCAAAACCTGCAAATTGCAATGGCAGCTGCTGCAGAGAGTGATTAGCCGAAAGTATTCAATTTTCTTGCCTTATGAAGTATTTTCCAGATGCTAATCACACACTGGTAACATTAAAGGGTGGAAAGGAAGCTAAGGACAAAGCAGACTTAGCCTCATATCATTATAATCTTTCAGAATCCAATCAATCCTAGCTAATTCAGAAAAATGATCTTATGTATGTATTATAACTGCACTTTCCAACCTTGCCCACCACCCCCCTCCCCCAATTCAATGGTTACCAACGGAATTATTAAAACGGACTATTAGCCTTAAAAACTGCCTGTGAGAAATAAATTTAAATTTAGTTTACAGAATTTGCTAAAACACACCAGGATATTTTGTTCAACCAATGCAAGCCCATTATGGTTGGAATCTTCTCCATGTTGCTTAGCTCAAGGGAGAACTTCCAACAACCAAGTACCAAAACATTTAATTGAAAAGCATTGAGTTTAAAATTAAGTCTTAAGTAGATATATACAAGTGCCTGTAAATTTGCATGTATTAACCTTTTTGGCAATAATCCTTAGTTGCATCTAGCTAGCACAGTGTGGAGTCTATCGCAGCATTTCTTAGAATCACTGACTTCCGACTGTGTAGGAAGGGAGTATTTGGCCCATCAAGTCCACACCACTCCTCCGAAGAGCAGCCCACCCAGGTTCCCCCCCTACCATATCCCTGCAATCCTGTATTTCCCATGGCTTATCCATGTAACCCACCCAACCCTGTACACTACGGGCAATTTAGCATGGCCAATCCATCTTTGGACTATGGGAGGAAAGCGCAACACCCAAACGAAACCCATGCGGATACAGGGAGAATGTGAAAACACCACACAGAGGGTGGAATTAATCACTGAGTCACCGTGCTGCCCTATTCTTGGCCATTGAAAATGTCGTAATACTTTGCATTGTCACTTGACAGGGAAATTGTCTTGCTCTTTTCTTGGAGAACAATAAGGGAGTTCAGTATGGTGATTAATTAGTTTCTTTATTACTGTGCATTCTGTCAAGGACTAGAACTTTTTTTTAATCAAAGCATAAATAGGACCACCACTGAATGCTGGCTAGGATGAGTTCACCACCAGAACAATATTACCCCCACTAGTCTATTCAGATCAAGGTATTAACAAACTGATGTGACACTAATTCATCATCAAGCTGCCTCATGTACTGAGACCCCACAGGTTGAGAGAGGCTTTGGGCAGTCTGGTGTATGCCATGGGCTCCCTCTCCAGATTGACCCAGGTGCAAACAAAACAGCAAAGGAGAGGCATGCAGTCAGAGCCAACACACTCACGAGTCTCACACATGCTGGTCACATTGATGTCAGCATTTAGAGGTCCATGTCATGCCCCAGCTTTTGGTAAACTGGGAGACTGAAGATCCAGTTTTATCCCGGCTGCAGACACGTTCCAGAAGGATTGTGGCTCAAATGATTCTCAATCAGAATTGAACAGGGAGATGGATCCCACTGAAACTTGGCACACCCTCAATATAAGTATCACAATTATGCATATCATCAAATGGGAATACTACCATCTACAATGTCCCTTTCTAAGTCACACATCATCCTGAGATGGAAATATTTTAGTGTTCCTTCACAGTCAGTCAGTCATAATCCTGGAATTCCCCGCGGAACAGCACTGAGAGTACACATAAAACGCATGGGCTGCAGAGCTTCATCACAGCAGCTCAACGTCACTTTCTCAAAGGCAATTAGGGATAAGTAATAAACACAACAAACTCTGCTGATTATCAAAGTATCCCACACTCAAAAGCTTAGGAATGCTATGCATAGAGTTGTTTGGGAAAAATATCCAAGGACCTTGAAGTCAAAACACTGTGCACTCAACTTCCACCTCAGAGACCGGAGCACAAAATGTAATTTGGCTCTTTGCTGCAGTCGTCAAAGCATACAGCACTGTCAGAAGTGCTGTTTTCCAGGCGTGGCATCAACAAATGCCAACAACAGCAAGATACTTCCAACAACATTTGAAGAAGAACAGGGGGTTCATTGAATGATCTGGCCAAAATTATCCATCAACCATGTCCCCAGTTTAGAAATGGAATCCAAAACATGCACATGTGCGCAACCACAAAGCAGTTGACAGGGTAGTGCCCAGCCTGTCTCCTTGAAAATCAAGTATGAATATATGGCTGCTATGCAGCTGTCAAAGGATATTTAAATATAGCTCATCTTGCAATAAATATATTGGCCATAAATGCACTTGAAGACAAGTTAGTTCGGTATTGAAGGGAAAAGAATCATAAAAATACCTATAATGTGGAAACAGGTCTTTTGGCCCAACAAGTTCACACCGCCACTCAGAGCATCCCACTCAGATCCATCCCCCTGTAACCCACCTAATCTACACATCCCTGAACACTGTGGGAAATTTAACATGGCCAACCCACCCTATCCTGCACACCTTTGGACTGTGGGAGGAAGCTGGAGCACTCGGGAGAATGTGCAAACTCAACACAGACAGTTGCATGAGGGTGGAATTGAAGCCAGGTCCCTGGCACTATTAGGCAGCAATACGAACCACTGAGCCACCAGTACACCAATGGTGTGAGACAAAATGGGAGGGAGCTCCTCTGGAACATAACAACCTACGGACAAGTTTTCCAGAAGTCCATCAGGTGTCAGAGTTGAACAGGCCATTCAGGCCTTTGGGTCTGCTCCACCATTCAATGAGATCATGGTTGACCTAAATAATCCTCAATTCCACTTTCTTACCTTTTCCCTACACTGAATAAGTGATTCACTTGTTAAAAATCTGTCTATCTCAACCTTGAACATACTTAACAGCCCAGCCTCAACAGCCCTCTCCAACCTATCTGTGCCGTAAATTCAATCCAGCAAATATTAAATATCTAGTAATTTATTTCCTTGCTATTTGTAGGATCTGGCCACATTCAGATTGACTGGTATATTTCTTATATTACACTTAGATTCATTGAAAAGAATTTCACTTCTCCAAAAGCACTTGTGACCTCCTGAGAAATATGCAAATACAAGTTATTTCTTTCCTTTTTGGATAGTTCAAATATATCAATCACAAAGGGTTATACAACTTTGCAACTTTCTGCCTCCAAAGACAGCAGAGATGGAATCATTGAATATGTTTAAGACAAAGGTGGATTGTGGATAGATTCTTGCTGGGTAGGGGAAGCAATAGTTATGGGCTGGATGGGAATGTGGAATTCAAAACACAAACAGATCATCCATGACCTTAGCAAATGGTGCAAGAGGCTCAAAATGGGCTATATAGTCTGCTTCTTCTCCTATTTTGTATGTTGGTAGCATTTTCGCTGATAATTGCACTTTCATCCCCAGATTTAGATTTGAATTTGAAACATGTATACAAGATGAAAGTTTCTGTGCTACTTATTAATCCATACATAAAATGTTTTTGGTCAAAGTCAACACATTTTCTCCCAAGCACAGATGTGCACTTCAAAACCTGCCTGGAGTCCAGGACAATTGTCAATCTCAACCAGAGAGCTCATCAAAGAAAAAAAATAACAGAATCACACTTTCTGAAAGGGTCCAGGCACTTCAAAAGCTGAAGCTAAACCATATTGTTGAAGCAGTTGGAGTTTCACTCTGAAGTTGGTTGTTCTATATTTGATCTGGATGTGCTTGATCCTGACACTGAATGGCAAATGATAAAAATAGAAATGTCCTATTCTTCCAGACTGACATCCTTCACTCTGATAAATATATTAATTTATGTTAAAAGTATTTTGCATCCTCTCTTTCCTTGATTCCCTTTGCCCATTGAAAGAACTAGGCAATCTGATGCTAAAATGCCTTATTCATTCTAGTTAAAATAGTCTTCCCTCCAGGCCCTGTATTGGTTTTTAGAAACATAGAACATAGGAGCAGGAGGAGGCCATTCAGCTCTTTGAGTCTGCTCCAACATTCTTCACAATCATGGCTGATTGTCCGACTCAATAGACTAATCCTGCTTTCTCCCCATAACCTTTGACTCTTTACATCATCTGGTAAACAGTTCTAGTTACTGAGACATGCTCCATTGCTGGCTCCTTTACTGAAAAGAAAGGAACAAATCGTCTCAAGTTTGCTTGTTATTTCCTCAAATAGCAAGGTCATATAAAGCAAAGGAACAGGAGTAGGCCATTCAGCCCATAATGCCTGGCCCATCATTCACTAAGATCGTGATTGTGATTTTCACCCCATTTTGCTGCCTCCCCCATCATCTTCAACTCCTTTGCAGATCAAAAATCTGACAATCAGCATTTTCAATGACTCAGCATCCAATGCTGTCGAGGGAAGAGAATTCCAATGATACTCAGAGAAGAAATTTATCCTGGTCTTAATGGAAGTGATGTATATTTTTACACGACACGGATTGACAGTTCAGCCACAAAAGTGGGATCTGCAATGTAAAGCAGCCTCATTTCTATATAGCAAAGCTACTGTTGTCTCATTGAAATGTGCAGCCATGATTCTGTTCTCTCTGGGTTTCTGTTTCAGCCCATTGTATTTTTTCTTCCTAAGTCTCTGTACAATAGTGGACCTTAGGATGCCAAACTGTCCAAATGTAAAGGCTGCAAAATGACACAAACAGAGCATTTCCTGAGATAATGTGATGAAAGAACCAGCAGAAATGCTCTTGATGGTAAGGTAATTTACACTGAATGTCTTGAATAGCATAAATGGCAAGGCAATCAACTTGACTAACTGAGAAAGCGATGGAGTATTAAATTAGACCAATACTTCTTTTTGGAATAATGTACAATGTACTGCAGGAAAGAGGCCATTCAGCACAATTGGCCCCTTCTGCCAATATGCTCCATTCAACATTAATTACATTAAGCAACAGCTACCAACAGGGTCATGGATGACATTACAGGAAGTGATGGCATGTCATGTGACAATGTGTAGCAGGTTTAACTGCACAGTCATCATGCAGATGTCTCCCTACACTTAACATCATTCAGTAAACAGTCTAGTTACTGAGATGTGCTCCATTGGTATTTCTAATTGTGTTTATGACATATTGTTAGCTTTCTTTGCCCCCTCAATTGGTTTCCATAGCTTTCTCTTTAAAGCTTCAATGCCGTGTATCTCAAATACTCTGATACAAGTGGGGACAGGCCTAGATCAGAGTATAATAACCTGGGTCCAGGGTTACAGGCTGCAGTGATTGGCCTGGGGGACAAGGGGCATGGGCGCCACAGCTCAAGGACTTGTGACAAGAGAAGCAAAGTGGCCCGTGACTTCTGTCTCTGGTAACAAGTCCCACTTCCTAACAATTCTGTGGATGAAAGAGGTCTCTCTTGCATTCCCCATTGGATTTATCGGTGACCATCCTATATTTATGGCCCTTCAATCAATAAACTGGGAAAAAAGAAACTTCTAATGAGGCAGCACTTTGTGATGATGTAGGGAGTTATCATTTCCTGGAGTGCTCCAATGAGTTACTATTTAAAGTGCAAACAATGTAATTCAGTGTGGAAGGGTAGCCAACACCTTTTCCCACAATAAGATTCCACAGTCATCAACAGAGTAAGCCACCAGATTGTTTTTTTTTGTGATATTATTTGAGAACGGATCATTGGCAAGGACACAGTGAATGATCTTTGTTAAATGGAGCTGTGAAATTGAGAGAAGATTGTTCTGTTCATTGCATGGCCAAATCAGCTTATTATGATTCAAACCCACTTCCCTGGGCATCTTTCAGAAGATGTTGGCTCTGAAGAGGTCAGACAATTTTATGATTTCTCTGAATAAATAGTGAAGCAACCGTAGAGAGAGGAAAAAAAAAATTACCCACACCTTTGGCAAAGATCCACAACCTGAGCTATAGATGAGGTTGTTGACTTACTGGCTGAGCTGGCTTATTTCTGTTCAGATGTTTCATTGCCATGCTGGGTGACATCATCAATGGAGCCTCCGATGAAGCGATATTATTCTATTCCACTTAGAATTTATACTATCCGATCCATAATGGTGAGTATTGTCATTTCTGGTTTTGATCTGTATGTGTTTTTATATGGAGTCCAATTCTGTATGTTTGTTGATTAAGTATTGGTGGAGAATCATGCCTTTAGGAGTTCCCATGTATGTCTATGTTTGATCTGGGCTACGATGATAACCTTGTCCCAGTTAAATTGATGGCCTTCATTGTCTGAATGTACCGATATTAAGGAGAGTTTGTCACGCCGTTTTGCTGCTAGTTGTTGTTCATGTATTCCAACAGATAGTACAGACAGGAAGGAAACTATGTAGGAAACTAGCCATCAGGATACATGAACGTCATCTGGCAGCAAAATGATATAAGACCGTAAGACCATAAGACATAGGAGTGGAAGTAAGGCCATTCGGCCCATCAAGGCCACTCTGCCATTTAAATCATGGCTGATGGGCATTTCAACTCCACTTCCCTGCACTCTCCCTGTAGCCCTTGATTCCTTCTGAGATCAAGAATTTGCCGATCTCTGCCTTGAAGGCATCCAACGTCCCGTATGACGGACTCCCCTTAATGTTGATACATTTCAGACAGCGAAGGCCATCAATTTCACTGGGACAAGTTAACCATAGTAGCCCAGATCAAACATAGACAAGCATGGGAATTCCTCAAGGTATGGTTCTCCACCCGCACTTCAATCAACAAACCTTTAGAATTGGGCCGTATAAATAAACCTATACAGATCAAAACTAAAATGACAGAACTCACCGTAACTGACCGAACAGTATAAATTCCAAGCAGAGTAGAATAACATTGCTTCATCAAAGGCTCCACTGATGATGTCACCTAGCATGGTGATGAAACGTCTGAACAAAAATAAGCAAGCTCAGCGAGCGAGTCAACAAACTCATACTTTAGAGATAATGGGAACCGCAGGTGTTGGAGAATCCGAGACAACAAATTGTGGAGCTGGATGAACACAGCAGGCTAAGCAGCATCTTAGGAGCACAAAAGCTAATGTTTCGGGCCTAGGCCCTTCATTTTCTAGAAAAACTCATAGGTTAGCCAAGTTTACAATCACTGGCTTCCTAATAAGTTAGTGAAACTACAAGGAATCCTAAAGCAACAATTTAACTTTAAATATTAAGAAGGCTTGCAAAAGAGAAACTGGCAATATAATGGGCCAATCATTCTTTTGATGCTTGGAACTAGCACACTGTTTTAGAGAAACAATGAATCTTACAGACGCTCTCTTCCAGAGCTGTGAGTGAAGTTAGCAATGGTGAGATGTGGCAGAATTGGGTGAGGTGGCCAGGGATGCCCAACGTGACATTGGGAGCTACCTGTTGAATTTGCCAAGTGGCAAGGTGATTTTCTCGAGGCAGTAGCGAATTTCTAATAAAGAGGAATTACACTGCAAATCACCACATTAATATTCAGCTGAAAGTACAATGACATGAAGTGTTGCGTTGCAAACTTCAGCTCCCATTCATTTGTAAACATTGACCAAATGCAATGATTCAGCATGAATGTGCTTACGTGTCAAATGCAATTTGCACCATGTCATTGGTGTTTGAAAATCAAACATTACCACTAACTTCTGCATCACTGAGATGACAATGACTTGAAAGGAGGCAAATGTTGGCCAAAGTTGTCTCATAACTTGCAAGGATGCTATAAGACAAAGGAAGAATGGCTTCATTTTTCATGTACGTATGATGATGGTCTGTACTGAATGCGGTGACAGATTTCATACTGGATTTGGGTCCAGGTTGGGAAGGTAGTTGGAGCACACCAGGTTCTCCCTTTCTGACACAATATATTGATCACTCAGCCGACACAGCACCTTCACCAAGCTGGTGAACATGGTGTGACAAGGACCACAGGGGAGCAGATTTTTTTTTATGCTGAACATCCATTTCCACAGTGTGGAGCTGCTTTGGGGAAGTGCTCCAATATTAACCAGATGAAGTGTCTCACACTATAGCAGCTTGCTGTGCTCTGCACAGACATGAGGCGATATGATAGCTGCTGAGGAAATGAGAGAAGTCATCGGAGGAGGAGGGGGAAGGAGATTGAGCTGGAAGAAGTTCTTCTTCTCCATGAAAGAAGTTTGCTGTACCAGGTGCTTCAAGCCAGACAAGACTTGATTGACATTCAGTTCCAGTTGACGACATCCAGAAGGCCATCAAGAACTACAGAATAGTTGTCGGCCATGATGCCAGCATTTTATCTGCATTGTGGAGGTGAACTGTAGTTGCTAATGGTTTGGTTTGTGTTCACTTTGGGTGGCTGTCAATAAAAGCTCATATTTGGAATTGTTTGTTTGCTTGCTTGTGTGTGAGGTCCCCGTTACTGGACAACGACCAGCTGTGGGTTTGCTGCGGACACACAGGTAGACAGGAAGTAGCCCAGGGCAGGTAAACTGAGTGCTGGTGTGTTTAAACAGAGTCCTGGGATGAGAGAACAGAGTTGTATATAAAGGGAGTGTCAGGCATGCTGGCTTTGTGGCATGACATTGCCAAAGTGAGGGGCAATGCTAGATAGCCAACGTTTGTTCAGGTGCAGAACACTCTCTTAAAAATAGTTTGTTGCAAGTGCTGGTATTTTGGTGGACGTTCAGTGAGTGCTAAGTTGACCCAAGAACAACACCTTGTGAGATACAGAGAGAGCCAGATGTGACAGATGTCAGGAGGCTGGGCTAGATGTTAAATAAGGTGCTTTTGGTAAGATGTGGCAAAAATGTTGCTTGGCGTCACATTGTGAATGAATCCAAAATACTCTCACTTAGCCAAAAGAGCTTAACAGCCTCTATAACTTAAATGATGTGTTGCATTTCACTGCAGTTAGTATTGGGTATTTTCACTTGCAACAGTGTGACAATAGCTGCCATTTTACCATCATTGTCAATGTCATGGCAATGCACAATCTGGCCATTGCTCCTCCACCTGTTTTATAAGATTTCCTGAATGTCTTCACCTTCCATCTGTCATTTTCTCTCACTGTTGAAATTTATATCCAAGCGGGGTTAACCCTTCAAGCCTTGCCTGAGCTATGTTGTAGTCACAATTGAGGAAGTATTTATATTCACTGTCAGTAATTTTCTGAAACTGGCAACAGCTGAGGGAAAATCTTGAAGTCAGTGTGTGGCGCCATGCTCTCCTGCTGGAATGTGTTGTTGAGATGCCTTGGAATGTAGTCCTAATGAAACCAGTAAATTCATGACACCTCAACTTTTAAGCTGCTACTATTATGTAGAAAATTCATCAGATGAGATGTAACTAGGGTTATAATTGCATAACAACCTTCATAATTATGAACCAACATCCTCACTGGCCTTCAAAAACAACTTATGTATTTGCAGAATATAAAATTTCTTCATTACAATTACAGTCCAAATCTTTGGCTGTAATAATATTTTTAATATAGATGGTTTAGCTTTCATATAAAGCTAATGATAATTGTTTATTTTGTTATCTATCTATTCTTCACTTTCAGATTAAATTAAGTACCTCTAGTTCTGTTTTTTTTTTGGGCAGTGAGCATATGTCAATATGATGAGCTGCTCTCCCTATGTACTGATATCACCGCTGTTATGTGCCTGGAGATACCCTTGTCTTGGCTCAAAACTGAACTGCTATTGGGAAAGTGAAACTCTGCACCGGAGAGATTGCTCAATCTTTGTGAGGAACTTTCTTTGTTTTTGTGTTTCTACAAAATTTCAGATGCGATTATATGGTCGACACATCAGGAGTGAAGTTTCAATCCATGCCTAGCTGATCATTTATTAAAAAAATTAAATTCCTTTAATTAAGCATTATTATTGGAAATGCCTCAACCTCTCTCTAAAGCCTGTGCTTGGACTGATTTTCCCCCTAAATCTTGGCACGAAGCAATGAATTTGGGTTGTGCAATCTGGCCATGAAAAGCTTGTTTAATTTCTCAGGATGTGTTGCATTCAGTCAGTTGTACTGGTGGGATATTACTCTTTGCCTTCCAGCACTTCATGCTTCAGAGCTTTTATTCAAGCAATTTTGACATAAAAAAGGACAAAATTTTAAACTGCTTTAGTGAGTTAAAATTAACATTTTTAAACAAAAAAAAGGGAAGATGGCTGTGCGAGTCAAATCAAGAGCAAGATAATAATGAAGATGCTCTGAAAATCCATCTACCACAGCACTTTTCATGTTCATTAAAATCTGGGAAGTGTATTAAGCAGAAAGAAAGAGTGGCCTAAGGTCAGAAGAAGAAATGGGCAAGAGAAAACAAACTCTTATATTTACTGAAAGAAAAACCAAACAACCTGTTCCGAGACAAAAATCTAAACAGGGCTAGACAGGGTAAACGCGAGGAGGATGTTGTCAGTGACTGGGAACACAGAACCAGGAGTCACTGTTTAAGCATATGTGTCAGCCAATTAGGACTGAGATGAGGAGAAATTTCTGCACCAAGAGAGTGGTGAGCCTGTGGAACTTTATACCGCAGAAAATGGGTGAGGTGAAAACATTAACATGTTCTTGAAAATATTCAAGTATGATTCTTAGGGCTAAAGGGATCAAAGAGATATGGGGAGAAGGTGAAAACAGAGTATAGAATCGGATACGTCAGCCATGACCATATTGGATTGGAGATCAGGTCCAAATGGCCTACTTCTGCTGCTATTTATGTAATTGCACATCTCTGGAGTAGGAGAGAGTTGAACACAGGCCTCCTAACCCAAAGGTACGGACACTACCATTGCACCACAACAGCCCTTTCAAGTTGGTTTTGATCCAGTGATCTCTGTGTAATGGGCCCATCACACTCCTACAGTACGGTCAGCAAGTGTGGATATATGCATTTCTTTGTACAAGTGTTATTTTCATTCTCAATAGTTAAATGGTGAAGCCAACCCGATTACTGGAATTTGGTAAAGTTCAATGAATTCTGATTACAAAGTATTCTAATTTCTCACACATACAGGACAGGGAAAATGTCGGTTTTCTTAAAAGTAAAGTTTAAGTAATTTGGAAACAAATAAAACTCTAGAGGAAAGCAGAGGGACATAAAGGTAGTAGAGAAAACAGTTTAAAACAACTGATTGCTGGTGGAACAGTATTTGGCTTCCCAAGATCCATTCAAGTGTCGGTGAGGACTAATGGAAGAGCAAGAGTGGGCAGAGAGCTAATGACAGATGAGTGATGACATACCAAGTAGGTAAGGAAGTTAGTGATGGGAGACACAGGAATGTTTTATAGGAAGGTGAAGTGGTGAGGAACGTATTCGGAATGATGGGGCAGGGGTAATAGGATCCATCAGAAAGGGGGAAAACCACTTAAGTCAATGCTTTCTTTGCAATTTCCATCTCATTGCGAGTCAAGTCACCATGTCTTGCTGAAAACAGTGAATAAGAACATAGTCAGAAAAGCACACTCATTAAAGCAGTGATGTAGAGGGGGAAGAAAGAGACAGGAGCACAGCAGGCAGTTGGCATCACAAGCATGTCAGGTGGAGCAAGTGGGCAAGAAAAGGATCCAATCTATTCAAATCAGAATACTCACATCATCATGGTAGTCTACTTCCAAATCTGTTTCTAATTCCACAATTTCTATAATGTCCAGAATTGCTTGTTCAGTATTTTTGACAGGTAGATCTGTTTCTACAACTGTTAGACCAGTCTCTGCAAGAGGTTCTCCATCATTGTCAGTTGTTTCTTCTTCTTCTTCTTCTGACACCTTATAACAAATGAGAAGATGATGATGATGATGCTGATGTGGGGAGAAAAATGAATCCAGCTGCTAAAGTCAAGGGCACAGGTCACACCATGATTGTAGCGGTCAGCATTTAGGATTTGGCTTTTCAGTACAGTATCTAAATGATCCAAAGTATTATGATATATTTTAATAATATGCTTTTGAATTGTGTCAACTGTATTCATAGCAATCCATAAACACCAGCGAGATGAGGCGGTAGCAGCCACATGGAAATCTGAATGAAGCAAATTTCCCTCCAAGTCACGCATCATTCTGAAATCAATCACCATTCCTTCACTATGATGGAGATAAAATGATGATCCTCACCTGACAATACCTATACCATACAGTTCAAGGTGGCAGCTCAAAAACCACCTTCTCAAGGGCAATGGGGGATGCGAAATATACACTGACATTTGGAAGTCTTGATTGCGGAAGGAATAATGGCCAGGAAAATTGGAGAACTTCCTAATCTACATTAAAATGGATCTACGAGATCTTTAACATTCACCATTAATACTCAGGGTTTCAAGGACTGCAATTCCACCATTAAAAGGACCCACAGTTCTGCACTGTTTGTCTGGTCAGAATCATTAGTAAAATATTGATTGGAGGCTGATACCATAAACTTTCTCTCAGCTGGGCTGGTATTGCACACTAGTACAGTGTATTAATATTTGCGACCTTGGTTTCATTGTTTTTCCACAAAGTCAAAGGAAAAAGTATCAGGACTAGCTTTCAGGAGCTATAGTCCAACGTTGGCTTGTGCGGAAACAGTGGCAGAAACATGCTTGATCAACCAGATGTTCTTCCTTGGTTATTTATGTCAATATTGACACCCAATTACATAATTTCAAATATATTTTGTGGAAGTGTTTAGTCATATTGAGTTTCCGGAAATTATTGCTTTGTAGAATGTATGATGCAGTCTATGTTATTGATGAAACTTAGAAACTGACATTGCTTATTAACAGAATTAATGATTCCTTACATCTGAAAATTCAGCATTAACCAGACCATTTTGAACTTCACCACAACTCAATAACAAGTTTGATGTCAATCTGGCTGTAAAAATGTTCCATTGTTACTTTATCAGGCTCCACCAAATTCAATTCTATTATTGATTAGTCTCTTTGGCCACTTATTGCTCACCTCAGTCAGCTGTGCATTTTCATGATTGGACTGCATCAAACTAATCTACAGATTCAGAATCTTTGATTAACTGAAGGAGCCAAATCATCATTTTAAGTACTGTTTTTATTGGCTTTATAGCTGGAGCACTGAGAGACTTTATTGTAAGAGATTTTCTCTGTTAACAATGGCTCCTATTCACACATTTCCATTCAGAAGTATTGCAAGACTAAAAGAATTAACAGATTGCAGTTCTGTGATATTGCCATGAAAAGGTTTCAGTTGAATTACTTTGGATATGAGAGGCTTTAATTCTTCAGTTAAGAAAGTTGAACTACTGGATGTGAAACAGATCATAGTTAAAGACAGCTGGGGCCTGCTCTCTCTTTGGAGACACAAAGAAGCTACGAGTAGTGAGTCCAATAAGGTCACCTTGCCTCAGGTGAAGAGTGAGTTTGAGAGTGCAGGGACTTTGTTGACCTCAGTCAGAATAGGAATTGGATATTCACCATTGGGGGTCACACTATCACAAACCAGCCATCCAACTCCCTCAATAACAGTAAAGCTGATGCCTTTGTCCTAGGTGCTAAAGGGATTTCAGCCAGGTGAGGCTCCCTGCTTCTCCTGGTCAACTCAGTGTCGAGGTCCCATGGCACCCATTTGGAGGAGACAGCAGGTAGTCAGAGCCAACAGGAATGAAGCAATTGCTTCCTGGCCTATTGTGGGATCTTGATTTAAAGCAAAACACAGTGTAGATGCTGAAAACTTGAAACAAAGTGCAGGAGAAACTCAGGAGGTTTGGAGCATCTGTGCAAAGAGAAACCAGGCTAATGTTTGGTGTCCAGTACAACACTGAAGAGTTAAAAGAACTGTGAAGAGTCAATTTTCACCTTAAACAGAATTATGGGCTTACCTAAAACAGATAAACTGTAGCTGTTCAGAGGCAGTAACTCCCCACTTTAAGGGTGAAGGGGGATAAGCAGTGAGTATTGGTCCAGCCAGCAACACCCACATCTCAGCAGTGGGTAAAAAATGTCAAATGCGGGTTTGAAACGTTAACTGCTTCTGTCTCCAGGGAGGTGCTACAGCATGCTGTGATTTGTGAGATCCTGCTGTGCCAAAAGAAAGCATTGGCAGTATTTTTCCCACCCCATTCAAATGGCTGCAGTTGGTCTGTATCAGCTTTGACAGCTACTTCCATTGAAAGAGTCAATAAAAGCGAAATTCATGTCACAATCGTTCCTTCCTAACCACACACCAACACCCCATCCCACTAAACGCTAAACCTGACACTTACTGCAAATTGAATTTCGATTGCCTGTTTAGCAGGTAGCAGGGCAGTGAAGGGCTGGTGGATCTTGAACTCGGGTGAACTAATGATATCCAGGCTCTTGGGGTCTTTGGGAGCGATACAGTTTCCAGCGGGAGGGTAGAGCGAATCCAAGAGGGAGCCCTTCGGAACAGTGGGACCTTTGGGCTCAGCGACAAACAAGTCGTGGTACAGCACGTTCAGTGAGAAAACTGTGGTGACCGCAAATAAAACTCCACACCAGAACGACATTGGTGATGGTTAACCTCAGCTCAGATTCAGGCAACAGGAAAGACCATGATTCTCTTTCGCCACCGCACTCACAGACTTTCGGGGAAGGTGTATTGAAAGATGTTTCGAGAGTCACAGAATTATCGTTCTAGAATCCCAGAACAAAAAGCTGAAGAACCTGGTGTGGAACTTCCGGAGATCAGCTGTTTCCAAAGGTTCCTCAGCACCAACCCTGTAGAGTGTATTAATATTTGGGACCTTGGTTTCATTGCTTTATCTCCCCTAATGAGTGTACGTGCCTCCCAAATTCCCACCAATGTCTGTTCCTTATTTTCCATTTGCTGCAGAAGCTGCGGGGAGTCAGCCGTTTGAACCTTCATCTGCTCTGTTAAGATTAACATGCACGTTCATTTGGCAATTAGTAAGGTAAATGCACAGTTAGCATTCATTTCGAGAAGGCTAGAATTTAAGAGCTGCTGAGACTAAATAAGGTTCTAGTCAGACTGCATTTCGAATATTGTGAGCTGATTTTGGCCCCATAATCTAAGAAAAGATGTGTTGCTATTTGGGGGAGCCCAGAGGAGGTTCACAGCAATGATCTCAGGAATGAAGAGCTTTGTCATATGTGGAGGGGTTGAGGACTCTGGGATTGTTCTTAATGGAGTTTAGAAAGATGAGGGGGAATCTGGTTGAAACTTACAGAATACTGGATAGAGTGGACATGGAAAACTTGTTTTCAACAGTAGAAGAGACTAGGACCCAAGAGCATAGCCTCAGAGTGAAGGGATGACTCTGAGGTGAAGAGGAATTTATAGAAGGTGGTGACTCTGACAAATTCATTTCCACAGAGATCTGCAGCAGATAAGTCATCGAGTGTATTTATGACGGTGACAGGTTCTTGACTGGTAAGGGGATAAAGGATTATAGGGAGAAGGCAGGAGAATGGGGTTGAGAAACATCAGCTGAATAGCCTAATTCTGCTCATATACCTTATGGTTTTGTGGAATTAAATGAGGAAGGCTATCTTGGCTAGAGATGAGAAATGAGAAAGATAAGAAGTCACTGGTGAATGTGATGTATAGGCCCCCTAACATATCCACCCAGTAAAATCGAGTATAAAGGGAGAAATAATAGTTTTATTACAAATGTACAGCAGTAATGACGGGGAATTTTAACTTGTATAGACTGGAAAAGTCAGTCGAGCAAAGGAGCCTGGTTAAATTCATAGAATGTTTTTCTGACAGTTTCTTAGAAAGGTAACTAGAGAGCAGACTACACTAGACGTACTATTGCGGAACAAGATAGGAATAATGCTGTCATAGTGAAGACACCACTGATCAACAACCACCATTATGTAACTGAATTTTATGTTCTCTTTGAGAGAAAGAAGAGTGCTTTTTTAAAATTTAAATAAGATAATTGTAAGGGCTCAAAACACAGCTAATTAAAATGACCCCAAAAATTAGTTAGGTCAATAGATGAATGGCAGCAGATATTTAAGGGGATGCTTTGGAATGCAAATGATTGATACATGGAAATGAAAAAGAAAATAAATCCAAGAGGAGGGCCTATCATCGGCAGATATGGTTATGGTTATAGTTATGGTTAGTATCAAACTTAAAGAAAAAGCATGTGTTATGAACCAGACCAAACCCCTTCCAAATATATTAAGAAAATAGCCTAGATTCTGACTTTTCAAGTATCAGATGCAATTTAATTGGTCAAACCACTCGACTTTGAGCAAACCATACTTTATTTTCACGTAACAGTTAAAATATGCACAAAATAAGAAGAATGGAAAAGAATTGGCTTAATTGTTAACTACTAAAATTCAGTGCAAACTTCTGACAAAGCCCATTCAATCCCAGAAATCATAATATTTCCATCTTTGTTGATAGTATGGGAAACTCCCCAATAACCTTTGATTTCACATCCCATTGGGCTATTTGTCACGTGACTTGGGTTTTTGCGAGCTCACTCTTAGCCAGGTTTATCACTGAGCGCACCTCCCAAAGTCAATAAAACAATTCTGATAGATGCTGCAAATGTGTGACTAAAAATCAGCAGATCATTGATGTATACCACACAATTGGGTAATCCCGAAATTACTTTATTAGTTAGTCTTTGAAATGTGGCTGATGCATTTTTCACACCAAATGGCATGACTGTAAACTATTGCAGTCTATTCGGTGTCACGAAAGCTGAAATTTCCTTCACTCTCTCTGATAAAGATACCTGTCAGTACCTTCCGAGTAAGTCCAACTTAGAAATATAAGTTGCTTGGCTGACATTTTCAATTCAGTCTTCCAAATGTAGAATAGGATATGAATCAGATTTTGCAACTGCATTGACTTGTGATAATCCACACATTACTAAGGGTGAGCTCCATTTGCTGCAACTCCCTTTTATTATGTTGGCTTTGAGCATGCATTCAATCTCTTTTTGAAGCTGCACCAACTTTAGAGGGTTAAGTCCATAAGGATGTTGCTTAATTGGAACAGCATTTCCTATATCTACATCATGTGTAATTAGATTAATACTTCCCAGCTTATTCCCACATTATTTCACCATGTGATTGTTATGAACCAAATTGAACCTCCTCAAAATATGTCAAGAAAATAATCTAAACCCTATTTTTTTCTCATTTTAGCAAGTGTAAGTGTAGTGTTCTGGATGCAATTTGATTGGTCAAACTACCAGGCATGAAACAAAACACACTCTCTGCATGCACGATAAGTGAAATATAGATAAAATAAAAATAAAATAAAAGAATTGGCTCAACTGTAACTATCAAACTGCTTAACAAAATAATGGTCATATAAATTACTGCTTAGTAACTGTTCCAGTATATTAACATCTCTTAAACACATCCTTGGCAGAGGCAAATTCAGTAAAATAGATTGTTTCACATGCAATTCTAGCAGCAGGAAGAGAATCCCAGCTTTTAGCTGTACCAGAGAGAGGAATAAGAGCTTCCATATCCAGTTTCAAAACCCCAGCAACTGCAGAAAGCTAAAACTAGAAATCCTGGTTGAGCAGAAACATGACCCCACCCATTCAGGCTACTTCTATTGTTCTAACATTAAAAAAAGAAACAAAGCCTTACAAGCTGTTTACTTTGTTGGCTTTGGAGCAAACTACTTGTCAATTCTGAGTCAATGTTTTTTTTTCATAAAAACGAACCAGGGCAAAATACACTTCTTAAAGTCATACTATTGTCATACATGTAATTGCACAGATAGGTGACAGGTCAGAAAGTTAGGCAGAATATAAAAATAGTAACAGTTGACTAAAATATTAATCTGGGGAACATTAGCTATCACAGAAAGCTAGCTAGAAATATTTTTAAAAATAAGATTATGAGAGTTTCCAAAGATAGTTAAAAATAAAAAGAATTGATGTAAACATTGGCCTAAAGAAAGTGAAACTGGGAATTAATAAGAGAAAACAAGTAGCTGGTAGATGAATTGGACAGATATTTCTATTGTTCTTCACTGGAGAGGATACTATGAACATCCTGGAAGTCACTATAATTCAAGAATGGAAAGGAGAGAGCAACTACATTGTGAAGAGGATGTAAGGAGGTTACAATGGGATAGAGATGGATTTTTAAATTCAGTAACAGGATGAGGGTGTCGCTGACCAGGCAGCAATAATTGTCCATCCCTAATTGCCCAGAGGGCAGTTAAGTGTCAACCACATTACTGTGGGTCTGGAGTCATATGTAAACCAGACCAGGTAAGGATGGCAGTTTCCTTCCCTAAAGGATATTAGTGAGCCAAATGTTTTTTTTCTGACAATTGACAATGGATTCATGGTCATCATTAGATTCTTAATTCCAGATATTTATTGAATTCAATTTCCACCTCTGCCATGGCAGGATTCAAACATGGGTCCGCAAAACATTATCTGGGTCTCTGGATTAACGGTCCAGCAATAATACCATGAGGCCATTGCCTCCCCCCTATTGTGTGTGATAGGAAATGATCTGGCAAATAGAGTATAATGTGGGAAAAATGAGTCCCTATTATGGCAGAAAGAATAAACTAGATGCTTATTATTATTATAATCGCAAAAATTTGCAAAGTTTGGTACTGAGTGTCCTTGTGTGTCAATCGTAAACTCCAAGTATACAAGTACAGCAGGTAATTAGAAAAGCAAATAGAATGTTATTGTTTATTGTGAGAGGAATTGAATACAAAAGTAGGGAGATTATATTTCCATTATACACAGCATTAATGAGACTGCATCTGGTGTACTTTGTACAGTGTTGGTTACCTTATTTAAGGAAGGATGGAAATGCATTGAATGCAGTTCAGGGAAGGTTTGCCAGACCAGTATTTGGAACGGCCTGTTTATTTTATGACAAAAAGTTGGACAGCTGTCTGTCTGTGTTCACATGAGTTTAGAGAATTAAGAGATGACTTGCTTGAAACACACAAAATCCTGAGGAATCGTGACAGAGTGGGTATGGAAAGGATGTTTCTTCCTGTGGGAGAAGCTAGAACCTAGGGTCACTGTTTAGAAGGAAGGGATTAGCCATTTCAGATTGAGATGAGGAGAAAGCTTTTCTCACAGAGGGTGACAAATCTTGCTGAGCTCTTCTTCAAAACGATGGAAGCAGAGTCCTTGAATACTTTAGAGACAAAGTGATCTTAAATAAAAGCAAAGGAGGACATAGGCTTTCTGGATGAGGCAGGAATGTGAACAGATCAGTCAGTATTTTATTGACTGGCAGAACAGGCTAGGGCCAAATGGCCTACTTGAGCCATTTGGATGTATGTATTATTTATTTTTAAAATGATGGATAAATGGTATCTGTAACAGAAATGAATGCAGATCCCTTTTGCAATGATAAAGTGAAGTTCCTTTTCTCCCCCTTTCCCCTTGCTCTCTTCTCTCAGAATGTTTTTGTAATTTGGCTTGAGTTTTCCCTAATGTCAAATGAGCCCTTATTGGTAATTGGTGTCCTATAACCCAGCAGCAATACAACTCGATGAACTTCTGCCCTTATATGTGATGGTCCCCATTTCAACAATGAACAACACAGTGCAGGAACTGGCCCCAAGCCTGCACAGACACATTTAGCCGTGCCATGCTAAAACAGTCTTCAATACAGGAGCTGTATCCTTCTGTTCCCTTCCTATTCATGTACTCGTCCAGGCGCTTGTTGAACGCTGCAATTGTGTCTGGTTCTGCCACCTCCTCTGGCGGCACGTTCCAAGGACCCACCACCCTTTGTGTGAAAAACTTGGCTCGCACATTTCTTTTAAACTTCTCCCCCTGTACTTTGATCCTGTGTCCCCTAGTAATTGACTCCTCCATCCTGGGAAACAGCCCCATACTTTCCACTTTGTCTATGCCATTCACAGTCTTGTACGGTTCCATTGGGTTGCCCCGGACCCCCCTGTGTTCCAGTGAAAAGAAATCCAGTCAATCCAAGATAACAAGGTGTGGAGCTGTTGGAATACAACGGGTCAGGCAGCATCTGAGGAGCAGGTAAGCTGATGTTTGGGGTCAAGACCCTTCTTCTATCCAACTTCGTTTCACAGCTAAAATCCCCCATACCAGGCAACATGCTGGTAAACCTTTTCTGTGATAGAGATAGTAGCAACTGCAGATGCTGGAGAATCTGAGATAACACGGTGTAGAGCTGGATGAACACAGCAGGCCAAGCAGCATCAGAGGAGCAGGAAAGCTGATGTTTCGGGTCTAGACCCTTCCTGTACTTTCTCCAAAGCATCCACATCCTTCTGGTGGTGTGGTGAGCATTTCCTCATCAAGATTTCATTTTTAAGCGAGTAACATTCTGGGATACACTCAGAGGGAGCTCTGAGTTGAACCTGCTCACTAGAGGTCAGCAGTCACTGCAAAAGGAATTCACATTGTCCGCTGCAGCCGCCTGGTGCGAACAACAAACATTTCCAATGACAATTTACAGACTCCTCGTCTTGTCTGAACACAGAACAAAGATCGCAGGGCGAGTCTTTTTAAACTAGGGAACCGCAACCAATGCCTGAAAACAAAGACCCCCCGAAAAGCCAAGCGGAGAAACCCATCTGACAATGAAAGAAAGATTGCATTTTAAAGGCGGTGGTAGGGAGACGATGTAATTAAGGGCGAAGGAGTTACAGGGGATGAACGGGATGGAAATGCAAATAAAATGCTAAACATAAATGGGAGCGGAATCAAAATGTGGGGCCGGGAAATGAGACATAACGGGATGTGACAACTTAAATGTGAGTTGGAGGGTGAATGTCAGAGTGACTGGGTGGGAGGGAAGGAGGAGGGAGAATGAAATAGAGGAGCTGAGGAGGGGAATATAAAAATCAGACACCTCCCCACCAGGAATGGAGTGAATCGATGATAATATTACTCCTACCACACCCAGAGCCCACGTGGTTTGATCTTTTGACTGCAGAGCCCGTGTTCTGTGTTTGAACAAGCGGTGCTGAGTTAAAACGGGCAGGGAACGGGTAACCTTCCCGGGCCAGCGGCTGCAGTCTGAATCTGTGCCTCCATTCTGTTGGAGGGAGGGCCATGGACCCGCTCAGCTTCAGCAACACGCGTGTTTAGATTTCCAGCACCCGTAGACTCACTGCCAGAGAGAGAGAGAGAGAGAGAATGGACAGCAACATCTGAAGGTGTGGCAGGCTGTAAAAGAGACAAAGTCTGAACGTCAGGACTATGAGAAGGAAATGAGAAGCGGACTAGAAAGGGACCCCTCCCGCTCTGCCTAGGGTCCCCACTCCCCCAAGCTCTGACCTTGCCGTTGTATGAATGGTGAACGGAGTATGCTGGCCAGCAGCAAGAGGTGCTCGGCGTGAGTCAGTCTCAACTAAGCCTCGGCTGTTCTAGTGTTAAAACCATTTCCAGGTTCATCTTCCGTGCCATCACTGACTTGGAGCTCGGTACCATGGGGAGGTGCAATGGGCGCTGCACGTTAATCGTACTCTGCAGTTTACAGCTGGTAAGTTGGCTTTTAGCAGAGTCTGTTTTTCGTACGAAGTGATTGCGTGGTGTTTGGGAGTAAACACGGCTGATATTGTCTGCTGTTGTCCCCCTGGGAGGAACACAGTTAAACCCACGGACACGAGGTTCAAACTGTCTCTCAGATAACACTTTGCTGTGTAATTGTGCTGAGGTTTAGTCTCCCTTCTCAAAAAAGACCTAGATTATTTTCCAGTCCGTGAACATCTCTTTTTATAATCAATAGTAGCGGTGAGATTGATTGGAGATCGTCAGTGTGTCTAGTTTTTGTTAATGTGTGGTACTCTTCAGTTCTCAATGAAGCTGTTCTGTCAGTTTCAAAGTGGCAGCGACACGGCGCAGAAGGATGAAGCTCGATAATTTTACGCATTTACACACTTTCGGCTCAGTGCTGTTCGAGATACGAGCTGCTTTAAAAAAAAATCCAAGCCACTCTGGTTCCCTTACAGCAGTTCGCTGTGTGGTTCTGCCGCGGGACTTGTCAGATCGGTGAAGGGCTCTTTTCTGAAATGTTTCCGAGATGAGGGGGTTAAGTCTGTGCTGTAAACCGGGTGGCATCATTACAGTCTGGCACTGCCACTCATACTTCCGATCAACTGTGAATTTTGTGCGTTTGTGATGTGCAGGTACTAGAACCAATCTCTTTAGTAAAGGCTGACCAGCTTGAGGTCGGCGGTGCTGAAAAAGGCGAGGTGCATTCCATTGTTGCTAATGGGGAAATGTTGAGACGGGTGGAAATCTAGCCCGGAATGGTTACAGGTTGTCAAATTGCACTTTCTTAAAATTTCCCCATTCTGAATATCTCCCTAATTAATACTGGGAGGCAAATTTTTTCATCAAGAAAACTCCACTGTGTGCAAAATGTGCCCTCTATCTCCTCTCATTCTCACACACACAGTACTAATCACCAATTATAACAAATTAACAATGATTTAATCTTAACTAATGGGACAAGGGTATTATCATATGTTATCTTTATAATAATAAGCCACTAAATTTTATTGGATTCACCGGGACATCCAGACTATGACGAACCATTCAGGCACTGTCAAAAACTTTGGTCTCCGAGCCAATGTCTCCATCACAGGGCTGTTTCTACCAGAATGAGGAAGACCTACATTATCCTCTGCATTGAGACCGATGCCTTGGAGCAGTGTTCTCCAGGGATGCCAGGTTCACATCCCATTCTCCAGGATACTGATGAAGATATCCGTATTCATACAATCAAAAACCAGCCACATGTCTGGCTAGCTCTGTGATTGTGTGGAAACAGCCCGGTATTACAGCTGGAGACTTAAGTCAAACTCTGCCGGACCTTGCTACCCTGACAGATGGCATAGAATCAAGGGTTAACGATAGGCACCAGTCAAAACGCTGGAATTTGTCTACCAAACATGCCATTATAAGAACATTTGATGACGGGGCAAACTGCTTGGGCTGTTCTGGTGCAGTGGTAGTGTCCCTATCGCTGGGCTAGAAGATTCAGATTCAAGTCCCACTTACTTTAGAGTGGTGTCATAGCCAGTCTGAAGAGATTGATTCAAAAATATGCAAAAACAATATGCTCTGTGCTGAGCTCCTCAGCATGGAGATCATCTTTCAGAAAGGTCAACTTGAGTTGGCAGACTTTGTTTTCTGCATAACTGTTTGCCCCAGTGAAAAATTATTGGAGCTGCCTTTTGGGGCAAACAATATCAATGTTGTTAGTCCAAATGATATAGACACATCCTGGGTGGAACAAATGTGGCTGACCATTTCTACCTTGGGAAAACACTGCAATCAACTGGAGGTGAGCACTGATACTTGGCTCAGCACATTTTGATGGTTATCTTACACCCAGGTCATAAGTCGGTGCTGCAGCAGCTGATAATGCCCAGAAGTTGTGAGCTTTCCAGTTCTGTTGATGTTTGTGCCAATCTCATGCCAAAGTCTTCAATCATGAGAGGATCTTACAAGATGATGAAATCATTTGTAATCTAGAGCAATGAGGAATCTAACAATCTTTCTTTCATGGTGACAGAGAGTGACTCTAATCAAGTGTTGGCTCGGATGAAGTTGTTTTCTGTTCCAAGAGTGCTTTGCCCAGAGGCATATCTTTAGCTCATTGTCTGCTGCTGCTGCTCTGTTCTCCCCTTGGTAGGTTTTTGTCTGTGATTTGCCATTGCCTTTCACCTTTGGAGATAGATTTGGGGTCTATCTCAGTTAGTGTGGGAATTGAAACTGTATTGGTGGTGTTATTCTAAACCACACAACAGTCATCCAACAACTGATCTGCCAGTATCTCCCCCTGTTCTCCCCTACACCTTGTTTTTTTTAAAGTTGGTTAAAAATTTGGTAAACCTAGCTGGAGTTTATTGGCACTTGAGTTGAGTGTTGATTTGGCTGCAAGATTTTTTTTCTGTAAATGCAGCCATGCTTAGGATGTGACTTCTATTTGAAGCTATTGCAGATGCTCGTCTTAAACATTAACCAATTGCAGGAGATGCAGGCCAGGTGCACTGTGTGGTGTTGCAGTGTTCTACTGGCACATAAGAGAATATTTGAGTTATGGCTTGAGCACAAAAACGTCTGATTCAGAATAAGAGTAATATTGAGTGAGGATTAATTGACGGCACTCTCACTTGTGCTGAGAGAAACTCAGCAGAAGTGGCCACATCTGTAGAGAGAAGGAAAGATTCAATGTCCTGAGTCCAACATGATCTTTCAGTGTAGAGTTCTAAAGAAGATTTGTACCAGTCTCGACATTAACTCTGTTTCTCTCTCAATGGATGTTGATGGACCTGTGTTTCTCCCACAGTTTGTTTTTCCAATCTCCAGCATTCCCAACATTTGATGGCAAATCAATTTTTTCTATTTTCCCTTCCTCCATAAATTCTACTGCCGATGTGTAAATCCTTTTAGCTGTGCATCATTCACCCATCATTGCTGACCTTCATAGGCTCCTCTGTCATTCAGTTTGTACCTTTTTTAAGTCTTGCCTGTGGATCTCTCCATCAATCCTCACCCCAATATCTACAGTCCTGGATCCACTTCAAGTATTACTCGACAAGACCAATCCGAAGCTCTCTTTCAAATTTCAAAACCAATTTGTGTTTTTGCTTTTTTGTCATTTGCTTGTTGGACATAGATATTACAAGTTATATACCAGGGTGGGGTGATGGAGGTAAGATACAGATCCACCATGATGTACCTAAATGATAGAACAGACTTAAAAGGCTGAATGACTTCCTGTGCATCCCTTTCCTTCATTGCACTTTGCTGATTAGTGTCTTTGATTAATTCCTATTGTCTACAAATTCAAGAAGTTGCTTTTGCAGCAAGACCTACAAACAATTCAGAAGACCTTGGTTCTTAGATTGCTTCCCCTTCTCAGTTGCTTATCCAGATAACCTGGTATTGATTGCATTACGACATCAATGCCTATCCATGTCATTTGAGCAAATATTAAAGTGTTTGAGCGTATTATGACATGACATGACATGTCACCATGGCTGTGTTGATCAGGGAAGTGATAAAGTAATGCTGCTCCACAATTAGATTCTTTATTTAATTGAAGGTGACTTTCTGCCACTGTTTGCAAAATCTTTCTTGTAAGTAATTTTTCCTTGCACAGTGCATTTGGCGATTCTGTGCCAATTTTTGTCTTTTTCCACGTAATCGTAGAAAATCCATTTGAAGTCAACAACTTGGTTCTTAGATTATCCGTATTAAGTATAATTTTGAGAATTGTAACTGAGCTTAGTCATCCAATTTGGGAGGGAGATTTTGTGCATTGGGACACCAGTAAATCTTTCCTTCCAACTTATCGTGTTCCAGTGCTTAGTTCCTGTCATCAAAGTTTCAAAGCAAAGCTTTTTCTCAATGGTTTTTGCTGTATTTTAGTCACGAGCTTTGCCTGCTTCCTTGTTTATGGTTGGTTTGGTCCTCCCTGACTGATTCTAGGATCTCTTGGCTTTAAGTCTAGTCCAGAATAAAGATGTGGAGTCCTTACCTCAATGGTCAGTGCTATATTATCAGACTGGCCAATGTTATAGATATTGAATTGAAATAATGTTTAGGTGAAATTTAGGTTAAATCCCTATGGTACATTTTGAAGGAATTCCACAGAGGCTAGTATCTCATCATCAAGTCACCCTTTATTTACACATGCTTGGTACGTGATGCTGGTCTGCTTCTCTCAGAGCCAGTTCTTGGAATAAACAGAATCCCTGACATCCCTGTTTATATCTGTCAGTCAGGGCTCTCTGATTGGGCTGTTAACCTGGACCAATGAGGGAACTCATTCTATGAGGTTCGCTTGGTTGATCTAATTACAATCACTACACATTTTTGTTTAGGAGCATAGGAACTAGAGTAGGCCATTCAACTTGATCTGGCCGATCCATGTCCTAACTCCACATATGTACCTTTGGTCTATATCCCTTTTGCTTCACAAAAAAAAATACTTCTCTCAGCTTTTAAATCTAACAGCTGATCTCGCATCCACTGTCATTTGTGGAAGAGAGTTCCAAACCTCTCCCACCCTTTGTGTGTAGAAGCCGCTTCCGAACATCTCTCCTGAATGATCGGTAACCAACTCTCAGACTATGTCTGTAGTTCTAGAATCCCCAACCTGTAGAAATAATGTATCTATATCTACCCTGTCTTTTCCTGTTAATTTCTTGAAGATTCTAATCTCATCAGTTCTTAACCTTCTAAATTCCGGAGAAAACAGTGAAAAAAAGCCAAATAACTGTGGGTGCTGTAAATCAGGGACAAAAATAAAGTTACTGGAAAAACTCAGCAGGTCTGGCAGCATCTGTCAGGCAGAAAATATTTCTGAGGAAGGGTCACCGGACCCGAAACATTAACTCTGTTTTCTCCTTCACAGATGCTGCCAGACCTGCTGAGCTTTTCCAGCCACTTTGTTTTTGTGCCAGAGAAAACAGTCCTAATTTGTTTAGATTCCCTACAGTGTGGAAACAGGCCCTTTGGCCCAACAAGTGCACACCAAACCTTGGAGCATCCCACCCAGACCCACGCCCCTGAACACTATGGGCAATTTAGCATGGAGCTGTCCTCAGAACTTAACCCCTGAAGATCAGGTGTCGTTCTTGTAAACTTACGTTGTACCCCTCCAAGGCCAATATGTCTTTTCTAATGTGTGGTGCATAGATCTGCGCACAGTATTCCATAGATTTCGTGTTCTGTACAGTTGCTGCATAACTTCTGAATCCTTATATTTAAGTGCTCTAGATATAAGTGCCAGCAATACATCAGCCTTCTCGATTACATTAATTAAGGGATGAAATAGACGATTTGCTTATTTACCTCTTCGCTGTTTTGTGGGATTTTGTGTGAAAATTAACAAGTGACTGTACTTCAATAAATAATTCATTTTGGCTGTAAAATGTTTGGCTGGTATTGCAACTTCAAAATGTAGGACTTTCTGAACCACAAAGATATATTTTTTGGCAGAAAAATCAAGTGATATACAAAAAATATATTCCTGCATTTTCTTTTGTTTCCTTTCTGCTGGAGCATTCTTTGTACCTCCAGCAAGATTAATTTTTTTAAGACTTTGATTTCATTTTTGTAATCCCCAAAAGAAACTGGCATTCAGTGATTTAGCATTCACTGTATCTGTATGTCACAGCCATTTGAAGCATATCCTCAAATTCAGTACAGAAAGTGTTCCTGATGTTGTAAAATACTGTGCATTTTGTCATGTCTTCAGAGACTTAAACTGATGCGTCCAATTAAGAACACTTGAATGGATTCTGAAAGATTGGAAATTGTTACAATTAGTGTTGTGGCTGTTACCATTAGGGTTGGACAATGTTAGGGTGGGGAAGTTCTGCGTACTCCAATGGTTTCACTTCACATATCTCCGTTCATCTCTTCCATCCCCATTTGGAGATCAGGGAAATGTAATTTTAAAATATGTGTAGGGCAATGGGATTAGAGTAATTTGTTCAGCTGTGGAGAAACCACTGTTGTGAACACCCCGTCTTAGTCAAGTCTTTACAGGTCCTGAAATTCAACACTGGGAATGTAAAATATGTGATAATGATTTGGCTGATTGTTTACACTCAATAGTCACCAGGTGATTATATCCATTCATTGCTTCACTGTATGTTTCTGTGTCCATCCTGTAAATAATGTTCAGCCTATGTAACTCTCCAAGGCGAGGCCATTGACTTCATCTAGGTCCTATAAGGGTAGATTGTACACTATTTGGCTTAGTGAGCCTACTGCGTCATTCAGTAAAATCATGTTTTCTTGATTGCTGCCTTTAATTCCACTTTTCCTGCACATCCTCCCTCCCAACCACCACCTCCAACATCATCCTCAACTCCCTTGTAGGCAGATTCAAGGCTGAACTAACTCAGCCTTCAAAAGATTCAATGATCCACCACCTGGAGTTGTTTGGGAAGAGAATTCCAAATGCTCACAACCATTGGAAGGTATTTATTCTCAACTTTTGTCTTAAATGGGGGAGTTTCTTTTTATCTTTGAAACTCTGCCTCTCAGTTCCGATTGTGGCATGTTGGCATCAACCCTGGCCAAACCCTTCCTAACAACACGTGGCCTGCAAGAGTTCAAGAAAGCAGCTCTTCCAGGGCATTTAGGGATTGATGCCAAAAGAGGGCCTAGCCAACTCTATCTATTTTCCTTTTAAGTCTTTTAAATTTTAAAAAAGCCCACCCAGAATTTTATGCTGCAGTAAAATCACCCCTCATTCTCTTAAATCCTACAATGAGTAAATGTTCGAACCTGCTCAATCTTTCTTTCTTTTATAAAGACTAACTTGCCAACCGAAGAAACAAAGATAGCAAGGTGTAGAGCTGGATGAACACAGCAGGTCAAGCAGTATCAGAGGAGCAGGAAAGCTGACGTTTCGGGCCTAGACCCTTCTTCAGAAACGTCACCTTTCCTGCTCCTCTGATGCTGCTTGGCCTGCTGTGTTCATCCAGCTCTACACCTTGTTATCTCAGATTCTCCAGCATCTGCAGTTCCTACTATCTCTGAACCTAAGAAACAACCTAGTTTTGTTTTCAGAACTGTTTCCAATGCATATAGTTTACCTTTTTTAAAAAGGTACTGTCAACTAAGAGGGGCAGTTTGTCTTTTTTTTCTTGTTTGTGAAGAAAGTTGAAGATAGATGTGCTGTGTGGTCTGCGCAAGCCAATAGAGTAAATAGCTTATGAGGCTTTGGGGCTTTTTCTTAAAATTGGAACAATAGAAGCAGCCTGAAAGGGTGGAGTCAAACTCCTGCAGAACCAGGACTTTTAGTTTTAGTTTTTCCATAGCAGTTTCTGGGGTCTTGAGGTTTGATGTGGAGGCTGCTTTTCTTTCTCTGTTACAGCTAAAAGCTGTGTTTCCCTTCATGTTGCTGGAGTTACTTGTGAGACAAGAGAAAGCAAGAACTGCAGATGCTGGAGTCAGAGACAACAAAGTATGGAGTTAAAGGATCACAGCAGGCCAGGCAGCATTAGAGGAGCAGGAAAGTTGACATTTCAGGTTGAGACCCTTCTTAGAAATGGGGAGGGGGAAGGGAGCTGGGAAATAAATAGAGAGTGTGGTGGGGCTGGGGAAGGTAGATGGGATGGTGATAAGTAGGTGCAGGTAGCGAGTGGTGGGGATTGGTCAGTGAGGTGGGTAGGGTGGATAGGTGTGTCAGGTCAAGGAGGTGGGGATGAGAGGGAGGTTTGGACATGGGATGAGGCCGGGGATGGGGAGATTTTAAAACTGGTGAAATCCATGTTTAGACCACTGGGCTGTAGGGTCACGAGATGGAATATGAGGTGCTGCTCCTCCAGTTTGTGGGTGGTGTCATTGTGACACTGGAGGAGGCCCAGGATGGATCTGTCACTCAGGGAGTGGGAGGGGGAGTTAAAATTGTCTCTCTGTGACTCTGCCATCTTCTCCACACTCCCCACTAATCCCTCCACATCTGGCACCTTTCCCTGCAACTGCAGGAAATGATACACCTGCCCCTACACCTACCCCTCACCTCCATTCAAGGCCCAAAATAAACCCTTCATATCAGACAGGGGTTCACCTACACATCCGTCAACTTGGTCTACTGTATTCATTGTTCCCGATGTGGCCTTCTCTACATCGGTGAGACCAAGTGTAGACTGGGAGCCCATTTCATAGAGCATCCGTGCTCTGTACCCCACAAATGACAACATCCTTTGATAGCCAACCATTTTAACTCCCCTCCTACTCTCTGGTGACACGTCCATCCTGAGCCGCTTCCGGTGTCACAATGATGCCACTCGCAAACTGGAGGAGCAGCACCTCATATTCCACCTCAGGAGCCTAGAGCCCAATGGCCTAAATGTGGAATTCACCAGTTTTAAAATCTCCCTAACCCCAGCTTCATCCCATATCCAACTCTCCCTCTCACCCCCACCTTCTTGACCTGACACAACTTGTCCGTCTTCTCTCCCACTTATCCGCCCCTCCCATCCCACCACTCCCTACCTGCACTCACCTATCACCATCCTGCCTACCTTGCCCAGCTCCAACCCTACTCCCTCATTTCACTTCCCAGTTCTCATCCTCCTCCCCATTTTTGAAGAAGGGCCCTGACCCAAAACGTCAACTTTCCTGCTCCTTTGATGTTGCCTGGCCTACTGTGCTCCTCCATTTCCACACTGTGTTATATGTGAGACAATTCATTTTCTGAACTTCCCTTTGTCAAGAATATGTTTATGGGATGTGACAGTATTTGAACAATATAATGTATTGTGCTTAGTAAGAAAATAGTCTATTATTCTGTTATGTTGTACAATAGTGTTTGAGTTATTCTAATTTCTTCTTTCTTTTGTTGTATATTAATTATGGTGCATGAATAACGTGTTTTGCTTCAAATCTGGTAGTTTGCTCAATCAAATTGCATCTAGAATGCAATGCTTGGTACTTGCCTTTAAAGCAAGTAAATATTAGGGTCTAGGCTATCATCTTAATATATTTGGCCTGGTCCATAACAGATGATGTATTTTGGGGTGGGGTGAATGGTCATCTATCATTGTGTGATAGCCAGTTTCTAGATGAATGAGATGAAATCTTTTCAATGCATGGAGGCTCAGATGGAGTTTGGTCACAATGCCAATTATTATCTGCGAACCCTGTGACCTGCAGGACCTCTGCTGTGCACTTTCAGGCTTGGTACCATCTCTACTCAAAGGTTGCCAAAGTTAGCTGTTGACTCTTACTTCGACTTGTATTTTTTTACACCATTATCTTTCTAACTGACTGTTGTTTATAGCCACACTTGGAACTTGATAATGAGTGTAGCATGAGAAGGTGAGTCTCTTCACATTTGCAACTGTGACTGCTGAAGAATGAACTATATATTTTTGACCTTTCTTTGTGTTAAATTGAAATCAGTGGTGTCTTGATTGGGGTGCAGATGCACTCATTTAGCCAAAACAGGTTCATTTTCTGATGTTACTGTGGCAATACTTTAGAGTCAAATTTTCACATTAAATTGAAATAACAATATCCGACTACGTTGTGGTGACCTTGATTGTTATAAAAGCAGGATTCGCTTAAAGGTTTATTATCAAAGGAAGTCTGCTGTTCCTGCCTAGTCTGGCTGTCAGGTGACTCCAGTCCCATAAAGGTTAATAAAAACTGTAAGAACTGCAGATGCTGTAAACCAGGAACAGAAACAGAAGTTGCTGGAAAAGCTCAGCAGATCTGACAGCATCTGTGAAGAAAAAAATAGTTAATGCCTCGGGTCCAGTGACCGTTCCTATATTCTGAGGAAGGGTCACCGGACCTGAAACATTAACTGTGATTTCTTTTTCTTTGCACACGCTGCCAGACCTGCTGGGCTTTTCCAGGAATTTCTGTTTTTGTCCATAGCATGGTTGGTTCTTTAACTGCTCCCTGAAATGGCCTCACATTCATTGGAAGGCACATTTGGGATAGGCAGCGAACACTGATCTTCCTGAAGGTGCTGTCATCCCACAAATAATAAAAGGAACCCAGCAACCCACCAAGAAAGAACCGTCCTCAACATGTTCGGATTGTTGCTGCCAATTTCAGTTTTGCTTCACCCTGTCTTGGACAATCTTGTCATGCCCTAAATCAGTTTGAACACCAAATTTGACTGAGGAAGGGGAGAAGGATAATGTAACCAAAAAGGAAGGTTTTTTTTAGTTGATGAATCCACCACTTCTCCCGTCCTGAAACATCCAGTTGTCTTCAGTGCATTTACTCTGTGCTGATGAGGTCTGATAACTTGGTTTATACTCGTTTAATTTGCTCGGGGGAAGTGGGAATTGTTGACTAGACCAGGACTTTTTTATTGCCCAGAGGCCATTTAAGAGTCTAGAAACAAATGTAGACCAAACCAGATAAGGATGGCATATTTCCTTCCCTAAAGTACATTAGTAAATCTGATGGGTTTTCATGACTATTACCTGGACATTAGTTTGGCTCTTATTCCTGGTTTTTATTGAATTCACTGGTGATGGTCCCTAGAGGGATTCAAACCCACGTTCACACACCAGTCTGACGCTCTGAATTATTATCCCAGTGGCATTGCTGCCACACCATTACCTCTTGTTAGCCTTGGGATGGAAAGTGATTTTTGATTTCCAACTTCTGAATTTATCATTCACCCATTATTATTTAATCCCCTTTCATCGTGGCAAACAAATTGCCTGGATTGATTTTGTAATTGCACTTTTGGAAAACTTCAATTACACTGCCCCAAATCTCCACTTCAGTGAGTGCTGTGGTATTTGATTTTGTTCACATCCCTCTCTAATCGTGAAGGGTTATTACATTGTCGACAAATCCCTGATTTCCAGATGAAGGATTTCTGCTTATTCCATTCCAATTGAGTCAGAACACAATATTTGGTCAGACCTGACCTGAAGGTTTGTGTTCAAACCGTTTGATTGAATTTTTGAGTTCAATTTCTTGATGACCTTTTATGACTATTTGTCTTATTTTTTACAAAAAAGGAAAATCAGCACTAAATTACCACGTAATGCTTGACAACCAAGTTCAAATGTTTTGCTTTTTAATTCTATTCACTCTTCAACTGAAGTGATAGCAGTCAACAGCCTGGGTTTATATACCAAGCAAGGCAATTTGCATTGCTGAATTGAATGTGCATCAAACAAAGTAGATACATCAATCCATTAAGAGGGCAGGACCGAAAGCCACCTAGACTTTTCCCTTCCCTGATTATGATTAAAAGTGCCATCAATAAATGGGGCCAAGAGAATGGTGAAGTTTTAAAGCTCTTTAGTGGTCTCTTGAGTGCATTATTAGTGTAGTCCCAATAGATTTCCAAGTGGTTCAAATACTGTAGTTGCTGGGAATGCAAAAATACTGTTTTGATAAAATAACAATGAAGGTTTTGCTTCCAGTTGTCACCATCCACCTGTCAATCCAGAGAAGGATTTGTGTTTTCCATTCTTTTTGTACCCCTTCAGTAGGAAGGAGGAAAGCAAATATTCTTGAAGCTCCTGTGGATGTTGCTCAAGGTGACACCAAGGATAAGACCCAAAAAAGATGGATGAGATATTGAAGTAATGTTTCTCCTTTCTTTTCTCAGCATGTACTACTTTTCAGCAACAAAGAACAGTGAAAAGTAACTGTATACCTGTGCACAGTAACTTTATTTTGTATATGATGTAGCAAATTGTTTAGTTTCAATTATCTACACTTATGAAGCTTTGATATAGACCAAAACCTCATGAGGCTTTTCACTGTACGTTTAGAACTTGCTAATTTGTGGAGGGACAGCAGGTTGACAAACTGTTTGTATATTTCAGTAAATTACAAATGCTGTTTTTATTGTGATGTGAAGTTAATACCAAACAAGCTTTCTTAGTGAAATATAAGCCATACAGTGCCAAACTCTGTTGGGGGTGAAATTTAACAAAATCTAAAGGTATAGTTCCTGACGGTGGCATTGGAATTGGCTGTCATGTCCACTCAGGGTAGGAGCCATCATGTACCCAATTTTTGACATAAATATTAGGAACCTAGGATCAGCCTTGCAAACAACGGGCCCTGCCTCATTGCCATGACCTGTCTCCATTTGGACATGGCGTCCCTGACTCCTAATATGCGCTCTGCCGTATCACTGTTAGAGGTCAAAATCACCACCCTCTGTCCAACCCATCCAAACTCATCCTTGCTATTGCCTGGTACCTAGCTCGTCCTGCTGTCTTCCCTTGTAACAAGGTAAAATCTCCTGTCAGGTCCAAAGATTGAACCGTCTTGCCTAGTGCGTGAACCTTTATTTATACCATCAGGAGTTTCCCAGGGATTGCTGAGTTAATTTAGTGTCTCCCTTCAAGATTTTGAATTGCTCAGCACTGTGTGTTTGTATGCAGATGGATGGAGAATTAAGTTCCTGTTAGTGGGCAGCATGTGACTCCCCCACCACTGACTGTTTGCTGTGTTTATCCAAACAGATGTCATCCTGGCATCAAGAAAATGAACTTCTGGTTCACTCCTGCTTTCCTGAACTGAGATCCCATTCCATTCTGTCTGGCTTTTGACCCCTGTCCTCTTTCTGAGTTTTGCAGGCTCTCCATCCAGCTCCTGCCATGCTTGGCCACCATTGCTCCCTTCACCTAAGCCTTTGGATAGGAATTAAAAACCAAAAGAACTGCGAATGCTGTAAATCAGGAACAGAAACTTCTGTTTCTGTTACGTTGGATGATAATGGCTGTGTTCACATAATGCCAATGGTATTTGATCTGAATACATAAAGGACTCTTTCAGCTTGAGGTGCGGTCTTTTGTCAGCGGCCATTCAAAATTTGTAGTTAGCACAGTGAAAGATTGGATAAGTCACCACCTCCTATTTTAATTTCTGCCTGCTCTGAAATCCAGGCCAAAACTAGTCCTCAAAACCAGGGAAGGACAGGACACTTAAAGTGAGACATATGCAGTTCGTTTAGTGTAAAGATAATAAATCAGTAAATCAAGAATATGAAGTATCTTGTTACATTGAATTAAAAATGCAATTGCATATTCTTTAAGATGGAGTGAATTTATGAAGATATCTGGGATGAATATGAATTTTTAATCAATAAAGAGCTATTATGCACAAAGTTTCGTTTTTGTTAAAAAGGGTGCAAAAATATTCTGTAGAGAAATGCCTTCAATTGGTGTTTATGTTGTCCATTCTTAACTCTGTTTCGCAGCATAACAGAAGTAGCCGCAGCTTAGCCTATTCAGTGCCGAGTGTGTAAGCAATAAAATGATAGCTGAGTGAAGACTACAGTGTTTTTCCTGAGTACAAGACTGTGAAAGTTCATGAACCGTTCTCCCAGACATCGTCATTCTAGAGCAAGTCGAACAAGGGAACAATTACATCAGCACTCCCTTGAAGCCTAATGAAGGTCTTTGAATTGGCTTTAGAATTCTGTTTGCAGCTTGTTGTTAATTACAATGAGTGATGATAGTCAAATTTTATATTTCAATGACTGGGACTTTGTCAATATGAAAGTGTAAGCTGAGATTCTCAGGATAGTATTTATCTCTGCATTGGTGGTTGTAGATTCATTCGGACTCCAGAACATGGGCACAAAGCTCTGGACTGTCACTTCAATGTGATAGTGAAGGAGTGCTGTACAGTTGATGCCTTTTTATAAATGAGACATTAAAGCAACATAATGTCTGTCTGAATGCAGATGGATGCAAAAGATCCAATGGTTCCATTGCAAAGAAAAACAGAGGTATTCTCCCTGATTCCAATAGTTATTCTTTGATTGATATTGCAAAAAGAGTTTACCAGTCAATATCATGTGCTGTTTGTGGAGGCTTGTTATGAGCATTCCATTGACTCTAAAGTACATTGACATGTCCTGAGGTTATGGTAAGGCTCTGCATAAATGCAATCTATTTTAAAATAAATGCTACCTTTTTTCTGGCAACACGTATTTCATAACTCTGCCCGAAGCTACAAATATTGATGTCACTTAAATTGAGATTGTATGTCTGCTGGGCAAACTGCAGAATTGAAGCATTTTGTTGGGAACAACAAGCAGACAATTTTTTGTGTTTCTCCAGGATCTATACTAATGCCTGCAGAAAGCACCCGCCAGAAATCAAGCAGTTGGTTCCGGTCATTTTTTTAAAAATTTGGTGTCCTGTATAACTGCACTTGAATTAACATAGTAACTTCATAGTCTCTTTTTACTCTGGTTTGTCTGATACCAGTCTAGTCAGAGCATTGGGTGACAGCACCATGGTAGGCAGTGTAGATTTCAAGATGATGTATTGAAATATTTGAGACTGTTGTACTGAGATTTGATGCCTTGTTTTGTCTTTGAGACGCCATGGAAAATGCCAGGCTCATACATTGAGCAGCTGCTGAGGAACAAGCGCAAACCAGTGTTTCTCTAAGCCAGCTGGATGAATTTCACTGAAACCCTACTGTTAATTGAATCCAAGCTCAACAGTGAAGAACAAAACTGGACTTTTTTTTTCCTCGGTAGTAGATTTATTCATCGGATGCAGCTTTGCAAATCTTTTCCTGCTAACTACCCATCAATTGTCCCAGCTGACTCTCTCCCTATTCTTCTGCATTTGTCAAATCAACTAATTAACTACTTCTTTCGCTGGGTTGGTTTTGTCCTGCTTTTTGTATATCTGGGCAATTTTCCACTTTGTCAGACAGATGGCAGGTTTTGTAGCTGCACTAGAACAGCTTGGCTACGGGCATGGCAGATTGTGGAGCACAGCTCTTCAGCACTATTATCAGAGCCCAGAACCTATTGCAGCCTTCAGTGTCCTCAGTCATTTCTTGATATGGCATGAAGTGAATTGAATTGGCTGAAGACTGGCATCTGAGAGTGGCAGGATGAGGGAGAAGTGGATCATCCACTTGGTATTTCTGGCTGAAGAGTGTTGCGAATGCTTCTGCCTTATCTGTTATAATCATGTGCTGGGCTCACCCATCATTGAGGAGTTGTTTGTGGTGCTATTTGTGGAGTCTCTTCCCTGTGTTAGTTGTTTAACTTATCCATCACTATTCATGATCGGATGTGATGGGACTGCGGAACCTTGATTGGATCCAGTGGTTGTGGCATCGATGAGTTCTGTCTATCACTTGCTGTTTATGTTATTTTATGCCTAAGTGGATAGTCCTGCAGGGATCTGCCAAGATGCTAACTCAGTTTTGCTGCTGGTTTGCCCTCCTACACTCTTCTTTTTTATGTTTAAAGAAAAAAGTGCTTTGCTCACACAACCCTCAGTTAGACTGTTTTCATGTTATGTGATTCGGTTATATGATTGAGCTTAACAATCGCCATTTTAACATTTACTACAGGCTCCATGTTTTTCACATGATACTTGTGTAAACCATTACTTCAATTACTTTCACCTTATTAGGGTTTTGACTCTTGCCCTTTGCAGCATTTCAGGTGGAGAGTTCAGTTACCAGCGCAGATATGATCATTTCTAGGGATGTGAAGAAAGTAAACCTGAAGAGATTCATCCTGAACTTGGTGATAATCAGAAACATTTTGGATGGTTGCATCGGACAGAACGAAGGCACATCAGACACTCTAAACTGTAAAATGTAAATGAATGACATGTGAAACTTCCTGTACAGGTGCAAAACAAAATAGGAAATGAGAGCAGTTTCATGTTTAACTGGGTGGACAAGTTTCTATATCTTTTGATTAAAATGTTGATATTAGTCCAGACAGTTTCATTTATTCCACTTTTGCTAACCAGTATGCAATATATTTTTAAGGTATTGGCTTTGAAAAGGAAAAGTAATCTCTATTCATGAAAGGCCCAGATAACAAACTCAGATTGCATTAAAATGTACTAGTCAATAATTTATCACCATGGTAACAAATGTGTGTTGAAAAACTTCTGGTTCATCAGAATGCAGCTATATGCTCAATGGATTCTGCAGCTATCTATTTCGTGAAGAGGTATCTGTCGTCAAGGGATAGCACTTAGCTCCACTTTAGGAGGTATAGTAAAGGTTTCTAGCTGAAAGACCAAAACAAAATGTTTCTTAGGTGTCAATAAGAAACCATCACAGATTTTCGCTCTTCCAGTGATCAACTAGAATTTGAAATGTGAATAATTGATTTTAGATATAATATTTAGTTGTGGTCGTACTGAGCTGGGCACCACGTTTTTTTAACCATTCAACTAGTTGCTGCAAGTGGGCCCTAGAGGGGTTGGGTTTTTTTTTCTAGTTTCCTTCAGTCTTGAGCTTGACCTTGGATGAAACTGTGCGACTGGTTTAGATGGTGCATTTGATGCTTGTTTTGTAATCATTGCATCAAGATGCCATCCATCACATCTTTCTGTGGAAAAGAATGCATTCATTTGACATCAGCAACAACTCCCTTACCTGTGCTGCAGGAAGCTGGGGCAGAAGGGGTATTTGGTACCATCACTGCTTAAGCTTAAGCTCTCTGAACATTGCTTTTCTTATCAGGTAATGTACTTCATTGCTGGTTGTTGAAGCTTAGTCCAATGCTGCCACCTTTACTTGCATTTCAACAGTGACTACACTTTGAAGGGTTAAGTGTGAAGGGGTGTGTGTTGTGTGTGTTGTGTGTGTGTGTGTGTGTGTGTGTGTGTGTGTGTGTGTGTATTTTGATATTTTTTCTTGCAGGTAATATTTTAGATTTCCTGGTAGCACAGTGCTCTACTAACTAAGCTGACAGCTGAGCAACAATGTAATTTCAAATTATTTCAATGGCAATGCTGATGAGGCAGCCACGCATGCTAAAAATTATAGAGTAAGGGCTAAGGGAAATTATTTATCCTGTCCAGTTTCAATCTAGTGTGCATAGGTTCACTGCATTCTATTAGCTTCAAAATAAGAACAGGAAAGATTGCATTTGTAATGCTTTCAAAAATAGTTTGAATATGTGGAGCATGAGAAATAATATCTGCCTTATTAGAAATATTGTGCATGATTTCTCCATTAAGGCATATCTTGATGGACACATGAATGAGAGGCGAACAGAGGGTTCGAAACTGCATATGAGCAATAAGTAGCAATACATAAGGATTAGGAATCAGCACAGGCTTAGTGGGCTGAAGGGCCTGTTCTTATACTATAATTTCCTTTTCTATGTGTTGAATGGTAGAGGGCCAACAGATATTGAAACGTTTTACAGAGACATTGCCTTGTAGGAGCAGACTGATGGTTAACATTGGTTGCTTCTTGCTAATGCTCTTTTAAAATTTTTGAATGGCCTCACTACAGTGCTGTTTTTCAGTGTCTTTGTTTGTTTGAGGTACCCGGGTTGGAATGCGAAATAATTTTTATTATAATGTGCTCCAGTGTTAGCCAAATAAATGTCAATTTATTGGTTGCAAATCTTTCCAGTTTGTTTGAGTTTAATGAGTGGAATGGGCTTTTGTGTTGGGGTTTATTTGACATCGTCCTTTTAATGCAGGAACACTTTATATAAAATCCAAGTTGTTGTAGGCCATTCCTGAGAATCTGATCCTTAGTACTGTCAGATTCTGTGATGTTGCTTCTTCTTTTTGTAAGCTGTTTGCTTTTATTTAGAACTACCTGTCAAAATGGAGTAGGCCTGTGTTCCCTGTACTTCTAATGCCTGGCTCTTCCAATCTTCCTTGATGCTGTCATTCACAAGAATGGAAGGATTTGGACAAGTTAGGACAGTAGGCAAAGAAGTGGAAGATGAAATACAATGTGGGAAAGTGTGAAGTCATGCACTTTGCTAGGAAGAATAGTGGAGTAGACAATTTTCTAAGCGAGGAGAAAATTCGGAAATCTGAAGTGCAGAGGGACTTGGGAATTCTAGCTCAGGACTCTCTTAAGGTAAACTTGCAGGTTAAGTCAGTAGTTAGGAAGGCACATACAATGTTGGCATTTATTTCAGGAGGACCAGAACATAAAAACAGGGATGTACTTCTGAGGCTTTATAAAGCACTGGTTGGACCATATTTAGAGTATTGTGAGCAACTTTGGGCCCCATACCTCTGGAAGGATGTACTGGCCCTGGAGTGGGTCCACAGGAGGTTCACTAGAATGAAGCCAGGATTGAAAAGCTTAACACACAAGCAATGTTTGAAGACTCCGTGTCTATACTTGATGGAGTTTAGAAGGATGAGGGATGATCTAATTGAAACTTACAGAATACTGAAAGGCCTGGACAGAGTGGGTGTTGGGAAGATGTTTCCATTGGCAAGAGAAACTAGGTCCCAGGGCACGGCCTTAGAGTAAAGGGAAGACCTTTTATAACAGAGATAAGGAGAAACTACGTCAGCCGGAGAGTGGTGAATCTGGAATTCACTGCCGCAGAAGGCTGTGGAGTTCAGGTCATTGAGTATATTTAAGACTGAGATAGATAGGTTCTCGATGATCAAGGGTTATGGGGAGGAAGCAGGAGAATAGTTTTGAGAAACTTATCTGCCATGATTGAATGGCGGAGCAGACTATTTGGGTCGAATGGCCTAATTTCTGCTCCGGTATACTATGGTCTTAACAGGAAACTAAACATCGAATACTAGATTCAGTCTTTTTTTTTAAACATGGAATAATATTTCAGAGAAGCTGAATGCAAAGCTGCGAGCACTTGTTTCATTCGTGGTTCTGAACATTGGATCTGAGGCACCATCCACGTATTTTCTTTTGTCTGGATTGAAACGCAAATCTATGTACAGTGACTGAATAATATCTTAACATCCTGCACAAACTATTTCCTGACGGATGGATGCCAAAATCTTTTTAAGCAATTGCACTCATTGTCCGTTGTTCTGATTTGGGAATCTAGAAAATGAAGATATTCCTGTGCGTTGTCTGTTGTCCTTCTTCATTGTGGAAATCATTTGGAAGGTGCTGTCAAAGCTGCATGGTATTTGCATGAGAGGTGTTTGTTTGTAATAGAGATGATTTGGAAGTCGTCCACCTGCTCATGAATTAAGCAGGTAACACACTGGCACGATGACATTAAACATGTTTTGATTGTATGTTTAATGTTCAGTATATTGTACTGATCTGCTGAGTAACTGGTTGAGAGTTTGAGAAGGCTGATCAGGGATCATTTGAAGCAAAGTTTAGTACAAAGAGCTAAATTACAGAACTTCAGTTTCTTGATGTACTGTTTGCTTAAATTTGCCCATTTTGCACAAGAGTAGTAGGAGAGGGAACTGGTTCCAAGATGTAGCATTGATTTCATTGGTAGCACTCCTGCTTTTGAGTTAGAAAATTGAGTTCCGCTTCATGGGTTGGAATTAAACACAAAATCCAGGCTGACAGTGCAGCAGTCTCACAGTACTGCACTGTTAGGTGCCAGCTTGCAAATGAAATCTTTGGAAGTAGTCTTGGAGGCAGTAAAATGTGCTGTATAAAGTAATGCACTTAAATGTTTAAGATTCTGTTTGCTCAGCAGCTTTACATTTGTCCTGTGGGAGCATTCAGTGTACTGTTTTTTGGCTTTAAATTTGAATACCTTAAGGAGTTTGTTGCTAGAATGTTCATCATTGCTGTTCATTTCTCATACAATAGGTTGCTCAAAATGTTTCCTGCTTGCATTCTTGCATACCCTGGACTATCTGAGAAAAATGGACCTTATTCATCTCTTGCAGATGCACCACAAGTGAAATATTATAATTAAAATAAGCTAACTTCACTTAAATAAAGCCTGCACAATTATTAGTGGAGTGCAATGTATTGGAAACTTATTGTGTTTTGTTAACATACTGTGTCGCATTTTAGCATTGTTAAAAAAATTAGCAGCATTAAATCATAAAGATGAATTGCCTTTGGCGACCTTGGAACGTTCATTTTGTGAAAGTTAATTGTGGCTGCATTGGAATAGAATCTGGGCAGGACTGACAGTGATACCGACAAAATATTCATTTTTTAATCATTCAGTTCTTCAGTTAGTAACATTTTATGGTTGTAAATTTTCATCTCTTAAATGAACTGCATAATTCATGTCTGCCAAGTAATTAATGATTTACTTGTATCACTTTTTTTTGAAATGTATATCTTACTTATAGCACTTTCCATAACAAATGATTCATTCAATCTAGTGCTGCACTTTACCTTCAGTTGCATTTGAGTTATGCAAGTTTACTACACTATGGTGAAAGATTTGACAATGCATTGAATTTATTTTCAACACAGAACAAGGCAGAAGTACTGTTGATGCAGGGATCTAGTGTTATTGCATCATGTCCACATCACTTCAGAAATAAGGTTTTGAAAGCAGATAGCTGTTTTCAAGATGGATAGTGGTATCTACATCATGGAACAATGGAATCCCTTCAAGATATGATGAACTGAGT
This sequence comes from Stegostoma tigrinum, assembly GCF_030684315.1. NCBI lineage: Eukaryota > Metazoa > Chordata > Chondrichthyes > Orectolobiformes > Stegostomatidae > Stegostoma > Stegostoma tigrinum. The sequence continues at coordinate 40,564,081 of NC_081377.1, read as the reverse complement.
ATGTAGAACAGCAAAGAATGGTGGATTTTTAAAACCACAGTAAAATTGTGCTTCTGAGTATTTACTCCTCACCAATCCAAAGCAATTTCATTTATTTTGTTTACATGGCTGCCCACAACACCATGGCTTCCCACAGTTGAGTTAATTTTCCAATTATCTTTTTATAGTATACTTTTTTTTACTATAAGGCTTTGCATTCAACCATTTCTCTTCTATGCTCACAGTGCTCGGCTCTTCAAACTAAAGGAAACCAATGTCTGAAAAGTTGGCCTGGATCACTACAACATTTGTTCCAACCCAAGCCTAGCCCAGGCATCGAATTTACTGTTTATCTTGTGATCTGTGTGCACTTTTCCTCTTTAACCAGTGAACCCCTGATGAAATGGGCCTCCTGTTACAGTGGCATTTAGTTAAGATGAACAAGTCTTCATTATTGAAGATTCTGCTGCAAAATAAATATCCCATTGCTGAATGCATTGACTTAATAAGTCTATTGTGTATAATCTTAATGGGCTAAGGACTAGATGGCTGTGACTAAATATGTTTCATGACAACTTGAAGCATGTTTCTGTCAGAGTGAAACAGCCAAAGGCCTTGGTGTAGATGCTTCTTTGGGATAGATGGATTCCTTTGTTATACACTGTGAAGTGTGGTAATGTGAAATTACTCTCCTGACTACATATTAGGTTAAGGACTGCTTGAAGGGAAAATCTCTTAAGTGTCAGAATTTGCAAAATGAACAGCTGCAAGTGACTCGTTCATCTTTATAACAGTCAAGTTGGTTTTTATTTCAGGAAATAGTGTATTTTATTGAATTACCTCCACAATCTATTAAATGTACAGGATCTCTCTGTCTGCAGTGCTGCAACGTGGTTGTGACTTATTTTGAAGTAATTCTCAGGCTGAAAAAACACGCACGCTTCCGTTTTTATGTGGTTGTTATGTAGTTTTACAAGATATCATTGCACAGTCACGCAGCCCAAAAAGAGGCCATTCTGCCCAACTGGCTTTGTGTAGTAGGATTATTCCATTCATCCCACTGCCTACTCTTACTCTTTTAGATTTGGAAATTGCTGTTCTTTTTGCCTGTATTAAAATATCTATTTTTATAGGCTGTGCATTTCAGATCATCATAACTCACCTCAAAATAATGATCCCTCAAAACTCAGCTAATTCTTTTAAAGTTGTGTCCTTTTATATAAACTCTTCGTGACACCGAATTTTCCCTTTTAATGTTCTCTGCTCTAAGGAGGACAACTCAAGCTTTCCCCATCTCTACATAATTGAAGCTCATCTTCCCTGACACCATGCTGGTAAATCTCACTGCGCCCTTCCTGAGTGGCTCAGCAATGAGGTCTGCATTGATGATTCAGCTCTTGTTGTAATCCTTAGGACACATGGGCATAGAACTTTGTTATGGACAGATTCAAGCCAGAAAGTGACTTTCTTTGTCTGACTATTACCGAACGCTTGCCATTTCATTAAAGCTGTTAACCTGCTTGACATGATTACAAATGCTTCTTAAAATGGTACTCAAAAATATAGTGCAGTGAGAAAGATGGGTTGATTGGACAGCTGAACTAAAGAGCTGGCAGCGGCATAGTGAGCAAAATGGAATCCTGTGGTATAACATTCTAATTCTGTGAAATGCAGCCAAATGTGTTTATGAGAATTAAATTTATTGCCATGTGCACTCAATTTACAAAAGAACAGAGGAACAGTGATAAGTATAAAATGTCGACCACTCACAGTGCCATCTTAGGTAAAAAGTACCTAGGTACAATCCTGGGCACAAAAAGTAGAGAAAATAGAGAAGAAAAAAGTCCCACTCCTTTAGGTATACATAGTGTAAGGATAAGTTAGGAAAACAGGAAATAAAGCTAAAAAGATAGACGTTCCAGTCTTTCTGGAAGGATTTTCTCTATGTGTGCAACAAAGGTGGGCATGTGTACGTTTTCTATCTGAGTAGCTATTTTGGTGCCTATGTTAAGGATGACCATCATCACCCTTCAAAATGAGATCATTGCTGCCTGTTAGTGGTCAATAAAATTAAATTTTAGGTAAGAAGTCTGGATGCATGTGTATATGGCAATACACCCAGAAGGAAGGGCAGACCGAGATGGTAACAGTTCTGGCTTAGGAGATCAGCTAGGCCACCTTGCCAAGGGGCTTTCTTGAAACCTTTCAATTATCCCATTGGCGTTTGTGCCATCATGAAATTCATTGTAGGCAAAATTGAATGTATGGCTTTCCTCTTGGATGCAACATGGAACAACAAAATCTCCAATTTTGCTAGGCTGTAGTGCCAAATAAATCCAATTGACTGAGACAACATTAAGGTGTTTCTGGCAGCTGGCTTAAATGAGTGTCAGAACTTTGATTTTATGAGATATGTACCTTGCCTGTATGAGTCCTGAATTTTGGTGTGAAATTGGTTTAAAAACTCAATAGAGCATGCACTGTGCAATCTATTTTTCAAGCAAGTAGCTGCTCTGCAATTACAGGGTGCATTGAAGGGTGTCAAGAAAGATGACAGAGATAAGCCAGAAAGGGGTAAAATAATTTTATTTTAGAAAGAGGTGACATTTTACGAGAGCAATGTGCTCACCGTATATCCCTATTCACCAGACTCCCCCTGTCCCTGACCCCAGTCTACAGTTTACTGCACTTTCTGGCCCCACTATCGAATATCAAAAGATTGCCCATGGTGCTACACAAATATATATCGACAAAAGTGAACACCCAGCCAAAGCAGGGTGTGTGAAGAGGGATGGTTGAAAGCTTGGTTGGAAAGTTGGGCCTTTCACAGAGAAGTAACGGAGTTAGTAGGGGTGTGGGGAAATGGTAGAAGAGGAGGCGACAGGAGCCAAGGACTTAAGAGGGAATCTGAGTAGGGGATCAAAAGGAGTAATTGGTTTGAGTCAGTAACAATGACAGTGTGGGAGAGATAGTAGGAACTGCAAATGCTGGAGAATCTGAGATAACAAGGTGTAGAGCTGGATGAACACAGCAGGCCAAGCAGCATCAGAGGAGCGGGGGAAGGCTGATGTTTCGGGCCTAGACCCTTCTTCAGAAAAAAAAGAAGGGTCTAGGCCCGAAACAGCAGCTTACCTGCTCCTCTGATGCTGCTTGGCCTGCTGTGTACATCCAGCTCTACACCTTGTTAACTCTATTAATGATAGTGTGGCATTGTCAGACTCTTACTACTAGATCAAAACTGTGTCCAGCTAGGTGTTGCAAAACACATTTCGTGCACAAACCTCAAAAAAGGCAGTTGTGAAATTCCTGGTATCATCTAGCATTCTCTCCTGCACTTTACTGACGTATGTTCATCTCTCAACATCACCATCATTATTCAGTCGTCATTTAGAAAATATGAAGACTTCTACAGAGGTGGTGGCTGTGGTTCAACAGATAGTTTCTTCTAAACCAACAGATGATGGGTTTAAGCCTCACTCCAAAGACTTGAGTGTGTTCTCTCAGTTGATGCTCCCATTGTGGTACTGAGAGAGTGCTGCACCATCTGAGATTTTTTTTGTTTTGACTGCGGTTTTGAGCTTGCAATCTGCCTTCTATCATATGGATGTACAGGATTTTGGAGCACTTTTGAAAGATCAAAACGTTACCCTTTGTCTCCAGGACAATATTTAATCTTAAAACCCTTTTTAAAAATGGGTCATCTGATTGTGGAATGTTGGGATATGTGCATTGGGTGTCATCCTGTGGCCCCAGTTGAAAGAAAAACATTTACAGTATTTCAAAACTATTTAATTAGCTGCAGTCTGCTGTGGGGCATTCTTGGATTGTGCAAATTGCTACATTAATGTCAAAAGGTAAAGTTGCCATACTGTCAGAGGGCTGCTCTCTCATGAGAAAGAGACAACAAGCGGTGAGCTTAATTTGAGGGTCACCATGTCTCCAGTGAGGGGAGAGGTTGACAAAGTGAGACCTTCACAGTAAGCTCAGCCAATGCAGGATTTCAACCCACACTGTTGCTGTCACTCTACATTGCAAACCAGTTTTTCAACCAACTGATCTAACCAGCCCCTAAAGTTGCCATAGTCTCAGAGGGCCATAGGGTTACTCTCTCCGGTCAAGAGAGATGACTGGTAGTGAGTTTGACATGAGGGTCACCATGCATCGGGTGATGGCCAAGACTGAGAAAGGAAGACCTCCATGATGACTTCACCTAGTGATTGCACCCCTACAGCTGGCATCATTCTGGATCATAAACTAGCCATCCAGCCAACTAAATGAGACCACATTTGATCAGACAGAATTACTGAAATGCAATGAGCCATCATCCAAAATAAAAATCTCACTCGAGTTCAGATTGCACTTTTGATGGTCTTCTGACTGGACAATGAAATGGTGCACTTCAGCTGAGAGAACTGCGGATGCTGTAAATCTGAAACACAAACAGAAATCGCTGGAAAAGCTCAGCAGATTTGGCAGCATGTGTGGAGGGAAATCAGAGTTAACGTTTTGGGTTGAGTGATCCTTCTTCATATCTGATGTCCTTCCACAGATGCCACCAGGCCTGCTGAGCTTTTCCAGCAATTCAGCACTGGGAATCAGGCAATGACTTATGGCTAGCAGGTTTATCCAATCAATGCAGCATCCTTTGGGAGGTTTTGCTAAAATTGGGACTGGCTGCCTTTAAAAACATATATGGAGGGCACTGAAGCACTGTCCATGCCCTCCATGGCTTGCATTTTCACTGTCCCGGTTACTTTGAACTGAAATAGTCAATCATACAAATGTGGACTATGGTTTTTTTTGAAAAAGGCTTTTTGAGTGGCTTTTATTTGGAAGAAGGCAGGACTGGAGCCAAAGTATAGTGTGTGTTTCTTTTTGAAGTCCACAGTCAGCAATGTTTTGCTATACTTTTGAAGTTCGACTTACTAATTTACATTAAAAAAATTGGCGCAAAGATTTTGTTAAAAAAGTGATTTATTTTTTCACCTGACTGATAACCAGTTTGATGCTGGAAATAACATTTTCACACTGACTGCAGCGAAGTGAATCATAAGGGAGAGAAGCCAGCTGGAAAAATAACTAAGAGGGAGAGCAGTGTGATGGAAAATATAATGAATTTGTCTCATCCTACTTCTTTCTCTTTTTGTTTTTAGAAGGTCAACAACCCCATTTTTGAAACTAAATGGTTCAAAGCTTTGAAACCGCAGGGATGTAGCATCGTAAACTGAGGCAGTTTGTTCACTGTTTAACAATACCAAATCCACAGATAACAGTCGGATCAAGGTTGCAATTTCGACATTTTCGTTGGGATTTCTGTCCCATTCACTTTCTTCTAAAGGCCATCGCAACAGCAGACTTCCCTTTTCTTTTCATGAATATGTATCAATTGCTGATTTTTTTTTAAATCCAGAATTTGTTTTCACTTGTTCATATAACTGGCTAGGTCTGTAGTGAGCTCAGATAATAAGTTTTGAGATGTCCATGCCTGTTTATATTAGCCTCTAATTTTTATCAATCCTGTTTTGTGATCCATATATTCGGCTTGGTCTTTAACTTCCCAGCAAATTTATTAAATGTTTCACAGTGGCAGTTTAAACCAGTGGTTTACGGTCATGTAATGACTATGATTATTAAATTAGCAACCCAGCGGCTAATTGTTTTAAATCTTGCCACAGAAAATTTCCAAACTGTGCTCAAGGACTTGGGCTACAACAGAAAAAGAAAACAAACAAACAGCACCTTTCATAATCTTAGTGCATCTCAAAGTGTTTTGCAGTTATTACGGTAATTTTTGATGTGTAATTACTTTTGTTTCACTGTTACATGTGATGTGGGCATAACCTGCAATTGGTGTCCATCCTTCAATTGCCAGTGAAATGGCCAAGTAAGCCATTTAAGAGTCAGCCACATTGCTGTGGATTTGGAATCCCACGTAAATCAGATTGGGTAAGGATATCTGAGATAATGGGAACTGCAGATGCTGGAGAATCCGAGATAACAAAGTGTGGAGCTGGATGAACAAGCAGGCTAAGCAGCATTTTAGGAGCACAAAAGCTGACGTTTCAGGCCTAGACCCTTCATAAGAAAAGCTGAAAGACCCGAAACATCAGCTTTTGTGCTCTTAAGATGCTGCTTGGCCTGCTGTGTTCATCCAGCTCCACACTTTGTTATCTCAGGTAAGGATATCAGGTTTTGTACCCTGAGGGACATTGCTGAACCAGATGAGTTTATAGAACAGTTGATAGTCTTGGTAACAGTGGCCGAGAAACTAGCATGTTCTGTTAAAAGAATATGTTCTAGATTTACTAATTGATTTTAAATTTCATCTACCAGCTGCCATAATAGGATTTGAACCAACATTTCCAGAACATTGGCTTTTGGATGACCAACTCAGTGACCTTACCACAAAACGACCAATGTACAATTTTAATATTTGCCCATATTTAAGAAGTAATTTGCATACAGTATTGTTCCAGAAATAACAATGCAAGAATAGGCGAAGACTCTGTATGATGTGTTTGCATTGGCTTACACATGGGGTGAGTTGGGAGAGGAAATTTGCAACTGCCCTCTTTGCAATAGTATGATGGGAGCTTGCTGTTGGCCATGGTTCCTCAGAATCTAGGATGGTGTCTTTCAGGCTAAGTTAGTCCTCAAATGACTGCGAAGCCAAGTTTTGGATTTATGTGTTTCTTTACAGGAGAAGCACGTTGTTGAAAGGGGACCAGGATTCACAGCTTTAGGATGGTCCCCTTCTTCCTGCGCTGCCACGTGGCATTTCTGTGTCCAGCCGCTGAGCCGCAAAGTGGCTTGTGCCTTGCTGGATCAGGAGGTGTCATGTTGAGCAGTCAGCAGCTTTCTCCACACCATCAGTGTTTAATTCTTCTTTGCTTCAGGAAAGCCTGGAGCATGTCCTTTATATTTGTAAATCAATCTGGGTGGGCACATTTAACATCCTTTTGTTTCTAACTTAATTGAACAACTAACATCTCATCAGAAACAAAAATGGAACCAGTGAACATTCAGGACTCCGTCAGGATCATACTGCGAAATGAGCTTGTCTGCCTGAGTCTGCGTAGTAGCGATTGAACCCACTGTGTGCTAAATAGTTGCAAGAACCATGATAACTGAGCCACAGCTTGCATATATGATCATTTTTTTAGAAGAAAACTGGCAGGTTATTGTTTTATAACTCCGTTGGTTCATAAATGCCATTCATGAAGAGAAGCTACTACACAGTGGTTCTGGCCTACTTCCAACTCAACATTCTGTCAAAAGAACAATATGATATTGGCAAAGTCATCAGTTATTGTTGTGAAAGGGTTAACTAGGAATCTTGGGAACAGCTCTGACCGTTCGTTGATTGATTTTAATATATAAATATCTGTCTGTCTGTCTCTGTCTCTGGTAGGACCTAGTCACTTCTAGTTTTGATCTATTGACCAGTTCTACAGTCTATAGCCATGTAGCATCGACCTGGTCACTGTTTTTATCGGCAATAGAACATAGAACATTACAGCACAGTACAGGTCCTTCGGCCCTCGATGTTGTGCCGATCTGTCATACCGATCTCAAGCCCATCTAACCTACACTATTCCATGTACGTCCATATGCTTGTCCAATGACGACTTAAATGTACCTAAAGTTGGTGAATCTACTACCGTTGCAGGCAAAGCGTTCCGTTCCCTTACTACTCTCTGAGTCCCTAACTAGTATAGTCACTAGTTTAAGCTAATGTACTGTGTTGGCTCTCCTGTGATGTAATAAATCACTTCTTTTTACTCGCGTATGTTTCTCTTCCACCTCCTTGCAGTTAACTCTTCAGCACTCAATACCTGGGAGGCCATGTGCACTAGACTTGCACAACAAAAAGTGTTAGCGGCAGCAAATCTACCCAAAGATGATCCTAGCAGAGCACAGTGTTGACTGCAGCCACCTCTTACAATACTAACTCTCTTTGATGGTGATACCCTTGAACAATTAAGCAAATTTCTTTGTTCACAAAGAGCAAGTGGACAGTCTCCTCCCCCAGGCCAAATTTATTGGTGTATCGTGAGCTTGATTAACTCTGGAATCTTTTCCCACATTAATACAATGTGAATTCACAGGCATGCAGTAAGGCTGGAGGAAAGCTTACAGCTGTTTCCACAGGTGACCTCCCTCTTGTCCCATGACAATTCACATGAAGAATGTGCTCCCATAGTGCACGACACTTCATCGCTGTCTTCCTGAAGATTAGAAGATTGACTGCAGGTGAAGTGATCAGGCACATCTATGAAGGTTGCCTCTACCTTAACTACACACTTGCTTTATTTTCCATTACCCCAATATAGTGTCTGAAAAGCAAGCAATCTTTAATCAGAGATAGTAGGAACTGCTGATGCTGGAGAATCTGAGATAACATGGTGTGAAGCTGGATGAACACAGCAGGCCAAGCAGCATCAGAGGAGCAGGAAAGCTTGACATTTTGTGTCGGGACCCTTCTTTAATCTTTGAGAAGCAGCGACATGACTACCAAATGGGGATGGCTGATTAGATATTCCCATGCCAACATTGCAAATACTTGCTTAGTAAAGCTCTGTATTGAAGGAAATAGTTTTCAACTGATGTGGATTTTAAGTTATGAGAAAATGCTCTTCGCCTTTTTGGCATCCTATCTCGTGAGATCTCAGGTCTCAGATGGTCCCATTGAATCATTAAACTGTCGAATACATTCAGAAAATGAGCCAGGCAAAATTTCAGCAAATATTACATTCAGTATCAGCTGCCAATCAAATGCATTTAAATAAATCACACAAAATGCTTGCATTTCAATTGAACAACTTCTCCTTGGCTCCTTTTCAGACAAAGGAATAATTATGACAATTATTTCAAAATGAAATTGAACATTTTCTTCCGTGAGCTCGTATAGAATTAGAATTTGCAGACCATTCTGCCAAAATGGTAGTTTATGATCCACACAAATCTCCTCTGACGTTTATCTTGACTTTTTTCAGCGTAATCTCCTATTCCTTTCACTCTGACACACTTAACAGATTCATTTCAGAGAACTCTAGTGATTCAGTTCAGCTATACTCCTGTGTGATATCAAGTTCCACATTTCAACCACTCCCTGAGTAAAGCACATTCCCTCAAGTTCAGTATTAGTCTAACTTCAATACTTCATCTCCTGTTCTTTAATACCTAAAAAACCATGTTTTGACCCAGCAAGGGTGGGGTGGGGTGTTAATAGTCTCTTTTTTAACACCCTCTCGATTGGTTACAACAATATTTTTAGCACAGCCATCTCGCTTCAATTTAAAACAGTTTTTACTACCTCTATAGGCAGCATCAGAGGAGCAGGAAAGCTGACATTTTGGGTTGGGACCCTTCTTCAGAAATTGTGTTATCTCAGACTTCAGCATCGGCAGTTCTTACTATCTCTTTTACTGCTGATAACCTTGTTTTATATATTTTTGAGTCTAACACTGTTGTTTTTCCAGGCTGCTAATTCTGCAGGCGACATTTCAACTCCAATATATGAACCTATGGTGCAACTGTGAATTAAACAAGCGATGCAGGTTTCTTGTTGTTAACTTAGTCACCTTGTTTCATTGTCTTAGGAAGTGCAGATGGATTTTGTACATCACACCCTTCCTCCACAAAGTAGTCTCCAATTTGTAGTCAGGTGATAACAGCAGCAGGCACTTTGGAGAATTGCAAATCACTTTAGTCCATGCTACATGATGTACTTTGAATACTGATAGTCCTTGTTTACCGTTATTATAACAGTGAAAACATCATTTCTGTGCTTACCATGTTGAAATATTTTGTGGTTGAGTTTTAAACCCTTGGTGCCTCATGACAGAATTTAACTTAACATTCTTTAATTCTAATTTTGTTTGTTTGTTTGTTTGTTTTGTCACTGATTTGATCCTTGTTTCACCTGGTGGTAATGTTTCCAAGCTTTTGGTTCTGGAATGCTTTATATTGTTCCTGATTCCGAACCAGTCATTCTGTTCATTGTTCGACTGTCTCATATTTCCATGCCTCTAGCTGAAGTAATTAATTTTGAACACCGTGTCATTTGCAGTTAGAGATGGAAGTGAAATCTTTTGAAGTTCAATCTGTACTAACATTGTCCAGTGAATATTTCAACAGCAGATTCAAATGCAATATTCTCTGATCGACACCATTACACGCAAGTTTTACAGGGAAGGTTACAGCAAATGGTGACAGTCCAAAGATGTACAAAAACACAAAAAAAATCAACAAGATTAAAAATGCTCCTTGATGTTTGCAAATGTCCAATAATTAATGGAGTCAGCGGTGAGGAACTAACAATTTCCTCAAGCAACTGTCAATTTGATTGAAGCCAATCAATTCAATGCATTGGTCTTGCTGACACCCCATATTACTGATCAAATAAAGAATTATCATTCCACCAGATGATGTGGGCAATACCAACTTGGCCCACATTTATTGGCCTTAGAAAGGTGAGCCAACAGTTCATGTGATGTTGCTGAAGCCAGAGTTTAGGGGGTACCTGGAGTTTGACCCAGTGAGGGTGAAGGAAAGGTGACTGTATTTCCAGGTCAGGATAGTGTTGTCATTTTGCAAATGGTTGCAATCCATTTATCTGCAGCCCTTGTCCTTTGGGATACTGGAGTACACTGGTCTGAAAGACGCTACTGAAGGGGGAACCTTGGTGAGTTGCTCTAGTACATCTTGTAGATGGTACATAATGCTGCATTAGTGGTGAAGGGATTGAATGTTCAGGGTGATGACTGGGTTGCTTAATGTGGGCTGCTTTGTCCTCACGGTTGTTGAATGACTTGAGCATTGTTGGAGCTGCATTTATCCAGGCAAGTGAGAAGTATTCTATCATACACCTGACTGTACCTTGCTTGGACAGATTTAGTAATCATGTAGGTTCCTCGTTGAGACTTACTTTTTACATGAGGCATTTTAAATGAGTCTGAAACTGCAGTGGTGTTGAAAGCACTATATAAGTATACTTTTTTTGATGGTATAGTCAAGGATGAGTAATGAATCTCTCTGAAAAACCTCTTGGTTTTCTCTGTTCATCTTTTAGTGAAAACGATTTTGCTAACTGTGTACTTGCCTGAGAAGGTAAATATGTCTTTAATGCATTCTGACTTATGTTGCTTTCTCTTTCTTTCAGATTTTAGTTTCATTTATGTCTAGGCTGGCCTCCAATGGTTCACTGTCTGGAATCTCGTTCATCAAAATTTCTACGTGTGTCCCTACTTTCTTCATCACTCTTTCATTTGAACTGGGATCCCGGTCCAGAACAGCCTATTTGATTTTTCCATGTCCCTTCGTGGTTTTCAATTATTCCATGTCTGCACTTTCTCCCTATCTCTGTAACCCCTTCTGGCTGTGTATATCTCCACATTCTTCCACTTATGAGGTTGTGCCAATTTTAATCATGTTGCTAATCTGGAAATACCTTGTTCCTCAGCTCTGGAATTCCTGCTGCCTTCTTTATTTTCGGTACTTTCCTTTGGCTCATATTGTATTTGATTTTATAATTCTGTGCAAAGCCTTGAGAACATCTGTCTATTTTAGAAAGGTAAACTTCTTAATCCACCATGATGTGTTTATATTTTGTACCTATGGTATGGATGGACCCTCCTTGAAATGTGCACACAGCCATTTGTCCAGGAGAGTGAGGATAGGGAGAAACAATTGAAAAAGGGGGACAGTTTTCTGCCTGTCAACTGAGCCGCTGTTGGTCCATCCCACTTTTGAGCAACAGTGGCTGATTTCTAAAGATGCATGCCCATTGCCGGAAATTAACTAATTGTATTAGTTGCTAAGCGTCCATTTATACCGGTGAGAACAATGTTTATCCAGGTCTATAAGCCAAGGTTGTTTGGAGGCTTTTGGCCTTTGTGATGAGTGAATTTATTCTTCAATTTATATCACTTGTTTCCTGCAAACGGTCTTGATTAGTCTGTAATAGCTCTCGGGCTAGATGCTGTGATTGATTAACTTCAGGATGGCCTCTCTGTTTAGGTGAGCATCTGTTCAACAGAGGAAATCAGATGCCATTCTAACTGGATTGAGTTTCTGAGGATTTTGCAGAATTTAGGAAGGAATGGTATGGTTGTTGGCTTTTCCATGAATGAGCCAGGAGCACGAGGCATGCTACCATCAAGTAAAAAAGTGCTGGCCCCACCCTTTTTTTAAAGTAGTATCATACATAGTTGTTTTCAAATCCTGTATGGTATTGCACCTCTGACATCTCTCCAAGATTTGTGCATTCTTGCTCATCCTTGATTTTCATTTCACTACAGTCAGCTTTTGCATCTTTCGTAGCTGAGGCCCTAGCCTCTTGTAATTCAAACTCCTAACACTCTCTTCCTCTTATTCCTTCTTTAAGGTAGACTTTTTGCAACACACGTATAACCTTTGTCCTAATCTCCCATGATTTTGTCTGATGACCTGTTAGTGATGAGTTTTGATAGCTTTACTATAGTAATGGCACTAAGTGCAGTTGTATTTGATTAAATTCCAATGATGCTTTGAGTTCTGAATTGCACGGCAGATTGCATCTTTACAATGCTCTATATTGGAAAGTGTTCTTATTGTACCTGTGTGAATTTCATGTATAGAAAAGAAACCAAGATTTGGAACATTCCATAAGAAATTGAACTGCTGCAGGTGCAATGAAAACATAGATTCTTTGTAATCTACTTCCTCTGTTGGTATAAGTGTATATGGTAGCCTTACATGGACAAGACACGCATGGCAGTTTTCAAAACACTGATACGTGTTTTGTTACATCCTCCACCGCCCCCCTCCTCCTACTGAAACAAGGGATTTTGAGAATTGAGCTTCCATTTTACCATTCCACAGTTTGCAGTTAGTCACAACGGTGATAATTTTCTGTGTGAATGATGATTTGTCAGGTTTGTCTTGATGATGTTACCCAGCAGAGTAATGAAACGTCTGCGGAACAACAAACCAGCTTGGTGAGACACCCAGCCACAGCATCCATAACCCGAGCTACAAATCTACTCTAAGAAATTAGGTCTGTTTTGATACATTCTGCATCCAGATCCAAGGCAAACAGGTTGATTAGAGAATACAGAGGCCTTGCAGAACTATAGATGTTCTTGGCACATTGGATAGCCAGCAGGTGTAATGATAATACAATTCTGAAGTGGGAACATATATCCTATCCCAAGATGGTCCATTGTTGAATTCTTTTGCTATTTTGTTTGAAAGAAAAGGACAGATTTCCACAAATTTGATCATTACTTGGGACTTTGTACTACATCAAAAATACAATGTAAACGCAGGTGATGGTTGCAAAAATTCAGCTTAATTCAGAAAGGTATGATGACTCAAAACTTACTGCTTTTGGAAGTGTCAAAATCTGAAATATGAAGTTGATCATTGGAATTAATTGAGCTTAGATTACCTTTCTTTTCAAAGCGTTCGTGACCTTAGTAAATTAATTTACTCAGAAGAACCTCCTTAACTTTCAAGAAAATCAATGCCTTCAATACATAAGTTCACTGTTGCCATGGAAACAGAGGCCTTGGCCAGATGGCTGTGCCAGAAGCACTGGTATGAGGTGCTGTTAGACAACAGTGGGACAAAGGCACAAACCCCCAAGCGACACTCACCTTTACTGTCTCCAACCCCGCCTCCTTGACCTGTGTGTCTCCTCTCCACCTATATTCTCTATCCATCTTCTATCTGCCTTCCCCTCTCCCTATTTATTTCAGAATCCGCTTCCCCTCCCCCATTTCTGAAGAAGGGTCCAGAACTGAGACATCAGCTTTCCTGCTCCTCTGATGCTGCTTGGCCTGCTGTATTCATCCAGCTCTACACCGTGTTATCTCAGATTCTCCAGCATCTGCAGTTCCTACTATCTCTGCAACAAAGACACAATGCTGTGTGGGCATCTGAAATAAAACAGGATATGTTACGAACATTCAGTGGAACTGACAACATCAGTAGTGGGAGGAGTGGAGTAAATGATTCCAATCAGTGACCTGTTATCAAAATAAGGCAAGCTTGGATGGTTACCCACTCGACTCCGTGGTGACCCAGTAACTTTCCAGACTACGAAGCAGCTCCTGCCTTGTACTCAAGGTGGCTTGTGTGATCTAGTGTAAACTGAGATTTGTACATACAGTAATTATTAATGTCAGTTGTTGTGAGTTTGGGTTTATTTTTATATTAGTATGTTTTCTGTGTCTCTGAGGTTGATTATTACCTCATAAGATCTGGTGATTACTTTTAAAACTCACTATTGAACCTTGGCTTTAGAATGAATGTGTTTTGTGTAATACAAATAGACTTTTCTTTTTTTTACATTCTTTAGCATGCTGGGTTGCAAAACAGTGGGGTTTCAGTTTGTTGGTGGTCTGGAGCTTACCTCCTATTTTGTAAGTTGAAGGGAAACAACAGGGATTGAGAGAGAGACTTTTAGTTTGATTTTTGACTGAGAGGGGTAGTCCTGTGAAGTCCTTGGAATAGGCTGGCAGTGTAGAAAATTGCTGCTGAGAAAGGAAAAATGCATCATGAGTGAGGTTATGTCAGTGAGGAGTTAGTATGGGCTCCACAGCAGAGATGTTGGGATAAACCCTGAAGAGATTACTTAAAGCTGAATGTATTTAAGTGGGCATATGATAGTTCCAGGAAGAAGCTAACTCAGTTCCAGTCTAACCTTTGAAATCACAAATAACCTAAATCTATTGAGATATCATATATATGGATACTGGGGTGAGTATTATATGACTGGCATTTTAGGTACTATACATATGTTTTTTTTTATTTGGAGCAGGCAGGTGAGACTAGATTAGTTTGGGATTATGTTTGGCATGGACTGATTGGAACAAAGGGTCTGTTTTCATGCAGCATGACCCTGAGTGTTTTGGGATTAACGGAATTTAATTCTTACACTGTGTTTGAAACTCTTTAGAATGTCTATTATAACTAGTTAGTTTAGATCATTCTATTTTATCCTGATTTATTTCATTATAAATTACCATTTTATTGTTAAAGTGAAGTCTGAAGCATGGTAAGCTTTTTTTTCAATGAGGGACAACTTTGTTAGATCATATTTTTATTTGTTTTGATGTTATCTATCCAGGCTCATGTTTTGGTAATAACATCAGCTGGGAACATAACACTTTCTATTATCAATCAGTGGAAGAGCCTCTATCCAAGCGTGTCCATTAGAAATGCACAGCCACTGACCAATGTTTTAAACTCATAGGTTTCACCTGTGATTTGAGCACAGTTGAAAGTTTGTATTAGTTTATGCCTTTGCTTCTTGAAATGCCCAACTCGTTCCACATTGCCTTTGTGAGCTTAACTTAGTTTCGCACACAGAAAAAAGTTGTAACACTCTCCTTAGCTCTTCATAACTGCCTGTCTGAAAATCTGCAAGGCGCTTCATTTTTCAAGTGCGATACAAGAGGCATTTTGCACAAAGCAAGATCCCACAAACAGCAATCCAAGAAATGTGCATCCAACCTGTTCAGCAAGGGAAAAGTGTTGGTCAAACCTTGTTGGGAATGCTGAATTGAATTTTTTGTTTAGAAAAGCCTGTCAGCTACAGCCCTTGTAATTTCCTTCCCACTATGTAGCTTCTGGAATGGAGATGGATGCGTTAACACTCTGGTTGGCAGAGTAACTGTGCTGGGAAGGTTTCTTTTGGAGCAGTGGCCAGCTGGGAATGTAACTCTCCAGTCTGTAAGCAAATACCGTTGCATGGGAAGCTGCTACCTGCTCCCACCCACTGTCCGTCTCAAAACAACAAAATCCACTCACTCACCGAAAAGCGCATTCTCAAACCTCTAGAACTGAGTTTTGCTGTTTTTGCAACCACAATGTTTGATCAGAGTGGTCGGGGGTGGGGGGGGGGGAGTAGGGGGGTGGGGAGGGAAAGAAGTTACCCACCTCAAACTGTTCAGTTTCTCTCTCTGATCCTGGATATGTCCATTGTCCTCTGCGGCTCAGCTTGGGGGCTGGTTAGCTCAGTTGGCTGGACATCTGCTTTACAATGCAGAGATACCAACAGCATGGGTTTCATTCTTGCTCTGGCTGAGGTTACCTGAAAGGACTCTCCTTCTCAACCTCTGGGTGGCACGGTGGCTCAGTGGTCAGCACTGCTGCGTCAGAGTGCCGGGGATCTGTGTTCAATTCCACCCTCAGGTGATTGCCTGTGTGGAGTTTGACATTCTCCTTGTGTGTGTGTGGGCTTCTATTGGATACTCTGGTTTCGTTCCACAGTCCAAAGATGTGTAAGGCAGGTGGATTACCTATGCAGGGTTATGGGGAGATGGACAGGAGGCTGGGTCTGAATAGGATGCTGTCCAGAGAGTTGGTGGAGACTTGATGGGCCAGTGCCCTCATTCCACACTGTATGGATTCTATTATTTGATTGTCTCCCATCATCTCAGGTATAATGACCCTCAGGTGAAGCTACCAAATCTAAGGAGAAAATATCCCTATTTTAAACTAAACTTCCTTGAAATAGCTCCACAGAGGCCGGTATCCATCACAGAGTCACTCTTTATTTACATACAAACAGAGCTTGACGTTCGAACTGCCTCATTCAGTGCCTGGTACCAGAGTGTCAGTATCTCTGACCCTTGCTCTTTTTAATATGTCAACCAAGGCTCCTCAGTGGGTCAGATTAACAGCCCCAGTTAGGGAATTCATATTCTATTACACCCACTTGGTTGACTTCATCACAATCACTACATTTCTCACTGTGGTTCAACTGGCTGGTTCTGCTCAGGAGGCTGGAATTTTTGACACTTGCGTTATTCTGGTTCCCTTTTTTTGTGCCTGTAAGTTTACGTACAGCATGAAGTTGACTGAAATCTTAATGAGCTCATTTCAAAAGGAAAGTCCAGACACAGGTTTGGAAGTTGCTGCTCACATTTCAAAACTGGCCTCATGAGATGAATATCGACATTTTTTCAGCACAAAGTCCTAATTTATTGTGACACCCAATCCCCTGGATTCTCCTACTGTAATGTAAAATTTTCCTTGATGCTGATAAAAGTGCTGACACTAATTTTTGACCCTGTACCGTTCTCTCAAATCCAGACAGGTCTCTGCACATTCAATTTAGATTTATTTCCTCCCCGCCTACACATCAGTGACTGTGCTAATTTTTGACAAGGTTCCACATAAATGCTGAACTCTGGATATTTTAATTATCAGGATTATGAACTGGGAACCTATTTAGTAGATGGACTGAGGTATACATCACAGATTTACCACCACAATATCTCTTTAATTTGCACAGCTGTCCAAAAATGATATGTTTCTCCGTACTCGCTCTGAACTAAATGACCTTTGGGAGGAGCTGATCCAGAGGGGCGTGTAATGTTTTGGGATGATCATTTATAGGTTAACAGCTGAACTTCTTCATCGACCAAGGTACCAAAATTGTTTGGATTACACTCCTCTTCGATAAGATATAGTAATAAAAAGCTTTTGAAAAGCCATTTTGTAATCCTGATCCTGCAAGATGTTCTTGATAGTTGGCTTCAGATGCTACTAGCTTCAGTTCTCATAATGTGTTGGACCAGGCTGGTTAATTATTAACACTTTAGTGGATCAATGCGATCAAGGATCTGTTAATGGGAGAAACTTGAGTGAAGGGATAACCAAGCCAATAGCTTTAAGAGCTGCTCCTGAGCATATGTACAAGGAGATCATATTAATTGCAATGGCAGATCACATGGAAGAGGAATGTGACTCTGTCCAGCTCCAGAAGGTCTCCTCTCTTCCAATCCTTTGCACACAGCTATGTTTAACAATGCCTGTTAATGCTGCTCTGAATACATTAAATGTGGGACAGTGACAGCACTGAGTAAAATTGCCAGATCTCATTATAATTCCAAGAACAAAGGTTTACGAATAAAACAGGAAGACTGGATTGACTGGGCTTGTACTCACTGGAATTTAGAAGAATGAGCGGGAATCTCATAGAAGCGTATAAAATCCTGATGGGCCAGGACAGGCTAGATGCAAAAGAATGTTCTTGATGTTGGGGAAGTTCAGAACCAAGGGGTCACAATCTAAGAATAATGGGTCACCCATTCAGGACTGAGATGAGGAAGAATTACTTCACTCAGAGTTGTGAGCCTGTGGAATTCTCTCCCACAGAAAGCTGTTGGGATCAGTTCTTAAGGTATATTCAGGAGGGAGCTGGCCCGTGTGGCTGAAGGAATCAAGGGGTATGGAGAGAGCGTGGGAATGGGACACTGAGATTGCATGATCAACTATGATCATATTGAATGGTGGTGCAGGCTCGAAGGGCCGAATGGCCTGTTCCTGCACCTATTTTCTACAATTCTAAGCTAAGAAGGAATTTGTCATTCTACAATGCTACACTCCCTAATGCGTCATTTTTGGAGTGTATTTACTCCTGTCGGCAAACAGACTTACGAGGCACATTCATGTAATTAGATGCTTGTAAGATTGTCTTGCTCTTCAAGCTCCATATCTCATTCAGAGAAACATAACAGTATCTAAGCACAGAAAACAACTGTGACTATCGGAACAGAATCACCCCAGAAAAATAATTTTGTTTTTGTTTAAAAGGCTTCTTTTTTAGTTTTTGTGTTTGATGTTTTTGCTCTGTTTGTTGGAAACCACAAAAGCAAGAGAATGCATGTCGTCACCCTCCTGCCAACTCTTTGCCAGGACATAATGCATTCTTGTTTGTGTGGAGGTCATTGGATTTGGCTTTGCATCAATAACTTGTTTATTGAAGAAAATTTCTGACTTTGTTCAGAGATCAGTCTGCAGCTTCTAAATGACATTTGCACAAACATGTTAACTAAATGAATGACTTGGCAGGATTTTCTTCAACCTCAATAATAGAGGATTCTGTCTTCCTTTACTAACTGCGACAATTCCAGCGTATGTTTTTGTTTTAGTTAAAATGTACAAGTGGTAGCATGTTGAATAATCCACACCTGAAAGATGTTACAGCAAAGCTCTGTTAAATATGATCCACATTCTGAAATTTACCAGCATAATGAACTTTGGAAGGAGAATCTCCCTTCACTCTAGTTTTCCCACTTGTTTTGTAACCACTCACTGTATGCTATTTCATGCTATAATTCAATTTTGAGGATATCTCTTATTTATTGTTTTTTCCCTCCCTGGTTTGGTTGTACAAATGAAATTGAGGAATTCTTCTTCTACTCATGAAGCTTTTACCAAGTTTTTTCATTTCCCAGGATGAGGTCCCATCATTTCCAGCATGATACCACTACCCGAGATCCCTTTCCTCCCCCCAACCCCTTTCAACATTCTGGAGGGACCATTTCCGCAGATGCATGTTGCTCCTGACAATCCCACCTTTTCCCAAGGCAAGTGGACGAGCTGAGAAGAAACAAAAGTAGTGAATTTAACACTGGGTTGGACCTCAGTTGGAGTTTTGCACACCACTGCAGACACCACACCATAACCCTGTCCGACTTTGGAAAATCCGAACGCAGCACTGTATACCTGCTCCCATCTTACAAGCAGAAGTTGAAACATGAGAGTCCTTCGCAGAAAGTAGTACAGTGCTGGTCTGAGGCCAATGGAACAGCTTCTCTGGGACTGCTTGGAATTGGCGGACTGGACCATATTCCAGAATTCAGCAGCCAACCTGCACAAATACTGTCGTGGACTTAATCACAAGTGCCGAGAGGATTGCGTACTAAAGAAGTCAATTTGGCTGTTCCCCAGCTGGAAACCTTGGATGAACCTGGAAATCCACTGCTGACTGAAGACCAGGCGTGCAGCATTCAAGTCAAGACCTATACAGGAAATCCAGATAGGACTTCTGCAAAGCCTTTAGAGATGCCAAGAGGCAGTACCACACCCAGTTAGAGACCCAGACTAACCACACAGACACTTGCCACCTGTGGCCAGGCCCACACAACATTGCAGGGTATAACATGAGGCAGAGCAAAATAACGGACAAAGACCCATCCCTCCCTGATGCACTCCATGCTTTCAATGCTCAGTCCCTGCAGAATGTCAGTGGCAAGGTGTCACCTGCCACAACAACGCTGCATGTATCTGTTCCCTCAGTCACTGTTGCAAACGTCTGAATGATCTTTGTGGGGGTACACCCAAGGAAAGTGACTGATCCAGATGGAGACCCCGGCTGTGCACTCAGATCCTGTGCAGATTAGCTGGCTGAGGTATTCACTGACATCTTCAGCTTCTCCTTACTGCAATCTGAAGTCTCTACCTGCTTTAAGACGACCACCATCTTCCTGGTACCTAAGAAAACACATACAATGTGCCTCAAAGACCACCACCCAGTGGCTCTGACCTCCATAATCATGAAGCGCTTTGACAGACTGGTCATGTCCCACACCATCTCCTGCCTCCTAGCCTGCCTCAGTCCTCTGCAATTTGCCTACCAGCAAAACGGGTCAACAGTGGATACCACTTCCCTAGCCCTACACTCCTCCCGGAGCATCTGGACAATAAGGACACTAACGTCACACTCCCGCTCATTGACTACAGCGCCGCCTTCTACACCATAATCCCCTCCAGACTGATCTCCAAACTGAGACCTCGGTCTCAGCTCCGCCCTCTGCAACTGGACTCTCAGCTTCCTGACCCACAGATCATAATCAGTGAAGACAGACAACTGCACGTCCTCCACATTAATCCTCAACACCGGCACCCCGCAAGGATATGTTCTCAGCTCATTGATGGACTCCCTGTACACTGTATAGCCAAATTCTGAACGAACGCCATCTACAAGTCTACTGCTGGCACCACCGTGGTAGATCAGATATCAAACAATGGTGACTCAGAATATGGGAAAGAGATAGAATGCTTGTGTTGTGGTGCAGTGATAACCATATGTTTCTTAATATCAGCAAAATGAAAAAATTGATCATTGACTTCAGGAGAAGGACACACCCCTATCTACATCAGCAGAGATGAGGTGGAAAAGGTGGACAGCATCTAGTTCCTAGGAGTGATGATGACTGACAATCTGCCCTGGACATCCCATGTAGATGCAATGATCAACAAGGCACAACAATGCCTCTTCATCCTCAGGCAGCTCAGGAAATTTGGCATGTCCGTAAGGTCACTCACCAACTTCTACAGATGAACCATTGAAAGCGTCCTGTCCGGGTGCATAATGGCCTGCTGTGGCAACTGCTCTGCCCAGGGCTGTAAGAAACTACAGAAGGTGGTGTGTTCAGCCCAGACCACCACAGAAGCCAACCTCTCATCCATGGATAATAAAATGTGAGGCTGGATGAACACAGCAGGCCCAGCAGCATCTCAGGTGCATAAAAGCTGACGTTTCGGGCCTAGACCCTTCATCAGAGAGGGGGATGGGGTGAGGGTTCTGGAATAAATAGGGAGAGAAGGGGAGGCGGACTGAAGATGGAGAGAAAAGAAGATAGGTGGAGAGGAGAGTATAGGTGGGGAGGTGGGGAGGGGATAGGTCAGTCCAGGGAAGACAGACAGGTCAAGGAGGTGGGATGAGGTTGGTAGGTAGGAGATGGAGGTGCGGCTTGGGGTGGGAGGAAGGGATGGGTGAGAGGAAGAACAGGTTAGGGAGGCTGAGACAGGTTGGACTGGTTTTGGGATGCAGTGGGTGGAGGAGAAGAGCTGGGCTGGTTGTGTGGTGCAGTGGGGGGAGGGGACGAACTGGGCTGGTTTTGGGATGCGGTGGGGGAAGGGGAGATTTTGAAGCTGGTGACGTCCACATTGATACCATTGGGCTGCAGGGTTCCCAAGCGGAATATGAGTTGCTGTTCCTGCAGCCTTCGGGTGGCATCATTGTGGCACTGCAGGAGGCCCATGATGGACATGTCATCTAAAGAATGGGAGGGGGAGTGGAAATGGTTCACGACTGGGAGGTGCAGTTGTTTATTGCGAACCGAGCGGAGGTGTTCTGCAAAGCGGTCCCCAAGCCTCCGCTTGGTTTCCCCGATGTAGAGGAAGCCACACCGGGTACAGTGGATACAGTGTACCACATTGGCAGATGTGCAGGTGAACTTCTGCTTAATGTGGAAAGTCATCTTGGGGCCTGGGATATATCACTCTCATCCATGGACTCTATTTACACAGCTCGTTGCCACAGAAAGGCTTTGAACATCACCAAAGGCCCCTCTCACTCCCGGTAATGCTCTTTTTCAACCTCTTCAAGCAGGCAAAAGGTACAGAAGCTTGAACACACGCAACAGGTTCAAGAACAGCTTCTTCCCTGCTATTATTAGACTGAGTAATGGACCTCTCTGACTTCAAATAATGTTGATCTTGCTAATGTTGATCTTGCTGCAACTGTTAGCCACAACCTTGAATGCCTCAAAAGAACAAAAGAGAAGTACAGCTCTGGAACAGGCCCTTTGGCCCTCCAAGCCTATACCAATCATCATGCCCTGACTAAACTAAAAGAACAAACCTTCTGCCCTTACTCAGTCTGTATCTCTCTATTCCCTCCCTATTCATGTAACCATCCAGATGCTTCTTAAATGTCACCGACGTGCCTATTTCCACCACCTCCTCTGGCAGTGCGTTCCAGGCTCCTACCACTCTCTGCGTGAAAAATGTCCCTCGCACATCTCCCTTCTACTTTCCCCTTCTCACCTTGAACCTGTGCCCTTTGTAATTATAACTTCAACCCTGGGAAAAAGCCTCTGACTATCAATGCCTCTCACAATTTTGTAGACCTTGATGTAGCCCTCGCTCTGTCTAAAGCACCCTCTGATCTGTATGTCCTCATTTGCTACGACCTCCCGGTACTGCTCACTACATAAAGCTTTTCACTGCACATAGATACATGTGACAACCATAAATCAAGTCAAATCATGATAGGAATGATGCAAATACATTGGAGAGAGTGCAGAAATGATTTTTTGGGAAGGGTTCCAGGGATGAAAATCTTCCGGACTAGGATCGATTGAAGAAGTTGGGATTGTTTTCCTCGGGGAGAAGGAAGCTGAGAGGAGATTTGATAAGAGGCCATCAGAATCATGAGTGGGCTGGATAGAGTACGTAGGAAGAAGCTGTGCCTGCTTGTAAAAGAATGAGAAGATACAGATATGCAAAAGAACAAAGGTGCTCTGAGAAAAAAAACTTTTTCACCTGGCAAATAGTTAGGTTTTGGATAGCAAATCTGAAAATGTGATGGAGGAATATTCAATTGAGACAGTCAAGAGGACATTGGATGATTATTTCCATTGAGATGGTATGCAGGGATATGGGGGAAGAAGCAGGAGTTAAGCACTGGGTAATAGGACAAGTGATTGGGTGTATAACCTTCTTCTGTGCTGTAATGTTCTTGCTTTTTTTTATCTCTTAAAAATGTGGCTCAGAGTTGTTGCTGTGATAAATATGTAGTACGTCAAATGCACATTACATGTTGCAGTCAGCTGGAGGAAGGGCAGAAGTTTCTTCATAACATTTGGGTTGTCAAACCAATAAAGGAACTTTGTTCCTCTTAGACGGGCCTGATTTACAGAAGATTTGATCCAAATGCTTGTCAACAGCAGGTCGGTCACGACTGGGAAGGGACACCTCTCTTATTGGAAACACTGCACAAGAATGTGAAAAAAAAATTACCAGTGAGGAGCAATACATCATAAATCGCATGAAGTTTGTACTAGATTAATCAATAATATGGATTCTGTTGATGGGGCTTTTCAAACCACCACTAATAGTTTTTAGTCAATTGCCAGGTTCCGGTTGAATTAATTGTAAATTAACCACCTTGATGTTCATATTTCCTTTGTTTTGGGGAAAAATTATAACGGGATCCCCAGTGGGCTTTAGATCAATTAATTACGCTGCTTCCTTTGCTAAACTAGTGATGAATTAGCAGCGGGATAAAGATGGCTTCAATAAACTCTGTTCATATTTAGACTGTATTTAGTACCAGTGTAACTGAATCCAAAATTAACATGACTGCACAGACTATACTATTTGAGTTAAACAGAAAGCTTATGTTAGGAATACCACTACAATTTATCCAGGGATGATCTCAACCTCTCTCTCTTGCCTGAGGCGTAGTGACTCTCAGGTTAAACTACTAAGACTATGGTGTTTTTCCCTTTAAGTAGTGTGACGTGAGAAAAGTAATGGATAAAACTGCCTGCGGTGCAAAATTCAAAAATCCATTAAATTGAAGTTGTAACCAAACTTTAAATTCCCCTTTTCTTTCTCCCTGTGAATCCAGCATGCTCATGATACAGAATTTTATTCTGACTTAAATTCTTGGTATTATAAATAGTTCTCAATTCATGAAATGAAATTTCTCCTGACTAACAACATTCCAAAAATAATCTGATGTTCACAAACACTGTCTCTTACCAGTTTAGCATAATCTTTCACTGTGAGTCCAGTTGATATTTCAGACTTTTTCTGGATTCACCTGGAGGATTGTATTTATTCTTCTGCATTTTCTAGCTGTCGGAGATTCCAGCCCAATACTGAGGGAGGCCTGCACTGCTGGAGGTGCAGGCCTTCAGATCCTATGCTAAATTGAGATATTGCCCATCTGTTAGAAGTGCATGCGAGAGATCCCAATGCACTATTTTGAAAACTTGGAGTTTGCTTGATGTCTGAACCAATATTTATTCCTCAGTAACACCACCTCAAGAACAGGTGACCTGGTCATCTATCACATTGCTGTTTTGCGGAATTTGCTGCATGCAAATTGACAGAATTTTCTGTGATAACACTTTAAAAGTTCTTCACAGGCCGTTTGGCAGTCACGGAAGGTACTATGTATAATACAAGTCTATCTTTTCCTTTTAACCCAGTCCTTTTCTGATCAGGCCTGATACATTCTTGGAATGAACTGCAATCGGGACTGCCCAGAGTGCAGCCGGAGATTTGTTGATTGACGAGTTTTTTTTTCTCTCATCTAAATTATTCTAATCTTTCCGGATTGAGATTACATATGAACCCTATTAGTGATCAGAGACTTCACAAGTTGACATTCAGATGTGAAAACTGGGACTGCAGCCTCAATGCTGCCTATTCTAAAGCTAGTCCAATCTTATATCTCTATTTAAGATCATCCAAAGTTCCAGTGTTCTACCTGGGTTGCATGTTGTGACATTACTCCTTTATCTCCCTCCTTAACCCTCTTCACCCTCAGCCTGGCTTTAACTTTTATTGATGCTCATTTGTCCTTTATCATGGGATGCTGAAGTTCTTTAGGAGTTAATGTGGTTCATAATGATTGCAGAACTTCCACATCTATGAACTTGCCGATAGCTGTTGAGACAGGATTAATGAAAGCTGAAGTGCATTTTCAAAAAAAGGGCCATGATTTTTCTTTCACCAGCTTAAACATGAGACATGCCATAAATTGACACAGGATTTGACAGATCTTGCAAAAACTATTTTTGTCTGGCTTTAAAAAATGAATAAGTGACTTTCTGCTCATTAGATGATATTACTTCAGCTGCTGCATAAACTGTGGTTCTGAAGCATCCAACTAGACGAAAACATTGACGCTGCTTCACTCTCCACAGATGCTGCCAATGTTTGTCCATCATGTCTGGGTTATGGTTTCCCTGACAGTCAAAGTGCTAAATATCAAACTAGAACTTCGAGCTTGTTAGCGATTCATGTTATATGAAATATCCGATTAACAGATATCAGTTTTGTTTTCCTCGCATCACCTCCAATCCAAAGCACATCTCTTAGATCTATACAATCTCTACAATGCAGAAGCAGGCCATTCAGCCCATACTGACCCTCTGAAGAGCATCCCACCCAGACCTACTCCACCGTCCTCATAACCCTGCATTTCCCATGGCCAATCCACCTAGCCTGCACACCCCCCTGGATACGATGGGTAATTTAGTGTGGCCGATCCACATAACCTATACATCTTTAGGCTTGAGAGGAAACTGGAGCGCCTGGATGAAGCCCACGCAGACACGGGGAGAATGTGCAAACTGTGCACTGACAGCCGCCCAAGGGTGGAATCGAACCTGAGCCCCTGGTGCTGTGAGGCAGCAGTGCTAACCACTGAGCCACCCGGCTGCCTCGTTGTTATTCTTTTTGCCATTCCTTAAAAGTCTGTTTTTCCATTTTTCCACAGACAGTGCTAATCAGCATGAGGACCTGGTCAGAGGCTGGAGCTGATTTGCTGAAGCTTATTTTCAAACCACTGGCTCAGTGCTACGCTTTGTATTCATGGAACTTCCTTGTGCCACCAGAGCTGATAAAATAAACCCAAGATATAAGGCCATGAGAGAGATGGGAGGGTGCTGGTGTTAGTGTGCATTCTGGTCTGAGGGCATGCCTCAGACCCAATCAGGATGAGTGAACAAGTGACAGACATAATAATTCACATTAATTGGGCGTAACATTATAAAAAGAGAAAAATGGAGTGTAATTTGGTGATATAAATACAGGGAGCTAGTAATCAGTGTTAGTGAGTTTTATGGAGTTAGTAAACTGAAATAAAGCTATCATTTTTAAGAAAAGTAGATTTGGTCTCTGTGTGCAAAAGCATTTATCTTCAGAGCAGGTGATGGCGGAGTCAAAATGTAAGGTTTTTCACAGTATGATTGCCCATGAATATTTTTGAAAATTAGCCTTATGACCAATGGAAGAATGAGGTTAGAATGTACATTTGGTTTACTACTTTACCAAAGAAAAGAGGAGATAATGCTTTAGCTGTGTTGGTACCACATAGAGGCCAGCTAAGCAGCATTTTCAGAATTACAGCTTGGTGATTTGGACAGATTGTTAGCTTTCATAGATGAAATTGATTTAAAATATGCTTTATCGTTTGCTCTTGAGGCATTGTCCAGGCTTTCGCAAATTTAGAAAGACTGAGGGTAGTGCCATGGAAGAGTACATAATGGAATTCAATAGATTGTATGCAAGGGGAATTTCCAAATTAAATTTAAGCAACCAGCACTGGCATTTATATTATTGAACTGTTACAAACTCTCAAATATGAAAGACTTTTAGTTTTGACAGGAGTTAAATTTGTAGATGAACATACACTTCTGCAATAAGTATTGGAAGCACAAAAAAATCATAGGGAAGTATTTCCTTTCAGTAACATAAAGAGGGCAGTTGGTGAAATGACAGAAAATGGAGGACACAATGTTAACACATTTGCAAGACTGTCTGGATACAGGTCACAGGTGACAATATGAAAAGTCAATTGTAAGAGAAATGCTGTTATTAATTTTGAGAAGCAAAAGGAATTTGGAATATAAGATAAGAGAATGAACCACAGAAATGCTCAAGAGGTTGTGAAATAACTCTGTGTAGCCTGGCATCCTATCACTAAGTCATCTATTATTTACACATGCGTGACCAGCTAGTTCAGAGCCAAACCCTAGAGTGAGGAGCATCCCAGGGACTCCTGTTTATATCTGTCATCCAGGGCTCCCTGATTGGGGCTGATATCTTGGGCCAATCAGGGAACCCACACTCAAATGAGATCTACCCAGCCAACCTCTTTCTAATCCCTACAGATAATCAAGTGATATTTCTGGTATGATACACAGGAACATACCAACAAGAGTCAGCAATTTGATGAGAATACAATTGATATGTGGCCTAACTCCATATATGTGCATTTGGTTCATATCTCTTAATACCTTTTGCTTAGCAAAAAAAACTGTCTTTTAAAATTAACAACTGATGCAGCATCCACTCCTGTTTGTGGAAGAGCGTTCCAAACCTCTCCCACTCTTTTTTGTGCAGAAGTGCTTCCTAACATCTCTCCTGAATGATCTAGCCCTCATTCTCAGACTATGCCCCCTAGTTCTAGAATCTTCAACCAGTTTGTCATAATCTCCTCTGTCATTTCCTGTTTATATCTTGAAGACTTTAATCAGATTACCCTGTAACCTTATAAATTCTACAGAAGATGGGCCTAATTTGTGTAATCTCTACTCATAACTTAACCCCTCAAGTCCAGGTATCATTCTTATAAAACTTCATTGTACTCCCTCCAAGGCTACTAATTCTTTCCTAAGGTGTGATGCCCAGATCTGCTTACAGGACTCAAAGTGGAGTCTAACCAGGGTTTTGTATAACTGCAACATAACTTCTACATCCATGTACTCCAGTCCTCTACGCATAAACGCCAGCATTCCAACAGATTTTTTGATTATTTTCTGAGCTTGTTTTAAATAGCTATGCACTTGAATCCCCAAGTCTCTTTGGTCATCTACTGTTTTAACTTCATACCATCTTGAAGCTACCCTGATTATATCCTTCTTCGTTCCAAAATAGATAACCTCATATTTGTTAATATTGAACTCCATCTGCCGCAGTATTGCCCATTCACTTAGCTTATCAATATCTCATTGTAATTTTGTGTCATAATTTACAGTGTCATAATGCCACCTTCACATTGTGAGCATGTAGAATGGACTGGCTAAAACAATGCCAAGACACTGAATGATAAAGATTTTGGAACTCTTAAATCCCAGTTTTGGATTTGAGAATGATAACATACTTAAGTTTTTGCAACGATTGATCACACCTTGCAAGATAATCAGAATCAATAACTTTGTCACAAATGCAATGACTGGAGAAATACTGCTGTTATTAAGTGAGCCATCAATGAAGAAAACACAGATAAAGCTGAATATGGCAAATGACAAGTAAATTAATTTGGAAAATCTGTGAATCGGGACATTATTGTATTCCTTTAATGAAATGCAACCTTTCTGCCAAAGAAGTTACAGATGTGTTATTGACATCAGGAGGGAGAAATTTAGAAGACAGAAATCGATTGTGTTACAATTACACGGGTGATTTGTCCAAACATTCTCCAAAAGGTTAAAAATGATAGTCAGGGATGCAAGAATAAGACATTGGGAGGATGATGGACACTGTCACGACCTACACTACAGCTAGTTTTTCCAGAGCAAACAATTTCAATGAGGTTATGGCTATGCATTTAATGTTTTGGGATCAAGAGAGAAACATCTTACATTTGGCAAACAGATTCCGTCAGTTGACAATACTATAGAGTAAAGGTAGGAAAACAATTGTGGATAAAGTAAGGGAAAAGTGGATACGGATCAGGACCAAAATTGGACTACCAGCAAAATTCCTCACTGATCATGGAGGTGGGGAATTTAGCCAATGACTAATTCAAAATACAAATATCAATGTAATAGTTATGAATACAGTATCAGAAAGTGCCTTTAACAGTGGGGTAGTGAAAAGAACTATTCAGTACTTCGCAAAATTTTTCATAATTTTTTCAAATCAGCCAGACTGAAAATTATCATCTACATTTGTGTAAACTGCCCTGCTTAAAATTTATTGCAGATGGTTAGGGGGAAGTATAATCTGCATCACATAGTTTTCGGGAAGGAATCCTGGATATTTC
Source organism: Stegostoma tigrinum (assembly GCF_030684315.1). Classification (NCBI taxonomy): domain Eukaryota; kingdom Metazoa; phylum Chordata; class Chondrichthyes; order Orectolobiformes; family Stegostomatidae; genus Stegostoma; species Stegostoma tigrinum. The sequence continues at coordinate 40,534,746 of NC_081377.1, read as the reverse complement.
CCCCTAATTAACCTTTTCAAAGATTTATTACACACCCCGAGAGTAGCTGGGACTTGAACCCAGGTCTCACAGATCAGAGGTAGGGTCACTTTGCCACAAGAGCCTCATCCTGGAATAAAACCTAAAATTTCAACAGTAATAACTGATCAGCCACAGCTTTGGAAAGTAATTCAATTGGCTCCGTAGTTTTGGAGATTTGAATTCACTGCATGCAGGCAGAAAGACTTCATTAAAGCTGAAGTCGCAAAGAATTCAGTGAAGCCTTAAGTCTTAAGATAAGGCCATCAGAAACCAGTTTCAATCAGGGAGATATGGTTTATAATAACAGAGAGGGGCCTAAAGAATGGTAAGGCCTGAGGAAGTTTATTAATAAAGACAAAGATAACAGTTGCACTATGTGGGGACTGCACTGTACTGGTACACTTTTCAATGGTGCTTGTTATGGATTCCAAATTTTCAGTATTTTGAAGGAGTTATAGAAAATAACAAGGATCCGGTTTCTTTTAGTACCCAAATGTTGTGTAACCGTCTGCATTAAACTGCCACAACTAACATTTTGATGGACTGATCTGTAATGATGGTTAATTTGAAGTCCCAAAAAAGAAAGGTGATGGTTATATTAAAAATTAATTGTGTGTAAATTAATTGCATAAATATAAGGAGCCAATGTTCAGTGTGGTGTGAGTTTTATGAAGTGTGGTTAACTCTCACTAAAAAAATGGACTTGGACTCTGTTCAAAAACATTTATCTCGTTGTTCATAGCAGCTGGTGTGCAGTGTAACAGCCTTGCCAGAACTTCATCACTACAATCAACTGGAATATTAAATTTATTCACTGCAGCTTTCGTAAGGGTTTGACTTCCAGCAGTTCTCTCACCAAGATCATAAGGCCATGAGTTCAAACAGTACTGCAGTTTGGGTCTATAGTGTGGAGGTATTGAGAGAGTGCGACCTTGCCAGAGGTGATGCTGTTTGGGTGAAATAATGTGTCGTTGAGGTGTTGAAAAGTGTTAGCAGAACTGGGAGTTCTTGTGTCCTGACCTTCATTGTCCCATTGAACTCCACTATAAAACAGTCGAAACTAGTTATGCATCTCACCACTGATTTTGGGATCCGACTGTGTCCAAATTATGCTCTTCACCCATTTTTGATATACTCCAGGTAACTTAATACACCTGAAAGGTTTTGAAATGTTTGACACAGAAGGTGCTAATATTCTTTCCAGTTTGATCGTTCTAGCATCCCACCTGCTGTTGATACAGACGTTTATTTAAAATAAAATACAATTACTCTGCATAAGTAGTCTAGAGATTTGAAAGGCTGAGATGCCATTCTGGGATTTAGTTAATGACTGTGAATGGGCTTGACCTTCACTTACGCTCTAAAATTCATCATCATTTGCAGTTTTGCTGCTGTCTCTGAGGGATCCATCAGGTTAATCTTTTAAATCAAAAGTTATTTGTCATCTTGTTGTGATGTGATTCTTAGACTAAACTCTTCACTAACTGGAGGAGATTTAAAATTGTCTGCATTTGTAATTCCAAATTCCATATCTCTCTTGAGCCCTGTCTACCCATTATTTTTGACATCTTCATATCTCTCCGTCTCAGCCCCAGGTCCTGTTCTGCTAATAGATGCTTCACTAGCGCCCCTTCGTTTCAAAAAGAAAATTTAAGAGGTTACAATATTTGCTCCAACTATGTCTATAACAAAAACCATGTTCCAAAGTCCTTTATTTGCTGTAAAACATTTAGGGTATCTTGAGATCGTGAAGTGCATTTAATAAATGCATATTCTTTTTCCTTATTTCCATACCAGTATGATGCTTTTTATTACAATTTAAGACAGGAACAGGACTCAACCTCTATCTTTCGAACACCATCACCAAACACTGCACGTCTCCTATCCCCCTCAAAAAGAAATCACTGTACACAAGTGGGAAATTATAAACATACATATAACTGAGGCGTCATAAAGTGTTCAACATTATTTAGATGTTCTGATGAAGGGTCACTCGACCCGAAACGTTAACTCTGATTCACCTCCTCAGATGTTGCCAGACCTGCTGAGTTTTTCCAGCAATTTCTGCTTTGTTTAAGATATAAGCTGTATTCTGAGAAAATGTACATTCAACAAATACAGCTACATTTCTAGGGCCTGTGAGCCTATTTTGGCAATAATTATGAACTTTGGGAAGCTGGTAGAAAAACTTAGCCGCTCCTCGTCCAGCATGGTATACCAATATTTTCCAAGGATTTTCATAGCAAGGCAGATTAAAGGCTTAAGTTCTTGCCAGTGGTTGCTGAATGGCATGGGCTCTGACAAGATGATCAGATGAATTGGGTCAGTTGTCTGTCTTGATGTTGAAATCATCTCACCACAACATTTACCATCCCCCTTCCCCGCCCCCACCCAGTGAGATTCTTGACAGGGAGTGAGGCATTCCCAGTTGATTTTCCTTTATTAGAATCATTGAATCCCAACAGTGTGGAAGCAGGCTCATCAAGTTCACACTGATATTCCACAGATCAACCCACCGTCTCCTTTAACTCCCATGGCTAACCCACCTTGCCGGCACATCCTTGGACACTATGGGCAATTCAACATGGCCAATCTGCACATCTTTGGACTGTAGGAGGAAACCGGAGCACCTGGAAGAAATCCACGCAGACATGTGGAGGATGGAAACGCCACACAGACAGTCACTCAAAGCTGGAATTGAACCTGGATCCCTAGCTCCACAAAGGTACAGCGCTAACTGCTGAGCCACCATGCCACCCATAGAACTGAGCTGATGAAAAGCAAAAGTGGGAAAGAAAGAGAAAAGAGAGAGTGAGTTGCTTGTTCAGTGGCTTGTTAACAGCCCAACTTGCTGTGCTTGCAATCTTGTACAACTTGGTTAATAAACTAGCCGTCAGGAAAACTCAACTTGGAAACCAAAGTGGATTTAACTCGCTGCTGGCTTCAGGAAACCCATGTGGGCCACAGACCTCCTGTAGAGTAAGACAGGAGCACCACCTGGTCTGGGCTTTCCATCAACCTGGGTCTGAAAAACAGGTAAGTTGGGGAACTCTTCAGTTTATTATAAATTCTTTAACTTTCATCACCACTTTGAATAGTGGGGCTTGATTTCCAATGTGCTACCTTAGTGAAGCGTAACATCCAGTTCAGTGAGTTTTTATTTGATTGCATTCTCGGAATACCTCAGCAGTGCGTCTATTGGATTAGATTAGAATCCCTAAGAGTAATTTCTGCATTTCCATGTGTAACTGTGTTTACAGATTCTAGAAGCTGCTCTCGGTTTGAGAACTAATGACGATAAATGTTGACAGTTTCACTGTTATAACTGCAAAGCCAAGGCCAGTGTCTACTTGTGTTGTTATAAGAAACTCTGATCCATGAGAATTACATAGTAAAACACCAGTTCAGCTCCAATTCAGCTCCAAGCCATTCACAATTTTTCAGTTCTAATTTTTACAAGAGATTTAATATTTAAATGACAGCCTGATCATTCATCCAGTAGGAAACTCCAGAAATACAGCTTCATGGTGTACATTGTGGTCAGGAGCACAGGACCATGTGGGATGCCTTGAGCAGACTCACATGAACATATGAATTCAAAGCAGGAATAGGCCATTCAGCCTCTCGAGCCTGCACCATCATTCCACAAGATCATGGCTGACCAGATTGTAACCCCACATCTGCATTCCTCTGTAAACCCTTGCTTAACAAGAATTTATCCATCTTTGCCATAAAAAATAATTCAAGGTCTCCACATTCAACAGCCTTTCTCATAAAGAAAGCTGCAAAAACATTCAATCCTCTGAGGGGGGAGAAAGCTCCCCTTATCTGTTATAAATGAGTGACCTGTGATTTTTAAACAGTGATATCCTCGTCCTATATACTCCCACATGAGGAAACATCTTCTCCATATCTACCCTATCAAAACCTCATCTAGCATGCTTCAATCAGGTCACCTCTTCCAGACTCCCAGCAGAGACAAGCCCACCCTGTGCAAACTTTCCTCCAAAACCATCCGTCTTATTTGAAGTATTAGTCTAGTAAACTTTCTCTGAACTGCCTCTAGTGCACTTATGTTCTTTCTTAAATGTGGAAACCAGAGCTATGCACAGTGCTCCATTTGTGGTCGTACTAGTGTCCTCTAAAACTGAAGTAGAAACGTAGGGAGGTTGTATTCCATTCCCCTTGTGATAAATAACAACATTCTACTGACTTGCCTAATTACTTGCTGTGCCTGTACACTAACCATCTGTGACTTATATATGGGGAGACTAGATCCCTCTCTGAGCTCATCCCAGAGTTCTGTAATTGCTCACCATTTAGATAATATGCTTTTTTCATTCTTCCAGCCAAAATGGGCAATTTCACATTTTGCTACATTTATATTCCATTTCCTACATCTGTGCCCAATCTAGTTTATTAATAGCTAGCCTACTGTATAGTAGTGTCCCTTTTCCTACCTATCTTTGCGCCATCAGCAAATTTGGCAAGCATCAAAGTCATTTATACAAATTGTAATCAGTTGAGGTATCAACTGTGGTATGCCACTCATTATATACCACTCACTTGCCAACCAGAAAAATATCCATTGATTTCTGCTTCCTGTCAACCAGCCGATCTGCTATCCATGTCAATATGTTACCCCCCCTTACTTTTATTTTCAGCTATAACCTTTGATGTGACACCTTGTCAAGTGCCTTCTGGAAATCTAATCAACCAGTTTGCCTTCGTTCGCAGCGTAAGTTATTTCCTCAAAGAACTGAAATAGATTTGTCAAACATGATTTCCTTTTCAGAAAGCTGTGTTAAATCTGATTTACCCTGAACTCATCCAAGTGCCTCTCTGTAACTTTTTAATAATAGATTCACTACCACCAATCCTTCTTATCAAAGTTAGTCAAAATTACTGAAACCAAGCGAGAAAGAATGCCCGCAAGATGTCTTTGGCAGAAAACCGGGTTGGTCTTGATAAACCAGAGTAATAATAGCACAGTACCTAACAACTGGTTACATTCCATCTAAGATACAGACTAGTCTCTTGTGAGATAGCAGGCTGGAATTAAAAGTACACTTGGCTGTCAGTTGTGAGGAACTAAGCACTGAGCTGGTACATGAGCCAGTTAGCTACTCCTAGGAATGGTCCTATATAGTCTAATGGACGGCACTTATCTCATGATGTCAGTTAACCCTTTGTGGTATTAATTACATTGCGCAACACTTCACAGTCGGGTTAGTAGAAGTGTGGAACATGTCTACATACAGCAGTAAGTTCAAACAATTAATAACTTTCAAATCCATGATCCTCTGATTTCATTATATAGCCAAGAGCAGTAAAGGATTTAGAACCAAGGCAGCTTGTTGGAGTTAAGACCAGCTATAATTAATTGAAGAGTAGAACATGCTGGAGGGGCTGAATTGTCCAACTCCTGTTCCTGAATTCCAAAATACGCAAAGGAGATTGGCATTTAATCCTCACAACCGCAAAGTGGTGATTTTTTTTAAGTATGTTTTCAGAATAATAAAGGTTGAACTCATACAGTTGTATAAGTTGAATTGGGAATTCAGTCTTCCCTGAGATGGAGTGCAAATTGGTCATTAATATTTTGTTTTGGAAGCAGCTATTTGTTACAGGTGATTTGAGCCCGAGGGGGTTACAGGAATGCAGCTGCCATCTTCTTTAATGTCACTTACTCCAGGATTTTTAGTCGTTTCAAGGACAAGTAGGTTATTAGAAAAGAGGAAGGGATAGAAACCCGAGCATGAGAAAAGAGCCGAGTATGATTGCCTGAAGGCTTCATTGATTTGTTTTCTTGTACCTTGAAATGGCCCGCATCTGCTGACCTGTAGTCTCCACACCTTAAGGCTCCTGCACCACGAACAGAGCTGTGCAGTTCAGTGTTATTACAACACTGACTCTGAAATGGATGTAATATTTATCATGTATGTGATTTAAGATAAAATAGTGTGTGCACAGCCAAATTTCCAGTGCAAAGTGATTCATTTACGTGTCTCCTTGGCAACAAGACAGATACTGTGTAGTGGATGCAATTCCTGTCATCCATCCTGATTTGTCTTCAGTGGCCAGGTATATATGAAGAGCTATAACCTATCTGAAGTGTTTGTGAAGATTGTACCATAAAAGTCTTGTTGCTATGCAGTCAAATGGACAGTTGAAGGAGATTTGCTGCAATCAGTGAAACCGCAGATGGGCAAGGAATATATTTGATTTGTTATGTTTGTTTGCGCTCCATGGTATAAATTCTTGTGTGGAGCAGTTTAAGCTTTTTTTTAATGTATTCTTCAAATGCTGTTTGACTACAACAACACAAGGTAGCAATTGAAGCAGGAAACATAACTGTCCAAAATATACAGGAGTTTTCTTTTGCTTTTAAAAAAGGTATTTGCCTCTTGTTATTACAGAGAATAATGGATATCGGAGACTGAGTGTAAAAGATGATTTTCATCAAAAGGTTCAGATGACTTCCAAATGATGAAGAATGAGGTTGCAATGATTTGTAACAACTGAAAGTCTTGATGAAGGATTACAACTCTGAAATTGCTTCTTTATCTTTCTCTCCCCGCTGCCTGTCCTCCTCTCAGTCTCTTGTCTCATTTTCATTCCTGTAGGTGCTGTAAATGCTAATGTTGGGTCAAATATACTCATCACAAACCAATTGTAAATCAGAAATAATGTGGACAAATTCTTACTGGATCTGTTACTAAGCATTATATGTGGCAAACACTGGTAATTTGTACAGTTTCTGTTTGGGTGAAGTGTTTGCTGAAAATGTGTTGAATTTGGTCTCGGTAGATAATGCTATTGCCTCTGAATCAGGAGGTTGTGGGGTTTAAATCCCACTTGAGAAATCCAGCTATCACATTTAGACTGACACTCCACTGCAGCATTCAGGAAGTGGTGCTTCATTATAAGGTGTTATCTTTTGAATGAGACAAGATTCCTGTCTGTGCTCCTTCTGGTGAGAAATGTTTCAGTGGTGTTCAAGGGCAGTGGCATGAGATGGATTGCTTCTTCAGAGACTAGCACAGACATGAGGAGCCTGATGGCTTCCTGTGCTGTCACTATTCTGTGATTCTAACAAGTACTAGTCTTGTTTTTAAAGCAACAGTTAATTTAGTAATGATTACATCACTGTGGGACTATGAGCACCAGTGGGCTTCTGTGTAATCCCATATTGTAGCAACAAGTACTGATCTCAAAAAGGGGCTTCCTGGTGGGAACAGTTTTGGGATTTCTTGCAGTTATGCTATATAAATGCAGGTTGTTTTTGTTTCAATTTGGATAAAGCCCTGTAAGCAACAGATGTCAAGTGAACAAAATGAGGAAAGATCCATACTGACAGTCAGGGAGGTAAAAGGTAAAATCACCATATTGTTACTGGACCCTTAAGGCTGCTCTGTTATTTAGAGAGAGATAACTGATGGTGGTTTAACTGAGCAGTTACCAGGCTTCAGGCAAGGGGAGAGGTTGACAAGGCAAGTATTTCATGGTAACCTCTGCCATTGTGGCAATTGAATACATGTGATTGGCATCACATTGCATCACAAACTGGCCGTTCAGTTGACTCAGACAACCAAGCCCCAAGTAAGACAGGTAACCTTGGAATTAATAGGTTCTGCCAGGCCAGGATACATCATGAAGGAAGATGCTTTGTTATTAGCAATGATATCTTAAAAGTATCAATTGTATCTCAACTTTGACAACTTTGTTGAGCATAGATCTTTGGTGGTTCATATTATTTTTAGGGGAAGGCAGTGGGAGAATGGTAATGTTACCAGACTATTAATCCACGACTCTATTCAATGTTTTAGAGACATAAATTTGAATCCCATAAGAAGAAGACCATAAGAAATAAGAATAGGAGTAGGCTGCTCAGCTGCTTGAGCCTGCTCTGCTTTTAAATAGGGTCATAGACAATCCCACTTTTCACACATCCCCTCTCTTGCCCTGTCCCTGTAACCCTTGATGCCTCTGCTGAGCAAGAATCTATCTATCTTAGCCTTAAATACACTAGGACTCTGCTCCACAGCTCTCTGTGGCAAAGACTTTCAACCTGCTGAGAGATTAAGTTCCTCATTATCTCATCTTAAATTGGCACCCCTTAATTCTTTGCTCTCTGGTGCTGGATTTTCTCATGAGGGGAAACATCCTCTCAGTAGTTACCCTTTCAAGCCCCTTAAGAATCCAAGTTGTTCAACGAAATCATCTCTTATATTACTAGATTCCAATGAGTAGAGTCCTAACCTGTTTAACCTTTACTCGTAAGACAATCTTCCGTGCCAGGGATCATCGTTGTGAGTCTTCTCTGAACTGCCTTCAATGAAATGATATCCTTTCCTACATAAAGGGATCAAAACAGCTCCAAGTTCTCTTGATGTGGTCTGACCATCACTTTGTATAGTTTCAGGAAGACTTCCCTACTCTTGAACGCCAATTTCCTTGAAACATTTCACGAACCCGCCAGGTGGTTGTAGTTGGGATCATTCTGAATGATGCATGTGGGAAGAAAGAGGCTTTCTAACTTGGAACAATGAGATCTGCATTCTGAGGTATTTGTTAAATTGTGGGAACGGAAAGCAAACTTTTGATTATATTATGCAGGTGTTCCAACTCAGATAAAACATGAATGGAAAATTCTTTTCATATATCAAAATGATTCCCCTACTAATTCCCCATCTTGATGATAAAAACTGCCTGAACGTAAAAGATATCTTAACCACCTGTCTGTCTCCTCTCCAGCTATCTTCTCCACACCTTGTTATCTCGGATTCTCCAGCATCTGCAGTTACTACTACCCCTTAACAAAAGTCTGCCTTGTGTAGATATAGTAATGTCAGCATCAATAAAGGATTGATTAACAGTTCAAATGGTGTCAGTTCATTTACATGTAAAGATTTTTTTTCAGACTATGCACAGTTATGAGGTTCAAGACTCTTGTCTCCCTTGATGGATGTGGGGTCCTGCTTCAGAGAAGATGCCTGGAGGCAGCAATTCCAATTATACTTTTCAAAAACATCCTGTGCTTTCCTTGGAACCCATAGATACATGTAATGCCTTGAATTCTTTCCATCCCACCACTGTTGTCCCCATTCCTTCCCCTCCCCACCACAACCTCCCATCCACCTCATCCATTTTTAATCCAGTTTGACTTCAGTAAGTGTCTAAACTGATGGATGGGTAGGAATATCTGCCAGCAGGGAGTTCTTTGTTTTTTTTTGAAAGAGGGTGTGGAAGAAAGGGAGATGGTATCTCTGAACCACAAGTGAATGCACTTGGCAAATTATCAACAGATCGACCCATTAAATAAAAACAAGGGTCTTTCTTTTCTTTGTGTGGTGCTGTGGAAAGTGGAGATTTTGCGCTGATTAAATTCAGCTCCACATAGCTGGAACGTGGCATTAGCATTGTGTGAAGGAGAAAGTTTGCACCATTTAAATTGTTAATAAAATGTGGCTCGCAAGACTTTGGATATGTGTATTTTGGCTGGTTTGAAATATTGTTGTCCTTGTATATTTATCTCTTTGCTCTCCTTTTTCCATTTTTTGTCTCATTCTTTTGTTTTTCTCTCCGTTGAGGAGGAAGTTGGAGGAAGGCACGGTGCTGCGATTTTCCAGTTTCCCTCTGTTTCTGTGTACTGTTAATGCTGCTGAGTGCTGGCTATAGTGAATCCTGAAGGCAGATTAGAGAAGGCTGTTGATTCAGATCTACCTGCGTTGCTGCTCTAGCATAAGGGGCACGAAACATTTATCCAAGTGCTGGCCCCGGTAGACAGCTCAAACAATTACACTCATATTTAATGGTTGCGTTCTTAGTCTGAGAACTCAGTGGGCTTGGAATAATAATCCAGAGAGCAAAATTCAAATCCCATATGACATTCTGAGAACTTGAAATCTGAAAATAAAATCTGTGAAGCATTTTGGACTATTTTAAAAATTCAAGGGGTTGCCGGGGAACTTGTGTCAATGCCTAGACTGTCTTGTATGCAACTCCAATTTCACACAAATGTGATTGATTGACTCCAGTTCCTTTGGGTAGAATTAATGGTTGACAATAAATGTCAGCGATTCCCACTTTCCAGGAATGAATTTCAAAAGAATATGTCTTTTTTGTCCAGAATCTGCAAATGCATAGATCAAGTGCAAACAGCAAATATGTTTGCAATACACTCCATGTCCACTATTTCAAAATCTATATGTTCAGAAGAAAGAGCTTAATTTGTGTCAGGGGGTTGGATAGCTCAGTTGGTTGGCCAGCTGGTTTGTGATGTAGAGTGATGCCAACATTGTGTGTTCCGTTCCATCGCTGACTGAGGCTCTTGTCCAGACCTCTGCCCTCACCTGAAGTGGTCATGTTGCAGCTGTACAGGACATTGGTTAGGCCACTTTTGGAATACTGCACGCAATTCTGGTCTCCCTGTTGTGAAACTTGAAAGGGCTCAGAAATGATTTAGAAGGAAGTGTCCGAGTCATTGGAAGAGGCTGAATAGGCTGGGGCTATTTTCCGTGGAATGTTGGAGACTGAGGGGTTGACCTTTATAGAAGTTTATAAAATCATGAGGAGTATGGATAGGGTGAATAGACAAGGTTTTTCCCCTGGGAGGGAGAATTCTAAAACCAGAGGGCATAGGTTTAAGGTGAGAGGGGAAAGATTTAAAAGGGACCTAAGGGGCAACTTTTTCATGAAGACGGTGATGTGTTTATGGAATGAGTTGTCGGAGTAAGTGGTGGGAGCTGGTAAAATTACAACATTGAAAAGGTATCTGGATGTGCATATGAATAGAAAAGGTTTAGAGGGATATGAGACAAATGCTGGCAAGTAGGACTAGATTAATTTAGGATATCTGGTCGGCATGGACCAGTTGGACCAAAGGGTCTGTTTCCGTGCTGTATATCTCTATGACACCGAGACTCTAAGTGTGGCGACCCTCAGGTTGAACCACAACTAGTTATATGTCTCTAATGTGGAACTGTGGTGACTTTGATCAGTAAATATGTTATAGTTTGTTTTTAAATTCACTCATGGGTGTGGGAGTCACTGGCCAGGCCATTTCTTGCGCATCCCTAGTTGCCATTGAGAAGCTGATGGTGAGCTGCATTATTGAACCACATCAGTCTCTATGTGCTGTAGGTGCATTGTACGTGTCATGATAGGTGCACGTGAATACACACGGGGCAGTGGTTTCTTCAGAGATGGTGGAAAGAGGAAAAAGGAGTTGGTGATCTGTCAAGGTTTATAAGACCATGAAATTCTTTGCCTGTGATCAGGAATTTCTGTCTTTGTATTTACTTTCCATGACTCAAGGACACAAATAGAACGTGGCTCATTGCTGCCATGTTGACCATGAGAAGCCAAACAAATCGGCACATTTCAGTGATTGCACCCAGCCTCTTCCTGGCCAAATAATTCAGCACTAGATCATAAAGTTTGTTCACCCACTGAGCTGGGCAGCCCAGATCTGATCAATTGCTTTTATTATAAAAACAACAGACGCATGCTGAACATAATCAGCAGATCCAGCAACACGTGTGGAGAGAGAAACAGCTGAGCACACTTCGTTGTCCATGCTTCACCAATCAATTTTGATCACTATTACCATTAACTGTTATCCTTCAAAGTGTTGAAATCTTATTGATTAAAATTGCACTTAATCTGATAAGTGTGTATGAATACCAAGTGTGCAGTGGGCTTTTGCTTTTTTTAAAGAGGGATTAGAAAAAGGGAAAAAGCAGATGGTGACCGGTCGAGGCTTACAATTTAATGAGGCATTATTACATTGCTATAGGTGCACTGAAAGTGGCATATTGGTGCCATTAACACTTGATTTTCTTCATTTTTTGCTTTGTGTAGAAATGCATTTGGGAGGCTACCCCACTAAAGCAGGGGGGAAAAAATGCAATATTATAGTGATGGTCTGTAATTGTATCATCTGCATTTGATCATATTTCTAGTTTGATTTTAATCGAGGAGCGATCATAATCTTGTGTTTAAGAAGCAATATACAGTTGCCTCATTAAACAAAAACAAAGGAAAATGGATATACCTGGTCGATCCTGCATTCCATCCCTATCTGTTGGTAACCACAAAAAATAATGCCATGAAATTTACTGTTTGGAGGAATATAAGTCTGGAGAAACTCCATTTTTGAGGAGTCCCACAGAATTTTTACCAAGAAGTTTAGTTTAATGTTTCCTCCGGAAGGAAGATGCTTTCACAGTGCAGTCTGTGCAGTCCTGTAATATTGATCTGTTAAACTTTGGAGTAAGAGCTTGAAACCATAACCTCTTGCTTCAGTAGCAAAGTAGTAAGGAGTGCTACTGAATGAACTGAGGCAACTCAGCCTCCAGCTTAATGACTGTGAGGAACTAACCTCTTCATTGTGTTAATGGCTGTTTGTCTCTTGAAGGACAAGATTTTTGAAAACCAATAACTTAACATAACTTCACTGAATCCCATTTAGCTGCTGGTCACGATCATTGACCTATCAGAAGGGCAGATGAATACGGAGACCATCTTTTATCTGTATCTGACTTCAGTTATGTGTGATACTAAAGCTCTGCTGTACAAACAAGCTGCAGTCATTTGAACCTGATCTAACTATGGTTCATGATCTTAAAATTGGACTTTGTCTATGAATCCAAGCATTGAAAGGTAACTAGATATGTTAGTCATTTATCATCTAAAGTTTTGAAACTCATAACTAATGCTGTAAAATTGAGAATTTGAGTGTTTCATGTCATATAAGGTTTTGAGCACATGTGACCTCTCAGTAATCAATCCCTTGCTTCTATTGTAGCCTTAGTGAGCATGAACATTGCTTAATTTTGGAGTCACAGCTTGAAAGTGAGATTAGTTGGAGTTTTTTGTTGCTCATTAATGGGATGAAAGCATCACTTGCTTGGCAGCATTTATTGCCCTTCCTAATTACGCAGAGAACAGTTAAGAATCAACCACGTTGCTATGGGGCTGGAGTCTCAAGTAGGCAAGACCAGGTAAGGATGACAGTTTGCACTGCAGCAACACGGAATTACTCCAAGAGGAAGAAGAATACCTCTTCCAGGTTTTCAAGGATAATGGGTACCCAAAAAACTGGGCCAGAAGATGCCTACACAAACAACATCAGAAATATACCATATGCTCCGACGCACTCAGCACACTACCCTACATCAGGAACACGTCGGAACTCACCCACAAGTCTCCTACAACTGCTGGGCATCAGAGTGGCACACAAGCCCATGCCAACCGTACGACAACTGCCCACCCAAACTAAAGACCCACTCCCCACCATGGACATGACCAATGTCATCTACAAGATCCCCTGCAGAGGCTGTGCCAAACATTACATCGAACAAACAGGAAGGAAACTAACAATGAGTACATGAACACCAAGTGGCTACTCACTCATCTCAATCCACATGGACAAGGAGAACCACCATTTCGACTGGGACAACACCAAATTCCTGGGACAAGCAAGGCAGAGACTGGCACGAGAACTCCTAGAAGCTTGGCACTCCACAAAGCATGCTATTAATAAACATATTGAACTCGACTCCATGTATGTTCCACTATGAAGGAACACCAGAAATGAGGCAATCCATCTCAACGGACCCCAGAGTTTAAAAACCAGGCGGGAAAACACACCGACGCTTCATCGGAGCCTGTACTGAGGATGTTATCCAGTACGGTAACGAAACGTCTGCAAAGCAACAAACCAGCTCGGCGAGCCAACCAACTTCAACACCCACAAGCCTAGCTACACATCTACTCCAAAACCTTAGCAGTTTCCTTCCCTCAAGGACATTAGTGAACCAGATGGGTTTTTCCAAACAATCAACAATGGATTCACAGTCATCATTAGGCCCTTAATTCCAGATTTTTACTGAATTCAAATTTCTGAATTTAAATCTGCTGTGGCAGGATTCGAACCTAGGCCCCCAGAACATGATCTGGGCTTCTAGATTAATACTCCAGCGATAATAGCACTAGGCCATTGCCTCTCCCATAAAGTAGAAAAATCTGAAAATATTTTGCACTAATGCACCATCGAAGGTAACATTGAATGTGGAGGAAAAGCAGGAAGGTTAAGAGGTGTTAAATTTCTATCAGCTAATTAAATGACAGAACAGACTCAAGGGGCCGAGTGACTTCGGGCTTTCCCTGTGACAGTGAATCCACAGCGATCACCAGAGTAGGTGCTTTTTATAGGAAGGTAAAAGCTTATGGCAAATGTGTATTCAACCTTTCACAGAGTACAAAACATATGCCTCTGAAAAGTCCCAGGGTATTGCTGATAAAGTGGGAGACCAGAATAAAGAAAGCAGAATAATTAATGAGCTTAAAATTTCCGTCTGGCATGTCCTTATTGTCAATGTGTTTGGAATCAGCACACTAATTATCAGTGTAAAGCTACCTTGGTCATTACATCATTCCGCATGGGCATAGTGTGACACATTGCTTGAACATTCTGTTCCCTTTTTACAACATTTGATATTTATGCTGTCCTGTGAACCTGGTATCTGTCATATCTTTGTCCCCATCCGCCTTAGGGCTGTTTCTCTGTCTGATGTTTCTTCTAAAGCTGTAGGAAAACTTTGTTCTTTCCCTGTGGCAGTCTGGACAATGAATTTCTCATGTGGCAGATACTGAAAGCAGAGGCTACTCTGTAGAACTAATCAGCAGAAAGTCTGTCAGCACAATGTATTCATAAAAGTGAGACTGAAAAGCTCCTCTTTGATTCACTGAAAAATTCACAGTAAGAAATGATTTGCATGCAGAATTAATGGTGACATCTGGTGAAATACTTAGCTCCCATTTTGATTTGACAAACGAGAGTATTTTTCGAGTTGAAATAATTCCAGCATTTGCTGGAAATAGGGACACAATGTACATAATCTCTTAAATTATTTCTATTTTACCTGACTTCTGCTAACGACACTGCACCCTCTTTCCACACTCACCTCCAGCACCAACACCAACACCCCTACTCCAAACAGGCCATTCACTACCCTGAAAGTGCAAGTGGTTCTCAGCTCTGATCACTTCTGCTTTGGGCTGACTCAAGCGGTGGGTGTAGTGATTGTAACAAGATGAGCTAGCTACACCTCATAGAGTAAAAACCAAAAGAACCACGGATGCTGTAAATCAGAAGCAAAAAAAAATGGTTGCCTGGAAAAGCTCAGCAAGTCTGGCAGCATCTGTGAAGGAAAAAAGACAGGGTTAATGTTTCAGGTCCTCTGACCCTTCCTTATAGGCTACAAGTTTCTTAAGTGGGACTGTTAATCTAGTCCAATCAGGGAGATCTGGCTGACATAAAAGGGTGAATGTCAGGTCCCCTGAATGCCTGACTCAGCGAGAGGCAGTGCTATTGTCAAAGACTATGCATTTGTGAATAAAGGATGATGGGATTCCAGCCTGTGAAGAGTTATTTCATTAGGTATTATATTTTCTGCTTCAGAAATGCAGAGAAAATGCACCAGTTTCTGTGTTTAGGAGGATTTCTATCCAATGCTTTAAAATGTATCCTCTCTTATTCATTCTTCTAGCAGCTTGCCTACAGTTTAGTTTCTTTTACCAAATAACTACTTCCATGTTTAATTAGTCATACACAGTGAGCAATCAACAGATGCTGTACCTTGTGTTTTTTGGATGAGTGTGAGTTGTGGTGAGTTATTTGGAATGATTCTCACTGCAAGGCTCATGCGCTTTTTCATGATATCTTGCTGAACATGTCTCATTAACTACCTACGCCACTCTGTGGTGTCTCTAACATCCAATTTCTGCCCCATCTTACCACGCGCCATTTCTAGAACAACTCTTCACTCACAGATGACCAGCATCCAATTTGTCTTTCAACCAATCAACAGAACTAACTGGATTGGCATCAATATACATTCTTTCTTCCTCATCCAAGGAAGTTCTGAAAAGCCGTCTTGATATCCCCTGAGTGAAGTTTTTTTTGCCTAATCCCCTCCTCTTCCGAACCAGCGTCACTCTCAACTAAAGGCCATGATTTCTGTTCAGCTAAGAGTAAGATGGGTTGTTGATTATGACAAGATGGTTCTTTTATCATACCTCCAGGCTTCTGTTCTCCAAAATTTATGCAGTAGTTGCATGGCTTGGACTCAGTAAAACAGAGGGGTTTCTCTATGCTGTGCTACAAATGTTCAGAGAAAGACCTACGTTTCCTCTATTTTCTGTCTTTATGTTTTCTCATTGGAAGGAAATCCTCACATCTGCCCATTGCTGAGGCTACGTTGATTGATCTCTCTGTCACTTGAAGTGCAGCTGAGTTCATTTCTCTTCTAGGCCACAAAGTTAGTTGTTAAGGCTTTGATGGATTGGTGCATGACCTTTTTGTCTCTTCCATCAGCCTCAGCTTCTCAGAACAAGAAAATGATCTGCCCTCACCATGGAAACCTCAGAAGAGCTTATTGGGAATCCTGAGTGTTGACCAGAGCTGGTCATGTTACAATTACTGCACTTCCTCTGATCCCTTCATTTAACATGGCTCAGAGATTGAAAAGATAAAACTGTCAAACATTAACCCAATTTCCTAAGCATGCATTTGTGCAAGGTAGCCATGTAGGCTTTCAGAACAACACAGCACTGCTGCACCCTGCAGTTAGAGAGGGTGAAGATGGAATTGGATGTGACGGTATTACAATTGAATAAAGACATGAGGGAGGAGCTGTCCAGAGGTAGTTGGAAGGGCAGTCTGGCAGGGAAGAAGGAAGAGCTGCAATGGCAGTAGTTTCTGGTGGTAATTCGGGAGGCTTAGCAGAAATTCAACCCGAGGAAGGAGAAACATAGTAAGGGGAAGATGAGGCAACCATGGCTGACAAGGCAAGTCATGGACAACATAAAATCTGATTTTAAAAAAAGCAGAGAGTGTGGTTATTTTTTATCCATTTGTGGGATCTAGGCATTGCTGGCTGAGCCAGCCTTTATTGCCCATCCCTCGTTGCTGCTTCTTTGAACAGCTACAGTCCACGTGCTGTGGGTTGATCCACAAAGCAATTGGGGGGGGATTTCCAGGATTTTGACCCAGTGAAGGAACTAAAGGCTGTATGTTTCCAGTGTCAGGATGCTGAGTGCCTTGGAGGGGAACCTGCAGCTGGTGTTCCCATGCACCTGCTGCCCATGCCATTCTCAACGGAAGTGGTTGTGGGCTTGGACGGTGCTGTCTGAGGATCTTTGGTGAATTTCTGCAGTGCATCTTGTTAATAGTATGCACTGCTGCTGCTGAGCATCGGCGGTAGAGGGAGTGGATGTTTGTGGATGTGGTGCCAATCAACTGTCAAGCTTCTTGAGGGTTGTTGGTGCTGCACTCATCCAGACAAGTGGGCAGTACTCCATCACACTCCTGACTTATACCTTGTAGATGATGGGCAGGCTTTGAGGAGTCAGGAAGTGAGTTACTCGCTGCAGTATTCCTTGCATCTGATGTGCTTTTATAGCTGCTGTGTTTATATGGTGAGTCCAGTTGAGTTTCTGATCAATAATAGCCCCCAGGATATTGATCGTGGGGGATTCAGTGATGGTAACACCATCAAATGCCAAGAGATGATGGTTGGATTGTATCTTATTCATGATGGCTATTGCCTGACATTTATGTGGTGCGAATGTTACTTGCCACTTGACAGCCCAAGCCTGTATATTGTCCAAATCTTGTTGCATATGAATATGGACTGCTTCAGTATCTGAGGAATCGCAAATGGTGCTGAACATTGTGCAATCATTGGTGAACATCCTCACTTCTGATCTTATGGTGGAGGGAAGGTCATTGATGAAGCAGCTGAAGATGGTTGGGCTTAGGACACTACCCTGAAGAACTCTTGCAGAGATGTCCTGGAGCTGAGATGATTGACCTCCGACAACCACGGCTATTTTCCTTTGTGTCAGTTATGACACCAGAGCGTTTGTCCCCGATACCCATTACTTCCAGTATTGCTAGGGCTCCTTGATGCTACACTCCGTTGAATGCCATCTTGATGTCAAGGGTTGTCACTCTCACCTCACCCTCTGGAATTCAGCTCTTCTGCCCATGTTTGAGCCAAGGCTGTAATGAGGTCAGGGGCTGAGCGGCCCTGGCAGAACCCAAACTGGGCATCGCTGAGCAGGTTATTGCTGAGCAGGCGCTGCTTGATAGCACCGTTACTGACACCATCCATCACTTTACTGATGATCGAGAGAGCACTAATGGGGCGGTAATTGGCCGGGTTGGATTTGCCCTGCTTTTAATGTACAGGACATACCTGGGCAATTTACCGTATTGTCAGTTAGATACCAGTGTTGTAACTATACTGGAACAGCTTGGCTAGGGCAGTGGCACGTTCTGGAGCATGAGTCTTCAGTACCATTGCTGGAATGTAGTCAGGGCCTGTAGCCTTTGCAATATCCAGTGTCTCCAACCTTGTCTTGATAGCATGTGGAGTGAATCGAATTGGCTGAAGACTGGTATCTGTGATGCTGGGGACCACTGGAGGAGGCTGAGGTGGATCATTCACTCAGCTGTTCTGGCTGAAGATTGCTGCGAATTCTTCGGCCTTATCTTTTGCACTGATGCGCTGGGCTGTTCCTTCATTGAGGATGGGGATATTTGTGGAGCCTCCTCCTCCAGCGAGTTGTTTAATTGTGAAAATTATTGGGAAGCCAGAGGATTTGGAAGCCTTAAAAAAAGAAGTGGATGATAACTTTAAAAAAAAACAAAACTGGGCGACAAGATGAATCATGACAGTAAGCTAGGTAGTAATGTAAAAGAAGGTTACAAGAGTTTTCTTTTGATAGCTAAAAGGTAAGAAGGCAAAACTGGATATTGGATCATCAGAAGATGAAGCTGGAGAAGTTATAATGGGGACCACAGAAATGCTGGAGGAACTGAATAGGTGTTTTGCATCAATTTTCACAGTGGGAGATGCAGGCAACATATTAGAACTTCAAGAGATTCAGAGGAAGAGGTGAATGTAGTGGCTATCATGGAGAAGAAGGTGACAAGGAAGATGAAAGGTATGAAGGTGAACCAGATGGACTACACTCGAGAGTTCAGAAGGAGCTGTATGAGGAGATTGTAGAGGCATTGGTGATGATCTTTTCAGGATCATTGGAGTCAGAGAGATTTGAATAGGACTGGAAAATAGTGAATGTAACAACTCTGTTTAAGAAGGTGGGGTAGGCAGAAGACCGGAAACTACAGATAGGGTAGCCAGACCTCGATTGTTAGCAAGATTTTATATTCCATTATTAAGGATGATATAGTAGAATCCTCGAAAGTGCAAGGTAAAATAGGACTGAGTCAGCACAGCTTAGTCAAGTGGAGGTCACATCTAACAAATCTGTTATGAATTTGAGGAGGCAACAAGCATGTTAGACGAAGGAGGGCCCATGGATGTGATCTGTTTGGATTTCCAGAGGGTTTCTGACAAGGTATGCACAGGAGGCTGCTAAATAAGACAAGAGCTGATGGGGTTAGGGACAGTGTGCTGATATAGATAGAGGATTGGTTGACTGGTAGAAGGCAGAAAGTGGGGATAAAGGGGCCATTTTAGGGACAGCAGCTAGTGACTTGTGTGGAGTTCTGCAGGGATTGGTCTTGGTTCCACAACTATTCACTTAATATATTAATGATCCGGATTTAGAAACTGAGGGCATTGTTACTAAGTTTGCACATGGCACAATGATAGATGGAATGACAGGTCATGCTGAGGATGGGGCGAGGCTAGGAGAGGGGACTGCTTGCTGGAAGACAATGTGGGAAAGTGTGAGGTTATGGACTTTAGTAGGAAGAATACAAGTATAGTCTATTTTCTAAATGGGGGATGGCTTCAGAAATCTGAAGCATCAAAGGAATTGGGAGTCTAAGTTTAGAATTCTCGTAAGGTTAACATGTAGGTTCAGTTGGCAGTTAGGAAGATAAATGCAATGTTGGCATTAATTTCAAGAGGGTCAAAAAACAAGAGCAGGGTGGCGCTGCTGAGGCCATGTAAGGCTCTGCTCAGGTCTCATTTAGAATATTGTGAACACTTTCGGGCACTGTATCTAAGGAGTGATGAGCTGGTGTTGGAGGCAGTCCCGACGAGGCTTACAAAAATGGTCCCTGGGACGAAGGGCTTGTCGTAATAGAACCAGTTGAGGACTCTGGGTCAGTATTTGTTGGAGTTTAGAAGGATGGGATGGGATCTGATTGTTACTTACAGAATACTGAGAGGCCTGGAAAGAGTGGACATAGGGAAAATGTTTTCACTGGTAGGAGAGATAAAGACCTGAGGATATAGCATCAGACGATCCTTTAGAATTGAGATGAGGAGGATCCTCTTCAGCCAGAGGGTGGTGAATCTATGGAACTCATTGCCAGAAAGGGCTATCATGGTGAAGTCTTTGAATGCAATTAAGACAGCGATAGGTTCTTAACTGTTGCAGGGAGAAGGCAGGAGAATGGGCTTGAGAAATACACCAGCCATAATCAAATGGTTAAGCAGATTTGATGGGCTGAGTACTATATTACACTCTCCTAATTCTGTATCTTCTCCTACGTTGACAGTATACTGGAAGTGCAGCAGGTCCTAGCCTCATTATGAAGGATACCTCTACTTTGTTTCCACTGTGTAGAATACAAAATGCTGCTCATCTTGGAGTCAAACCTCTTGTTAGAAAAATTTGTAGCCCCGTCACCTCGTCAACTGAAAATGAAAGGTTGTAGCATGAAATCAGTTAGCATCTCTAGTGTGGAAACAAGACCCAGCCTTCAAGATAAGCAGGTTGCAAATCAGCCGGAAAGCAAAAAAATGCGATTAGTTGTTATTTTATTCTTACAGGCTAGTTTTAAATTGGTAATTATTTAATTTATTGCCAGCTGAAATAAGGATGATAGCAAATCAGCCACTTGTTTTACAGGGAAATGGATGACATAGCAGGACAGAGTACATTAATAATGTAAGAAACCAGGCTGGGACATGATGACTAATTGTACCTGGCAGGATTTGTAATATATGCAGGGATTGTTCACTGTTTTACTGAACTCTAACTGAAGCAAAATATTGCTTGCTCAGAATGATGGAAAATGACGACTACTTCTAAATGAAAACTGAAACAAAGACATTTTCACTGCTGTAGAAATGATAAATTAATGTGTGCAGTAACAGGGAGATGCAGCCTTATTTTTAGCTGTTTTTGTGGCCATTGTTAAACTGATTTTTTAAGTTGACTCTTTTCACAGCCACCTATTTTTCTATGGTTTATTTTGATTTTGTAAGATAATTACTGGCTTTAAAACTAGAATTCCGGTGATACAGGAAGATCAGGTGATGGGCCAGGTAATTCGTTCATATTGGTTAGACTTCAGCCTCAGCAATGTGTCCAATTTTGGATGCCACACTTTGAGAAGGATTACAGACCCAGCGCAGAGAGGGATTTTCCCAGAATGGAACAGGCAATGGGGGATTTCACTTCTGTGGGGAGATGAGAGAAACTGGAATTGTTCTTAAAACAAAAAAGATTCAGGCTAAGACATTGAAAGTTACGGGGAATTTTGTGCTTGTGTGAATAGGGAGAAACTGTGCTGAAAACAAAAAATGCTGGAAGTCACAGCGGGTCAGGCCACGTCCATGTAGAGAGGGTAAGCTAAGTTTTCAAATTCAGATGACACTTCATCTGAGCTCCCTAACGTACGCACCTCTAAGAAGTGGGCTTGCCTTTTTTCAATTTTACCAAAGCACCACCAGATGACCTAAGCACCTAATTAAACAAATAACACCGCCTACCAGGATCACTGGATCTAAAACGTTAACTCTGATGTTTCTCCACAGATGCTGCCAGAGTACTGAGATTTTCAAGGAATTTCTGTTCTTGTGTTGATGTAGAATTATTGTTTGCTTTCCCTTTGTGTGGTTGCTCAGTCTCCCATCATAAGCTGCAGCAATGTGGTCGCTCCTGGGATCTTGCTCAATCAGGCACCAAATAATCCCGTTGGAAGTCAGTATTGATCAGACCAGTTTCCCTCATCCATTGCCCATGTTTTTCACAAGTGGTTAACTTGTGATTTGCAACAGACCTAAATACGTCTTGTTGACTTTTAGTGCTGTAACATGTAGCTCACTAAAAACAAAATTTTACTGGATTATAAAAACAAAACTTTTGCTGGATTATAGAATGATGCAGCACCAAGGAGGCCATTCGATCCTTCAAGGCAGTCTGGCTTTTTTGGAAAAATCATTTGTTGTTTACACACTTTCCCCCATCAATCTGCAAAAATAAAATTCCAAGTGTATGTTCCATTTTCTTTTGATGTTTACAGTCAGGAAACATTTATTCTGTACCCTTTGCAGCAGTGTATGATGCACTAAATGTTACGGAGAGGACCTGTTTTTCAGCCATTTCAATCAATTCGACAAGTAGATTATTGCTCATCCAGGAGATTTTCTTGCTGTGGGGTTGATAGTGCTGTTGAACTGCAGCTGCAAGAATGCTACCAAGAACTCTACCCAGGAAATTATGGTGATTCTTGGCTCTTACTGAATTCTTGAATATAATTAATGCATTTACACCATTTATTAGTTAAATATACAAAGATATACCATCTCCTTGTTCATGTGGGAAGATATTAGCTTACGTGCAAATCTCTTCCAGAAGCTCAACCCCTTGAGGGGGTTGGAAAGGTATTAATCGCTTAATTGACAGCAAGAGGTGTTGGTCTGCCTGCTGTTCATGAGTTACCTTTGCCAAAGGGTGTCTCATTTCTAAATTCCAGTTCAGACTTGGCCATAATCTGCTTGCGGTCCCAGTTTCTCTCTCTGGATGTTCTAGGCTCCAAGGCTCATTCAGTCATCATAACCTAAGGCACCAAAAATGTCAGTTTTGAAACTAGAGTAGCCCTACTTTTTAGAAGGTTTGCACAGCAGGCTAAGTAATGTGAGAAAAAGAAATAAGGCAGGCAAGCATAAGTAAAATAGTGAACAGTTAATGAAAACATCTGTTTAGTATGAGAAAGATCAATAACTGCTAATTTGACTGACACATCACAAGAGCACAATTCTGTTGAAAATATTTTGATGCCTGCCTCTTAAATCAAGGCTGCAGACAAATTTGGACCTTTGAAGTAGAATGGTGCACGAAAATTGCCAATTCGAAGTATCCTAATTCTGATTTTTATTTTGTCTTTGTGAACCTGCTTTTAAAGGTAAGTTCATTATTTATTGTTTGATTTGTGTTAGAGAGGGAGCAGGAACATCAAAGGTGATAAGGATCTTCTGAGGTGCAATTCACTTTTGTTGCTTAAAGTTTTTGAGAAGCTTTATAGCTCGGGCTGTGGATGGAGTTGTAGACTTGCTTGCCAAGCTGGTGTGTTTGGTTGCAAACGTTTCGTCACCCTGCATCAGTGCGTATCCGGTGGAATGTTGGTGCTCTGTCCTGCTTGTTATTTATATTGGCTAAGTTTGCTGGGGTGGTTAGCATTCTTCCGGTTCTGTTTTTCAGTGGTTTGTATATTGGGTCCAGTTCATTGTGTTTGTCGATGGAGTTCTGGTTCAAATGCCAAGCCTCCAGGAATTGCCTGGTATGTCTCAGTTTGGCTTGTGCTGTTTTTGGATGTGTTGTCCCAGACGAATTCATGTCCCCTTTTGTCCATGTGTAGAGACCAGTCAGAATTGGTTGTGTCTCTTGGTGACTAGTTGGTGTTCATGTATCCTTATTGTCAGGTTTCTTCCAGTTTGGCCTATGTAATGTTTTTCACAGTCCCAGCGTGGAATTTCGGATATAACATTAGTTTTATTGTTTGTGCGTATATGTTGGTCAGTAGCTGTCGCAGGGTGGTTGTTGGTTTTGTGGACTACCCTGACAGCTGGGGGTCTGAGTTGTCTTGTGGTCACCTCTGATATGTATGGTGGTGCTACATTAGTCACCCAGCTGTACACCCTGGTTGACAGGGCTGTTAAGAAGGCATACAGTGTTTTAGCTTTTATTAATAGAGGGATCGAGTTCCGGAACCAAGAGGTTATGCTGCAGCTGTACAAAACTCTGGTGCAGCCGCACTTGGAGTATTGTATACAGTTCTGGTCACCGCATTATAAGAAGGATGTGGAAGCTTTGGAAAGGGTGCAGAGGAGATTTACTAGGATATTGCCTGGTATGGAGAGAAGGTCTTACGAGGAAAGGCTGAGGGACTTGAGGCTGTTTTCATTAGAGAGAAGAAGGTTGAGAGGTGACTTAATTGAAACATATAAAATAATCAGAGGGTTAGATAGGGTGGATAGGGAGAACATTTTTCCTAGGATGGTGACGGCGAGCTCGAGGGGGCACAGCTTTAAATTGAGGGGTGAAAGATATAGGACAGATGTCAGAGGTAGTTTCTTTACTCAGAGAGTAGTAAGGGAATGGAACGCTTTGCCTGCAACGGTAGTGAATTCGCCAACTTTAGGTACATTTAAGTCGTCATTGGACAAGCATATGGACGTACATGGAATAGTGTAGGTTAGATGGGCTTGAGATTGGTATGACAGGTCGGCACAACATCGAGGGCCGAAGGGCCTGTACTGTGCTGTAATGTTCTATGTTCTATGTTCTATATCAAAGATGACCACCAGACTACTTAGACCCCTAGGTTATCAGGAATCCCATACCCACAACCAATGAAACTAACGTAATATTCAAAATACCATGCAAGGACTGTGTAAAACATTACATAGGCCAAACTGGAAGAAAACTGACAATAAAGATACATGAACACCAACTAGCCACCAAGAACCAAGACTAATCCTCACTGGTCTCAATACACACAGACAAAGAGGGCCATGAATTCGACTGGGACAACACGTCCATAATAGCATGACCGAAACAGCGATATGCCAGGGGATTCCTGAAGGCGTGGCATTCCAACCGGAACTCCATCAACAAATATACTGAACTGGACCCAATATATGGATCACCTGAGAAACAAAACTGGAAGTAGGGCCAACCACGCTAGCAAACCGAGGCATTTACGTAACAAGTGGGACAGAACACTGACGCTTCACCGGAGGCGCACTGACGATGTTACCTAGCAGCGTGACCAAACGTTTGCAATCAAACACACTGGCTCGGCAAGCAAGTCTACAACCTCACCTTGTTATTTGTCCCTGATACCTTGGTTGGAGATAAGATGAGCAGAAATGTCTCCAAGTGTGAGAAAATGAACTTGCATTTTGAAATTTGATTCCAGGTGTGCAATAGCATAAAGTTTATATTATGTAAGCAGTGAGTGGGAAAGATGTGAAATGTGCAACCACAAAGATTGGTAATGGGAAGTGGCCAAGAGGCAGGGGAAACCAGGAATCCAGGCGAAAGGGATACGTTGTGATGTCGCTACTCATGACGAAAGTTGTTGCCATCCTGTCATTGTTGGAAACTACAGGGCCTGCTCAGTCTATTGAGAGAGAAGAAGACCACTTGCTGGTCTCACTAGAAGAGTCTCCTGGAGTTAATAAGATATAGCTGATTGCATGAATCTTGGGTTTCATTCCTTCAAGCTCCTAAGCTGTTCTGCCACAAGTCCAAATGAAGACACATTGTAGCTGATGGTTATGACACTCTTCATTATTAGCCTTTTCAGCACTAATTGGCTAAGATGAAAACCTGTCGGAGGAGGCACATATAAAGCAACACGAACATGGACTAGTTCGTTAAGTGGCCTGCCTGCGTCGTATCTTCTGTGTAATGGCAATTTAACTCCTGTGATGCCAGTTCCAATATTATGAAGTTGCTTTATATCTCACATTGCCTGAAGAACTCAAGCTTTGAGGAATTGTGGATTTTTTTCAAGTTTTGTGCAAACCCCTGGAATGTTTTCTTTTAAAAGAAGTCATTGAAAGTTCACTGTGGACATTAGAGAATTTTTTTTAATGAAAACTCCTGTAAATCAATGATGATTACAGCAAATTGCATTGTTTTTATTAGAGCAAATGCTTATTCAATAACAAACAGTCAATTGTGCTTATTAAGAAAGTTGGTTGATAGATTACCTTTTTTAAAACCTCATAAAGATAAGATGCTTAAATCGTGGCTTTCAAGCACCCATTGGAAAAAGTAAGGATGGAAAAAGAATCGGAGAATGGAATGTCAGATCCCGAGGCTGAAGACCACTCCTACTTCCTGAAATCACCTGCCAAATGTGTGGTGGGCGATACTGCTCTCTGATCAGGCTCAGCAGCCACTCAAGGACCCACAGAACCCATGACCAGTGACATGGAATTTCCAAGTGGACAATCATACTCGTTAGCTAGTGATTGCCACCAACGTAATTGGTCACCTTTTAGTGACTGGAAAAATTGTCATAGAGATATACAGCATGGGGACAGACTCTTTGGTCTAACTCATTCATGCCAACCAGATATTTTACATTAATCTTGTCCCATTTGCCAGCATTTGGCCCATATCCATCTAAACCCTTCCTGTTCCTGTACCCATCCAGATGCCTTTTAAATGTTGTAACTGTATCAGCCTTCGGAACTTCCTCTGGCAGCTCATGCCATACATGCACCACCCTCTGCGTCAAAACATTACCCCTTAGATCACTTTTAAATGTTTCCCCTCTCACCTTAAATCTATGCTTTCTACTATTGGACTCTATTAGCTTGGGGAAATGACCCTGGCTCTTCACCTTATCCATGCCCCTCATGATTTTATAAACCTCTGTAAGGTCAACCGTCATCCTCCAATGCTCCAGGGAAAATAACCCTAACCTTTTCAGCCTCTCCCTATAGCTCAAACCCTCCAATACTGGCAACATCCTTAAATCTTCTCTGAACCCTTTCAAGTTTCACAACATCTTTTCTATAGCAGGGAGAATTAAATGCAGTATTCCAAAAATGGCCTAACCAATGTCCTGTACAGGCACAACGTGACCTCCTAATTCCTATACTCAATGCACTGACCAATAAAGGCAAGTGTACCAATCACCTTCATACCCTGTCTCCCTACGACTCCATCTTCAAGGAGCTATGAACCTGCGCCCCAAAGTCTCTTTGTCCAGAAACACTACCTAGGACCTAGGCTCCTGAGATGCTGCTGGGCCTGCTGTGTTCATCCAGCCTCACATTTCATAATCTTGGATTCTCCAGCATCTGCAGTTCCCATTATCACTAGGACCTTCTATCTTAGTTGTAACATCAGTTATCAATCCAATATTGCTAGGGACAGATGCTTGTTTGCCTGTAAACTGCTTCCATGTTTACAATGAAAGGGCTTATGGTGCTTCTACTTATGTGTTTGAAAATTCCAGCCTTGATGATCATTTATGACCACGGATTACAAGACATGAGCAAATCAATTGTTTGTGGAAAATAATGGCAGAATCTTTTCTTTAAATATGAACAGATGGCTACTAGTGAAAGCATCCAGTGTAAGTGAAAAATACATAAAGAGAAGTGGTTCAACTCTGGGCACATTTTAAGATTATTAAATTGTAAATCCCAGCAGATTATTCCGCTCATTCATAAAATAATGCGGAGTGCACTGGAGCACAATAGCACAACCTGCAAAACTGTGCCCTGACTAAGGTCAGTCCCTTTTAGAGGAGGAAGTAAGGAAGTTCCCCAAATGACATTTAAAGCAAATTTATTTGTTTAGTCTGCTGCTTGCAGCAAGGAAAGTAACAATTAATCTCCCTGGGGTAAGAATTGAGCATATTGACATTCAACTTAATGGCCAAAATAGTGCCAATGCCATGCATGGAGAAAGTTGGGATGAATGTAAATGGGTCTGTGAACAGTCTGATGTGGAACCCATTAATGGTTAATGTGTTTTGGTTGCCAACTCCCTCAGCCTCATCTCTTCTCCATTCATTTACATCATAAAGAGTGTTTCTTAATGTAATCCAACAAAAGACGGTGAAGTGTTAAGGATCCCTACAAAAACCAATCGGCTTTTATCTTTTTTTTCCATTTGGACCAAACAGTTGGAAAAATCACTATAATCTTATCAAACACCTGAACACATTCTATGATGTGGAGGTACCGGTATTATACTGGGGTAGACAAAGTCAGAAGTCACATGGCACCATTTTATAGTCCAATGGGTTTATTTGAAATTACACAAACTTCCGCAGTGCAGCCCCTTCGTCAGGTGCAGTGCGAGAGCAGGGCACGCACAGAGAGTTTATAGGGTTATAGGCTATAGAGATATCTCTGTCCTTGATCTCACGGCCCATAAGCTCTGTGCCTGTGTGCCCTGCTCTCTCACTGCATCTGACGAAGGGGCTATGCTCAGAAAGCTTGTGTAATTCCAAATAAACATGTTGGACTATAACCTGGTGTCGTGTGACTTCTGACTTTGAGTACATTCTAAATTGTCACACAAACTGCCATAGACCCTGAAAATAATAGTATGAAACTCAACCGGTTAAATGAGACTTTTAGTCTATTACATGAATATCAATGGGTTTTAAAAAAGGCCTCTTGCCCTCCTAGTTAAGTATTCTCTCTGTTTTGTATTTATATCGCCTACAAATATAATCCGATTCAGCTAAGGTCAGAAGCTTTATTATTGAATCTAGGCTACTAATGCAGAGTTATTACCCATTTTCAAACCCAGTATAGGCTGCTAATGAAGCCAGCCACATCACTGATGAGTCAAAGAATGCACTCACAGAGTGGGCCTTTTGTTGAGGAGAGAAAGACAATAAACACAAAACCAAAGAACTGCAAATACTGTAGATCAGAAACAAGAGCAGAAAGATGGTAGCTGCCTTATAGAGTTCGACTAGCACACAGTAAACGTGCTTGTATTAGATGGTGAGATGGGTTGGATAGGAAATATTCAATGCTGAAGTTATGCTGTTCTTATGCTTTTCAGGATGGCATTTCCTTTGATTTAAGGGTTAAAACTTCTCACAGTTGATTTACAAATTGAGTGTGGCTAATGACCTGGTTTGTATCTGGATCTGTGATGTAAGTCTTTAAAAGGACAAATCAACTCAATCTGAGATGGTATTCAATATCTATAGGCATTAGGATAAAGAACATGAATTGGGTTTTAACAAGCAAGTTAAGGCAAACTTATTCACACAGGTGGTTTTATGGAAGACCTAACTTAGGGAGGCAGTGGAGACAAGATTTTATTTTGAAGACATACCCCAAAGGTCCCTGACCCAACTGAGCCATTGAAAGGCATCAGAGGGAAATTTGGGTAAAATGTTTCTCCTCTGTTCAGTAGTGGGCATGACTTTTGCTCAATTGATCATTGTTAGTTCTCATTCTGTATGGTCCAGTGGCCTTGAAATTATTGGGATGAATGTTGTGTGGGGACAGGGAAGGGGTATGCAAGTGTAGTTGGAGCAGGGTAGGAGAGGACCTGACAGTTACCAATTTAGTTCAAGAACAGTTAGTTATAGAGACCCTTTTCTTAAAGTAGAAGTACATTTTGACTCCTGAATTTGCTGATTGCATAATGTAGAGCTTCTAAAGGCTTTTATTTTTAAAAACAAATTGAACACTTGCATAGAAGTGATTGCTTTCTGCAATTTGAAAGTACAATTTTAATACATTACAATGCAGATGCACCCAAACAGAATGCTGAAGTATGTAAATGAGATAGTTATGAACAGCATGGAAAATGGCTTTCCTTCATTATCCTCCATGTATTATCTCATTCAAACCTAGGGATTTATCATAAAATCTGGATTATACATGAGCACAGAATGAGAGTATTGCATATCAATTGTTAAATGGAGGGCCTATATCTGCTTCCCCTGGTGGACTTGGAAGATGCAGTGACACTTTTTTCAAAGAAGAACTAAACACTTTTTCTTGATGTTTGGGCAATATTTTTCTGGCAACTGATACACCAAAGCAAATGATTTCTCCACTATCATACTTCTGGGACTACCGTATCTGTGCTTTATGATCATTTCGCACATTATAACAGCAGACACAACCTCTGAGAAAAAATTAATTGGCCATCAAGCATGTTGGATCATCCCAAGATGGGGGCGGGGGGGTGCGCAGGGAGAAGGCAATGTCGGTGCATTTTCACCTTTATCTTTTTATCACTTTATCTCACATGCTACAATGTGCTCTGGCCTGCACCCAGCAGCTTGTAGCCCATTTTATATCCAAGGCTATGCAGTGTGCATGTATGAAGTGAGCTGTCAGAGGAAGCTGTAGAATTACAACATTTAAAAGACACTTGGACAGGTACATGAAAGGAACAGTTCACAGGGATATGGGCCAAATGCAAACAATTGGGACTAGTTCAGTTTGAGACACTGATTGGCGTAGATGAGTTGGACTGAGGGGCTTGTTTCTGTACCGATGACTTTATGAATGGAATGCTTGGCATTGCAATGTCTAGAACGAATATGTGTAAGCATAACAGAGGGAAGAACGACCCATGAATGAAAGTACAGTCCATAATGAAACAAAATGATGCCCTTGGAACATTCTAAACCAGTGTTTAGGGAGGTTATAGTGCGGCAGACAGGTTGCACACGACAATGTTGCACAAACAGCCACAAAACAATGAGCTGATAATCCATTTTAGTCACTATGGTTAAGGAATCAATATTGACCAAGATATTTTCCCTGCTATTCATCAAAAAGTGCTGTGTGATCCTATACATCCACTAGAGGACAGGCATCCTTGTTGAGGATGGCACTTCCTCCAGTGTAGCATTGCACCAATACTGTACTGATGTGGCCAAGTGCTGATGTCACTGTGCCAAGAAAACATAACTTCAAGTGCCCATTGTAGGAACATACATTCAAATCTGACCATGGTGGATGGTGATATTGAATTCAATAAAGATCTGGAACAATAAAAGGTCTTTTCTTTGGCAATCTCTTCAGGCTGAAGATTTTTTCTATAGAATCCCTACAGAGTAGAAACAGGCCCTTCGACCCAACAAGTCCACACCGAATCTCAGAGCATCCCACCCAGACCCATCCCCCTATAATCCACCTAATCTACACATCCCTGGACACTATGGGCAATTTACCGTGGCCAATCCACTCAGGATGTACATCTTTGAACTATTGCTTCCATTCCAAGGGGGTATAGGTTCTGTAGTGGCTCAATAGTCTGATCTTGGAGTTGCAGACTCTGCCAGAGGAGGTGTTTGGGAGGTAGGAGGATAGGACGCTCTGCATGTTCCTTCCACTCAGTGATGCTTGAAGAGATTGGTGTCTGTGCAGATGATTCATCACTAGTTTGTGCTTTTTAGAGCAAGTGATTCCCATGTGTTGGTGGGAATGTTGCATTTCTTTATGGATGGTGTCCTTAGAGTCCTGAAATTTCCTCTGCCCTCCTGGTGATCCCTATCATTGTAGAGCTCGGTACAGAGCCCTCATTTAGGAAGTCTTGCTTCGGACATGAGGACAAAGTGGTTCAGGCATTGTATCTGGCCATTTGTGACCAGTGACTCAACACTGAAGACATTACCTGCAAGAGGATCCTCTCAATTGTGCACCAATCCTGCCAGTAGTTTGGCAGGATTTTTCAATGGTAGGTTAAAGGTGACCATGGATACAAGATCAATGTTCATTTAAAAAAAAAATCATCTGACGAAGTGTCACTGGACCTGGAACATTAACTCTGCTTTCTTCCCACAGATGCTGCCAGACCTTTTGGGTTTTCCAGCGATTTCTGCTTTTGTCTTTTAAGAAAAACATGTTTCGCTCATGTCCTTTTTTTTAAGGAAAGAAATCTGCCATGCTTATCTGGCCTGGTCCAAGTGTGACTCCAGACCCACAGCAATGTGGTTGTCTCTTAACTACCCTCTGGGCAGTTAGGGATGGACAATAATAGCTGGCATGGTCAGATACTCCCATACTCCATGACCAAATTTGAAAAAACAATGCTCAGCTGATATCCAAGAATACAAGCTGCAGAGCTTGATGAACACAGCAGGCCAAGCAGCATCTTAGGAGCAGGAAGGCTAATGTTTTGGGCCAGACCCTTCGTCAGAAAATTATCTCTGCTGACATCCACCTTGCTTATGTGCCCAAATTTGTGGTGTGGGCTTGATCCTGTAATGTATTGATTTAGGCCCACTGAGTGAAAGTCTTGTATGTAAGGTGACATAATCCTCAATGGGAGGTGATGCCAAGCTGAGTTGATACAGCCCATGATAAAATGATACATGAGGATTTAACTTTCTGTCTACTAGCTTCATCTTTCACCCCAAAAGTTTTATACGTAACATCATCAAGAGATTCAACTGGTTGCTGCAACTAATCTTGACTCTGGTAAAACTGAAGCAACTGAGCAAGCTGAGTGAAAGGTAAAGAAGATGCTCATAGACTCATAGGGAGCAAGCAAACAGACCCTTTATCCCAACCAGTCCATGCCAAAGTAAACTAGCCCCACCTTCTTGCTCCTGGTCCATATCCCTCCAAACTTTTCATATTCACATATTTATCCAAATGCCTTTTCAGTATTCAACTTGGCCCACATCCATCACTTCTTCTGGAAGTTCATTCCACATGCAAATTCTCTGTATATATAAAAAAAATTGCTCCTCATGTCTTTTTTTAAACCTCCCTGTCTCATCTTAACAGTGTGCCCTATGTTTATACCATGCAGATCATTCAGAGAGATGACCGTTTTTATCAGCATTTACAAGTTTATCATTTTCCTATTAGTGGCGACGAGACTCCTGCTTTGACTTCATGTTTTCTGGCATTATCACTTGAAATTATGTACTAAAAACAAATTGCTATTTAGCATTGAGTAAAAATTCAGTCCAAATGTTAATAAAGCTTGGAAATGGGCTGCACAAGTACAGGGTACATTTTCATTGGTACAATATAAACCATCAGGTTATATTACTATGTTCCAGCTCTAATTTGAATGACAGTCCTCCAAGGCAGAATAAGGTAATGTTTCTACATCCAGAAACAATACAACTCACTTAAAGTGATCAGCAATATGTGTCAGTGGTAGCCGTGTTCACATTTCTCTCAGCTGTTGTCTGCCTGACCTCCTGTTTGCAGGTCCAGCAGTGCCATTTATAAACTTCTCATGGCAGTAATGGAGGGCTTAACCACCTCCAAAGAGGAGCAGATGCGGAAGATTGCTTTTTAAAAAAAATTCATTCAAGAGCTCCATTGACCTGACCGAATCTGTTTGGTACAGGTGTGCCCCGGTGGGTGTGCCAGCCAAGTGGGCCACTTTGTCCTGGATGGTGTTGAGCTTCTTGAGTAGTGTAGGAGCTGCACCGATCCAGGCAAGTGGGAGCATTCCATCATATTCCTGAGTTGTACTTTGTAGTTGGTGGACTGGCTTTGGGGGATTAGGAAATGGGCTAGTCACTGGAGTATTCCTCACCACCAACCTGCTCTTTTAGCCTCTGTATTATATCACGAGTCCAGTTCAATTTCTGGTCAATGGTAACCCCAGAGTGTCGATTCTACAGGTTCCTGTTTTGTTATTCTACATGTAGGTCCACCTACGGTAGGTTAATTTTATTGTTCTTTATGCAATTGTTTCTGCTTTCGTATCTGATTTCTTCTATAGTCCAGCAAGCTGAAAGCCAAGTATTTCTGGAGTTCCTTTGTAAAGCATCAACAGATAACACCTAGAATCATAGAATGGTTACAGCAAAATGAGGCCATTCTGGTTGTCATGCCTTTACTGGCTATCTGTAAGTCAACTTGCCTCATCTATCTATCCAACTCTTTCTTTACTCCTGTAGCTTGGCACTTTTAAAAATCTTTACATGTTAATCACTTACTTTTTTTTTGAAAGCCAGATCATAAGTTACCCATGAACTGACATTCCCAGCTTTAACCTGTATTTGATTCTGTATGTTGAGTTTCATGGTAATATTGTAGGTGGAACATTTAATCACAGTGAGGAGAAAATAATGACCTGTTATGGATTATGAATTTTAACACAACACATCTGGAGTTGTTTTAGTATTTGACTGATACTCTTGCCTTATGCTTGCGCATCAATCTGGAATGACATTTAAATGGATAGTTGTATTCACTTGTTCCCAGCATGACACCATTCTGTACTGTCTGTGAAGTAAAACTTGCATTCTGTTTTATCAGAGAAAAGCTAAGCTTTCCAAACTGCTGGCGGAAGACCAGGAAGTCTTTTCCACTCATTTGCAGCACATCTCAACCCCAGAGACTTACTGTTTGTGAGGGTCGGGTATTGTAGTGTAGATTACTTACAGTATGTGCAAGATCCTGCTGTAGTCAGCTTTAATATTTGTAAAATTTGCTTGCAGATTCCAGAAACACTTGCTTATAGTAGCATATAGATGGGGCTCAGTGCACTCATTATTGTAAAAGGCTGTTTATAACTTGATTAACTCTGGTGTCGGGAAATGTAACAAAATTCATGCATTAAACAGTGCCTCAAGGTAAAGATTTGAACGAAAAGCTTTGCGCTTTACTCCTAACCTACTGACAGATTTCTTTGGTCTCAGTTTACCAATGTGCATCTTGGTTTTGATTTGGAAGGGAAACTATGGGCTGTTGTAGATTTAAGTTTTGATATTATTCACAGAACTACACTAGTATGGTTAGCAAGGTT
The DNA here is from genome assembly GCF_030684315.1 of Stegostoma tigrinum. Lineage (NCBI taxonomy): Eukaryota > Metazoa > Chordata > Chondrichthyes > Orectolobiformes > Stegostomatidae > Stegostoma > Stegostoma tigrinum. The sequence goes on along the minus strand of NC_081377.1, from coordinate 40,500,207 downwards.
GTGGTATATATGTCAGCATTCCCTTTTTCAGTTAAAACACACTACATGCCAATCAATAATTAGCATTAATTTTTCATTTCTCAAATGCTTGTTCTGTTTATCAGCACAGTACTTCCTGACAGCTGCAAGCAGACTACACCTGCTGTGTTGTGAAGATGAGTGAGAGTTCAAGACACACCAACTTTGCATCAATGCTGATATCATTTCAAAATGGCAGCCATCATTGGTTTCCTACTTTACATTTGGCATATAAATTGATGCCTGTCCCTGAAGGAACTTTGCGAGGGCTTCAAAGTTCAACTTATGTGTTGTCATCTCCTGCGCCCTTTCAAACTCCAGGGTGATAAATCTCAATGTTGTATGTTGAGCACCACTTGGTGATGTGCATGTCTTTTAGGATGTGCAGTGGTAATATGGTTGCATTGTTTCATGTGTGTACGTTTAATCTTTAGTTTTGTGTGTCATTCTGCCTTTTCACAGCATATTTCTGATAGCTGCATACTGTTGACCTGGTGTGGGAGGTAAACAGTTTGGAAAGCCTGGTCATCTTCTGAAATTTCTCCTTCTCTTCATTGATCCTGGATTTCATTCTATTTGCATAAAAGTCCAACAAGGCTAAACAGGGAAAATGTGGGAAGAATGACCCTAGTAACTGGGGAGACCAGTGTCAGGAAATGACCCTAGTGACTGGGGAGACCAGTGTCAGCCCTAAATCACCGACACTATACAGGGTATAGTGTAGGTGATTTAGGGCTGAGATAAGGAGAAATGTGTTTACCCAGAGAGTGGTGAACCTGTGGAATTTGGTACTCCAGAAAGTGGTTGAAGCCAAAATATTGAGTGTTTTCAAGATGGAGTTGGATGTAGATCTTGAGACTAAATTGATCAAAGAGCTTGCTGAGAAAGCAGGAACAGCATTCTGAGTTGGATGATCAACCATGATCATATTGAATGGCAAAGCAGAGTTGAAGGGCCAAATAGCCTATTCCTGCTCCTATTTCCTATATTTCAATATGTTTGTGTTTGTAAATTTGCTTTACATTTTTCTTGCTGCCATGGCTGTGGCGATATACTGTTCTGTTGGTCACCTGTGTTCTCCTTGGGTCTGCCTTGACCTTTTGAACCAGCTTTCATGCATTTTTTAAAGTGTTCTATTGAATCTGAGTATCTCTGGCTAGGCCAGCATGTATTGTTCATCCCTTATTGCCCAGAGGGTATTTAAGAGTGAGTCTAGAGTAACGTGGGCCAGACCAGGCCAAGGCAGCAGATTTGCTTCCCCCAAAGAGCATTAGTGGCGCAGATTGGTTATTGTTGCAATTAACAGTGGTTATATGATCATTATTTGCCTAGCACTTTTTTATTCCATATTTTACTGAAATTTGAATTCAGTAATCATCCATGTTGGGGTTGAAATCCATGTCACTGGAACATTGGACAAGGTTCTGGATTATCAGTCAAGTGACATTTACATTATACCACCACCTTCCCTTTGCAAGCTCAATGCCCCATGCTGCCACATGCTTCACAAATAACTAGAAACTCGGGACATCTTTTCGGGAGGTGCAACAAACCACATTTATTCTAGATCTTTGTTGGCTTAGTATGCTTTGGTGACCAACAATGGTATTGATTACACCTAACACACATGATTATTGTTGGCCTTCCCCAATGGCTCCATGCTTGCATCCATCCTCCAGTTATGTGTTGCTGGTAGGGGTCTGTTTCTTGCCAAGAGGATCCTTCCTGAACAGTTTAACTTGTGTATAGGTAATAACTAATTTGGTGAGATTCCCTGAGAATTCCTCTTTGGAAAAGTCATATTTGTGTCCTTTGCTTATGGTATCTGTTGACAAACTGGTCAATAAACTCTTTGGGTTGCTGTCTGCATGACATGAGGTAGAATGTGTTGATCCTGAAGTTTATTCTAATCCTGAGCTGGTTTCTGAGTAGCTTTATCAAATGTTGTTCCAGATCTTTCTGATCATCCATTGGAAAAATCAGTTGTTCTAATTCTGTTAAATCCTTATTGTCAATGGCTGTTAAGATTTTCAGTACCCTATTCTTGCGATCATCTATTGCTTGAACAATAAAATAAAACTAGATTTTTAAAAGTATTTTTAATTCAGTAGAGATGTCATTGGATGGCCAGTCCATAACTGAAGTGTTTGTGGTTTATTTCCTGTCAAAGATCTTTGTTTTTATTTTGAAGCACAATTTAGTGCAGTGTGTGTTTATTCCCCTCCTGGTTTTGCCTCGTTTTCAATTTTGTTTTTCGCTCCTCTGTTTCTATGCCCCTCTTCTTTATTGTTGCTGCCCTTTTTATGGCTTTGGTCCTTTCTTAAGAATGTTGCTTTGAGAATACAGCGAAGTAGATCAAAAATTGCATCCTGATACTTTAAAGTTTTAATGTTGTGATTGTTTATGCTTTAAAAAAATACAATAGCATTACTTGGGTTTTCCTCTGCTTTGCTGCCAAATTGAGGAAAGAAATGCCAAAATCCTCTGGGCACAGGTGAGGCTGGTTAATGTAGAAATCTCTTTTTTTTAACAATATTTTAAAACTTGCGTTTTTCTTCTGAATACTTTTTGTAGCTACCTGGTGTGTATCATTTATCTAATTGTTAAAATCTGAACGGCAGGCACTTCTTAAAAAAAGAAAATGATCTTGGATTTTAAACAGAAGTAAAGTATTTTGTCTTTTGTAGAGATCTGTGCTTACAGAAACTGATTGTCTGAATGTAATGATGTTCAGGGCTACTGTCCAGTTGATCTTCAATCAAATTTCTAAATATTCATCTCCAGGATCTTGGATTCCTAGGGAGAGAGCCACTGCAGCCAACCCTGATGTGCATTTTGCCTCATTTACCTAATGTGTCAATGTTTCTGTTATCCCTCAAAGCAAAAGAAATTCGTACATGGGTAATGTGGTATTGACCAGTCTAACAGACATTCATTAGAATTACTAATGTATAATGAATTACATTCATTGATACCTCCAGTTTCTAGGCTAACATTAAATGATTTCAAAGAATAGCGCACTTCCAACAATGTGTCTTGGAATGGATGTTTCCCCTTGTGGATTATCTACAATGAGAGATCATGGTTTTAGACTAATAGGTGGCAGATCTAAAACAGATGAGGATAGTTTATTTCTTGTAAAGGGCCATGACTGTGGAATTCATGATCCCAGAGTGAGGAGGAGATAGACAGACAAATTATTAATCACTAATGGGTTGAAGAGTTGTGGAAAGCAGGCAGGAAAGTGGAATTGAGGCCCAGATAAGATCATATTAAATGGTTAAGCAGGCTCGAGGGGCTGAATCGCCTATCCCTGTTACTAGTTCTTATGTTCTTCTTTCCTTGTTAGGATTAGTGATTGATTTTGGCTGCCAGAGCAGCAATGTAGAGGGAAAGGTCTATTGCTTTGATACCACTTGTGAGCTACGTCCCTGTAATTTTCCCCGTTCCTCTTTTGCTTCTTTCAATATCCTTAAATGTATCCTATTTAGTTCTGGTTCTGTGTCCTTGTCATCTTTTAGTTCCTGACAATTTACCCAATACCCTTTATCAATTTTAAACCCTTCATGTGTCTGAGTGCCCCCATCTTTCACTGACCTAGGTGGCATCTTCCTTAGAGATAAAGACAGAGATGCAAAATATTAATTTAACACCTCAGCCATACCTCTTGCGTCTCAGTGTAAATCTCTCTTTTGGTCCCTAATCTGATTTAATCTTTTACTACTTTTTTACTACTGGTGTACTTACAAGGAAATCCCAAAATTGTCTTACGTTAGCTGCTGGTATTTTTTTTCATAATCCCTCCTTTGCTTCTCATATTTGCTTACTCACTTCCATTCTTAACATTTCATATTCAACTTGGCTCTCAGTTGTATATACTAGCTGACACCTGCCGTAAGAACACTTTTTTTTAAAAAACATTCTTTTTTAATAGCATTTCTCCCCTTGCAGATTGTAACTGCACAGAGAGGAGTTGGGGGACAGGAATACCACATTTTTATTCTGATGGGCCCTTGTATAATTACATCTTTTGTAAGATGGTTAAGTAACGGCATTTGAAAAATTCTAGAAAGTTGACCGATTCCGATGAATTTTAACACTTTACGGAACTCAGGATTCCTTAGGAGAGATCTGAATCGAGACCAATCATGGACAGCTTGTGTTTTCAATAGGCCTAGTCCTAATGACCATACAGATCTTGCTGCTGTAAACAATGCCACAAACCCAGTCTGAAACCTGATCATACAGCTACTTAGAAAGGACAAATGAAAAATGATCACAAACCACCAGCCGCAGAAATCAATTAATGGTTCGTGGTCCTCTTCCCTCCAATCAGATTGTGGTTCAAATTGATGTGTCCTGCTCCCTTTGCACCCCCCGCAGTAATTGTATTTAACTCTCCTGTGAAACAAAACCCACCATCGATATTCTAGACATTTAGCAAACTGCCTGCACACTTCTCTGGAACATTCGTATTATTGAACTGATATGAAAGAACCATTTTGCATGGTACGTCTAAATGTTAACGGTGAACCTTGCAGTTGAGTAAACAGCATGTGAGTATTGCTGAAAAAATGCTTGTTTTGTCCATGCATTTCATCTTGTACTCATCAGGACAGTTAGCAAGAATACCAATTTTGAGTGCTAATTGTCTGCCAAGTTGATGTAAATTGCTGTTCTTGAACATTGAGTGCAAGTCAAAAAACTTCAACAAAACGCCTTTCTTTCACCAACATTTGAGTTCTGCACCCACAAACAACTATTTAAATGTAGTGTCTCGGACAACAGTAAGATCTAATGTGTTTTCATCCTTCCTTTCAATCTACCCATGGCCACATTCTCCCTGTCTATAATCTCCTACACCAATGCTGACGCATGTTCTCTGCGAATGTAATTGGTCAATCATTGGAGGCTGTGCCTGAGCCCCTAAGCTCTGGAATTTCCTCACTATCACCCACATTGTTGCTCTTCCCCCCTTTTGGACCCTTGGTACTTAATCCCTGTGTGATCAAGACTTTGGTCAGCTTACATGCTGGGCATCATACTTTTTGATATCAATCCTCCAAAATAAACATGTTGTGATGTTTTTTGGTAAAGGTGCAATATAAATCCAACTTCTGAGCAGAAGCACCCTTAACAAAAACAAACGCCAGTGTTCAAGAAACAAGGGACTGTTCCTGGGAGGTGCCAGTTCTGATGTGTACCAGTTGTTCAGTTGTGTATCAGAATGTTTGAGCAATAGTAATGTATACTTACTCTTACGTATAATCTGGGCTCTTACTTGGGATTTTGCAGGATCTCTGCAATGTAACTAGCTCTTCAGAAGAATGTAATAAACCCAATGCTGTTTATTATTCTTTAGCCTATCTTCTGTTAGAGAATATGTGGTGTGGGCATCCTTCCCCACTTGGTATCAGCAACTTTGGCTAATATCAATATTCATATTTTAATGGCAATGAATGTATCCAGAGCATCTCCAATATACTCTGGACCACAACATGACCACACCACAACACCAACAGTAATTTTTCCAAGTCCTTGACTTCCCAACTCATCTATATACTGCATAATGCTTCATAACCAGAAAAGGTAGTGGGTGAGATTTTTGAAGTGGGGCTGCAACAGGAGCATCAGAACAAGCTTAGATTTAGTACGTGTTTCCACATCTATTTGCTGCATCAATGACCACTTAGAATTATGGTGAGTGAACGATCAGTGACGTGCTGTTGCAGTTCAGTTCTGATGCAGCTCTTGTGGAAATGACTCCTCTTATTTATTTCATGGGATCATTAAGTATGAATTCATACAGCTCAGAAAGACTCATTTAGTCTATTGTCCCTGTACGAACTCTCTCAAAGATGTCCCTTTCAAGACTTTATCAAATTGCTTTTTGGAAGTTATTGAACCTGGTCTAACTACCCTTTCTGGCAGTGTATCCCAGATCAGTGTAACCTGCAACAATTAAATTATTCTTCTGTAGAAGAATTCTATTGGACTTGATGTTAATTCTGTTCCCTGCTGAGTTTCCCCAGCACTTTTTTCTTTTACTTTAAATGAATACTCATCTTGCCTTTAGTGTTTTAAAAGGACATTGTGTGAAGAATTAAACGTGTGACCTCCTTTCAGTCAATAACCTTGGATTCAACATTCATTCACTTGTATGAACAAAAGTTATATTTTCATGCCAGTTGAGCCAACTTTACCAGAACACATTTCAGAAAGCCGAGACACCAAGAGATTTGAATAATGCATCTGGTACAACAGTGAGAGCACTAGTTTGAGTATTATCATATTTTTAAAGTGCTAAAGTCAGATTCTGAAACACAAACTCAAGGTCAGTCAACAACTGAAAAGACAAATGATTTTGATCGGATTCACTATCCCTCACCACTCCTTCTGTGTGCTCCAGTGACTGATTATGCCCAAAGTATTTTCTTTAATCCCCACAGATATTTGATACTTATGCATTTTTGTGTGTAGAATTAAGAACACCAGAAATTGGTGCTTGAGTAGGCCATTCTGCCCCTTAGTTATTGAGTCATCTGCTGCGTCATTCACTACACTTTGTGCCTGACCTTCGCTTTCTCACGCTATCCTCCTGAATTCTCATGAGGGAAGCAGCCTCACAACATCTAATTTTTGTGGGCCTCCCTGGAAACTTTTCTAATTTGTGATGGGACCCCACGGCCCATTCTTCCAAACTTCCAGTGAATAATGGCCGGCTCTACTGTCACTCTACTTGACAATACTTCCCCAAACCCACCAGTGAAATTTTGTTCCCACCACCCCCATTAAGGCTTTTATGGCCAGGAGACCAAAACGCTGCAGAGATGTGCTGGGGCCAAAGGCAGTGAGAGTCCTTACTTCTCCACTCCAACCCCTTTGCGATAAAGGCAAACATCCCATTTGTTGTACCTGCAAGTTAACTTATTACACACTACCCACAAGGATCCTCGGATTTGAAGATCTGTTTCTCCCTTACCTTTGGTAGGAATGGAAAACGGGAGCTGGTTTTACACTATCCACCACCTTCTTACCTGCTCACTTAACCAATCGACATGGCTTTGCAACCTCTGCATCCTCTTCACAGCTTGCTTTTCCACATATAACCTTGTATTGTCAGAAAATTTTAGACTGTGAATAGATAAGGACTTTGCATTGTTCTGATGGTCACAATCTGTCCGCCTGAAAATTAGCCATTGTTTTCTGTTTATTAATCAATCCTTAATTCATACTCGTATACTGTAGCCCCCATCCATTGGCTCCAGATCATGTGTACCTGCCTCTTGCGCAGCTTTTTATTGATTGCTTATAAACATCCAAATATTCCACATCCACTTCTTACCCCTTATGCATCTTTCCATGTAGAGTCTCCAAAATAAAAACTGGAGCAGATTTGTCAAACCCAACTTGAATTTAGAGCTATTTATAATCCAACTGCACAGCAACGTTGCTGTGGAACTGTGGACCAGGTAGGTCTTGAATCCAGGCCTCCTGGCTCAGTGGTTGAGACACAACCACCGTGCCACAGGAGGCTAAAGGCACAATTCTGGTTGTTATTCCTTTAAATATTTTCTAATCAAACTGTTCAGCATTATTACTATACACCTCTAGAACAACTGTGTATCCTACTCCAGAGGTAGGGACGCTACTGTGAGCCCCACCAACCTCTCCTTGTATTCGCTGTCTGATCAGTGATTTTACTATGTCTCAAATTCTCATTTTCCTCCCTACTGCTGTCAAGCTAATTTGACGGTGGTCCTTGTGTTCTTGTTCCCTCGTTAGCGTTGAACAGAAATTATATTGCTATCGTTTCTGTTATTAGGCCGAAACGCCCTGGAAGAAAAAGACACTAAAAGTTGCTGACAACTGCCTCATGGAGCAAGGTGGTCTGTACTTGGAGTTGCTCACACAAGACTTGCAATTCACAGGGGTCTTGTTTTCTTGGATGCTGATTTAGATTTTAACCAATAAGAAACCTTTTGTTGAGTCAACTTATGAAACTGGTCTGTGCCATATCTCAAATCAGAATTCTGTGTGTTGAAAACAGGTCTGTAATTGACAAGAACTCAAAGAAAAAAAACTGTTGAAAACTTGCTTGCATAATAATTACCTAAAAGATACATCATTGTAATTTGAACTGCCTTTAAAAATACCATCACTGATTTTACTTTTGAAGAATTTGTGGGATAGGTGAATAAAATCAGCTCCAAGTTAATTATATTACTTCCCAGCAATTCAGTGATATCATTAGTGAGACATCTTTTTTAAGATAATCGGCATTTTCTTTCTTTCAGCTCTTTATCATAGTTCAGTTCCTCTGGAGGTCGATAGTCCTGGTTGTTGTTGCTGTGGGAAATATGGTGATAAGGCCAACAACTTTGCACCTCGAGTTTAAGTCAGAGATCAGAAGGGGCTAATGCCTATTGGATGTTGTTTAGGCTCAGAAATTACCTCAAGAAGTTCTCCTAACAAACCCTGTTGTCTTTGCCTGTATCCAGATGGCTACAGTGTCCATCATTTGATGGGCACTCAGTGCCTGTTTGAAAGACCTGGTATCAGGAAGGGGTTTGCCACTGAATACCACTCGTCTGCCATGACCCCACATCTCTGACCCCCCCCTCCCCCATTCTGCCCACACATTTGCGGCCAAGATCCAATAATGATCATGAATGAGATCTTAGGAGTGTTACTGACAGCCACCAGGACTGGTGGCACTGCTAGCAATGGAGCTGCTGACCCCCAGCCAACTGCTTTTGGGGTGGAGTTAGAATTTTGCTTTTCAGCTCTTCGATGTCAGGATGACCCCACTGCTATTGAGTTGCTCCAGTGTCTCTCTGGGTAAATCTCAATCTCATAAATTTCCACAGCATCTTCTTCAAGATTTTGACAATCTGTCTAAGTTGTGATTCCTAGAACTGAACACCTTACTTGAGCTGAAACTGATGATTTATAAGTTTAACATAATTCCTCCTCAAATTCCTCACCAGTTTATTCTGCAATAAGTTCTGACTTTAGCAACCACAGTCCAAAGTGACCACTTGAAAAGAAAAAGTAGTATTTCAATACTTTCAAAAGGTTTAACACCTGAATAAACTTTTCACCATGAGGATACCCCACAACTTTCACAAATAAGGAATTGTTGTTTGATGTGGGGTCACAGCTGTGATGTGTGAAATGTGGGAGGCAGTTTTCCCAAAGCAAGCTCCCACAAACAGCATTGATAGAATAATTGGATTATGTTTCAGGTGTTGACAACTGACTGAATATTGAGCAAAGATCCTAATCCTGGCCATGGAATCTGCTCTATCCTCCAAGACAGATTAATAAACGGCTTGCAGAAGAGTCCTCAACACTTAAACTGATTATGTTTATCATTGAGGGTATCTGCCAAATGATACGAAACACTACCATAAAATCTGTTACAAAGTGTTAATGTTTCAAACAATTCACAGACAGTTCAGCACTTTGGCTTAAAAGCTTTGCTGATTTCAGGCAAAATTAACCTCTCTACTTCCTCTTCTTTCGCTTTTCCTCTCTCTTTCTCTGTCTCTTTCTTTCTCTTTCTCTCTTTCTTCCTTCCTTTCCTTATAGGATGCTTCTGTAAATCTTTTGGTTACTTATCCAATCCTTTCCATCTAACTCAGTGTTAAGTTTGTTTGATAATGCTGCCCTGAAATGCATCAGAATGTTTTGCTGCATTAAAACCATTAAGGCTGTGGTGATGTTACACTGCTTGCGAATGTTTAAAATTTTACCTTTCTAAGATCTCCGACAGCAACAACTCACAACTTCTTAGTCATTAGCACTACCGCCTCACAGAGTCAGGAACCCAGGTTCAATTCCATCGTCGGGTGTCTGTCTGTATGGAGTTTGTGCATTCTCCCCGTGTCTGTGTAGGTTTCCCCGGGTGCCCTGGTTTCTTCCCACAGTCCAAAGATGTGCAGGGTAAGTGGATTGGCCGTGCTAAATTGCCCACAGTGTCCAGGGATGTTTGGGTTAGATGTGGAGAATGGGTCCGGGGTGATGATCATTGGATGGGTGCTATGAACCTGTTGGGCTGAATGGCCTGTTTCCACACTGTAGGGATACTATGATTCTATGAACTTCAACGGTTGAGATTCTTCACTTCATCACTGACCCAGTGTTGAATTTTACAATTGCCATGTTGTTGTTTTGTTTATTAGTAACTTAATATGGCAATTAGAATGGGTAATTAGGATGCAAATGCAGCAACTTTGCAAGAGCCATGGGAAGATTATTTGCGAGATGTAATTTTGCAATTGTTTGTCACTTTTTTGCCAATTCACAACCAGAGGTGTCAAAGTTATTGGCTGACTTGTACATTAGTGACATTAGGAATCATTAAGATATATTAATTGTTTTCAGAAAACTTGTGCCAATGCAAACGTAAATTTGTTTTGTTACAATTCACCCCAGAGGCTCGAGTGCAGCAGTGGCGGTGTCTCTGGCCCTGGTTCAAGTCCCACCTGCTCCAGAGGTGTGTTATGACATCTCTGAACAGTTGATTTAAAAAATTATCTGCAGTCCACCCATTTAGCAGGCTAATTGAGTTAATAGACAATAGACAATAGGTGCTGGAGTAGGCCATTCGGCCCTTCAAGCCAGCACCACCATTCATTATGATCATGGCTGATCATCCACAATCAGTATCCTATTCCTGCCTTATCCCCATAACCCTTGATTCCACTATCTTTAAGAGCTCTGTCTATCTCTTTCTTGAAAGCTTCCAGAGACTTGGCCTCACTGCCTTCTGGGGCAGAGCATTCCATATATCTACCACTCTCTGAGTGAAGACGTTTCTCCTCAACTCTGTTCTAAATGGCCTACCTCTTATTTTTAAACTGTGTCCTCTGGTCCTGGATTCACCCATCAGCGGAAACATGCTTCCTGCCTCCACAGTGTCCAATCCCTTAATAATCTTACACGTCTCAATCAGATCCGCTCTCATCCTTCTAAACTCAAGTGTGTACAAGCCCAGTCGCTCCAATCTTTCAACATATGATAGTCCCGCCATTCCGGGAATTAACCCTTTGAACCTATGCTGCACTCCCTCAATAGCAAGAATGTCCTTCCTCAAATTTGGAGACCAAAACTGCACACAATACTCCAGGTGCAGTCTCACCAGGGCCCTGTACAGCTGCAGAAGGACCTCTTTGCTCCTATACTCAATTCCTCTTGTGATGAAGGCCAGCATGCTATTAGCTTTCTTCACTGTCTGCTGTACCTGCATGCTTGCTTTCATTGACTGATGTACAAGAACACCTAGATCTCGTGGTGCTTCCACTTTACCTAACTTGACTCCATTGAGATAGTAATCTGCCTTCCTGTTCTTGCCACCAAAGTGTATAACCCCACATTTATCCACATTAAACTGCATCTGCCATGCATCCGTCCACTCACCTAGACTGTCCAAGTCACCCTGTATTCTAATAACATCCTCCTCACATTTCACACTGCCACCCAACTTTGTGTCATCAGCAAATTTGCTAATATTACTTCTAATACCTTCTTCTATATCATTAATATATATTGTAAACAGCTGCGGTCCCAGCACTGAACCTTGTGGGACTCCTCTGGTCACTGCCTGCCTTTCCGAAAGGGACCCGTTTATCACTACTCCTTGCTTCCTGTCAGCCAGCCAATTTTCAATCCAACTCAGTATTTTGCCCCCAATGCCATGTGCCCTAATTTTGTTCACCAATCTCCTATGCGGGACTTTATCAAAGGCTTTCTGAAAGCCTAGGTACACTACATCCACTGGTTCTCCCTTATCCATCTTCATAGATACATCCTCAAAATACTCCAGAAGATTAGTCAAGCACGATTTCCCCTTCATAAAGCCATGCTGACTCCGACCTATTCTGTTACTGCTATCCAAATGAGTCGTAATTTCTTCTTTTATAATTGACTCTAGCATCTTTCCCACCACTGACGTCAGGCTAACCGGTCTGTAATTTCCTGTTTTTTCTCTCCCTCCTTTCTTGAAAAGTGGGACAACATTTGCCACCCTCCAATCTGCAGGAACTGATCCAGAATCTATAGAACCTTGGAAAATAATTACCAACACATCCACAATTTCTACAGCCACCTCCTTAAGTACACTGGGATGCAGACCATCAGGTCCCGGGGACTTATCAGCCATCAGACCTAACAGTCTATCCAACACCATTTCCTGCCTAATATAAATACCCTTCAGTTTGTCCATTACCCTCGGTCCTTCAGCCACTACTGCATCTGGGAGATTGCTTGTGTCTTCCCTAGTGAAGACAGATCCGAAGTACCTGTTCAACTCATCTGCCATTTCCTTGTTCCACATAATAAATTCACCCGTTTCTGACTTCAAGGTCCCAATTTTAGTCTTAACCATTTTTTTCCTTTTCACATACCTAAAAAAGCTTTTACTATCCTCCTTTATATTTTTGGCCAGTTTTCCTTCATAGCTCATTTTTTCTCTGTGTATTGCCTTTTTAGTTATCCGCTGTTGCTCTTTAAAAGCTTCCCAGTCCTTCGGCTTCCCTCTTATTTTTGCTTCTTCTCTTTTATTTTTATACAGCCCTTAACTTCCCTCGTCAGCCACGGCTGCCCCCGCCTCCCCTTAGGATCTTTCTTCCTCTTTGGTATGAACTGATCCTGCACCTTCTGCATTATATCTAGAAATAAGATAATAACTACAATCATAAGAGCAAGATGCTGGAGATCTTAAGAGAGTGTGGGACATACTCAGCAACTCCGACAGAATCTGAGGAGGTAGAAACAAAGTTGACATCTCAAGGCCGATTTATTATTCTTTGGACCTTGATGCCTGTAATCTAGTGTAAGCTATATTTTTTGCTTGTAATGACATTGGAAATTATGCACATTTTTGCAGAATTTGCATTTGGCTCTATGGTCTGCAAAGTGCGAACTGATATAATGCATGGAGGTTATTACATAAATTTTTGACCTAAAGATGAGGTTTTGAGACAGGAAGGACCCTAGAAAATCATGGTGGGGGAAATGTTTCTTTTCCTTACTGTGTCATGAAACTACATATGAAATGCCTGATTAGCAATTTTATTACACCTTGCACAGAGAATGTCACTGCAGTGGTTCCTCAAGTTATGTTCTTAGTCGAAGAATCTTTGGCTCCTTCATCGATGATCTTCTTTGCAGTGTGAGGCCATAAGTGGGAATATGTGCTCGTGACCCCACGAGGCTCAGTGCCATCTGTAACTCCTCAGATACTCAAGCAGTTTATATCCACATACAACAAGGCCTGGCCAACGTTCTGTCTTCGGCTACTCAGTGACAGGTAACAATTGTATCACATAAATGCCACCAATGGCCATCTCCAACAGTAGAGACAGCGTAACCATCTCCTTAATGATACTCAATAGCACCACCATTGCTGAATTCCCCAGTATGGACACACCAAGGAGGAGGGGTTACCACTGACCAGAAACGTAACCAGTTACACACATTGTACGGCTGCGAGAGTTTGCCTCTGGACGCTCCAGAACGTTTTCAGAACCTAATAGGCCTGGTTGGCCATGGAATGGAACATTCTCACTTGCCTTTGAGACAAATAGGTGACTTTGTCTTAGATGGTGTAGAGCTTCTTGAATGTTAACTCAATCCCATCCAGCATCACAAGAATTCACACCTTCCTCCACAGCTGCACAGTAGTGACAATGTGTACCATTTATAGTATGCACTGCAACAATGGGTCCTGTCACATGGGCATTGAAAAAATCACATGACGTTACTTGAAGAAGAAGCAGGGATGATAATATTCTCTCTCAACTGATATCGCTGAAGCAGATTATCTGGTATTTATCTTCTCGAAGTATGTGGGTTCTTGCTGTTGGAGAATTACTGAGAAAATCTGGATGTCCAACAGCCTAGGATCTGTGTTCCTGAAGATTGTCCAACAAGAATGGGATAGATGCTTGGGATGCTCAGGGTTTTCAGGTCATTTTGTAGATGTGTTACAATGCCTGGTTTGAGGTCTGTCTGTGGAACCTCCTTCCTCTTTGTCTTATCTCCTTTGAGGCCATTGCTTCAAAGGATATTGCAACCCCATTTGAAGTTCTATTAGATATTCGGAGTTGCAGCAATAACTGATATTTATGAAGGTAGGAGCAGCCTAGTTTAGGCTGTAATAGTTATGCAAATGAGGGATTGTAATTTCTAAAGAGAAAATATTAAATTGTGCATTGCAGACAACAAAATTCCTGGAAAGGAGCCACACTGAATAATGGCTATTGTAAATTCATTGGTACCTTTGTACTCCGAAGGGAAAGGAAAATATGAAGCAGCCATTCATTGATAAGGTGTTCAGTGGCCATCTCATCATGCTGGATTCTTAATGAAGTTTTTTTTTCTCTAGTCTATGCAGATGGCATTCAGAATAAAGCAAAATCTTTTCTATTACATTAGAGGGAGTCTCCAGGTATTGCAGCACGAATGAAAAACTGCTTTATACTTGACTAGAAGGCCCCTGTCTCCCAGTGACTCTGTTTTAGCTAACTGTTGGAGAGCCACAGCTGTAAACCTTCATTTGTAGCACAGGAACCTGATTTCAAAACAGACTGTTTGTCATGGAATCACCCATCAATGAGACGTCAAGGTACCCACTTTATTGCCAGTGTTGCAGATTGTGTTTTTGGTGCATTGTACACTTGAACTAAGTCAGCAATGTTCATGTGGAGCAAATTGCCAAATACTCCCATCAGATGAGGGAAGAGTGGATCTGAGCTGTGCCCATAGACATCACACTGTGCTCTGTAACACTGCACACAGATAAATAGCTAATGGAAGGAGTGAACAATGCTGTCTGGGAAACATTGGTAAGTGGTCACGAATGAGAAGCACCCGCTGCTTGGTAAGTTGTTATTTTTCACATTTCTGATGATAATGAACATGTTTAAAATAGCAAACTGGAACATTTCAAAATAGCAATATTGCAGTGATACCGCAAATGCCAATGATTCCAGATGAGAGACGTCTCAACAACGAGTCAATTTGCCTCACACGACTTAATCAAACTTTGCAATCAACTCCAGGTTAAATATTAGAGTAAATTTAATCTGAGTCATCTTTGGCAAATAAGGGGAGAAAGATGTACATTTTGAAATGAGCAATTGGCTGATTTTGAAAGAATATAGAGGTGAAAGGTATCAGAAGGTAGGATGATGCAGGAAGGTGGTGGCGGAGACCGGTTTGGGCCCAGTATGAGACCCTGCAGCATCGGCAGGGGCTACATTGGAGACAAAGGCCCAAAGTAGACTTATAGTGGCGGAGGAGTTGAGTTAGGGCTGGTGCATTGGCAAGGCCCAGTGTGGGCTCCTAGCGGTGAGAGCGTCAGTGGAGGCAAGACAGTGTTGAAAACTTTCACTGCAGCAGCAGTGACATGGCAAAGGTGTCCCATGCCTGGTCAGCAGGCCCATGATGGAGAACTTTGCAAGAAGGACTGTAAAATTGAACACTTTTTCTTCATTTCTTTAATGTTCTGCCTTTATGTTCGATATTTTGGTTTATTTTTCTATGTTTTAAGATGGCGCTGGAGAGCATTGACACTATACAACACTTTATGTTGTAACAAAGTATCGTGACAATAAATAAATCAAACGAAATGTGTAGGCGCATGTGATTCATTGCTAGAATTACAATTCGCAATTTATATTTACAATTTAGACTGTTGAAGCAAAAACATAATTTCTATTTTGTGAACATCACCAAATTAGGAGGAATAGCTGGTTCTGGGGATAATGGTAGCATTACAGGAGGGTGTGAATACAATTACCGTGGGCATATAATTGACAAGTGTTTGCAGAAATGATGTGTAAAACATTACATTTTGATAACAAAATAAGAGGGGCATCTGTAACCAGGAAACAATTTAAATGGGATAGCAAGTAAAAAGTACAAAATACAAAGTAGTGATACAGGTTAATAAGACCATGCAAAGGGAACCCTCAGCTAAAATTGAAAATGAGAAAAATTGAGATAGACTTGCTTCAAATGTTGGTTACAGTAAAGGCAGTTAGCTCAATGGAAATATTGCCGGCATAGTACATGCCTACAATCCTCTATAAAATGAAAAAAAAATCAGCAATACTGTCACTAAAATGACCACACTAATCTCCCTTCAGCGAGAGAAGGACCTATAGCTATAGGGAGATATCAAAAATCTAATCAGACATTCCTTTCTGTGCATCTCCTGAATTTAAATCCACCCACTGACATTTCTTCATTTGGAACAAAAGAATTATTACAGTAACTTTGAAATGAAAGAAACTTTTAAAAATGGAATCACTCACGACCTTTGGAAATATTCTTTCATTACTGTACTGTGTATCAGGATGAATGAATTTCTAATGGGAAACAGTAGGCTTCTACTGGAAGCCTGTGTCTAGGCTGTTGAAAAGATTTTGGGTGTTAATGGACTTAATTCTTGTTGTGATGCATAAACAAGGCTCTCTTAGCATTGTACCTTGTGCCCACTTTTTCCCGCACACTCCAAATGCCAGTTCCATTCATGCCACATGGCCTCTACTCTCTATCCCAGATTTATGGCCCTCCATCAACTACTCCATCATCCTTTATCATACATCCTTGCTTGGGATCAGAAATCCATTAGTCTGTTTAAACAGCTGAGCCTTAAACGTGCTCTGAATCTCTGTGCAATTGACTTAGTTTATTTATTCATGATTAGAATTTCAAATACTTATTTTCTGCACTGATGGTTCTTTAAATTATTTAAGTGGTCAATACTTTTATGACCGTTCAATAAAAGGACATTTTTAAAACATAGTGCATAGTTCTGAATGAAGGATTTTTAAAAGTTTTTTTTTAACACAGTCTATTGTCACCGTTAGTATTGGCTAGTATACAGTGTATAGTTGGTTGGTGAGCACAGAGGTACCATAGTTTGACACAGAAAGCCTGAGGTCTGTGGTGTGGATGGTGGAGCACAGAGTCATAGAGATATACAGTATGGAAACAGGCCCTTCGATCCAACTTGCCCATGCTAACCAGATATCCTAAATTAATCTCGTCCCATTTGCCACCATCTAGATCGTATCCCTCTAATCCCTTGTTATTCATGTACCCAGCCAGATGCCTTTAAATGTCGCAATTGTACCAGCCTCCACCACTTCCTCTGGCAGCTCATTCCATACACACACCACCCTCTGCATGAAAAAAACTGCTCCTTAGGTCCCTTTTAAATCCTGTACCGCGCCCGCCTTAAACCTATGCCCTCTAGTTTTGGACCTCCCTACCCTGGGGAAAATACCTTGTCTATTTACCCTATCCATGTCCCTCATGATTTTATAAACACCTCTAAGGTCACCCCTCAGCCTCTGATGGCTTGTGGAGGTTTTATTGAACATGCTTTTGAAAAGGTTGCTTTGTGCAGAAAATATTCCTATCTTTGTGTTAAATGACAGCTCTTTAAGAAGTGAGCCCAAAGCCTAGAAAATTACCAAGTACTTAGCATGTGGTAGTCTCGCCTGTGGAACTGATATCAGGTTGAAATTGCAAGCTGGGGGCTTGGAACTCAAAGTAGCCTTTCCCCTTGTAAAGGCCCTGATGAAATCCAGGAAGCTTGGTCATGAGGTCGGGAATCCTGGAGTTGGAACGTTTTAAAAAGGGCTCCCCTGTCAGACCGAAGGTCCAAGCTTTTGGTTTTGTTATAACAGCATGGAAATAAAACAAACTGAGTGGTGTTGTGGGATGCCAATGATGGAATGCTTCCCATTCCAATTGGCAATCCTCCGTCTGAACCTACTTGTGCTGCTTAAACCTTCAGAGGTGACATCAATTGTTCCCTGTCTGTGTGCTAGTTTATTTCAGCACCAAGTAATAAACATTATATCTTCACATCCTGATTGTTACTCTCCTCTGACAATTGCCATGACCCAATTTCCACCTGTGCCACCTTTCAAAAGGATCATGACAGATCATCTAACTCAGTCCCCAGTTCCCACTTTCTCTCCATATCCTTTGAATGCTTTAGTCCTAAGAAGTATATTTAATTCCTTCTTGAAATCATTAAATGTTTTGGCCCTAACTGCTTTCTGAGGCAAAGAATTCCACAGGCCCACCGCAGTCTGGTGAAGAAATTTACCCTCTGCTCACTCCTTAAATGGCCTGCTCTGTCACTGTAGACTGTGATCCATGGTTCTGGACTCCCCGGCTGTTGGGATCATCCATCCTGCAGTAATCCTATCTAGTCCTGTTAGAATTTTATAAACTTCTGTGGATTCTTCCCCCACTGACCCCATTCTTCTAAACTCCAGTGAGGTGGCATGGTGGCTCACTTGTTAGTTTTGTTGCCTTACCGCACCATAGACCAGGATTCACTTCCACCCTTGGGTGACTGGCTGAGGGGAGTTTGCACATTCTCACCGTATCTGCCTGAGTTTTTCCTGGGTGCTCCAGTTTTCTCCCACAGTACAAAGATGTGCAGGAGAGGTGCATTGGCCATCTTAAGTTGCCCATAGCGTACAGGTGAGGTGGATTTGCCATGGGAAATGCAGGGTTACAGGGGTAGGGTAGGGGGGTGGGTCTGGGTGGAAGCTTTTTGCAGGTTTGGTGTGGGCCGAGTGAGTCAAGTGGCTGCTTCCACACTAGCGATTCTATAATCCTATAATAGTCTGAAATGATCCAGTGTCCTCTCATATGTCATTCCTGCCAGCCTGGGAGTAAGCCTGTAACATCAGTCGGTTTTGTGTTTTGTTGACTGTCAGATGAGATGGCCTTTTGCCTTGAGAAGTTGCTCCTTTTTTATGTATTTATTTCTTCTGGGGATGTGGGCTTTGCTGACTGGATCTGACGTTTATTGTGACCATGGTATTGACCACCGCCTTGAACTGTTGCAGTCTGTGGGTGTGATTTGATTGACTGGGGTGTTGGGGGGCATGTATTTTAAATGAACTACCTTCTGTCAAGTTTTATTTCTTGTTTTTAAATACACTGCACATCGTTGCAACACTAGAGAATCCCAAAGTTCTGCAACATTGTGAAGAAACCCAGCTTCTGAGTGCTCATGGACATTGAAACATAGAAACGTAGAAGATAGGAGCAGGAGGAGGTCATTCGGCCCTTCAAACCAGCTCCATCATTCATCATGATCATGGCTGATCGTCCAACTCAATAGCCTAATGTTGCTTTCTCCACATAACTTTTGATCCCACTCACCCCAAGTGCTATATCTAGCTGTCTTTCAAATACATTCAATGTTTTGGCATCAACTACTTCCTGTGGTAATGAATTCCACAGGCTAACTTCTCTTTGGGTGAAGAAATATCTTCTCATCTCCATCCTAAATGATCTACCCTGAATCCTCAGACTGTGACCCCTAGTTCAGGACACACCCACCATCAGGAACATCCTTCCTGCATCTAGTCCTCTAGAATTTTATAAGTCTCTATGAGATCCCCCTCATTTGTCTGAATTCAAGTGAAAACAATCCCAACCTAGTCGATCTCTCCTCAACATCAGACCTGCTATTCCCAGAATCAGCCTGGTAAACTTTCACTGCACTCCCTGGAGAGCAACAGCATCCTTCCTCAGAAAAGGAGGCCAAAACTACACACACTATTCTAGGTGTGGCCTCACCAAGGCCCTGTACAACTGCGACAACCCATCCCTGCTCCTGTACTTGAAACCTCTCACAATGGAAGCCAACATCCCATTTGCCTTCTTTACTGCCTGCTGCACCTGCATGCTTACCTTCAGCGACTGGTGCGCAAGGACACCCAGATCCCGCTGCACACTACCCCCTCCCAATTTACAGACATTCAGGTAGTAATCTGTCTTCTTGTTTTTGCTTTCAAAATGAATAGCCTCACATTTATCCACATTAAACTGCATCTGCTATTGACCAGCCCAATCACCCAACCTGTTGAGATCATGCTGAAGGATTGTTGGATCCTCGTCACAGTTCACCATCCCAAACAACTTGGTATCATCTGCAAACTTTGAGGTGTTATGTTTTGACCCGTCATCCCAATCATTAATATATATTGGGAATAGTTGGTGTCCCAGCACCGATCCCTGTGGCATCCCATTAGTTACTACCTGCCAATTTGAAAAGGACCCATTAATTCCTACATAACAAAGTGTGAAGCTGGATGAACACAGCAGGCCAAGCAGCATTTCAGGAGCACAAAAGCTGACGTTTTCAGCTGAGACCCTTCATCAGAGAGGGGAATGGGGAGAAGGTTCTGAAATAAATAGGGAGAGAGGGGGAGGCGGACCGAAGATGGATAGAGGAGAAGATAGGTGGAGAGGAGAGTATAGGTGGGGAGGTGGGGAGGGGATAGGGCAGTCCGGGGGGGACGAACAGGTCGAGGCGGGATGAGGTAGGTAGGTGGGAAATGGAGGTGCGGCTTGAGGTAAAAGGAGGGGATAGTGAGAGGAAGAACAGGTGTGGGAGGCGGAGACAGGCTGGGCTGGTTTTGGGACGCAGTGGGGGGAGGGGATGAACTGGGCTGGTTTTGGGACGCGGTGGGGGAAGGGGAGATTTTGAAGCTGGTGAAGCCCACATTGATACCATTGGACTGCAGGGTTCCCAAGTGGAATATGAGTTGCTGCTCCTGCAACCTTCGGGTGGCATCATTGTGGCACTGCAGGAGGCCCATGATGGTTATGTCGTCTAAAGCATGGGAGGGGGAGTTAAAATGGTTCGCAACTGGGAGGTGCAGTTGTTTATTGCAAACCGAGCAGAGATGTTCTGCAAAGCGGTCCCCAAGCGTCCGCTTGGTTTCCCCAATGTAGAGGAAGCCACACCGGGTACAATGGATACAGTATACCACATTGGCAGATATGCAGGTGAACCTCTGCTTAATGTGGAAAGTCATCTTGGGGCCTGGGATAGGGGTGAGGGAGGAGGTGTGGGTCAAGAGTCGCACTTCCTGCGGTTGCAGGGGAAGGTGCCGGGAGCGGTGGGGTTAGAGGGGTGTGTGGAGCAGACAAGGGAGTCACGGAGAGAGTGGTCTCTCCGGAAAGCAGACAAGGGTGGGGATGGAAAAATGTCTTGGGTGGTGGGGTCGATTGTAGATGGTGGAAGTGTCGGAGGATGATGCGTTGTATCCGGAGGTTGGTGGGGTGGTATGTGAGGATGAGGGGGATTCTCTTAGGGCGGTTATTGTGGGGGTAGGGTGTGAGGGATGTGTTGCGGGAAATGCAAGAGACACGGTCAAAGGTGTTCTCGACCACTGCGGGGGGAAAGTTGCAGTCCTTGAAGAACTTGGACATCTGGGATGTGCGGGAGTGGAATGCCTCATCCTGGGAGCAGATGCGGTGGAGGCGAAGGAATTCGGAATAGGGGATGAAATTTTTGCAGGGGGGTGAGTGGGAGGAGATGAATTCTACATAGCTGTGGGAGTCCATGGGGTTGAAGTGGACATCGGTTTCTAGCTGGTTGCCTGAGATGGAGACAGAGAGGTCCAGGAAGGTGTGGGATGTGTTGGAGATGGCCCAAGTGAACTTGAGGTTGGGGTGGAAGGTGTTGGTGAAGTGGATGAACTGTTCGAGCTCCTCTGGGGAGCAAGAGGTGGTGCCGATACAGTCATCAATGTAACGGAGGAAGAGGTGGGGTTTGGGGCCAGTGTAGGTGCTGAAGAGGGACTGTTCCAAGTAACCTACAAAGAGGCAGGCATAGCTTGGGGACCTCCGCTCAGTTCGCAATAAACAACTACACCTCCCAGTTGCGAAACATTTTAACCCCCCCTTCCATTCCTTAGACGACATGTCCATCATGGGCCTCCTGCAGTGCCACAATGATGCCACCCGAAGGTTGCAGGAACAGCAACTCATATTCCGCTTGGGAACCCTGCAGCCCAATGGTATCAATGTGGTCTTCACAAGCTTCAAAGCCTCCCCAGCCCCCACTGCATCCCAAAACCAGCCCAGTTCGTCCCCTCCCCGCACTGCATCACACAACCAGCCCAGCTCGTCCCCGCTTCCCTAACCTGTTCTTCCTCTCACCTATCCCCTCCTCCCACCTCAAGCCGCACCTCCATTTCCCACCTGCCAACCTCATCCCGCCTCCTTGACCCGTCCATTCTCCCCGGACTGACCTATCCCCTCCCCACCTATACTCTCCTCTCCACCTATCTTCTCCTCAATCCATCTTCGGTCCGCCTCCCCCTCTCTCCCTATTTATTCAGAATCCTTTCCCCATCCCCCTTTTCAAATGAAGGGTCTAGGCCCCCAACGTCAGCTTTTGTGCTCCTGAGATGCTGCTTGGCCTGCTGTGTTCATCCAGCTTCACATTTTGTTATCTTGGATTCTCCAGCATCTGCAGTTCCCATGATCTCTGATCATTAATTCCTACACTTTGTTTCTTCTCTGCCAGTCAGTTTTCTATCCATCTCAATGTACTTTCCCCAATCCCAGGCATTTTAATCTTGCACCTGAACTGGGAGCTTGTTAATGAGCAGTCATCCTGTCATCATACTTGAGCTGCCAAAATGACAAAAATAAAAATCTATCTTTACACTGACATGTTTTCCTTGTACGCTCAAGCTCTCATGCATGTGCACACGCACACGCTTTCACACACACAAACTCACTGACTCTCGCACACACACATTCGCACATTCTTTTTTTCTCACGCACAGGTTTTCTTCACACTCACTCATTCACACACATTCTCCCTCTCTCAGACACACACATACAGAGACATACAGTCTTTATCACACACACAAGCTCACTGTCACACACACACAGAGTCTCTCTCTCTCTCGCGCGCGTGCACACACACACACACACACACACACACACACACACAGTCTCTCTCTGTCACTCAGTCACTAACTCACACACACGCACGCTTCCTTGTGCACGCACGCTCTTGCACATACATTGAAACACACGCTGTCTCATGCACACACACACACACACACACACACACACACACACACACACACACACACATGCACACACACTCTCTTGCACACTCTCACACACTCTCTGGCACACATAAAAAAATCCCTCACATTCTTTCTCTCACATGCACACACACTCGCACGCAGAGACACGCACTGTCTCACACACACCCTCACTCTTTCACACACACACTCAGTCTCTTACAAACACTCTCTCGCATGCATACAGAGAGACATGGCATCTCACACTCACACTGTTTCTGTCTGCCTCTCTCACTCACACACTCTCACACTCTCTCTTGCATAGACACACTGGTTTTCTTCACTCACTCTTACGCAGTCCCTCCCTTTTATTCTTCTCTGCAAAGGGCCTTTCCCCTCAGAATATCAAAGCCCTGAGTGAAACAGCTGGACCAAACGCCTTTTTCTGAATTACACATTATCTTAATTATTATGCGTCTCGCCAGATATTCTACAGGGAATGCAACCTCGACAGACCCAGCGCCTGAACAATTTCCATAGTAACTAAATGACATCTAACATGCAGCACAATGACGGCCAGCACCGAAGCATCCCGGATCTCTGCAGGTCCTGATTTGTTGATTACAGAAATATGTTATGGTGAAAATGAAACAGACGAATAAAAGCTGTTGAATAAAACATGAGCTTGTTTATCGCAGCAGGGGAGCTGCTACCAGCAGTGAAATGGACTCCACTTCTGAAAGGGTTTGCTGGTTTGTGCAAGTAATTCAAAGGCATGGGTTGTCAGAAGAATCCTGTCCTATGCTTTGCAGTGAAGAATAATTACTCAGTCTTCGTGCACTCAGCTGAGATGAGCACTGAACATGTGCTAAGATCTATTTATTATCAGTACCACTATGGCACAGCACAGGAAGCATTAAGACAACTTGTATTCATATATACATCTTCAATATCATCAAGATTTGCTCAAGAAGTTTCAAATGAACATTAACGAACCAGTTTTGGTATAGAGCCACACAAGGACAAGTTATCATAACTTTTGTTCCAAGAAGTTAGGCTTTGAGGAACATCTTAAAAGAGATTGGTTAATTTACAGAGAGAGTTTCTTAACTTGGAGGTAAGCAACTGAATGTATGGTGACTCTTGTGGGGGAAATGGAGCTTAGAAACAGGGAGGTAGACAAGAAGATATAATTGTCCCCCAACTTCAAAGGTAATAGCTCTTGTCCTTTCTATCATGTAAGGTCTGAAAGGTTTTAACACCAAAGAATGCCTGAAGCGTGGCCTGTTATGATGGTTTCATATAGAGTTAGTAGGCAAACAGCTTAGGATCTTAAAGGAGTCAAACATAACATCTAAGTACTCCTCATAGTCTCCGTAACAACATTTATTACATCAGTGTAATGTCTACTTTATGGCTCACATGCCCTAAACGATATCGTGCTTAAGGTAAGGAACACTCATCATTAAAGTTGCCAGTAATTTACTCCTACGGCTCTAAACCCAACAAGCTCTGTAAATCCTTTGCCCCAAGAGAATGGTGGCAGCAAAATAGCGAGCCATTCTGCTGTGCACACCATACGAGATGGAGATCAGCAGGCAGAGTTGTGTGTACAGCATTTCTGCTGTAATCTTTGTGAGCAGTTTAGGCCACGGTGAAGTATAAACACTTCTCAAACACACATCTTTAGGTGGTTGTGGAGTGGAACGTCTGGGGTTAGTGATAGAAGTCAAGACCATGTCAGCTTTTAAGAATGGGTTACGTTAGGTGAGAAAGGGGGAGGGAATGGAATGAGAATAGGGTTAAAGTTATTCTTCATGGGCTAGATAATCATCAAATTCAAAGGACGAATTGTCTGTTTCCATGCTGTCAGTCGTAATGTTCCACATGATCCTCTTCCCAGGCTTCATCATCCAACCCAATTAGTATATCCTTCTACTCTTGTGTCTCACTTCTCCTTAAATGTATAAAATGAAAACTGGTGTCTGAGGAGGCCATATCCCTTATGTGCTAATTTATGTGCTTTATGCCATTCATTCTCTCATCTTCTCAACAGTCCACTGCTTTCTTCAACTTTGCTGTGCCCTGCTCTATTCATTGTTTCACCCACATTGCTGTAATCTGGACTGTGCTCCTTCAAGGAGTCATCACTAAAATGCTCTCTTTAAATCACATGTTTGCACAGAATGCATTCACTCAAGATGCACGTAGGTGTTTGAAATCATTGCTAATTTGTGACTGTGTGAGGGAAACGAAGCATCCATGCGCTATCATTGTTAGCACATTGAAATAAAAACTTTGCTGGAATGTTGGTTGTCATTGTCCTGCTTTTTAATGCTGAACAGCAATTGCTATACACCACACTCTTTGAGAATTCCTGCGCTACCTCTTCTGAACTTGCCCTGCTTATGTGATCCATGAAATTGTCAGTCTCCCATGTGCAGTAAAATGCATTCAGCTTGGTGTGTGTTGCATATTAAATTGCCAGGGCTGTCATCCAAATACACGTTTTTGAGTAATTCAAATATTTAACATTAAAACCATTCAAACAGAAGGGCATTGCAAATGTTAGCACTTTTGTGCTAAGTTGAAAGAAATCAGTTGGGCAGGTATGGCACTCTGTTGATGTGCACAACACTCTCCATCGGTAATTGTGCAAAGTACAGGCAGCGGGTGCGTTTACCTTGAGTCCACAAAGTGTGCCCCATATTTCAGATGCACAGACTGCAGCTAGTTATATGCTATGTAAGGTAGACCAAAATATCTACTTCATTGTCTTCAGAAATTTATATTTATTTGGAAATAGCCCAACAGATTGGCATTTCACAATGACTTCAAAGTCCACTATGTACACTGACTGGAATCTAATGGATAAATGATTAAATCAGAGTAATACCGGGGTAGGGGGGGAAAACAGTGCCACTGAAAAGAAATTGCCCTTGTGCCCCACAGAGGTTTGGCTGTTAGTAAACTGACTACAGAATATTGAGTTTGGTGTAGAACCCCGGAGACAAGCTATAAATGCAGCAAAACTCAGTGGAGACTGTACTGAAGTAACACTGTTGGCCATTGAAATACCATTGATGTTTCCTTCCTCTGTAGAACAGTCCGTGCTAAAAGTGACTCGACGATGTCATGTTGCTGAAACATTGTCTGCGCCTGGTGATTAAATTATCCACTGCCCTTTCTGGATATAAAGAATGATCCTTTATGAAGAGCACTTGACGCTGCCTACTCCCAGCTTATGGGGAGAAGTTGATGCAGGACAATCCAGAACTAGGAGGACACTGTCTGTAAAATAAGTTGGTAGCCCATTTAAGACAGAAATGTGGTGACATTTCCCTCAGAGAAACAAAGAAGATCGGAGTAGGGATCGGCCATTCAACTCCTATAGCCTGCTCTACCATTCAATATGATCATGGCTGATCATCCAGCTCAACACCCTAATCCCATCTTCCGCCTTATTGTTTCACCACACGAGCTATAGCTACCTCCTTTGTGAAAATACATAATATTTTGGCGCCAAACACTTTCTGTGGCAGTGACTTCCTCAGACTCACACCTCTCTGGGTGAAGAAATTTCTCCTTAGCTCAGTCCTACAAAGTTTGTCCCTTATCCTTAAACTATGATCTCGGTTCTGGACTCCCTCTTTATCAGGAGCATCCTTCCACTGTGTAAGCTGTCTAGCCCTGTGAGAATTTTATGGTGTTTTTTATTATATCCCCCCCGTATTCTTCTCAATTCCAGTGCATATAATCCTGACCAACTCAATCTGTCCTTGTACGTCAGTCCTGCCATCCCAGGAATCAATTGTTGACAACTTCTGGAATTCCCATCCTGAAAAGATGGTGGAAGCAGAGCTTTGGAATATTTTTAGGGAAGAGGTGAACAGCTTCTTGGTAAAGAAGGTGAAACCTTTATTGGACTGTACAGGATTGTGAATTTAAGGTTACTATTGGATTAGCCCATGATCTTATTGAATGGTGGTGCAGTCTTGAGAGGCTTACTGGCCTCTTCCTGCTCCTTACTTGTACGTTTGTAAACTGCTTGCTGGATTGGTGCGTCATAGCCATTTCTCTCTTCCTCCCTCTCGACGTGGTTTACAGCTGACTGCAAAAGGTGACCTCTGTGTGAAGAAGGCCTGAGCTGCTGTTAGTACTGAACAAGTCAGATCACAGGGTAAGACCTTTCCTGTTAGAATCTAACTTTGTGTTAAAAGCCCACCGTTTCAAAAAGCACAAAGAGTGAAAGGTTCATTAAACAAAGAAACAAAACATGGACTATATTACAATAGACAGAAAAGAGAGGTTGGAGAGATTTAATTGTAGACACGAGAAGAAGGTTCAAACTCACATTATCCCTTCTACCCCAGTACAATCCCTACAAGGACCAGCAACCTCAGTGAAGATCCTCCACTATTTTAACAGTAAGGCTGCTGGCTCATACTTAGGTTGATCAAGCTGTAACCAGTTTCCTTTCAGCAAATATCTGCGCAGTCAGCAGTACCTGCCCCTGGGATATCTCTCACAATTTGCAACTAAAGTTATTGTTACTTTTAAATTTTAAGGTAAATCGACCCATTTCCTCAGTTCAGCCAGCTAGCTGCCTCGCCTTTCCCCTTTAGAATAGACACACTGACTGACTTTTTGGCTTATTCTAGCTTTCTTTGTATCACTGTCCTCCCATTGCGAGAAAATAATACATTTTTTTTAATGCGCTGGACTGTATACTTCCCAGCTCTTCAAACTGAAGTTGTAAAACCTCATTAAAAGCCCTGTAAGTAAAACAGCATTCCAGACTCCTCTTTCCCATAGGTTCATGCTCACAAGTGAAAACTATGTCTTCCATGCAGCACACACACCACAAAATATAATTTGAACTTGAACTTTAAGCGTGAATATTGATCTTAATAAAGCCCTGGGTTATGTTGTAATATGTTGGAGAAGGCAATGGCACAGTGGTAATACGTCTGGCCTAATAAACCAAAGGCCTAGATTAACATTTTGAAGGTATAGGTTCAAATCCCACCTTGGCTGCTGCTGAAATCTAAATTCAGATTAGTCGTGGTGACTGCAGTGTTACAGGGATGGGATAGGTCTGGGTGGAATGCTGTTCAGAGGATGAGTGTAAACTTGATGGGCTGAATGGCCTGCTTCCACACTGTAGGGATTCTATGATTCATTTTGTATTGAGAAACTGCAATGAACAGCAATTTTAAAAAAAAATCTATGAATGTGAATGCTGCAATTAATACCTTCCCTTGGTCACTAATGAAGCTGGTGCGGGATTTTCTAGCCACTGCAGTCTGTGCGTTGAAGAAACCCCCACAAGAGAGTTAAGTAATTATAAGGCATATTATATTCTTGTAAAAAGTTATCAACTCCATCTTGAATAGCTACTGTTGTATTCCGTAATCCATCAGGAAAGTCAATCACACAACCACCAAAAACCCACTCTATACTAATGTCTCAGATAGAGTTCTAATGCATTCTGTTGTTCTGCAATGATCTTCTGATACTTGTTCTTTGTAAAATCTCAGTCTCAGTCTTTGTGCAGCTAGAGCCAACAAAAGAGTAACACTAGAGAACACATCACACAGCAGTTAGTTAGGACTAGCTTGTTGGTCTAGTGGCTGTGAACAATGCCCACATCCCATGAATGAGTAAAAACACAGTAGAAAAAAAAATCAAAACACTGTTAAGGCTTTGAACTCTGTTTTTCTGAAGCTATAAGGCAATATTGCTGCTTTTTTAGACAGGGAAATAGGTATGATCTTATGGTTATCCCATTTATGAAGTACTCAGTTATTGAAATGATTCTATTTCCTTGATTGCAGCATTGGCTGTTTGAGCATGTTTGGGTGACTCTTTATTTCACAGAACGTGTTCTGAGAATGTCGATATGGAAATTAAAACTTCTGGATTTTCAAATTCTGGGAAGAATCTCAACTGAGCACATAAAGCTCAATGCATGCATTCCTTAGAACTCTCCCTGATGTACTTTATATTTGCATTCACGCACAGATGCACAGACACCGTTTATAAAAAAAACACTGTGCATGAGAAGTAGTGATGAGGAAATACCTTGTGGTGATGGAGCTATTTCCACTTGAGTGGAGAAGGTAATAAGGAGATTTAATAGGGGGCTTCAAAACGATGACAGGTTTGGATAGGGTGAATAAGGAAAGACAATTCTGTCTGGTCGGGGAGTCAGTGACGAGTGCCATTAATCTAAAAGTGTCATTAGGCGGGATGAGGAGAGAAGTTGAGAAATATTTCTTCCTGCAGATGATTTTTCAAGCATGTAATATTTTGCCACTGGGCATAGTTAAATCCGAAACTATTGCATCCTTCCAGGGAAAGGAGGGTGCTGTTTGAAAGCAATGAATTATTTTTATTGTAACGTACATCATGGTTTTGAAACAATTGGAAATATAAAGGAATGTGTGGAGTGAGCAGGGGTTAATATTGGGCTTCCCTGGCTGAGTTGTCCCAGGAAAAGAATTACGATGCTGTTTGGGTTATGAATCTAAAGTTGTGTTTTACAAACAGATGCAATGCCAGCAACTTCTTATGCAGCAAGATCCCACAAATAGCAATAATATAGATGATAAATTACTTTTCCTTTTGATTGTAGGAGGATTATAGTGACATTGTTCATTTGTTCATTTTTTTATATCTGAGGCTGGGTGAAAAGGAAAAGCTTTAGGCTCATTCTTAAGGGGCTGCTGAACTCACTCTGGATCCAAGAAACAAGAGCTTTAATAGGTTTTCCAACATGTTGTGTCCTCTTTTTCTGCACTATGCTTAAATAGAGAGTCTTTAGCAAAGTGAAATATTCCAAGGTGCCTCACATGAATGTTAAAAAACTAATTTTGAGCCATACATGGTAAATATTGGCACTGCATCCACAAACATGCACTCCCTCCACCACCTCAGTAGCTGCAGTGTGTACTATCCACAATATGCGCTGCAGAAATTCACCAAAGATCCTTCGACAACATCTTCCAAACCCACAACCACTTCCATCCAGAAGGACAAGGGAAGCAGATATATGGGAACGTCACCACCTGCAAGTTCCCCTTCAAGCTACTCACCATCCTGATTTGGAAATATACTGTTGTTCCTTCACTGTCACTGGGTCCAAATGCTGGTGTTCCCTCCCTAACTGTGGGACAACCCACAGTTCATGCACTTCTGTGGTTCAAGAAAGCAGCTCACCACTACCTTCTCAAGGGCAGCTACGGACAGGCAATAAATGCTGGCTAGCCAGGGATGACCACATCCCACAAAACAAATTTAAAAATAATATGCAGCAGTTTGATGACTGCTCGGCTCAAAGGAACATTGAAGGAGGAGTGAAAGACAAAAAGACTCAGAAAGCAATTTCAGAATTTAGGCAATATCCAGCTGAATGTCTAAATGATTGAAATCAGGGGATCCTAAGAGTAACTGTCCCTCACTCTGAGTAATTCCGTAAACCAGAGGGTGGTGAATCTGTGGAACTCCCTGCTGCAGACGTCTGTGGGGGCCAAGTCATTGAGTATATTTAAGGTAGAGACAGATAGGTATTTGATTGGTAAAGGCATCAAGGGTTGCGGGCAGAAGGCAAGAGAATGGGGTTTGGAAAAATATCAACCAGGATCAAATGGCAGAGCAGGCTCATTGGGCTGAATGGCCTAATTTTGTTCCTATATCTGATGGTGTTATAGTCTAAGACAGAGGAGCAGAAGTAGGCCTGTCAGCCCATTGAGCACTGCCTTTTAATATGATCAGGGCACATGTAACTAGATCCCCTCAACTCCACTTTTCCAGCCTTTTCCCAATAACCCATGATTCCCTTATTTATTAAAATAGGCAACATTGTCATTCAAGATGGCAATACATTATGCTTTTGGTTCAATGTATAGGTTTTCTGATGATTACCTTTTTTAGCATTGTTAACATGATAAATTGAAACAATAAATTGCTCTGAATATGCTATTGGAAGCTTTATTATTATTATGAGGATCAGTAACTGAAAACATTTTCAAAACACTACATTTCTTCAGTTGAAGTTTGTTTTTAAAAGAAAGCCAGTCATATAATAATTTAGTTTTAAAATGATAATTCAGTTCAGTCCATTGATGGATATTCTATTTACACTTAATTTAGTATCTGTATTTTGTTCATTTTATTTTTAAAATATGCATTCACACACTTGGAATTTGCTGAGCTTGACATGCTTTTATTTCTGTTTTCCATGATCTCCCAATAGTTTGGATTTTCGGCAGTTAGTTTTGAAAAAGGTTTTCTTTATGTAAAGGAAGCTGCAGACCCCTGGTTGAGGGCTTAGGTACCTGGAGGCAAACTTGCTGTGAAATGATTACAGTCTGAGTTGCACGAGAAGCCAAATACTGGGGCGTAATTTTCCTATGTAAGGCTGGAGGATTAGAGAGTTGTCGAGGAAAATATTTTGTTTCAGCCATTCTGGAATGCAACACCTGGGACGGTAGTTGAGACAAGAAACTTTGCAACCTTTAAAAAGTACTTGGATAAGCACTTGAAATGTCACAACATTCAAAGCTATGGGCCAAGTACTGGAAAGTGGGACTAGTGTGAATTTGGAGTTAGTCATGCTTGTGCAGACTTGATGAACCAAGGAACCTTTTCTGTACGATAAGATTCTATGAGTAGACTATCACAGAGACCTCAGGGGGCTGTAGAGTTGGGCGAGGTTACAGACATGGTATTGTATTACATCTCATAGTTGTTATGAGAAGTACTTTTTGTAGGACATCTATTGTGTTGTCATTATGGCATGTGATCTGAAGGTATCAACGTCTCTGTTTCTTTCTCATTGAGTCCTCTTGCTGCAAGACACTCTGACAACCTTTTGCTTCCGAATTGCTTAGTTTGACATGCAAGTGCCTGTGATTGAAATGTATACAGATACCACGAGCTGTGGTAAAAGGCTGTTGATTCCTTCAGTCCTACATTGCTCACATCTGGGTCTTACATTAGGAAACATCAAATATTAATACATGGCTCAGGTAAAACTGACACCACTGCACCCACAGGAGATGGTGAATGCAGAACAAATCTGGATTAACAGTACTGGCCATTTATAAAGAAATGACATCCAGATCTCTCACCAGATGGTTGAGGAACCGTGGAGAGAATTCAAAGTTGCGACTAGAATTTTAAAATCAAAGCAGTGCTGGACAATTAGTACAACTGAGAATGTTGATTCGTGGTGTTGGAGAAGGTAAATGAGAATTTCTTAGTGCTGCACAGCACAGACAGACGCAATACTGCCACCCACTATGAAGATTTCATTTGTTTTCATCTCCTTTCTTCTGGTGTTGGCAAAAGCCTGAGCTGGAGACGTTGGGAGCAGCTTTTGCTAATTCTGTTTCCTTGCTCACAGTTGCAGATTTTTGTTTTCACCTCCTGTACATCTAGTTAAAATCAGCCAACCGCTGATTAAGCTGTATACCTGTTATTGCACATGTAAGACAACTACTTTCCACTTCAGTTTGTGTTGATTGCCGAAACATGTCCTATAATTAACTTGCATCACAATTTGCAGGAAACAGTTCAACAGTACCCAGTAACACCAGTCTTTCCCCATACCCTGCTGGTGCTCAATAGCTTTTCATTCTGTATAAGTAGTCTATCTATAGGAGCACTGATATATCACACTGTGTTGTTTTTTTACACTGCATTGATTATGTCAATTGCTATAAAAGGATTCCTAGAATACTTGCAGGCCCAGCAGCATCTCAGGAGCACAAAAGCTGACGTTTCGGGCCTAGACCCTTCACCCTCTCTGATGAAGGGTCTAGGCCTGAAACGTCAGCTTTTGTGCTCCTGAGATGCTGCTGGCCTGCTGTGTTCATCCAGCCTCACATTTTATTATCTTGGATTCTCCAGCATCTGCAGATCCCATTATCACTTCCTAGAATACTTGTTATGTTTTTAAAATCAATTAGGCATAAACGTTTTGGATTATCCGGAAAGCAGAAATCAGTTTTTGTTTGCAGTAGTTTAATATCTATTTTTCATTGTGGGAAACTGTCAGGACACTGTAAACAAGATAGTTTTTATTTGCTCGAGTGCAAAATCAGGAGCATTTGCCTTCACAGGCTAGCCTGCAGAATGCTGTGACCCAGTATGTTACAAATGTGCCCACACCAAACATAGAACCATGGAGCATTGGTACAGGAGTGGGCCATTTAGTCTACGAGCCTGCACTGCCGCTTCATAAATACAGGGCTTCCCTGCTTGACAGTAGATCCTTCATCAGAGAAGGGGATGGGGTGAGGAAATGGACGTGCGGCCCAAAACCAGCCCAGCCTGTCTCTGCCTCCCTAACCTGTTCTTCCTCTCACCCATCCCTTCCTCCCACCCCAAGCCGCACCTCCATTTCCTACCTACCACCTCACCCCACCTCCTTGACCTGTCCATCTTCTCTGGACTGACCAATCCCCTCCCTACCTCCCCACCTACACTCTCCTCTCCACCTATCTTCTTTTCTCTCCATCTTCGGTCCGCATCTCCCTCTCTCCCTATTTATTCCAGAACCCTCACCCCATCCCCCTCTCTGATGAAGGGTCTAGGCCCAAAACGTCAGCTTTTGTGCTCCTGAGATGCTGCTTGGCCTGCTGTGTTCATCCAGCTTCACACTTTATTATCTTGGATACTCCAGCATCTGCAGTTCCCATTATCACTGACAGTGGATCCTGCTGCTTGTTAACACAGCCCTGATCTTCCACGTTGACAGTGGGCCAATTTTTCAGCTGTTTCCTAATTTTTAAGCACTTAGACTTCTGTACAGTCACCCAGCATCAGTGGAGCTACATCTGAGCTATAACTCTGTGCAACCACCACAATAACTCATCCTGTCGAGGTTTTCCACATTACAAGGTTCCAGGGGAAACCCTGCTATAATGAAAGAGCAATGCAGATGCTGGAAATTTGAAATAAACACAGCAAATGCTGCAGAAACTGTACAGGTCTGGCAGCATCTGTGGAGAGAGAAACGGGATTAACCTTTTGAGCCGCATATAACTCTTCTTCACACCCGGACTCAACATTAACTTTGTTTCTCTCTCCATTGTGAAAACCCTGCTTCTCACCAACCTTTTCTGCCTCCCTCAAATATCATCCAGTTCAGTTTAGAATAAGAGATGCTTTGTTGGTCAAAATCCTAGAACTCCCTTCCCTAACAATACTGTACATGTAATTACCCCCAAGAACTGCAGTCGTCCATGGTACTGACTCACCATCACTTGCTTCTTGGCATTTAGGAATAGACAACAAAGATTTCCCTTGCCAGTGATCCTGGTGAAATAAAATTACCAATTTTAGTTTGATAGTCACTTTGCAAACCATGGACATTAATAGCACTTCCTTTTCAAAACTCTCTACTCACATCTTGCATATGTAGAAGAAAAATACAAATACAAGAAGTGAAACAGGAAAGTGTCATTTGGCAAAACTCACTGGGAAGATGGAAAGCAGCTAGGAATTGAAGATCATGTGCTAACTTGCAAATATTCCCTTTCTAAAAAAGGTAGTACGAAGGTGCCCATGAACACCACTGACCATGATGGCATGTGGACATGGGATGAGGACAACTTAGGATCTGATTGAAACTTACAGAATACTGACAGGCCTGGATAGAGTGGACATGGAGAAAATATTTCCACTCATAGGAGAGACTAGAACCCAAAGGCATAGCCTCAGACTGAAGGGGCTACCCTTTAGAATTGAGATGAGGCAGAATTTCTTCAACCAGAGAGTGGAGAATCTGTGGAATTCATTGCTGCAGAGGGCTGTGGAGACCAAGTTGTTGGGTATATTTAAGACAGCGATAGGTTCTTCATTGATAAGGGGATCAAGGATTATAGGAAGAAGGCAGAAGAATGGGATTAAGAAACACATCAGCCAAGATTGAATGGTGGAACAATGGTCTAATTCTGCTCCTATGTCTTATGTTCTTAGAGGCTTGAAGGAGTGAGATCCAACGTCCGGTGCTCCTCAAAGTCTCTATAATAATGTCTATCATTATCAATGTATCCAGTGAATAGCTCATATGCGACAAACCTTATCTAATTAACTGCAAGAGATTCTTCTGGTTAAGTCAGGAAATAGTTTTCCTCTATCACACTAGATTGAGCAGGCCCTGTAACTTCCAGTACCTTACAGACGATGGTGGCAGAAACTTGATCATGAGCAACAGTTCATACGGAGTAGGGAGCTGACATGTCCATACAACAGTGCACCTTCAGATTAAACAAAAAAAAATCAAAAGAACTGTGATTGGCAACGTCGCTGGTAAGAGAAAACAGAGTTAACGTTTCAAGTCCAGTGACCGTTCTTCTATTTTTGTGATCCTCAGCTTGAATTGTTTTTGCAGTGTTAATATAATCTCACCATTTGAAGTATTGGAATTTATGGTCAAGATGTTAAATATTCAAATAATACCACATCATAAATTCCAAGTAATATATTTTCCCACCTATTTTCCGATTACATACTTCTTGATTATTAAACTCATCTCTCTGCCCCTCTCCCACAGGTTTCTGAAGTTTCTAAACTTAACTCCGTATCCTGAATAACACCCCTCTTTAGTAACATACGTTTTTCACTCTAAATCGTTGCCGATGTCTGGCAAAGTGTAGGATCCAATCTTTTTTTCAGAAGCAAGATTGAAAGACTGGCTGTTATATTCGCACACTCTGAGATTGTGAAAGTCACTTTGTGCTCAGTAGTCTTTGAGATACTTTTTGTCATGTAACCACTGATGTAATTGCATTTAATTTATGCTCCTGAAGATCCAGAAGCAGGAACAAAATAAACGATCAGGTGATTTGTTTCAGGTTCTGGTTGAGGGATAGTTGTAGGCCAAAGCGCCACAAGAGTTTTTCACTCTTGGTCAAATAATGCCTTAGAATCATTTACAATCACCTCAAGGGACTGATGGATCATTAGCTTGCAGCTGATCTGAAAGCCACTTTCAATGGTGCAGAGATAATGGGAACTGCAGATGCTGGAGAATCCAAGATAACAAAGTGTGAAGCTGGATGAACACAGCAGGCCAAGCAGCATCTCAGGAGCACAAAAGCTGACGTTTCGGGCGTAGACCCTTCGTCAGGTGTTTCAATGGTGCAGAGTTTCCTCAGCACTGTCACTTGAATTAGTCTGGGTTGTATATCTAAATCTCTGAAGTAGGGCTTGATCATAACCTTCCAACTCAGGTATTAATGATACTTTCTCCTTTTTAACCTTTTAGTTAATAATCCACCTCTATTCTCAGTGGTCACTTGGAAATTCACAGAAACAAAAATTCTGAAGGTACAAAAATCTGGCGTGGCGTTGGTGGGGCCAGAGAAATGTCATTGACCTACCTAATTTGTGAAAGGTTGTGTCTGAATTTGTTGGCTAACTTAACAGGCGAAGAAGGGAAGATTCTGATCACCAACTGAGGATATGATGGGGGTCTCAAAGTGACAAGGAACAATACATGCCGAAGCTAGGATTGAAATGGAAGTGACATGGGGAATAATACTGAAAAAGTTGGACAAGGTTAATGTTTGTCTGGGAGGTTCACCCCTTGATATTTAGAGTCACTAATCTGCACCAGCAGTTGTATGACCACGGCAAAACTGGTTTTAGACTCTTCTCCTTTAATGCCCTAAAATTTCAATTCATGGAAAACAATGTGGTGATATTGAGAAAGTCATTAGACATTTATTAGGCTAATTAAGAACAAAGGATGAAATGCTTGGAAAAGTTCACATTTCCCAGTTTAAATCAAATCTCAGTGCAGTGCTGCCCACGTATTTGTGACTAATTGATGCTCTCACTTAACTTCACGCAGGATGCTAAAAGTAAATTGTAATACATCTTTAAGTTATGACTACTCAAAAAAGTTGCTCTAGGCTGTTTCAGGGATGTAATTAAAAAGTGTTAAACTCTTCAAATGTAATATTCTATGTTTATTTGAATTTTGTATGGTTTTCAGTCATTTGGTCGACAGAATAAAGTGGATGATTTTGCAATGATAATAGAAATAAAAAAGCAACATAGAAAACTTCAGCAATATTGTCTAATAAGTTACATTTCAGTGTTTGCTCTGATATTATTTTCTCAGGTTTTCAGACATCAGGAGTGCAGCTTTTCCTTTTCATTGCATTTTCCTTTTTGCCACTAGTGATCTGGCAGTAAGTGCTGGGTTTGGCATACTGGCTAATATTGTAAGGGACCATGTTTTTATTTGCTTGGAATGCAAACTTAAATGGAAGTTGGGTTGTTATGTTGTGAAATATCCAGAGAGTTTTATGACTTGAGAAAAGTCAAGTAGTGAACACTCTGTGACAGCATGATAAATAGTGCACTTTTCCCATTAAGGCAGGACACTGTTCCGAGTTAGAAGGGTCACATTCCAACGTTGAAACTTCCCAACATCCTATCAGGCCTGAGGGAGCGCTGCGCTGTCTGGAGGGCTATGAGATGTAAAATCAAGGCTCTGTCCACTACCACGGTGCAACACAAAACAAATAAGTTATATTGGGCTATACTGAAGGGGAACAGAGAAGTTCTCGGTGATGTTGTGTTCATCATTTACTCCTTATCCAAACATCACTTTCTAATTTGAAGAAAACATATGATCTTGTTATTGTCTCATTGCTGTTTCCAGGACCAGCTCACTGCAAATTTGGAGCCACATCCCTATTTCACAGTTCTCATACGAACAAAGTGAATTCATTGTAAAATACTTT
The DNA here is from genome assembly GCF_030684315.1 of Stegostoma tigrinum. NCBI lineage: Eukaryota > Metazoa > Chordata > Chondrichthyes > Orectolobiformes > Stegostomatidae > Stegostoma > Stegostoma tigrinum. Next base: position 40,462,535 of record NC_081377.1, on the reverse strand, counting down.
AGCATGTGCTGCGATCATGAAAGGCACGATGCAAGGATAGGTCAAGCTTTTTATTATTTGTAACTTAGAGGCTGTCAGTGTGTATCAGTGACACATCTTCAGTGTTATTGATCCGTGGAGAGCAATACAGTGTACAACCGTGGAGCACTTTCCATTCCAATGAGCCTCAATGCCAGAGCCCTGTTTACCAAAGCCAACACTGTCTGGCAAATTGTTAATTTACTTGCTCACTCCTACTGCGGTTTCCAATCACTTGGAGTGCCAACACTGTGGGCCTGGGTCATTATGTAGAACTAATTATCAACAAACAGCACTAGATCAGGCCATTCAGCCTCATTGACACATGATCATGCTTATGCTCTGTATGAGCCTCCAGTCACTCCTCCCCATCTTTGCCCAGGCAGCATTATCTGCCATTCTCATTCCGCTTCTCTTTGTCTTCATCCTAATAGCATCTCTGAACACTCTCCTTTCACCCTTCTTCATCTCCACCTTAATAGCATCTTCCCTCTCACTCAGTCTTCATCCTAACGGCCTTGTTCAGCATTAACCCCTTTCTCCCTCAGGTTTACCGAGCAAACTGTCAAATGCATCTATGCTCGTCAACTCAATCATTCTAAAGGAGCTTCTGAATTCCCTTTTGGATTTAATATGGGCTATCGTTTGGCCAGTCAAGTTAGTGTCTCTTGAATAGTGGAAACTTATCACCACTTTTCCTATCAAACCCTTTCACAAACTTGACGAGAAGGTGGTAATAAACGAGGGAGGAAAATGGAAAATTTCAAGCTTTTGGCCTGGCAAACTGATGCAGGTAAATTAGTTGCTTGTCTTCAGATAATGTACCAGAAATCTGAAATCTGCCTCTTCAATTATTCCTGAGCAGATAATTTTGCAAATGTACACAATACACAGTAAGCCTCACTATTAATCTGTGAAAGCTGCTTGCTGCTTAGAAATTGATATTTTTCAACCATTTCAACAAATACAAATTCTCTGCCAATTTCTAAGCAACAAATTAATGCGTTGAGCTATAAGCTTACCCTTTGAGCCTGTGCTGTTATTCAGTTCGGTTATGTCTGATCTGTGTCATAATTCCATGTACCCACTAATTTATCTGTAGCCACTTTATACCCAAACCAAAATCTACCAATCTCAAGAGTTTCACCTGCCAACCTGACCCAGCAGCTCTTTGGGATGGGGGGATAAGGGAAGTGAACAGTTTCCAAATTTGTACCATCTTTTGTGAAGAAATGTGCCTTGGCTCTTCCTGAAGAACCTGGTTCTAGTTTAAATCTTTGATCCACATTGTTCTGGATTCCCTACAGTATAAGAAACTCCCCATCCAGTTCATTACATCCTGTACTCATCCTAAACACTTCAATTAGATCACCACTTCATCTTTGACATTCAAGGACGTACAAACCTAGTCGACGTCACCTATTCTCTATAATTTAGGGTGTCACGGTGGCTCGTTGGTTAACAGTGCAGCCTCACAACACCAAGGACCTGGGTTCAATTCCAGCCTCGGGCGACTGTGTGGAGTTTGCATGTTCTCCCTGTGTCTGTGTGGGTTCGCTCTGGTTTCCTCCCATGGTCTAAAGATGTGCAGGCCACGTGGATTGACCATGCTAAATTGTGTGTAGCGTTCAGGGGTGCGTGGGTTATAGGGGGATGGGTCTGGGTGGGATGCTTCAAGGGGCAGTGTGGACTTGTTGGGCTGAAGGCCCTGTTTCCACACTGTAGGGAATGGAATCTAATTTCACCTTTAGCCTCAATATCATTCTATTGCATTTGTATTACACCCCATTTAAAGCCGGTATCAAGTCATAAACTGCATGGAGTACTTTAGCTGGAGTCTACACAGGGCCCTGTCAAGCTGTCTTGATCTTGGTATCTTTATAGCAGCCTTTGCTTGGGGTTGGACTTTTGGTCTTTTGGGGTCCATGGAGATGACTTCAAATTTTCTGCCAGTGGCTTCATGTCTCCACCGTGTGTAGAATTTAAAACAGATTTGATAGTGATCACCAAAGGTTACAGTATCCAAGCATGAAGTGTTGATATTCGAGCCCAAGTTGGTGATGGACATCTTCATAGCATTGCTGTGGTCTCTGGCCCTGCACAGGATGTGAGCCTGCCTGGCTTTGAGAGGCTTATGCTCACTGGCAAGTTGCTGTGTTTTTAAGAGGACGGAGTTCAGTCGTAGCTGCTGCATTAAGTGGTTAAACATTTGTAACTGAGAAGAGAAGTGAGAGCTGCTCTGACTGTAAACCCTCAATCTCAACAACGCTCTATCAACTGCACTGGTCTACTTTGCCAACCTCGTGCCAACTGCCTACTAACCTTGGTCAGGATGAACACTGAACATGATATGTACCTGTGCTGGTTGAACAGAATTGGGCTAGTTTCACAGAAAGTAAAACAACAAGAATAAATGCACGGCTAATTGTATAGCTGTTTTTATGTAGCAAAAATACTTTTATAGGGGATTCTAGAACTTTTTTATGACTGCAGTGGCACAATGGTTAGCACTGCTGTCTCATAGTGCCAGGGACCAGGGTTCAATTCCAACTTTGGACAACTTTATGTGTGGAGTTTGCATATTCTGTCCATGTCTGTGTGGGTTTTCTCCCACACCCCAAAGATGGGTTAGGTGGGTGAGCCATGGGAAATGTAGGGTTACAGGGATAAGTTAAGGGATTTGGATGCTGTTCAGCAGGTCTATGTACAGTTGAAAGCCCTAATGGCCTGCATCCATGCTGCAGGAATTCTATGATATGTGAGAGGAGAGATGGCATGCTACAGAAAGAAGGAAGTTACGAACCCCTGTCCTGTTTGCAATGAACTCTGCTTTGCTAAAGCAACTAGAAACAGCTATGTTTGGAATATAAATAATGCTTCTTACTCTGCTGTTTATATGCACAAATGTTCTCAAATACATTTTTTTTCTTTATTCATTCATGGGATGAGGGTGTCGCTGGCTTAGCAGCATTTATTGCAAATCCCTAATTGCCCAGAGGGCAGTTAAGAGTCAATTATATTGCTGCAGGTCTGGAGTCACATGTAGGCCAGACCAGGTAGGGATGGCAATTTCCTTCTCTAAGGGATATGAGTGAACCAGATGGGTTTTTCCGACAATCAACAATGGATTCACGGTCATCATTAGATTCTTAATACCAGATATTTTATTGAATTCAAATTCCACTATCTGCCCTGGTGGCATTTGAACCCAGGTCCCCAGAACCTTATCTGGATCTCTAGATTAACAGTCCAGCAATAATACCACTAGGCCATTGCCTCAATGTGTATATTCCGCACAAATGGACCTGAATGAACATCTGAAGTCGCAGGGAATGTGCAAAACGCAATAAAATGTTCTCGCTGTTGAAGATGGCAAAACATCAAATCAACCATTTTTTCAGGTTGTCCATAATTAATTTTGTCAGTTTCTGAAGCACAATCTCACTTATTGGTTTAAACATCTTTTATAGCCAATTAACCTTCCACTACCACTACTCCCCTCAGCACCCACCTCACTCCCTGACCCTGACTTCTGCACAGCCCCCAGTCTCACATATTTGTTTTGTGGTTGGATCCAAAGTATTGAAGTGTGATTACGATATCATCAATATACCTCAATTAAGCTGAGATAACATTCAGCCGATTTGATTCCAACAGTAATCTCCAGGGTGATTCGAAATGCTAAACAGCCTTGTATTTCAGGCCGAATACTTGCATAGTCAATACTTCCGATAGGGCAATATGATCTTGTAACATACAAATTATTGACTGCTATTGTGATTATATTCCCCTGCTTTGCTCAAGTCAGTCACTACTTGCATTATCTTTAATTCCAACTGACTTGTAGTGCCTTTTTATGTCCATGGTACATGAACAGTGAAGTAATATTGTACACTTAATTTCCTGCCCAGCTGAGTGTGAATGAATTCCTGGCACTTTGTCAAGTATAGTTTCCTTCCCTTGTTTTTATTTGGCGAATCATTCACATTCACACATTCGGAGGAGATCATCTGGAGACTAGTTGAAGGCGGATCCTTCTGCATGTGGCTTGTGAAATAGGAAAGGGAACAGGGCAAGCTGCGCAGAAAGAAAGATTGCAAACATCTTACAGTGTGAACCAAAAGGCCAAGTGGGGACTTGCAGAACTCCAGACTCGGGCACCTGAACTTTTAAACGTGGGAGTACGACTTGATAAAACTATTTTCTTTATGAAAAGAACATAGTGTTATGAACAGGGTTATTTAGAAAAGCACAGGAGCTATGTTAAATCACTGGGCATCATTGATTAGGTAACCATTAGCACATTACTTTTTTAGGTATTTTAATTTAAGAAGGATGAAGGATATCTATCTTGTGCCAAAAGTTTGTTGAAAGATCTTATATATATATATATGAACAAATGTATATTTTTACACCTTACCCTGACTCCCTAACTCTTGATGGATAAACTTGAACATCAAAAGGCAGTCAGTTAATTCACTTGGGTACGTCATACCAGATATCAGTCCTGTTCTTTTTAACTAAACCAGCACCAAATCTCCGATGTCATTAATTAAAAGACCAGTTCACAAGCACTATCTAATAACTCAAGGGAAGGCTAGGCAAGGAAGGAGGGAGAAGATTAAGTTAAAATGGAGTTGCAAGCGGTAGTAAGGCATTTGCTCCCCACCCATCTCCTATGTTGTCCACCTCTCTCTAAACGCTTCAAGCATGTTGATGTATACTGTATGCTCATTCTCTAAATACACACAAGTACAAACATAGCCACAGAAAAGAGGCAGGCAGCTAAGAATTATAATATCCCCCCATGGTCTGTTGCTTTGGCCTGTTGGTGGCTACTTAAATGATTTGGAGGAAGGCGTAGCTGGCCTGATCAGCAAGTTTGCAGATGACACTAAGATTGGTGGAGTAGCAGATAGTAAAGGGGACTGTCAGAGATTACAGCAGAATATAGATAGACTGGAGAGTTGGGCAGATAAATGGCCGATGGAATTCAATCTGGGCAAGTGCGAGGTGATGCATTTTGGAAGACCTAATTCAAGAACGAACTCTACAGTAAATGGAAAAGCCCTGGGGAAAATTGATGTTCAGAAAGATCTGGGTATTCATGTCCATTGTTCCCTGAAGTTGGCAACATAGGTCAATAGAGTGGTCAAGAGGGCATACGGCATGCTTTCCTTCATCGGATGGGGTATTGAGTACAAGAGTTGGCAGGTCATGTTGCAGTTGTATAGGACTTTGGTTCGGCCACATTTGGAGTACAATGTGTAGTTCTGGTCGCCACATTACCAAAAGGATGTGGATGCTTTGGAGAGGGTGCAGAGGAGGTTCACCAGGATGTTGCCTGGTATGGAGGGTGCTATCTATGAAGAAGGGTTGAGTAGATTAGGATTATTTTCATTAGAAATACGTAGATTGAGGGGGGACCAGATTGAGGTCTACAGAATCATGAGGTGTGTAGACAAGGTGGATAGCAAAAAGCTTTTTCCCAGAGTGGGGGACTCAATTACTAGGGGTCATGAGTTCAAAGTGAGAGGAGGTAAATTTAAGGGAGATATGCATGGAAAGTTCTTTACACAGAGGGTGGTGGGTGCCTGGAACATGTTGCCAGCGGAGATGGTAGACGCAGACACAATAGTGTCTTATAAGATGTATCTGGACGGGTACAAGGATGGGCAGGGAGCAAAGGGATACAGACCCTTAGAAAATAGACAATAGGCTTAGACAGAGGATCTTGATCAGCGCAGGCTTTGAGGGCCAAAGTGCCTGTACCTGTGCTGTAATTTTTTTGTTCTTCTTTGTTCTTGCTCTTTGTTCTCTTACTTTAGCCATGCCAATGATGAGATCCTTCAACTTGATGTCAGCCTTGCATTTTTTTTAACCACCATCATAATTTGCTGGAGTTGATGTTTAGGATTCAGCAAGACAGAGTATCCTGCACGAATGTAGCAGTTCTTGTGGCACAGCAGTAGTACCCCTGCCCCTGAGCCAGGAGTCCCAGGTTCAGGTCCCACCTACTTCGGAGGTGTTTATAACACATCTAAGCAGGTTGATTAAAAATATCTTGTATACATGAATCCCCACATTTCAATGGATGATTTATTTAAGGTGAGTAGCCAAATGACCTGGACATGGGAATTGAAAAATTAGTATCAAAATTTGCAGGTGGTAACATCAAATTGTGGGCTGTGTAAAATTTAGGTGATGAATTTCAACATATTGCTGATAGAATGGGCAGCTAAGTCATACCAGCAATTCAGTACAATGCAAGATAGGATAATATACTTACAAAGTGAGGGTATTGAAAGAAAATATGAAATATTATATGGTGCGGAGGCGAATCTGTAGTCATTGGTGTGTCAGCTAGAGTAAATAAAGGGAATCTTTTCTATTCTACACCAAACCCAGAAAGAAGCAATGTCTAGAGATAGTATTGACTCATACAAGACCTTGTTTCTGCTACAGTGACAGTATTGTATCATTTTGTAGGGAGGACAATAAAAAATGAAGAAAGGGGCCAAAGTTGGATGTTTCTCAGACATTGCAGTCTGAGTTGGGATTTTTTTTTCAATGAGCTGATGGGTGACGTGATTGAGATCTTCAGGGTTTTCATCACCATAGAACACGTACAGTGCAGAAGAAGCCATTCGGCCCATTGAGTCCGCACCAACTCTCAAGAGCATCACACCCAGACCCAGCCCCTACCATATCCCCTAACTCCACATTTCCAATGGCTAATCCACCTAGCCCACACGTCCCTAAACACCATGAACAATTTCAGCATGGCCAATCCTCATAACATGCACAGCTTTTCACTGTGGGACGGCACAGAATTTGCAACACAGGTACGGGCCATTCAGTCTAACAGATTCATGCTGAAGTTTATATTCCATAAGAGTTTGCTCTCAATCAAAGCATATTCCTCCATATTTTTCTCCCTCGTGTCTTCCTCTGGCTTCTCCTCCAGCTCGCACAGAATAAAAATGGTGACAAATTGGGATTGGGATTGCGAGGGAGATTTCTTTGACTTGAGTTGATCATGTTACCACAAGCCGTTGCTGTAGCAGAGACTGTGCATACTCTGAAAAGGAATTTAATTGACCACTTGAATGTAGAATTTATTGTCATGTGTACTTTGACAACAGAAACACAATGGAAAGTGTTATAAGTCGCCGTACCTTGGTGCCCGCATTAATGATAGAAGTCATAAGTAAATTCATAAGTAACAAAAAGAGTAAGTTTAAGACAAAAGCACATTAAACTGCACTTGATGGCTCCTGGTTTCGGAGGAGAGACAAAACACGCAGATCATTGACCCATGACAAGAACACCACACCAGGACGAAATCAATATGCCAAGCTATCGTAAAAACTAGGCCAAGGACCTGTGTTAAAGAAAACAGCTGCCAGGACAAGACTACCTCCCTGGACAATAAAAAAAACCACACTGCACTGTCAGAATGCTGGGCCAAAAGCATCTGCCGGAGAAAACACCACTGGGAGAAGACCACTGATCTGAATGTAGACACCGTGCCAGGCCATTGGAGCACTGGGCCAGAAGCGTTCGCTGGAGGTTAAGATGGACTGCCGAGAGAACGTCAACAAACACAGGGACAAAACCACTGCACCACTGGGCTGCGACCACCACGCTGGGAAAAAAAACCACCAGTCCGAACACGCGGAAGACACGCTGTCGCTGAATAAGCTATTAAATGAAGCTAAGATGAATTTGGATGTTTTAATATTAACTTTACTAATCGGAAACGTTATAAACAGAGAAAGAAGAAGAAAGAAAATGGTAAAAGTGAAAGGAGTAGATGAGGTATGGGCTCCTGTACTGAGGAGCCTGCACATTGCACTGCTTCTCTGCCACTGCCATCTTGGAACCTCCTGGAATTTGAATCATATGAAAAGTTTTGGAGATTTTGCTGCAGCTTTGATCATGAGAATGACTTGTCTTAGTGCTGGCAAATGGCCAGATTTAGGGATGCACCCTTTTGTCAATCAGTGATGGGGGCATTTCCAGTATAACTGTAACATAGAAAATTGTTACTTTCCAGATACAGTATATACTAAAGTCAAAAAATGGCAAAGCAACAGAAATAGAAGCATCTCAGCACATTTTTCAACATGAACTGTATTTTTTCTGACTCTTCACTCATTTGTCACAACATGACCAAAGAAATAGAAGTACATTTTTCCTAACACCCTTAGAATCATATTTGTTGTCTTAATTCTGTGCTTGGTAGAGGAGTTAAGGCAGATAATCCTTTCAGTGCATTGCAAGGCATCAGAGAATTCAGACATACCCAGTCCTCTGCATTGACCTTGTTTTCCTCCAGAAAAGGGAATTATCACATTGCAGATAGATATGGATTTCAAGGTTTCTGCAGTATTCTCCTCTCAGTAGACTGGTTAAAGTTAAAAGCTCTGAGGGAGGAACAAGGGGACATCTGTGAAAGCATCTTAATATATAGAGAAAGATCAATATCGAGGACTGAGCTGCTGCGAAAAATTCCAGCTCTGTTTTGCTGTCATAATCTGAAACTATTTATGGCAAACATTTTTCTCATGTTATGCTTGACTCAGGACAAGTTAATTGGCAAACAGTCTTGATGTGTTGTACTTCTTCTCAGTCAGAGCATTCGCCTGTTAATCAGCTGTAATCTTCATACCATAGCTCATTCATTTACTGAGAAATGATGGCTACAGAAGCTAATTTTTAGATGGGTCTCTGCCAAAAATCAAAGATGTTATGTCTTTGAGAAAGCTTGAAGTGGTTTTGTCCTTCTCCAACAGAAACTTTCTAACAACTTAGAACAGTTTTTTCTCATCATGTCCCCAGATAAAAGCAAAATATTGCAGGCACTGGAAGTCTGAAACAAACAAAATGCTGGAGAAACTCAGCAGGTCTGGCAGCTTCTGTGGAGAGAGAAACAGAGGTAATATTTTGAGTCTGGTATGACTTCTTATTTTTAAGAAGTGCATGTTGGACTTGTAACTTTATCCATATTTGTCTCTCCACAGATATTGCCAGATTTGCTGAGTTTCTCTTGCATTCCATAACAAATTGGATTGCATCCTTGGAGTTTTCACCATTTAGTAATGTTTCAAGTGAAATTTGATGAAGAACATTTCTAAACATTGTTTTGAAAATATCCCCATCCCACCCCCACTTTCCCAATGGTAGATTCTCCATGGTCAAAGATGTAGTGCAGTTGGTCACGGCAGAATTGGCAGAGACCATTATTTTGGATGTTGCCATGACCTTGAGCCAGTTTATCACTGTCCCAGATATTAACATGCCTCTGAATGTGAAGGGGCACAGCAGACATTCACAAGAAAGTTCCTATAGGGAAGCTAGATGTTATATACCTGAATAAACTGGAAATACCTGGACCCAGGTTTCTTCAGCCTAGAAAGGAGAATGCCAACAGGTGATTGGACAAAAATGTTGAAAATCTTGAAGAGTTTAGATAGAATTAGTAAGTAAAACTGATTTAGATATCTGAAGAGTCAAGGACCAAAGCACACAAGTAGAAAATGATTGGCAAGACAGCCTGAAATGTTACAAGAAAACATTCTTCGATACATATATAGACAGGATCCACTGCTTGATGTTCAAAAGAGAATTAGATCAATACTTAAAGTAGAAATGAATTGCAGCATACACAGAACAATGGGGTTAATTGAAATGAGGGGGGTCAGTGCAAACTTGAACGGGCTGAATGGGGTACTTCTGCTCTGCACTGCTGTATTTCACGTTGTTGGGATGATCAAATGTTGCTTTCCAGCATTGCCAACCTTCACCGAATGCTAGTGTCATCCATCAGGAACTGTGTGTGGTCAATGTCAGTGGCACTGCAGAGGAGTGGGACTGCCACACATTCCCTGCTCCTGGCTCTCGTGCGAACCAAGAACCTCAAAGGTTTGCTCAGGCAGTTCACAGACAGAAGGAAGCTATTCAGACTAGTGTGTCTGCACTGGCTGTCTGCGAGTACAGTGTACTGTAGTGCCATCTCCCAACCTACTCCTTGTGACCCTGAACATTCTTCTTCATAATCCAATTTCCTCTTTATTGCCTCAGTTAAAGCTGCCTCCACCTTGTTGTCAGGCAGCTTGTTCCAGAAGCTAACCACATTCCCTGATGTATTCTTGATAAGGAAGGGGTTAGCAGTTATTGGCAGAAGGCAGAAATGTAGAGTTGAGGTTACAATCAGATCAGCTATGTTCTTATTTAAATGGGGCCAAATGGTGTATTCCTAACATAGCATTTTGTCAAAGAGTAAAAAAAAAATCCTTGTGCAGCTTCTGTAATCCCTCCACATCTTTGCAGGAACCTGGAACTGAACACAATATATTCCACTTGAGGCTGAGACTAGGCACTGAATGTGTTTATAACATAATCTCATTGCTGTTGTATCTTCTGGTGATGGAGTAAGGCTTTGAGACTGGGGGTCTTCCATTCCATCCACTTTTCTGTTCTAGTTTTTTTTTCTCTTTTGTTCTCGTTTTTCTACTGCTCTTTTTTATTTTCTTTACCTCTTGATGAAGAGCTCAGTTGTGGTGATGTCGAGGGCACCCAGCATGTACTCGAAGGGTCCCAGCGTGAACTTGTGGTGGCGGTGTTGGAGGTGAGTTTGGGCACAGTTACAAACCCTTGTGGTGTTGGCGAGGTGGGCCCAAATTGGAACTCAGGGCGGTGTCAGAGGTAGGTTTGGACCAGTGCGGTGCCCGGCAGCTTTCTTGGGGTGTGCATTGGTGAGGTCCAGTGAGGACTCAAGGTGGCGAGGGCACCAGTGGAGGTAAGATGGCATCAAATAGTGACAACCTTTATTCCAGAGGCAGTAGCACAATGAAGAGGACCCATGCCTGACCACAGGGCCCGTAGCCCATGACAGTGCACTTATCCAGAAGGGATGTAAAGTTGAATGCTTTTTCCTTATTTAATTATTCTTCTGCCTTTGCATTCTATATTTTGATTTAATTTTCTGTGTTTTAAGATGCCACTGGAGAGTGGCAACATTATACAACCCTTTTCCTCTGTATTTTATAACAAAATATTATGACATTAAATAAATAAATCAAATCAAATCAAATCAAACCCAACGTACTTGACTCATGAAAGACAGAGCCCCAATTTATATTCTTGCCCCTCTTGGATATTGCGGAATGCTAACTGAGACAATGGATGAGAAATCCTGGGAGAGAACATTACCTTGTAACCGAGGGAAGAGATTGCAGCGAACTGAGCCAATAAAATCACAATGCTGTCCAGTGATAGACAACAAAGGCAGTGCAGACTGAGAAACTGATACGACTTGTTAAAGGAAGAAAATTCACCCTGTGTTTGTAAATAATTTCTTTGGGTCACGAGATAGTACCCACGAGATAATTGTTTTTCCATTCATAATAGTGACAATTAAATTGATGTTACTCAAGAGTATGGTCATGCACATATTATAAATCATACTTCTGAATATGGTAAGATAATTCATAATATACTCATAAGTCACTTTTTCTTTCTCCTTTGTGATTACAGGAGTCGTACCTGCTCTGCCATGAGTTATATAAGCTCTCTCAACCATTAATAAATCAATAGTGTTCACTTGCCCTGACCACAGACAAAAACAACAAATACCCTGGACTGACCTATCTGCTTGCTACCTTCCCACCTATACTCTCCTCTCCACCTATCTTCTCCTCTGTCCATCTTCAGTCTGCCTCCCTGTCTCTCCCTATTTATTTCAGAATCCTTTCCCCATCCCCCTTTTCTGATGAAGGCTCTAGGCCCGAAATGCCAGCTTTTGTGCTCCTTAAGATGCTGCTGGGCCTGCTGTGTTCGTCCAGCTTCACACTTTGTTGTCTCAGATATTCTCTTCTCTTTTCTCACTTTCTCTCTGTGTCTGCCTATATGTATATCCAAGTCTAATGTTATGTAAATACATATATACTCACTAATATTTACATATTTATAGTTGCTTATTGCTCAGAAGGGAGACTTATTTGATCTTATAGATAACAGGACAAACTCAAAGATTTCAAATTTTCACCAAACTTTGTACTACAGGACAGAAGGACGCTGATTGGTTGGGAGCTCTGATTTTTTGCAAATTAGCATCCATTCCTCCTGTGACACCATCCATGATTACCATCCGTCAGTAAGTCCTGGTCCAGTGACAGGACAGGTCCACTGAAGGTCATGGCTTTGTGGTATACTAGTACACAGTCATAAAAGGACAGACTGGTGGGCAGAGCGGGTGGGGTGGCCCTGTTGGTGAGGAATGATATTCAGTCCCTTGCGAGGGGGGACACAGTGTGAGGAGATATTGAGTCAGTATGGATACAGCTGAGAAATTCCAAGGGTAGAAAGACCCTAATGGGAGTTATCTACAGGCCCCCAAACAGTAGTCTGGGTGTAGGGTGCAAGTTGAATCAAGAGTTGAAATTGGCCTGTCACAAAGGTATCACTACAGTTGTTATGGGAGATTTCAACATGCAGGTAGACTGGGAGAATCAGGATGGTCCTGGACCCCGAGAAAGGGAGTTTGTGGAGTGCCTCCGAGATGGATTCTTAGAACAGCTTGTACTGGAGCCTACCACGGAGGAGGCAATTCTGGATCTGGTGTTGTGCAATGAACCGGATTTGATCAGGGACCTCAAAGTAAAGGAACCATTAGGAGGTAGTGACCATAATACGATAAGTTTTAATCTGCAATTTGAGAGGGAGAAGGGAGAATCGGATGTGTCAGTATTTCAGTTGAATAAAGGGAACTATGGAGCTATGAGGGAGGAGCTGGCCAAAGTTCAATGGTGCAATACCCTGGCAGGGATGTCAGTGGAACAACAATGGCAGGTATTTCTGGATATAATGCAGAAGGTGCAGGATCAGTTCATACCAAAGAGGAAGAAAGATCCTACGGGGAGACAGGAGCAGCCGTGGCTGACGAGGGAAGTTAAGGACTGTATAAAGATAAAAGAGAAGTATAACATAGCAAAGATGAGTGGGAAGCCAGAGGATTGGGAAGCTTTTAAAGAGCAGCAGAGGATAACTAAAAAGGCAATACACAGCGAAAAAATGAGCTATGAAGGCAAACTGGCCAAAAATATAAAGGAGGATAGTAAAAGCTTTTTTAGGTATGTGAAAAGGAAAAAAATGGTTAAGACTAAAATTGGGCCCTTGAAGTCAGAAACGGGTGAATTTATTATGGGGAACAAGGAAATGGCAGAAGAGTTGAACAGGTACTTTGGATCTGTCTTCACTAGGGAAGACACAAGCAATCTCCTAGATGCAATAGTGGCTGAAGGACCGAGGGTAATGGACGAACTGAAGGGTATTTATATTAGGCAGGAAATGGTGTTGGATAGACTGTTAGGACTGAAGGCTGATAAATCCCCGGGACCTGATGGTCTGCATCCCAGGGTACTTAAGGAGGTAGCTGTAGAAATTGTGGACGCGTTGGTAATTATTTTCCAAGGTTCTATAGATTCTGGATCAGTTCCTGCAGATTGGAGGGTGGCTAATGTTGTCCCACTTTTCAAGAAAGGAGGGAGAGAGAAAACAGGAAATTACAGACCGGTTAGCCTGACGTCAGTGGTGGAAAAGATGCTGGAGTCAATTAAAAAAGATGAAATTACGACTCATTTGGATAGCAGTAACAGAATAGGTCAGAGTCAGCATGGATTTACAAAGGGGAAATCGTGCTTGCCTAATCTTCTGGAATTTTTTGAGGATGTATCTATGAAGATGGATAAGGGAGAACCAGTGGATGTAGTGTACCTGGACTTTCAGAAAGCTTTTGATAAATTCCCACATAGGAGATTGGTGAACAAAATTAGGGCACATGGCATTGGGGGCAAAATACTGAATTGGATTGAAAATTGGCTGGCTGACAGGAAGCAAAGAGTAGTGATAAACGGGTCCCTTTCGGAATGGCAGGCAGTGACCAGTGGGGTACCACAAGGTTCAGTGCTGGGACCGCAGCTGTTTACAATATATATTAATGATATAGAAGAAGGCATTAAAAATAATATTAGCAAATTTGCTGATGACACAAAGTTGGGTGGCAGTGTGAAATGTGAAGATGATGTTATGAGAATACAGGGTGACTTGGACAGGCTAGGTGAATGGACGGATGCATGGCAGATGCAGTTTAATGTGGATAAATGTGGGGTTATACACTTTGGTGGCAAGAACAGGAAGGCAGATTACTATCTCAATGGAGTCAAGTTAGGTAAAGGGGAAGCACAACGAGATCTAGGTGTTCCTGTACATCAGTCAATGAAAGCAAGCATGCAGGTACAGCAGACAGTGAAGAAAGCTAATAGTATGCTGGCCTTCATCACAAGAGGAATTGAGTAGAGGAGCAAAGAGGTCCTTCTACAACTGTATAGGGCCCTGGTGAGACTGCACCTGGAGTATTGTGTGCAGTTTTGGTCTCTAAATTTGAGGAAGGACATTCTTGCTATTGAGGGAGTGCAGCGTAGGTTCACGAGGTCAATTCCCGGAATGGCGGGATTATCATATGTTTAAAGATTGGAGCAACTGGGCTTGTATACACTTGAGTTGAGGAGGATGAGAGGGGATCTGATTGAGGTGTATAAGATTATTAAGGGTTTGGACACTCTGGAGGCAGGAAGCATGTTTCCGCTGATGGGTGAGCCCAGAACCAGAGGACACAGTTTAAAAATAAGGGGTAGGCTCTTTAGAACAGAGTTGAGGAGAAACGTCTTCACCCAGAGAGTGGTGGATATATGGAATGCTCTGCCCCAGAAGGCAGTGGGGGCCAACTCTCTGGATACTTTTAAGAAAGAGATAGACAGAGTTCTTAAAGATAGAGGAATCAACGGTTATGGGGATAAGGCAGGAACAGGATACTGATTGTGGATGATCAGCCATGATCATAATGAATGGGGGTGCTGGCTTGAAGGGCCGAATGTCCTACTCCAGCACCTATTGTCTGTTGTCTATATTCTATTTTTATATAGAATCCCTACAGTGCAGAAAGAGGCCATTAGGCCCAATGAGTCTCCACTGACCCTTCAAAGACCATCCCACCCAGATCCAGGCTCCCACCCTATGCCCATGTCCCAGCATTTCTGACAGATAATCCACCTAGCCTGCACATCCCTCGACACTATGGGCAATTTAGCATGGCCAATCCACCCTAACCTGCAGATGACTGCATGCTGGCTCAGTGGTTAGCACTGCAGCCTCACAGCGCCAGGAACCTGGGTTCACTTCCTGTACCACAAATATCTACACATCTTTGAGCTGTGGGAAGAAACCGGAGCACCCACAGGAAACCCATGTGGACACAGGGAGAGCATGCAAACTCCACACAGACAGTCACCCAAGGCTGAAATTGAACCTGGGTACCTGGCGTTGTAAGCCAGCAGTGCTAACCAGTGAGCCACCTGTTATTGGGAAAATGTTCTTTTTTAATTAAGTAATTTAGGAAAGGAATATAGGCTTAAACAAAGCCAATATGGTTTTGCAAAAGGAAACCATGGTTGAAAAATTTCTTTGAGGATCTAACAAGCAGTTTTGATAAAGGGGAACTGGTAAATCTTCTTTGTTTAGATTTCAAGAAGACATTTGACAAAAGGATATTGTACAAAATCAGAGCTCACAGTATTGGGGATAATGTGTTGACATGGATTGTGGATTACATAATGCATAAAAGACAGAGTTGGGATTAGCAGGTCTCTTTTGGGTTGGAAATACGCGAGTAGAGAGCCACAAGTATCAGTCCTGGGGCCTCATGTATTTAACCATCCGTCTGAATGACTGGCAGAATGGGGGCCACAGTGTAACGGATCCAAATTTACTGATGATACAAAATGTATTGAGAGGGCATGTTGTGCTGGGGACATAGAAATCTGAAAGGAGGTATTGATCGGTTGAGAGTCTGGGCAGAAGCCTGTCAAATGAAGTTTAATAAGGAAAGTGTGAGGCCATGCACTTTAGTGGGAGGAACCGTTTGACAAACTATTATTGAAATGGAGAGAAGCTCCAGAAGTGTGTGACAGAGAGGGACCTGGCCTCTCTTCTGCATGAAATCCAAAACATTAGTGTGCAGGTGCAGTAAACAATAAGGAAGGAGTGTGGAATTTTGGCTTTTCTGCTTGCGGGCTGGATTTTAAAAATAGGGAAGGCTTGTGACAACTGTATGGTGTTGGTGAGGCTGCGCTGGGAGTACTGTAGAGTCCCTACAGTGTGGAAATAGGCCCTTTGGCCCAACAAGTCCACACCTACCCACAGAGCATCCCATCCAGACCCATCCCCCTATAACCCACCTAATCTACATATGAACACTACGGGCAATTTAGCGTGGCCAATCCACCTAACCTGCACATCTTTGGACAATGAGAAGAAACCAGAGCACCTGGAGGAAACCCATGCAGACGCAGGGAGAACGTGCAAACTCCGCACAGACAGTCGCCTGAGGGTGGAATTGAACCGGGTCCCTGGTGCTGATGTGCAGCAGTGCTAAGCACTAAGCCACTGTGCCGCCCTAATAGATTAGCAGATTCGGGGCGGTAATGGTTAGTACTGCTGACCCACAGCACCAGGGAGCCAGTTCGATTCCACCCTCAGGCGACTGTCTGTGCGGAGTTTGCACGTTCTCCCCGCGTCTGTATGGATTTCCTCCGAGTACTCCAGTTTCCTCCCACAGTCGAAAGATGTGCAGGTTAGGTGGATTAGACATGCTAAATTTGCCCGTAGTGTTCAGCGATGTGTGAATTAGGAGAGTTATCGGGGGATGCATCTTGGAGGGATGCTCTGAGGGTCGGTGTGGACTTGTTGGGCCGAAGGGCCTTTTTCGACATTGTAGGGATTCTACGATCTGTGAATAGTTCTTCCTATCTCTACCGGCACAGGAAGCTGTTCACAAGAGACTCCTGGGATGAAGGGGTCGACTTATCAATAACAACTAAAGAGGCTAGGTCTTCATTCATTAGAGTTTAGAAGAATATGGGGTGATCTTATTAAAACATACAAGATTCTGAGGGTAGATATTGAGAAGATGTTTCCACTAGGGATGGAGGCTTGAACCAGAGGATGTGATTCCAGAATAAGGAACAGACATTTAAAACTGAGATGCTTAAAACTCTCAGTCCTGAGCTTTCTTTCTTAGAACTTGACGCGGTGCCTTCTGATGGAGCAGCCTGCATTTCCTCTGAGGCTCTGACCATTCCCCTGACCACCTGTAAGACACCAAGGAGAGAAGGAGTCATGGCCAGTGGTTGAAGTGCTGTGCAATGCATGACATTGACGGTGGGTTTAATGTAGAGTTACATTGAAATGAAAAGTGGTACTTACTTGGTTGGGGGGACTTGGATGTCATAGCATGTCAATAGGAGCAGTCCCGATTCTGTAGTGGGTGAGGAGCCTGGTGTCTGGCACCCCTCCACCCAGCTTGCCTCTTTCCACTCTGTAACAGGCTGATTTCTCCTGGATTGTGAACCAGGGAGGGATTGACAGAGATGAAAGCAGTACAACTGTTAGTGCTGATGCAAGTCGTTGAAAGGTGGCAAATGTGCCCTGGGCAAGTGAGGAGGTAGCACAGAGGGCATGCAGGGTTAGTGTTGTGGGAAGTTGGAGATCAAGAATGAGTGAGGGAGCAGGCAGACAGCAGTGAGAGTGGTAGAGCATGAAGTTTGGAGGGGGGAGAGGTGTTGTTCGATAGATAAGTTGAGTATAAGAGCGTGGAACATAAGAGTATGCTACTTACTTTGGTGGAATAGAGAAGGTAATTGTAGCACGGCTGGCCATTCATCCAGACAAAAGATATGGCACTGACTCAGATGGTGACCTCAGTCCAGGTTGCCAGGGTCTGGTGGTGTGGTGTCCTCTCCCAGTCCTCTAGGAAGAAAACCAATCTCCACCAGACTAATCTGCCTGCCAGAGCATCAAGGTCCCTGTTGGAAAATCACAGCATCATCTTCCCCTTCTCAGGCATCTTCAGAAGGACTGTCCTCAAACCCACAGGTTACCTCTAGAATGCCTTTGTTCATCCAGGTACCAGATTGAGCGGGTATCAGTGATACCAGTGTTTTGGTGGATACCCAATGAGTAGCAAGTTATTCTGGGAATGACGAATTGTAGAATGGGTCTAGAATCAGGCGAGAAGGGCAGTTTAGAATTAATGAGACGGGTTTTATGAGATACGCGAAATGATCTGATTTGGCCTCACGAAGAGAAACTCAACAAACCTGACATTTTACCAAAAGAAATGTAAGATTCAGCCCAATGGATCCTTTTTGAGGATTGCAAATGTCAATATAATGGATCAACTGTTTGTTATATATTATGGATTCATTTCTACCATCATTTGATTTGAATAATAATCTTTGTTGCACTACCAGTTTGTAAATATGAATATCTGTGTTCCCTTCAGTCAGCTTGCCTTATGGAGAGAGAGAGAGAGAGAGAGAGAGAGAGAGAGAGAGAGAGAGAGCAAGAACAGATGAGCAAAGTCCAAAAATATGTTTTAAAAAGAGCTGTTCAATAAATCTAAAGCTTTCTCCAGATGATTGTCAAGTAATGGAAGCGAAATGACACCTTTGGCTATTAACTGTTGACCAATTACCCTGGTCAAATAGAAAAAAGAATTGGGTGAGCTTAAAAAATATCTACTGGCTCATAACGCACACCTGATTTATGGGCCTGAAGATCACTGTTGAACGCTAAAATGGATTGAAGTGTCATTTGTACACTGCATTCAGGATTAGTTTATTAAATGAGTTGTTAGGTTTCGTACAGGTGATGCAAAGCCACCCTTCAGTCAATACATCGTCAGTGCTTACACTCTCACAATGAAGCCAGTAATTGCTTATTACTTATATAAAAGTTATATCCTGAATGAATTAAACACAAACCAAAGTTTACTTATTGGTTTGTGTGCTTACTGACTTTAGAGACCAGACCAGGAAAGTGCACGAGTGTGTGATAACACAGTGTAGAGCCGGAGGAACACAGCAGGACTGGCAGCATCAGAGGAGCAGGACAGCTGACATTTCAGTTCGGGACCCTTACCCGAAACGTTAACTTTCCTCTGATGCTGCCAGGCCTGCTGTGTTCCTCCGGCTCCACACTGTGTAATCTCAGACTCCAGCATTGGCAGTTCTGACTATCTCTTCATGAGTGTGTGAGCCTTGGATGAAGAGAAGACTGTGCTTGGCTGTGATTCCTCTTCACTGATACCGGCTGGGCCTGACTCACACGGGAACTAGAGTCAGTAGTTGATGACCCAAATGGCATCATGACCCAGAGAACACTGGTACCCAGGTCTCAACGGGATAGACCATATCAATAATAAATTGGTACATTTAAGGGAAAGCTAAATAAGCATGACAGCAAAAGGGTCATACTGATGCTGATAGGGTTAGATTATGAAGAGTGGGAGGTGGCTGTCATAGGGTCATACAGCTCAGAAATAGACTCTTCTGTACAACCAGTCCATTCCTGATATAATCCCAAACTAAGATAGTCCCACCTACCTCCTCCTTGCCCATATTCCCCCAAACATTTCCTATTCATGGATTCTTCTAAATGCCTTTTAAACATTGCAATTGCACCCACATCCACCACTTCCACAGGAAGTTCATTCCACCCGTAAACCACCCCCGTGTAAAAAATATTTGCTTCTAATGTCTTTTTTAAATCTGTCTCCTGTCACCTGAAAAATGTGCCCCCTACTCTTGAAAATCCCCATCTTAGTGAAAAGATAACTACCATCAACCCTACCTATGGAGGATAACCACCAGCAATAGACTGTTTGAGCTGAACAGTCCGTTTCTCTTCTGCACCTTGAAAATAATCATATCCTATAAGCATGGTAATCATCTGGGCTTTTGGATTGCATGACCCCAGATCATGTCAGGAGTTACACTTAGTTGTGTAGTTAGCAGCTCAATTTCAACTTTCAGCTCCAAGAAATACAGTTGATACTATATTTACATAGAATGTACAACACAGAAACAGCCCATGTGGTCCAACTAGTCCAGAGAAGTATTCATGTTCCAACACTAGCTTATTCCTATTAAGGTGATAAAGCCATAGACTTATGCTACACGCAAACAGGTCCTTCAGTCCAATTTATCCATCCCAACCGGATATCCATAAGACCATAATACACAGGTATAGAAATTAGGCCATTCAGCCCATTCAGTCTGCTCTGCCATTCAATCATGGTTCATAAGTTTCTCAACCCAATTCTCTCAATTTATCCTTGTAACCCTTGATTCCCCTTTAAAATCAAGAAACTATCTATCTCTGTCTTAAAAATACTCAATGACCTGGCCTCCACAGCCTTCGGTGGCAGTGAGTTCCATAGATTCACCACTCTCTGGCTAAAGAATTTTCTCGATCTTCATTCTAAAAGGTCTTCCCTTTGCTCTAAGTAAAGCAACCAAGTAAACTTAATCCTAAATTAATCTTGTCCCATTTGCCAGCATTTGGCCCATATTCTTCCAAATGGCCATCCAGATGTCTTCTATTCAAATGGCCATCCAGATGTCTTTGAAATGTTGTAATTGTACCAGCCTCCACCACTTCCTCTGGCCGCTCATTCCATACGTGCATCACCTTCTGTGTCAAAAAGTTGCTCCTTAGGTCCCTTTTAGGTATTTCTCTCTCACCTTACAACTGTGCCTTCTAGCTTTGGACACCCCTATCCTGGAGAAAAGACCTTGGCCATTCACCCTATCATGCTCCTCATGATTTTATAAACTTCTATAAGGTCACTCCTCAGCTTACGATGCTCCAGGGAAAATAGCCCCAGTCTATTCAGCCTCTTCCTATTGCTGAAAGCCTCCCTAATGCTGGCAACATCCTTGTAAATCTGTTCTGAACCCTTTCATGTTTTACAACAGCTTTCCTATAGCAGGGAGAGCAGAACTGAATGCAGTGTTCCAAAAGTGGCCTCACCAATGTCCTGTACAGCCACAACATGACCTCCCAACCGCTGTATACAATGCACTGACCAATAAAGGCAAGCATACCAAACGTCTTCTTCATTAGCCTGTCTACCTACAGCCCCACTTTCAAGCAACTATGAACCTGCACTACAAGATCGCTTTGTTAAGCAACACTCCCCAGGAACTTATATAAGTCCTGCCCCAATTTGATCTTCACCTAACCTTATCAGCATAGTCAACTAATTTCTTCAGTGTGTTGATTTAGTTTCCCGAAATGTGTTTTTTTTTGGTTGTAAATCCATGCTGAAATCATGAGGCAAT
The DNA here is from genome assembly GCF_030684315.1 of Stegostoma tigrinum. Lineage (NCBI taxonomy): Eukaryota > Metazoa > Chordata > Chondrichthyes > Orectolobiformes > Stegostomatidae > Stegostoma > Stegostoma tigrinum. Next base: position 40,441,272 of record NC_081377.1, on the reverse strand, counting down.
AATGGAGGCATCACCAAGTTTAGAGAGAACAGTTTTATAGTTATTGTCGTAGTCATAGAACTTTGAAAAGTTACAGAGATTTTGAAACAAAGTTTCAGCTGACACATTAGTGTGTTACAGAAGAGGCACTGTGTTATAGACAATGCTTTATCTAATGATTGAGGTGGGATTAAGCTGAGATCTTCAGTGATTTGGGTGAATGTGTCCTGGCATTATTTAAATGTGTCACCAAGCTCTGCTGGTGTATTTATTAATGTTTTCAAGGGGACGGTATATGGTGGTATGTGGTAATATTACTGGAAAAGTAATCTGCTAATATCCCAGGCACATTATTTCAAATCTCACTGTGACAGCTGAAGAAATTGAAACTCACATAATTCATAAGATGACATAAAGTGATCGTCTCAGTAACGTTGATGAAATTACTGGATTGTCCTTTCAAAAAAAATTAGGTCAGCCTAAAAAAGGACGTTTGCCATTTTCATCCAATCCCGCTGACCTGACTCTAGCACTATGGTTTGCTTCTTAATTATTCTGCAAAATGATCCAGCAAACCATTTTATTGTTACCACCTCCTAGGTGAGGCAAGCAATTATATTTGGGTGAAGACCCTTTATAAGTTCAGCTTCAATGATTTCCCTCAATCGGACAAACTCCAAAGCTGTGGGAACTTTGCATTTGTATGATAGCTTTAAAGCAGCAAACCTCTAAGGTGCTTCATAAGGGACAATGAGGAGAGGAGGACAAATGCTGAGCTGTAGTGGCTGTGATCATGAAAGATGACAGAATGCTTACCTACAAAAGAATTTTAAACAATGTTTTGAAAATGTAGTAAAGAGAAGATATGAGATATGGAGTTTAAAGTCAGAAAGTTCAGGATGAAAGAATGCAAAATGTGGAAGAGGATGTGTTAAGTTAGTGCAGGGATTTGATGACCAGGATCTTGAATTCAATAATTGTGTTCAGTTCTGGTCACTTCTTTGTAGGAAGGATGTGGAAGCTTTAGAGAGGGTGCAGACGAGATTTACCAGGATGCTGCCTGGACTGGAGGGCAGATCTTATGAGGACTGCGTGAGGGAGCTGGGGCTTTTTTCATTGGTGTGAAGAAGGATGAGAGGTGACTTGAGAGAGAGATAATGGGAACTGCAGATGCTGGAGAATCCAAGACAACAAAATGTGAGGCTGGATGAACACAGCAGGCCAAGCAGCATCTCAGGAGCACAAAAGCTGACGTTTCGGGCCTAGACCCTTCATCAGAGAGGGGGATGGGGTGAGGGTTCTGGAATAAATAGGGAGAGAGGGGGAGGCGGACCGAAGATGGAGAGAAAAGAAGATAGGTGGAGAGAGTATAGGTGGGGAGGTAGGGAGGGGATAGGTCAGTCCAGGGAAGACGGCAAGAGAGTTGCAATGGGAGAGAGATTCCCTGAGGTTGGTCCGGAGGGAGGAGGGTAACTTCTTCAGGTTAGGCATCCCTGGAAGAGGCTTCGCAGTGAGGTTAAAATAGTACCAGAGAGGTGACTTGATACAGGTTTACAAGATGATGAGGCATAGGTAGAATGGATAGTCAGAGACTTTTTCCCAGGGTGAAAATGACTGTTACGAGGGAGTATAATTTTAAGGTGATTGGAGAAGGGTGTAGGGGAGAGGTCAGAGGTAGGTTCTTCACACAGAGAGTGGTGACCATGTGCAATGCATTGCCAGCAGTGGTAGTGAAGTCAGATACTTTAGAGACTTTTAAGCGACTCTTGACTCGGCACATGGAGGACAGTAAAATGGAGAGTATGCAGGGTAGTTTGATCTTAGTAGGATAATGGGTCGGCACAGCATCGTGGGCCGAAGGGCTGTACTGTTAAAAAAATAAACTAAGGGACAAAGAACCAATGTTTGATCATTCAGGACAGGGCTGATGGATCACAATTCAAAATATAAGCAATTGGCTTAAGACCAGTTAGAGGATATAGAGCAGGAAGACAGCAAAGAGAACATTGGCTCCATGGAATTGAAGAATTCACCTTGATTTTAATTTTATTCATTTATGGGAAGTGAGTGTCACTAACGAGGCCAGCTAGTACTGCCCAAACCTAATTACCCAGAGGGCAGTTAACAATCAACTCCATTGATGTGGATCTGGAGCCACACTGGGAATCAGACCAGATAAGGTTGGCAGTTTCCTTCTCTAAAGGGCTTTTGTGAACCAAATGTGCTTTTCTTGATAATTAACAATGGTTCCATGGTAATCATTATACTGCTAATTACATTTGTTTTAAATTGAATTCAAATCCCACCTCAACTGAATTCAAATTCCACCATCTGCCATGGCAGGATTTGAACCCAACTCCCCAGAACGTTACCTGGGTCTCTGGATTATTAGACCAAAATTAATGCCACTAGGCTGTCACCTCCCTCTGGCATTTTTGTAATACAGTTTGTGTTATGGGTGTTCAGGGATGGGCACATAATGGGCACATATTTCAGTTCATACGCTCCTTCCTGAAGATGCTTAAAACCTGCCCTGTTAAAGCAGTTTTCACTCACCTGCCCAATATGTGCCTCAATGTCAAATCCTGTTACCATCGTACTGCATTCAATGAGCTATATAAATGCAAGATGTTGTAGTGTCAGTGTCAATCTCCGTCAGGCCGAGAGTAGTGCAGACGTGATGGGGATTAAGGCTGTAATTTCATTGCCTTAGCAATGCACAGAAAAGAAAACAATGGAGCAGTTAAGAGTTTGATGTTTCTATTTCTCACAAAAAGCATTGCTGTCAGTGTTTTTCAGCACAGCTGATTTGTGTGGAATGTTTTTGGCAGCTTTGTGCTGTAGATCTTATCTCAGCTGGAGCTGGGTCAGATTGCAAAAACTCATTTGAATTAGAACTCTCGTAACTATCAGACAGCCCATTCATCCCTGTTATACTGCTGGGTTGGAGGTGAAAACATTTCCTTTTTGCTTTCTTCATTTTTTTTGTTTAGCCTCAAATAGAATGTAGGCATTGCTGTCAAAGACATGGTTGTTGTTCATCCCTGTTTGCCCTTGAACTGAGCAGCTTGTTGGGTCATTTCAGAAGACAGTTTAGAGTCAACTACAATGTAGGGCATGGATTTACATGTAGCCCAGACTAGTCAAGAGTGGCAGATGTCTTTCATTGAATCATACTCATAGCCATACAGCATGGAAACAGACCTTTCATTCTAACTAGTCCCCGCCAACCATGTTCCCAAATGAACTAGTCCCACCTGCCTGCATTTGACCGATATCCCTCCAAATCATTCCTTTTCGAGAACTAATCCAAATGTATTTTAAACATTGTAACTGTACCCACACTCACTAATTTCTGTGTAAGTTCATTCGACACACGAACCACTCTCAGTGTTAAAAGGTTGCCCCTCAAGTCCTTTTTAAAACTTTCTCCTCTCACCTTGAACTCCCTCACTCTGGAGAAAGCATCCTTGCTGTTCACCGTATCTAAACCACTTTACGGTCACCCCTCAACCTCCCATGGCCTGGTGAAAGAAAGTCCCAGCCTATTTATATAACTTAAATCTTCCATTCCTGGCAATATCCTGGGAAATCTTTTCTAAACCCTCTCCATCTTATTAATATCCTTCCTAACGCAGGGCAACCAGAAAAGGCCACACCAATATGCTGTATAACCTCAATGTGACAATCAACAGTCTAAGCAATGAAAGCAAGCATGCTAAACACTTTCTTAACCACCCTGTCTACCTATGATGCAAAATTTTAAGAATTACGTACCTGAATCCCAAGATCTCTATGATCTGCAACACAACCCAGGACCGTTAATTGGAATATTCCTGCCCTTGTTTGTTTCTGCAACTACACCAAATCTTAGACCATGTTATCATCATTAATCATATTCAAAGCCTTCATTCTTGGTTATTGTTTGTCTAAATCCAAATCAAAATTTGTTACATTTTCTGTAGACAATAAACAATACAAATTCTACATCTTCTTTATTTGATAATCTTCTGAAACTGGATGTACGTTGAAGGTGTGGAAGCATTGATCGTTTAGAATTCAGCCACATAGATAATTATCAATACACTCAACAAACAAATTGTTTTTATTCAATTTACTGTTGCAAACGTTAACCTTTTTGAAAAAGGTTGTGCAACTTCTGCTGAGATAACAAGGTGTAGAGCTGGATGAGCACAGCAGGCCAAGCAGCATCAGAGGAACAGGAAAGCTGACGTTTCGGGCCTCGACCCGTCTTCAGAAAAATTCTTCTGCTTTTGCTTTTGTCTTTTGTCTTTAACGGTCAATTCCATGTGCTAATGATCCTGTGTTTTCTTTGCAAAGTCTGTCCAGCCACCTCACTTGTTCTCTTGGGTGTGTTTATGTTGAGGCCTCCAGTCAATGTTTCTCTGAGCAGAATTTGTTTTTTGATAGACTAAGTGCAGAGATGGGTCTAAAAGGGGGACAAGTGGGGTTCACACTCTCAGGGTTATGTACCTTAGCCCATTGCACATTCATGTCCCAAAAAATCTCCAAATTTTTTGGACAGGAAGTTCTTACCACTCTCTGCTATGATCTTCCAGGTTTATTAAAGGATATCTGGGCAACACTTCATTTTCTGCAGCTCAGGAATATTACATAGTCTCTGCTTATCACCACTGCCCACCCATGATATATCCAAGAACCAGCAAAAAGCTTTTAGATTTCTTCTCACTTTTCTCAACCTCCTTTTGTTCTGCAAAAGGACGAAACCTACTGTATGTCAACAATTGGGATGGTATGCATATTATTGTTTTTTGATCTTTGTGTGGAACAGGTTGCTGAACCATAGAATCCCAACAGTCTGGAAACCGGCCCATCAGCCCAACAAGTTCACACTAACCCTCAGAGCATCCCACCCAGACTGCTCCCCCTAACAGAACCTAAGTTACATATCCCAGAACACTATGGGCAATTTAGCATGGCCAATCCACCTATCATAGAATCCCTACAGTGTGGAAACAGGCCATTTGGCCCAAAAAGTCTACACCACCTCTCTGAAGAGCAGGCCACCCAGACCCATTCCCCTAATTTCCTGTGTCTAACCTTTACCAAACATTCCTGGACACTATGGGCAACTTAGCATGGCCAGTCTACCTACCCTGCACATCTTTGGACTGTGGGAGGAAACCAGAACACCTGGAGGAAACCGACACAGACACGGGGAGAACGTGCGACTTCCACACAGTCGCCCGAGGTTGGAATTGAACCCGGGCCTGTGGCACTGTGAGGCAGCAGTGTTAATGACTGAACCACCGTGCCAGATTGGGAAGAAGACTACACATAGTCAGGTTGGGAAATGAAGGTAGAATCTCAGTGAAATGATGATGTCACACCTGTGGTAGTCATGTTTGTATCCACTCCAGACCAATAGGAAGGAAGCTTTTTCCTATTGACTGCAGGCACATTTAACCACAGAATCATAGAGTACCGAAGAGGGCCTTCAGCCCATCAAGCCTGTACCACCAAAACACACCATGTACTCCTACAAAATCTCCTGTACACCTTCGTATTATCCTTGCACTTCCAGTTTGGCATGAGTTGACAGAATAATGTGGGAAAGTGTCAATCAGTTGGCTGCCTTATTGAGAGAAAACCATAATAGCTCTATATAAATGGAATCAGAGCATTGGAGCATCATGTGTGGTTCAAGGGGCAGCGTGGTGACTCAGTGGTTAGCACTGCTGCCTCACAGTGCCAGGGACCTGCGTTCAGTTCCACCCTCAGGCGACTGTCTGTGTGGAGTGTGCACATGCTCACCGTGTCTGCATGTGTTTTCTCCGGGTGCTCTCGTCCCCTCTCACAGTCCAAAGATGTGCAAGTTAGGTGGAATGGCTATGGGAAAGATGGTGGGGTCTGGGTGGGATGCTCTTCAGAGAGCTAGTGTGGACTTGGTGGGCCAAATGGCCTGTTTCTATGTTGTAGGGATTCTATGATGATGCAGGACAAAGCTCCTGATTAGTACATGCAATGTGTGCAGATTTATTTTGCATTTAATCATGCTATGGATGCATACCATTCCATTGGCAGAAATATTGCCCTGCAGATGTCCTTCGCAGCTGAGCACATACACCCAAAAATAACAATTGTGCAAAATAAAATTGGATATGACTGTTTGGATTTTGCCTTGTAAAAGGCACAAATTGAAGTGGGAAGTTTCAGAAAAGTGTGCTGAGGAAGTGTCTGTTGTTTAAACCTGCAGCTTTATGTCAACAGCTCTGTTAAATTGTCAGATGTGAAAATAAAATGAAATATACTGAAATATAATTCAGGCATCAGCAGCCCATCTGATCTGCACTCTTTGAGAATTTGAAGAAGAGTATTTGTTTTTTTAGATTGAAAATTGATGGAAAATGCCACAATTCCAAAGTCAGAGGCCTCAGGCTATGGTGAACTGAAGTGTTGTTTCATCTGACGAAGGAGCAGTGCTATGAAAGTTTGTGATTTCAATTAAATACATACTGTTGGACTACAACCTGGTGTAACTTCTGACCTTGTCCACCCCAGTCCAATATTGGCACCTCCACATCATGAACACTTCCAAGGGATAGTCAGCCATGGCAGATGAGATAACAACCAACAAGATATAACCAAAATTATTCAGCAAAGAGTTTGAAAAATAGGTTGCCTGCTGAAGCAGAGAGATAGTTTATTGGAGCCAAAATTGAAGTTGCAAGAGAATTTGAAGAATGGAAAAAACATGTTGTCATCCGGGAATATCACACTTCATCTTTTTAAAAGTTTTTTCCATTCACAATCAAGTCTTGTGATGTTATGGATCAATGTTTCCTCTTTGCATTTATATTGCATATGAAACTGCATGCACTGTGGGTGAAATCTAACCTAAAATAATTCCCTTGTAGTCCCCTAACTTCTATTTGAAGAAGGAAGCTGGTATCTTGCAATGTAACATTTTTCATGTCTCATATTTCTCACGCTCATGATAGTCCAAACAAGGACATACATTTTCTACCAAAATATGGGCTTTATTTCAGTCTGAACAAGTAGAGTTTGCAATGAGATTGCCCAGCGCTCATTTCACTAATGACGTTCATCTACTCATGGGACCATTAGCAGAATACCAAGATTGGATTACTCTGAACATCTATGTCAATGATATTCAAATGGCTGTGGAATCCATGTTTCATTTGCGATGAATATTGAAAAGAAAATTTAAAATTGAATACCAAGCAAGAATAATTTATTTGCAAGCCTGGATGCGCTGTTCTTGATGGCAGTGAGGTATGCAGCATCTGTCTGGATTATGAATCTCATTAGTGGTTTTGATATTCATTCGCTGTCACCCATTAAACACAAATACATGCTTTATTCTGTCTTTTTGTTTGGGAAAAGAGAATAAAAAATCAAGGGAAGAGGCACAAGATGTTGAAACACTGTAAATGCAGGAAGTAGATTACAGAATATTATCAGTGTGCCGTTCAGTAAATGTAGTTCTGTAACTTGGGCTAATCTGATTACCAGCGTTATAGAACTTTTATAAATCTACTCAAAACCATAAATGGCAATTCAGAATTCCCAGATTTATTTATTTCTTAACCAACAATCTGCTGAAGCAGGTAATCTGAGCATTTATCTCATCGCTGTTCGTTGCACCTTTTTGTATGAAAAAAATAGCTTTAGGGTGGCACAGTGGCTCAGTTGTTAATACTGCTGCTTTACAATGCCAGGGACCCAGGTTTGATTGCAGCCTCAAGAGACTGTCTGTGTGGAGTTTGCACGTTCTCCCCGTGTCTGTGTGGGTTTCTCCCGGTGCTCCGGTTTCCTCCCATAGTCCAAAAATGTGCAGATTAGGTGGATTTGCCATGCTAAATTGCCCATAGTGTTCAGGAATGTGTAGATTAGATGGGTTATAGGGCGATGGGTCTGGGTGACATGCTCTGAGAGTCGATGTGGACTATTTGGGCCTAAGGGCCTGCTTCCACACTGTAGGGATTTTCTGATCCTATGATCTGGATAAGTATTAGAATAGGAAGGGTTTAGAGGCAAATGGGCCAGATGCTGGCAAATGGGACTAGATTAATTTAGCATATGAGGTCAGCACGGATGAGTTGGACCGAAGGGTGTGTTTCTGCACTGTACTAAAATTAATTATGATGGTTAATGAAATACTCACTGTCTTCTTGAAAGAGTGAGAAAACAAAGGACAGGAAACCATACTACATTTGTTCAGAATTTTGTTCACATCTCATGTGTGAGCAGTGCAGAGAAATGCAGAGTTACTGTGGTTTTGAATACCATACTGCAAATTGGCCCTAAAGGAGATACAATACAGGTTTACTAGAATGATGCCAGGGCATTGAGTTAAGTTATGAGGATAGACAACATGTACGTGGCAATTATTTCATTGAGTTTGGCAAGCTGAGGGGTGATGAAATCAAATATTTAAAATGATAAAAAGATTTTATAAAGTAGATGAGCATAGACAAAAACCAAAAGAACTGTGGATGCTGTAAATCAGGAACAAAAAGAAATTTGCTGGAATAGCTCCGCAGGCCTGGCAGCATCTGTGAAGGAGAAAACAGAGTTAACGCTTTGGGTCTGGTGACCCTTCCTCAGAACCATAAACATCGACAATGTCCTGAGGTAAAGGTCTTCAGAACAAAGGTGCAATGTCTTAATAATAAAGCTGGATCATTCAGGAATGACATCAGAAAGTATTTTTACTCATGCGTGGGAGTGAAAATCCAGAATTTTCCCTTTGAAAAGGCTGTAGATGCTGCACCAATTGCAGTATTCAAATTTTTTATTGATGGACCTTTAATTAAGCATTTCAAGTAAAATGGGTCAAAAAATTAATAAATGGGATACAGATCAAATACTACCTAATAAAGCCATTAGAGATAGGAACAGAAGTCAGCCATTCGGCCCATCAAATCTATTCTACCATTCAGTGAAATAATCTGGCGATCCTCACCTACACATGCCTGCCTTTTCCCTATAACCCTGGTTCCATTATTGATTAAAAATGTCTATCCCAGCCTTGAATATACTTAATGATAAGCCTGGACAGCCCTCCGTGGTAAAGAATTACACAGAATTCGTACTGTCTGAAAGAAGAAATTTGTCTTCATCTCTGTTTTGAATGGGTGACTCCTTACTCCAAGATTATGCCCTCTGATCCAAGGCTCTTCAATTGAATGTTAGAACATATTAGAGGGGCTAAATGGCATATTCTTGTTCCTGAACGGCACATGCTATTCAGAAGTATCTTCAATGGAACCAGTCAGAGATTATGTAAGAATTTCAGTGTATGATGAATGGATAATATGGAGTAGTCAACCAGTTAATGCTGTGTGATACTGATTAATGTCAACGTTGAGAATTATGGATTTTTAGACTGATTGTGAATAATGTTAGAGAAGAACAAAGCCTATTCTTCTTAAAAAGTTACAATCTTCTTTTTTATTGTCTCACAATAATAGATCATTTAACTCTCACCTTATACTACCTGCCCAATCTCCACGGGAGCATGGTACTTTCTACCAGATTCATGTCCTGTCATCCACCTCCATAGCTAATTATATACTATCTGCTAGACATAGACATAAGGAGCCATGTTGAGTGTTTCTTTTTATTCATTAATGGCACGAGGGCATCGCTGGCCACGCAGCATTTATTGCCTACCCCTAATTGCCCAGAGAACAGTTCAGAGTCAACCACATTTGTGTGAGTCTGGAGTCACATGTAGGCCAGACCATCATTAGATCTTTAATTTCAGATATTTATTGAATAAATATTTATATTAATTATTACATATATTTATTCATATTATATTTACATAGAAATATATTGAATTCAGATTCCACATTCTGCCTTGGTGGAATTTGAACCTGGGTCGCCAGAATATTACCTGGGTCTCTAGATTAACGTAATACCACCAGGCCATCACATCTTCCCATTAACATTGTTTAATAAAAGAAATTTCTAACAATCTAGCACAGCTTTTAGTCCTGCCCAGTTGCTAGTTTAAAAACCCTATCTTTTTACTGTTTTCAGAATAATATGTAATGCTTAGTGGTCAAATAGAAAATAGAGGGCTCCATGAGATAGAGCAACGGAGACACTGCTGAGAAGCAATACTGCAAAATTAGAAAAGGGAAAAACATCATCAAAAAAGGGAAAAACATTGTCTGAAAAGGCATTGTGAAATTTTGCACTGTCCTGATTGATGATCACGAAAATCTTGCTGAGAGGTCACATAGGAGAACAAGATTACACTGGAGAACAATGGATGGTAGGCAGTAATTACTAAATAGTAATCTCTTTGTTCAATATTTGAAATCCCGTACAATGATCGTTTTAGTTTGAGTTGAAATGCTTCAAGTGCAGATTTGAAAATCAGTCTCAGAGCAGTAATAGCTGGGACAAGACTATTAGAATCCATGGATTGTTCCCCAATCATTCATTAATTGCATTGAAGATTACTTGGCTTTTTTGCAGAATTGTTTTTCGAAATTGGGTTGATAATTGGGAGTAGACAACATGTACACAACAGGTACTAATTGATTTCATTTTGACAGGCTCTCTGAGACTACATAATCTGGAACAGCATTTCACACAAGCTCAAATAGATAAAGAAATATTACTTCAAGTTTTGCTTTGTTTGAGTTGAGAGACCAGGTGAAGAGCCAAGGCCCACAGTGTAACTGACCTCAAAAGGGTAAAGAGTGGCAGATAAAATGAGAAACCGCAACTGAGTGAAACCTCAAGGGAATATGACATGTCAATGGTGGCAGAGAGGAGAGAAAGCAAGGAAATGGATTTGGCAGCTACAGTGTGCCTGAAAAGCCTTAAGAGGCCTTAATGACATTGTAGTGGGACTGTCTCATGCTATTCAAATTACCTTATTATTCACTTTTCATCAGGATTTACTAATCCATCACCAAATATTCATATTTCCACAATATCTGTTTTATAATGGACAAACAACCTTGCATTGCTCAGTGAAATACCTCATCCTAGCTGTGAGTTGCTTACCAGAGGCAGACAATCCTTTTCAATGACATCTGGCCAAGGAGAGAAGAACTGTTTGTGCTGACAGTGTTACTATGCCACCGCTTCCCCTGTTGCTGAATGGCAGATTAAGCTCTAGAATCTGAAGGGCCTACTTCTGCTATTTTTTCTGCTGTTGTGTGGTTTGCAATTTGTACAAGATTACACATTACAGAGCAAACTTTGTTTTAACTAGCTCCTTATGTATTGGCACTTAATTATATGCATCAAATACCGCTGTGAAGCTTACTGCAATACTTCTGCGCAATTATGATAGCTTTTCAAAAATTTATTTACCTCAATATAACTATACTTGTGCAATCGAATGGCCACTTGAAATATCAACAGTTGATTCAATTTTGAGGCAATTTCTCGTCCAATAACGTGATTCCACAATGTCTGAGTGGTCACTTGAGGGTGCGAGTGAGAAGGCAACCTGCTGAAAAGTTTTATTTAAGGAAAGGTTGTATTATTATGTAAGTTATTTATGCTGTAAATAACGTATAACAGTGATGAACACAGTCCCTGCATTACATTTCTATTAATTAATGTGCTTTTACATTGATTGTGTGGAGCTCTCAATTATCAGAATATTTGATTGACCGATCCACTTCTGTTCCTGTAGGTTCTGGTTAATGAAACGTTTGCTGTATTTTGTGTTTAAGGTTAAACGTTGGATATACAAACTTATGCTAAAATCACACTTGAGCCTGCTACTGTGGTCCTGCCGTGTCGTGAGTTGATGGGCTGAAGGGCCTTTTCTGTGCTGTATGAGTCCATAACTCAATGATGTGACATCGCAGTTTCTCAGCAAAAAGAAAAATGTGAGGCCCAGCAAGACAAAAGGAATACAATACATTTCCATAGCTTGACTCATGGGAAAGCTGCGCACACAGCAACCGATTTAACAGTGTGACAGTGACATCTTGAATGTGACTCCTTACGGGTTTCCCGGAGAAGGCCATATTGCAGGGGAAAATCAGCAGACAGTGGGCTATTTGAGCAGCAGGTCAATTGAGCTTTTGATTTAGGTATAATCAGTGAGTCCAACAGGTCTGCTTGTCAAATTATCTGCTGTCAAAGTTAATTTGCTTTTGTAAAAAAATGAAATCATAAGTGTTTGGATATTGACCTTTTCTTTCCATCCATGCAAAAAGACTTTATTCTTCAAATCTACTGCCAGCATGAGAATATTGAAGTGAAAGGATTTTTAGACCCATGTCTCAACCATGACAATTTTCCATTGTCTACTTGTGTTGCCATTTTCTACATGACAAGACATAAATGTAGTTTGGTCGAAGCATATTTTTTGACTCAACTGTATTGCCTTTCACATGTATTTCGAAGGATGTATTTAATCAAATTTTGTTGATGGTGTGGTCCATAACCACACTGCACCAATAATAATTAATTGGCCATTAAGCTAGAGATGGTGAAGGGAATTCTGTTTTACATAGACTAACTTATTAGAACCCACGATGCATTGCGTGAAAGCATGGTGGAAACCCATTTATTTCTGAGTTTCAAGAGAATTGGATCATCTTAAATATGCAGTGGTTTGGTCAGCTATTTTAAAGGGCTAGAGCATTTTAATGGGCTCAGTGGCCTGTGCTGTAAATGGTGTCAGGTTTTTTTCCGGTTTTTATCTGTTTTTGACTGGATGGTACTCACTGCTTGGGTCCTGAAATAACTACACAGAGGTCAGTATCCCATCACTAAGTTATCCTTTATTCACTTGCGCACCGTTCCCTGCCTGTGGCCAGCCTGAACAGTCCCCTAAACTGAGGAGATTCTAATCTCCTGTTTGCATTGGTTAGCCTAGCGCTTCCTGATTGGCCCAGTTTAGCAACCTCAATCAAGGATCTGATAGTCAACAAGATCCACCTGGTTCCAATCATGACAGGTCCAGAGCCCAGAGATCTCATCCACCCTGTGCTTCTCATCCAATATTGAGATGTTTGATTGTAGTGGCTGTCACAGCAAAGGTTGTTCTAACATTGATAAGGAAATGCTCTGCAATAACTGTGATATCAATGACCCACCCTCTTTTGCAAACACAGAGAAGGTAATTGTTGCTCCCAAGGTCTGTTACAAGAACCCATGCCTGTACATCGGGGTCAGTCAAAGAAATGACACTCATTTTTTCCTATTCAGTCACAGTAATTGGGTGTTACTGGTTGGCCCGTGTTTATTGCCTACTTCTTATTATTCTCGAGAAGGTGGTGGTGAGTTGCTTTCTTAAACTGCTGCAGTCCATGTATTTGTAGGTAGCAACTCAGTGTTGTTCAGGAGGGAGTTCTAAGGTTTTGACCCAGGGACATTGAAGGAACGGTGATATATTCCCAAGTCAGGGTGATGAGTGCCTTGGAAAGGGATTAGCAAGTGGTGGTTGTCCCTCATATCTGTTGCACTTGAATGTGGCCATGGATTTGGAAGGTGCTGCCTAAGGATCTATGGTGAATTTCTGCAGTGCATCTTGTAGATAGTACACACTGCTGTTGCTGAGCGTCAGTGCTGGAGGGAGTGGATTCTTGTGGATGTGGTTCACATCAAGCTGCCTGCTTTATCCTGGATGGTGTTAAGTTTCTTGAGTGTTCTTGGAGCTATACCCATCCAGGCTCTTAGATGATAGACAGGCTTTTGGGAGTCAGAAGATGAGTTACTCGCTGCAGTATTCCTAACCTCTGACCTGCTGTGTAGCCATTGTCATTACATGGTGGGTCCAGTTCATTTCTGGTAGAGTGAAGATCCTTGATGAAGCAGCTGAAGATGGTGGGGCCAAGGACACTACCTTTAGGAACACCTGCAGCGGGGTCCTGGTACTGAGGTGACTGACCTCCAACAATCACAACCATCTTCCTGTGACTCCAACCAAAGGTGAGTTTGCTCCAAAATACCCATTGATTTTAGCTTTTCTAGAGCTCCCATGGTACCACACTCGGTCAAATGCACCCTTTATGTCAAGGGCTGTCTGCTCACTTCATCTCAGGAATTCAGCTCTTTTGTCCATGTTTGGGCCAAGTCTGTAATGAGATGAGGAGCTGAGTGGCCCTGGCAGAACCCAAACTGGGCATCGCTGAGCAGGTTATTGCTGAGCAGCTGATAGCACTGTTACTGACACCTTCCATCACTTTACTGATGATCGAACGTAGACTGATGGGGTGTTAATTGGCTGGGGTGAATTTATCCAGATTTTTGCTTACAGGACATGGGCAATTTTCCATATTGCCAGGTAGATGCCAGTGTTGCAACCAGAACAGCTTGGCTAGGGGAGCGACAAGTTGCAGAGTGTAAGTCTTCGGTGCTGTTGCCAGGATGTTGCCAGGGCACAAAACCTTTGCAGCACCTAGTGCCTCCAGTTTTTTTCTTGATATATGTGGAGTGAATCAAATTTGCAGGGAAATTGATAAACATAATGCTAGGGACAACTGGGGGAGGCCGAGTGGGATCGTCCACCTGGCACTTTGGGCTGAAGATTGTTCCTCGTACTTCAGCCTTATCTTTTGCAGCGATGTGTTGGTGCCTTCCATCATTGAGGGTGGGGATATTGTGGAACTTGCTCCTCTAACAAGTTTAGTGATTGTCCACCAAAAATTGCAACTGGAAGTGGTAGCAGTGCAAAACTTAGATTGTGTGATCATGTGGTGCTGTCTGTCACTTGTTGCTTACACACAGGTAGTCCTGTTTGATGTCCTCACCAGGTTGACACCTCATTTTAAGGTACGCCTGCTGTAGGTCCTGGCTGTCCCTTCCACAAGTATCATTCATTCCACCGTAATCGCATGTCAGTCCTCCAATCATAGTCTGCTGCTTCCCTCTGCATGATCCATGACTATCCAATTGTACCTTCCAGTTTCTCAGCTCTTCCTGCATGTGCTGACTGATCCTCAAATCACAGCTTCCCTCTACCCACTCTTTGCTGTTGGCTTTTATCCTTAACTTGCGGCTGCCTTCACACATTGTGCAACGAAACCTGGACCTCCTCTGCAGCTCGGCAGCCTCCGAACTTGGCGAGATCTCATCGTAAAGGAGGAGTAGGAAAGTGGTGAAGCAGTGGGAGCTTCTCCTGATAGACTATGATAAGGAAATGATCATGAGGGTAAGCTTTGTCTCCAACAAAATCCTGGCAGTTTTTAGACAAGGTTGAGAAAGCTAGGGCTTTTCTCTTTAGGATGATGAAGGATGAGAGGTGACTTGAAAGAGGGATACAAAATGATCAGGGGTATAGAGGCTTCTTCCAAGGGTGGAGGTAGCTATTATGAGGGGGCATAGTTTTAAAGTGAGTGGAGGTAGATATAGGGGAGACATCAGAGGTAGGTTCTTTACTCAGAGGCGTGGAATGCATTGCCGGAGGATGTAGTGGAGTTGACCTCATTAGGGGCATTTAAGCAGCTATTAGATAGGCATATGAGTGGTAGTATAAGTTATGGGTGGAGGTTAGATAGACATAGGATTAGGGTAACATTTCGGCACAACATCGTGGGCTGAAGAGCCTGTACTGTGCTGTGCTGTACTGTAGTATGTTCTAAGCCAGTAAAATGGGAATTGGACACCTCAGTGCTGGGAATGGTCAGCATACTGAAACCAGCTCTCATGATGACCAATTAGATTGGAACCCGGTGACACCTAAGGACAGAAACTCTTTGCTGCCTGCCTAACAACTGACGTAACCACAACAGCACTTGGACTTCACTCTTCCGGAAAAATATCCCAAAGCCTGATATCAAAGGTATTTTTTGCCATGAGAAATCTGAAGATCATAACGAGAGGTGAAGACTGCACTTGGATTAGAAGAAGGTTCCTTGAATAAACGATTCAGGAGCTGGATTGGTGAATCATCTCAAGATAAAAAGGTGAACTGAGAAAACATGTCTGGTGACAATGACTTCGTGAAGCTTAACCCTAACAGTAAACCTAACACTATAATCTTGACACTTTAACCCCAATCTTAAACCATAGCGCCAACATAATCAAAATGGCAGAGGGGGCAGGATAAGCAGCTGTCTGGGGCTCTGAGCATGTCTGTTCCTCAGCTCCAGGCTGGCTGCATCCTCATTTCTCCTTTACTTTCTTCTTTTCCCTTTCATTGTCAGCTTCATTTTTTCTTCTTTTTGGTGGTGATGGTAAAAGAAGCGGGCGTCACTGGCGGACACAGTGGGAGAAAACAGCCCAGAGTGGTGGAGAGAGTGGGAGCAGGCAGCCTGGGATGTAGCTGGCAGGGGTGAGGCTGAGCCCAAAGCAGGAGAGTTCAGCCTTTGTTAGGAGAGTAGCCCAGCATGGCCAGGCAGTGGTGGACTGTGGTGTTGAACTGTTAACTGTGTTTCTTGTTTTGCTACTTTTTAATAAGAAGAACTGTAATGTTTAACTTTTAACTTTATTTTCTATTTTCTCTGCTTCGTACCTGAAGTTCTGTGCCTAGGTACCTTGTACATAAGATAGTGCTGTAAGTGACAACTTGTAAACTTCTTACTTGTACTCACGTGAGTACCTGTGACAATAAACCTAACTCAATTCAAATTCAACATTTAACCCCGCCCCAACCACTAACCCAAATAAACAAACAATGAATGAAAGTTAAGGATGTATGGATTTATATCTGCATATATTTTTATCTACATTTCTATGTACACTCTTAGCATTGCAATCATTCTCAAGATTTCATATAGATGCCTCAATTTACTTATGTAGCAGTTTTACAAATTTGCACATCTATGTGACTACTCCAAAAGTGTGAACCAATACATAATGTTGAAGAACACATTTGAACCTGGTCCACTCTATGATAATGATCATTGATTGTGTAAATAGAACATGAAATCATCTAGTTACAGGAACACACGGTATACATTATGTAAGCCATATTACACATAATAATGTGGATTTCTTCCAGTACAAATCCTGTGTAGAATAAGAATGTACTATCACTCTTATAATGTTCTCATTTTTAGTGTAAGATAAATGTTTAATTATAAATGCTAAATTTTACTCATGCTAACACACAATATTCATTTTCAAACAATTGTAGGGCCGTGGTGTTATAGATGGCTTATTGAGGGTAGATAATACTGTTGACCCAATGTTGCTCTCCAGCCCAGCACTTCCAGATGGGGATCCAATGTATGTGTTCCACACAAACAACAGCGCGTTTCTTCAAAGAATCAGATTGATGGTCCTTCCTCAGGCGTACAGTGGCCACATCAAGAAGCATTAATTAGAATACCTAATTCAACGTAAAAGTCCTGTACAGAATATAAAATTAAGTGAGGGAAGGTGACATAAGAACAAGGATCAAGGGTAAGCCATTTGCCCTTCAACCCTGCTGTGCTGTTCAATGGGATCATTGCTAATCTGATTTTGACCTCAACTCTACATTCCTGCATATTGCCCAATAATCTGTCATCCCCTTGGTCATCAAGAATCTGTTACCTCTGCCTTAAAAATACTTAAAGATTTTGAAACCATTGCCTTTTTAAGCAAGGAAAACCTGAAGCCTCTCAACTGTTTGAGAGGACAAAATGTTTACACGTCTCTGTCTTAAATGGGTGATGCTTTTTAGTTAGGCTCTGACCCCTAGACCTAGATTCTCCGTCAAGAAGAGACATCAAAAGTAAGATGATTCGAGGGGAAAGATTTAAAGAAGTTGAAAAAAATTGTTTTTACCTTTCAAAAGGTCTCTAACAATGATTAAAATAGAAGTATTGAGAACTAGCATTTATAAACATTTATTTTCAGTATGAGAGAGATTATTTGACAGTAGTTAAGATTTAATACACTGTTGCAAGGCCATGATAGGAATTGTGCTTATTGTAGTGATTGGAATGAAGTCAGCCAGCTGGACCGCATAGAGTATGAGCTCTCTGATTGGGGCTGTTATTCTGGTCCAATCAGGGAGCCCCGGCTGACATCAAAGGGTGAACGTCAGGGATGCTGAGTCCCTGAATGCCTGACTCAGTGAGAGGCGTTGGTCTTGTCAAAGGCAATGCATGTAAATAAAGCGTAACTGGTGATGGGATCCTGGCCTCTGAAGAGTTGTTTCACTTCTGAATGTATCTCATTAGTAAATCTAAAAACCAAGGGAGGCAACCAGAACAAAAACAGCTTACATTTATATAGCACCTTTCACAGAGTGTCAGCAATGACCCAGGGTGCTTCACAAGAACATCATCAAATGAACAAAAAGAAAATGCTGAAAACGCCCAACTAGTCAAGAAGCATCAGTAGACAGTTAATCAGAGTTCACCTGTTGGGACCGGGGCCCTTCATCTGTTTTTTGTTCACAGATGCTGCCTGAACTTCTTGAGTGTTTCCATATTTGCTGATTCAAATTCAGACTCCCAGCATCCAGAGCATTTTCATTTCATAACACGGAGACTAAATTTGACGAAAGCCAGCAACTCTCCCTTCCTCCCTGTTTCCTCCCCATGCCCCTGCTCCAGCCACAGGGGAGTGTCAGGATATGCGTCTGAAAGTCCAAAGAATTGGGTTTCAGGAATGGTTTAAGGAGGAGATGGAAACGGAGACCATTAGGGAAGAAATCCCAGAGATTAACATTCAAGCGACTGAAGCCATAGCTGTCAATCAGAGGCCGGAAGGGTTTGAACTATTGGACTTACTGTGAAGGTGCCCCCATAGTGTTGTTGGGCAAGGAGCTCCAGGGACTTGATCCGATGATGATGTCGGGCAGCAGTTTATTTCCAAGTCAGGATGGTGTGCGACCTTGAAGGTTATCTAACGAGCAGCTAACAGGATATTAATGAGATCGGACAGGAGATGGACCAAAGCCACATGACTGAGTGACATAGGAGTGTCCATATTGATTTTGTGTGTGGCTTATTTTGGCACCTTCAGCCACGTGTTGTGCCAGAATTTTAAATGACTTGTTCATTCTCAAATGCAACTTAAGTGCCAGCTTGTTCGAATACACTTGCAGCAGAGATTGTTCTTAATTCCTGAATGCCTCACAAGAGTTGAATTGCAAAGTCATTGTGCCAGTGTTGTTAAAGTATAATAACTGGCTATGGTTGCTGAGAAATTGCAACTCCAATTTTCTGACTAAATATATAGATTTCCAATTGCTTTAACCTTGGAAAACCAGGATAAGGTGTTTCTTCTTTTGAGTGTGATAGTAATGCTACCTGCATGGGGATTTATACAACCTCCTCCTTCCATTTATTTCTTTGGTCACAAATGTAGCTTTAATACCAAGAGAGATATTTATGGCTCATCCTTAGTTGCTGTTAAGAAGTTGGCAATGAGCTGTCACCTTAAACTCTTGCGATCCTCTGGAGGTGTTGCTAGATGGGGAATTCTAATGTTTGACCCAGTGACAATGATGGAGTAGCAATTCGTTTCCATGTCAGGATGGTGTGAGCTCTTGGAGAGTAACCTGAAGGCGGTGGCGTTCCCAAATGTCTGCTCCTCTTTTCCCTTTTGCATTGGTAGACGTCGCAAGCTCGGATAATGCTGTTAAAGACGTGAGTTGTTGTACTGCATCATCTAGATGACGCACAGTGCTATCTTTGTGTATTAATGGCAGAGGGGATGGGATGTTAAAGGTGGTCAATAGAATGTTGATTTAGTGGATTGTGTTTTCTTAGATTGTATTGATCTTCTTTTGTTCTTAGAGCTGCGCTCGTCCAAACAGCCAGAGAGTTTTCCATCACACTCCTGTAGGTTGTAGATGGTAAGACTTTAGGAACTCAGAAGATGAGTCATTCTGCATTGACACAAGCTCAGTGACCAGCTGTTATAATTACAGTATTAATGTGGCTGATCCCAGTGAAGTTTCTGGTAACCTAAGAAACTTGATGGTTGGCAATCAGATAATGCTTGTGACATTGGGCATTCAGAGGAAGATTAACCACAAGCTTTTTAGAGATGAAGCACCATCTATTTTCAAAAAGCTGCAGCTGAAGGTGTACAATGTCTACACAATGTCCCTTCATATGCTGAAAGTCACTTATACCTGCCCATTGTTGTTAACTCATTCCCATTAAACATAGGCACTAGTTACAAAGGTTCTGTTCAGACTACAGAAATATAGAAAGTAGGAGCAGGAGAGAGCTTCCAGCCCTTTGAACCTGCTCCTGCTCCATCATTCAAAATAATAATGGCTGATTATCCAACTCTGGACCTTGTTCTCACTTTTGCCCCATACTCTTTGAGTGTTGTCAACGTAAGAACTATATCAAACCCCTTCTTGAAAGCAGTCAGTGTTTTGGCCTGAACTGTTTCCAATGGCAGGGAATCCCACAGGCTAACCAGTCACTGGGTGAAGAAATTTATCCCCACCTTGACCCTAAATGGCCTACCCATATCCTTAGACCCCTGGCTCTGGATGTCCCTGTCATCAGGAACTTCCTGCACCTAACCTGCCTCGTCCTGTTGGAATTTCTATTGGTTCCTATCCGATCTCTCCTCAATTTTCTATACCTCAGTGAATATATTCCTAACTAATCCAGCCTTTCTTCATATGTCAATCCGGCCATCTCAGGAATCATTCTGGTAAACTTCTGCTGCACTGCCTCCATTGCTATACCATCCTCCCTTAGAAAAGGAGACCAAACTGCACACAATATCTCAGGTGTGGTCTCACCAAGGCCCTGTACAATTGCAGCAAGACGTCTCTGCTCCCATATTATAGAACGCTTACAGTGTATAAGGATGCCATTCAGCCCATCGAGTCTGTGCCAACTCTCCAAAGAGCATCCCGCGCAGACTCAGCCCCTAACCAATCCCCAAAACCCAACATTTCCCATGACTAATCCACCTGCCGTGCAAATCTCCTGGACACTATGGGACAATTTAGCATGGCCAGTCCACCTAACCTGCACATCTTTGGACAATGAGGAAACTGGAGCACCCGGAGGAAACCTATGCAGACATGGGGAGGATGCCCACGTAGACTGTCACCCAAGGGTGGAGTCAAGCCTGGGTCCCTGGCGGTGTGAGGCAGCAGTGCTAACCACTGAGCCACTGTGCTACCCTGTACTCAAATCCTAAAGCAATGAAGGCCAACATACTATTTGCCTTCTTCACCAGATAAAGTGGGCTCACTATTTGGGCAGTTTAAGTAATATTTTGAAGCTGGCTTTCATCCATTCCTGCACATTAGCTTGTTTATTATATTTGAATTGATTCTCTCAACGATTAAATAATATTAACTTCTGAAAAGCACTTTCTTAACAGCAGCAGTTCTGGAGTTCTCAAATCACTAATAAGAATGAGACCGATCTCTGCAGCCGAAATGATTCTGCTGAATGGAATTAAGAGTGTGCAATAGACTGTGCCAGACAGATACTATGTGGCTGACAGGTTAGGATGAGAAAACAACATTAATTCTGTCTTTACTGCTTAGGCATTTTAGAGGTCATTACTTCAAGGCAGTTGGTGAATGTTTAAATTCTGTACCCCCATAGGGGATGTAGATTCCCATTTATTAATTATGCTCAAGGCAGAACTCGATAGACTGTTGGAAACTAAAGGACTCAAGAAAATTGGGAATGAGCCAGAAGGTGAAGATTTACTAAATTACTCTTGCTGCTATTTCTTATGCTTCTGATGTATCTAAGGTCACCTATCTTGGCCTTTAAGATGTTATTTAAAAGTTGCTTATCATCATAGAATCCCTACGGTGTGGAAACAGGCCCATCGGCCCAACAAGTCCACACTGAACCTCAGAGCATCTCACCCAGTCCCATTCCCAATACCCACCTAATCTACACCTCCCTGAGCACTGCAGGCTATTCAGCGTGGCTAGTCCATCTAGCTTGCATATCTTTGGACTGTGGGAGGAAACCCACGCACACGCGGGGAGAATGTACAAACTCCACACAGACAGTCGCCTGAGGCTGGAATTGACCCCGGGTTCCTGGTGTTGTGAGGCAGCTGTGCTAACCACTGAGCCACCGTGCCTTTTTGCCTATTTTTTTGGTCACCTGTCCTGTTAACATCTTATGTAGGTAGGTGTCAAATCCTGATTAAAAACACGTCTCTCTTGGGTACTTGACTGCATTAAATACAGTATATAAATGCACATTGTTTTTTGTTGTGGAGGAATGGACTATTGAGGACAGTCTAGATTGCTTATGAGGTCCAGAGGAAGAAGAAAATGGTGTATCAGGTGTTGATTTGAATCATAGAATAACCATAGAATCCCTACAGTGTGGAAACAGGCCCTTCAGCCCAACAAGTCCACACTGACCCTCAGAGCATGCCACCCAGACCCTGCCCCAATAACCCACCTAATCTACACCTCCCAGGTCACTACAGGCTATTTAGCATGGCCAGTCCACCTAACCTACACATCTTTGGACTGTGGGAGGAAACCAGAGCACCCGGAGGAAACCCACGCAGACACGGGGAGAATGTGCAAACTCCACACAGACAGCTGCCCGAGGATGGAATTGAACCCTGGTCCCTGGCGCTGTGAGGCAGCTGTGCTAACCACTGAGCCACTGTGCCGCCCATTTGTATGCATTGAGGGATGGAAGAAGAATATATGGAATGTAACCTGCGGTGAAATAAGAGAAGAAAGCATGTTGTTAATCCCTGATCCTACTACTGTTGATAAATTTGTTGCGGATAAAATGCTGGCATGGTGGCTGAGTGGTTCGCACTGCTCCCCTGCACTGCCAGGGACCTGGGTTACAATCCAGCCCATGGCTGACTGTGTGGAATTTTCACATTCCCCCTCTGTCTGCATGCTCTAGCTTCCTCCCACAAACCAAAGATGTGCAGGTTAGGTGGATTGGCAATGCTAAGTTGCACAGGGTAGGTGGGTTAGCTATGGGAAGTGCAGGGTTACAGGGTTAGGATAGGCAGATGGGTCTGGGTGGGATGCTCTTTGGAAGATTGTCATGGACTTGGTGGGCCAAATGGCCTACCTCCACACTGTAGTGATTCTGTGAGTGCGGTCAGAGAGAAAGATCATTCTTGACCTTACAAGCCAGTGCACCCCAACTGGCAAAGAGTGACCTTAAATGCTTCCTGCTCATTGATATTCCTGTCCCTCCGGCACCATCTCTATATCCATCTACTATACACTGCCTGACAAGCCCTGCCTAAGCTGTCCCATTTGTCTGGTAATTCAATCTCTCCCATGTATCTCTTTGTGAATTGCTACAGTCGCGGCAGTGGCCAGCTGGGACTGTTTGCTTTCTAGCACTAGGGGTGGTAGGACATCCTGTGGGCTGGGTATGAAAGCTACAACCATGGATAGTAGACTGCCTGTTGATGGCAAATTCTGATCTTGGTGTCTTAGCCAACAGATGTAGGCCTCCTCCAAATTTTTGAGCTGGCGTCACAGATCAACTGAATCTATGAGAAAGTATGACAATGATGTTGACACCAAATGTTGAAATATTGAACAGAAAGAGGCCCAATTGGCCAGTTGTTTACACAGGAGAAACTTCCTCAAGGTGGTGACATTTGACATTGATGAGTCAAATTGGACCAAGACACACAGGCTTAATTTACTTACAACTGTAAAGCCACTTTATGTGAAACTCTGGAATTGATCAATATTTTCTGGGAATCCTAATTTCTAACTTTTCCCATTTATCTCTGAATTTGGAAAAAATGTGAGCTGGTTGAGAAGAAAAAGAATGCAAATTTTATTGAATGTGGGGCCTTTGGTGTATTTAATTCTGTCTTTACCATATTTCATGACAGAAATTTTATTGCCATTTTCTTTTGGAAAGCACAAACTAGTGATCTCAGTTTTTTCCAGTTTTGTTGCAAGCATCACAGCTCCTTCTTTGGTGAGGCTGACATTTACTGAGTCTCTTGATTAGATTAATGTTCTGCAAGTCTAATGGGTTATTTTCCCTTTGATTTGATCTCTGCTTTGAGTAGGCTAGAATATCAATTTCCAAGCTTGGAAGGTTACAAACAAACTCCCGTATCAACAGTGTTCAGTTAGTTTGCTTCAATAACTGTATATATGTCTCTATTTTATCAATAACAAGAGGATCAGGGATAAAGAGTGTGCATTCCTCCCTTGCTTCTCCTAACATTACATCCTACAAATTCCTCTTCCTTCCCTGCACCCTCAGTATGTCCCAATCAATGACAATGCACCATCTCCTACTCTAACTCCTTCTTCCTCAGCACCTTGCAACCATAATTATTCCTTTCTCTCCTTAGTGGCCCAGCTCTCTACAACACCATTTAAAAATCATGTTGGCAAATCGGGGGGAAGTGATAGCCTGGTGATGTTATTGCTGGACTGTTAATCCAGAAACCCAGATAATGTTCTGGGGACCGGGGTTTGAATCTTGCCACAGCAGATGGTGGAATTTGAATTCAATTAAAAAAAATCTGGAATTAAGAGTCTAATGATGATTATGAATCCATTGTCAATTGTCAGGAAAAATCCATCTGGTTCACAAATGTCCTTTGGGAAAGGAAACTGCCATCCTTACCTTGTCTGGTCTCCATATGACTCTCGACCTCCAGCAATGTAGATGACTCTTAACTGCCCCCTGGACAATTGGGAATGGGCAATAAATGACGCTGAGCCAGTGATGCCCTCATTCTATGAATGAATAAATAAAAATAATGAGGCATTGGTCAGACTATGGACAAAACACTGTGAGTATTTTTGGGCCCTTTATCTAAGGAAAGTTACTCTGGTATTGGAGGCAGACCGGAGAAGGTTGACTAGACTGATGTCAGGTTTGGAGGGACTGTCTTATGAGGAGAGGTTGAACAGATTGGGCCTGTGACTGCTGGAATCTAGAATAATGAGAGGCAACCTCATTAAAATTTACAAAATTCTTGGAGGAGTTAACAGGAAAGATGCAGATTTTGGTTCTCTTCATGGTGTAATCTAAGACCAGAGGGCATAATCTCAGTGGAAGAGGTCACCCACTTAAATTAGAGATGAGGAGGAATTTATTCCTTCAGAGGGCTATGTATCTGTGGAATTCTTAACCACAGAGGGCTGTGGAAACTTGGTGATCAAGGCTGAGATAGACAGGTTTTTAATCAGTAACAGAATCGAGAAAGCTGTTGTAAAGGCAGGAAAGTGCAGTTGTGATTATCAGATTAGCTATGATCTCATTGAATAGTGGACCAGTCATGATTGGCAGAATGGCTTACTTCTGTCCGAGTGTCTTATGGTCTTGTGGTGCTTAATGTTATAAAAAATCCAAAAGAGGTGCGTTATCAAACGGTATTTTTAACACTTGACTACGTAAGATGACATAAAGTCTCGTAACCAAAACAAAAGGTAAAGATCTGTTTTTTTTAAAATAGCATCTTAAAGGCCAAGAAGGGGAACTTTAAAAAGCATAAGAACATGGGAAATAGCAGTAGAAGTAATTTAATAAGATTAATGACTTCACCTTTTGTTGTATTCCCATTTATCTCTAACTCCTCAGTAAGTAAAACTTATCAACTGCAATTGTTAATATTTTTAATAAATGGGAAACCACAGTTGCTACGGAGTAGAGAATTCCACACATTCACAAACTATGTAAAAAACTATCTGCTTTCAGTCTCACATGACTGAGCACTTATCTTGAGGTGATGACTCCTTCTAGACATGCCATTCAGGGAAATCAGCCTCTCAACGCCTTAAGGCAGCTCAATGAGATTATCTCTCATTCTTCAAAATTCTAGGGAATGAAGACCTATTCTACTAAATTCCCCCTCATAAGACAGCCTCCTCACGTCAGGAGATAAGGTGGATTGCTTTTAGGAGGCAGTACTAGAGGTTATAGCCTTTGCAATCTAAGGCGCAGCAACTAGTAATTAATTTGGGAATGTACAAGAAGCCAGAGAGATCAGAGTAATGTAGGGTAGGAGAAAAGTCATGGAGATAGAAAAAAGATAGTGATTTGATTGTTCTCTTCCTATAAATCTGAGGGTTTTTACAAATTGAATTGGACATTACTGAATCTCTGCTCCCTGATCAATTGTCTCTTTTATTCTTTGCCTGAGACAGGACCCTGCAAGTGTAACTTTGGCCATATAGTCAGACATTGTAATTCTGTCACGTTCCTTGAACAGTAATGATTTAAACTGTGATTTTGTGCAAATGACAATTCACTTCCAAAGCCAAACTCAGTTTCCCAAAGTGAACTAGATGTGGTTTCTCATATCTGGTGCTCTACACTCTATACATTATTTCCTGAATCTTTCGCAGAATACATGATGGCTTTGGGTGCAATGGTGAGAGTCAGGAATGGCTGGTGGCACTGGCTAGAAACTGTGTATGAATGCTGACAGAGAGTAAAGGAAGTTACACACCCTTTTAGTGGACAGCTACTGGACATTTGCCAAATGACATTGGTGTAGCACTGTCTGGTCACACTGCCCTGGTTTATAAGGCTGTAAGTGGGATGCCCTGTCATACCATCCTCTGTTTATAATGAAGCCTGATGGTGTTCACCCGTAAGAGTGTAGAACTCACATCACTACAACGGATGCTAGTTAGGATAGGATTGGGCCGAACCCATAAGACTATAAGACATAGGAGCACAATTAGACCATTTGGCCCATCGAGTCAACTTTAGCATTCGATCATGGTTGATAAGTTTCTCAAGCTCATTCTCCTGCCTTCTCTCAGTAACCATCGACCCCTTACTCATCAAGAGCCTATCTATCTCTGCCTTAGATACACCCAATAAATTGGCCTTCATGACCTAATGCAGCGAAATGTTTCACAGATTCAGGACCCTCTAACTAAGGAAATTCTTCCTCATCTCAGCTCGAAAGGGTCATCCCTTCACTCTGAGTCTGTACCTCAGGTCCTCATGAGAGAGGAATTGACGAAAATCGACTGGAAGCAGAGCCTAGCGGGGAAGACATTAGACCAACAATGGCAGGAGTTTCTGGGTGTAATTGAGGAGACAGTACAGAGGTTCATCGCAAAGAAAAGAAAGATTATCCGGGATGGGATTAGACAGCCATGGCTGACAAAGGAAGTCAGGAAATATATCAAAGAAAAAGAGACAGGCTATAAAGTGGCCAAGAGCACTGGGAAATCAGAAGATTGGGAAGGCTACAAAAACAGAGACAGGATAACAAAGAGAGCAATAAGGAAGGAGAAGATCAAATATGAAGGTAGGCTAGCTAGTAATATTAGAAATGACAGTAAAACCTTCTTTCAATACATAAGAAACAAACGAGAGGCAAAAATAGATATTGGCTTGCTCCAAATTGATGCTGGAAGGCTAGTGATGGGAGATAAGGGAATAGCTGAAGACCTTAATAAGTACTTTGCGTCAGTCTTCACAGTGGAAGACATGAGTAGTATCCCAACAATTAAGGAGAGTCCGGGGACAGAGTTGCGTATGGTAGGCATTACAAAAGAGAGTGCTAGAAAAGCTAAAGGGTCTAAAAATTGATAAATCTCCTGCCCCCGATGGGCTACATCCGAGAGTTCTGAGGGAGGTGGCTGAGGAAATAGCGGAGGCTTTGGTCGTGATCTTTCAAAAGTCACTGGAGTCAGGGAAAGTCCCAGATGATTGGAAAATTGCTGTTGTAACTCCCTTGTTTAAGAAAGGATCAAAGCAAAAGATGGAAAATTATAGGCCGATTAGCCTAACCTTGGTAGTTGGTAAAATTCTAGAATCCATTGTCGAGGATGAGATTTCTAAATTCCTGGAAGTGCTGGGTCAGATTAAAACAAGTCAGCATGGTTTTAGTAAGGGGAGGTTGTGTCTGACAAACCTGTTAGAATTCTTTGAAGAGGTAACAAGTATGTTAGACCAGGGAAACCCAGTAGATGTTATCTATCTAGACTTCCAAAAGGCCTTTGATACAGTGCCACATGGGAGGCTGCTGAACAAGGTGAGGGCCCATGGTGTTCAAGGTGAACTACTGGGTTGGATTGAGGATTGGCTGTCTGACAGAAGGCAGAGAGTTGGCATAAAAGGCTCTTTTTCAGGATGGCAACCAGTGACGAGTGGTGTCCCGCAGGGTTCAATGTTGGGGCCACAGCTGTTCACCTTATATATTAATGATCTAGATGAAGGGACTGGAGGCATTCTGGCGAAATTTGCCGATGATACGAAGATAGGTGGACAGGCAGGTAGTACTGAGGAGGTGGGAAAGCTGCAGAAAGATTTAAACAGTTTAGGAGAGTGGTCCGGGAAATGGCTGATGAAATTCAATGTGAGTAAATGTGAGGTTTTGCACTTTGGAAAAAAGAATACAGGCTTGGACTAATTTCTAAATGGTGAGAAAATTCGCAAATCAAAAGTGCAAAGGGATCTGGGAGTGTTGGTCCAGGATTCTCTAAAGGTTAACTTGCAGATAGAGCCCGTAATTAAAAAAGTGAATGTAATGTTGTCGTTTATCTCAAGAGGGTTGGAATATAAAAGCAGCAATGTGCTTCTGAGGCTTTATAAGGCTCTAATTAGGCCCCATTTAGAATATTGTGTCCAATTTTGGGCCCCACACCTCAGGAAGGACATACTAGCCCTGGAGCGTGTCCAGCGGGGGTTCACACGGATGACCCCTGGGATGGTAGGTTTAACGTATGATGAACGATTAAGGATCCTGGGATTGTACTCATTAGAGTTTAGAAGGTTGAGGGGAGATCTAATAGAAACTTACAAGATAATGTATGGTTTAGAAGGGGTGGACGCTGGGAAGTTGTTTCTGTTAAGTGGGGAGACTAGGACCCGTGGGCACAGCCTTAGAATTAGAGGGGGTAAATTTAAAATGGAAATGAGACGACATTTCTTCAGCCAGAGAGTGGTGGGCTTGTGGAATTCATTGCCACGGAGTGCAGTGGAGGCCGGGACGTTGGGTGCTTTCAAGGCAGAGATTGACAAATTCTTAATCTCAAAAGGAATCAAGGGCTACGGGGAGAGTGCAGGGAAGTGGTGTTGAAATGCCCATCAGCCATGATTTAAATGGCGGAGTGGACTCGATGGGCCGAATGGCCTTACTTCCACTCCTGTGTCTTATGGTCTTATGGTCTTATGGTCCTAATCTCTCCTATTCCAATGACGTGAAAGTAAAATGGCAAAGTCGCCAACATGACCTTAGTTAAGCAGGACACTGGAGAGCCGCAAGCGCCTGTGGGAATCTATCCTGGAATGAAGCAGCACAAGGTTTACATTCATGTGGCATCTGTTTTGTTGTGATAATAATAAAGGTGTTTTGCAGGACTATAATCAATCAGGATTTGAGACTGAACCATGTGGAGAAACCAGAATGGGTAACCAAAAGCTTAGTCAAAGAGGTGCATTTTCAGAAGTGAGGTGAAGGAGTTTATGGACAGAATTCCATAGGTTGGAGTACAGGGAGCTGATGGCAAAGCAGCCATTGGGACTGTGACAGCAAGACAGAGAAATCTGGGGAAAGGAGCAAGTGAGAATTGGGGAATGCAGCCTTGTGTTTTTGAGTTTCCTGCAGCATTCTCTGAAGGTTAATTGGGTAACAGTTAAACCAAATGAAAAGAACACCCATGAATCAACCTACAGCCTGTGTCATCAAATTGTCGAAATTCTGTGTGTCCTACCTGGCGAATGCTTGATGGCAGTGGGATGTCTGGAGTAAAACAGCTATTCATGTGGCACTTAAAGAAGAAGCAGAAGGTTTCTGCAAATAGGCTATGTATTCTTACAAAATGTCAAGGATCTTCCCTGCTGATTTTATGGTGGCTGATGAACTCATGTCTCAATGTTCCTGAGTAATGAAAAGATTTTAACAAGCTGCTGTGCTACCTGTGAAAAATAACATCCACCAAGCGTTAGCATTTCCCATCGCTTGCCTTCATTTTATCCTCATTTGGTTCCTATGCCTTCAACTTACGCTGCCAAGAAATTTGTCTGCAGGCTCTAACATCCCAAGTCAGGAGTCACCGAACATAGCTGCTGGATTTTACCTCCCAGTATTCCCCCAAAATCTGTCAAGTTTGATTCTTGTTTCCAGAATTGTGGAACAGTGGGCACAGAATCTACAGCCAGGTAGATCATGGTCACTAGGTATAGTAGGAGAGGTAGCCAGGCAGTACAGGAGTCTCCTGTGGCTATCCCCATCTCAAACAGGTATGCAATTTGGGATACTGTGGGGGATAGCCTCTCAGGGGAGTATAGTATTGACAGCTAGGTTTCTGGTTTTGGAGATTGGACCTACTGTCGTGAGGGGTATGTCAGCTTCCAAGCGATCAATGTTAATAGGGGACTCTCCAGTCTGGGGTACATTTCTACAGCTGTCAGCAGGACAGACAGGATGGTGTGTTGCCTTCCTGTTACCAGAGTCAAAGATGTTTCAGAGAGGAAGCAAAATATTCTGAAAGGGTGGAGTGACCAGCAAGAGGTTGTTGTGTACATTGGTACCAAAGACAGAGCCAGGGGAAGGGATGAGGTTCTGCAGAAAGAATATAGGAAGCTAGGCAGGAGGTTAAGAAGTACGTCTGGGAGGGTAGTTACATCTGAACCAAAGCCATAGCGAGAAAAGGCTGAGGCTGGTACAGTAGAGAACAGGAGCAAGTCAAATAATGAAGGGGAGCAAGAGTTTGGCAGTGAATGAGGTAAGACTGATGAATTAAACCTCATTTACTTCAATGCAAAAGACCTGACAGGTAAGGCAGATGAATTCTGAGCATAGTTAGGAACATGAGTCTGGGATATTATAGCTATTACAGAAATGTGGCTCAGGGATGGACAGGACTGGCAGTTGAATATTTCAGGGTATAGATATGATAGCAAGGACAGAAAGGAGGGCAAGAGAGAAGGGAGAGTGATGTTTTCATTCAGAAGAACATTACAACTGTACTTAGGGAAGATATTTCTGGGAGATTGTCCAGGAAGTTATATGCATGGAACTGAGAAATAAGAAAAGGATAGTATTGTGTTATGGGCTCCCCAGTAGTCAGTTTGAAATTGAGAAACAAATGTGTAAGGCGACCTCAGATATCTGTAAGAATAATAGGGTTGTAATGGTGAGGGTTAACTCTCCAGACATAGGCTGGGACAGTCAAAGTGTTAAGGACTTGGAGGGGGAGAAATTTGTTCAGTGTGTGCAAGAAAACATCCATATTCAACATGTGGAGCAAAATTTAACCTTTTCTTGGGACATAAGATGAGGTGTCAGTAGGGGAGCACTTTGGGGCCAGTAATCATAATATAATTAGTTTTAACATAGCTATGGAGAAGGATGGAGCTGATCAAAAAGCTAAAGTTCTGAATTGGAGTAAGCCCCATTCTGATGGTATTAGATAGGAAGTTTCAAAAGTGCGCATTTTGGCAAATGGTTCTAGGTCAGATTGGGATGTGCATGCATTTGACTTTGTAACTCAAAAGTGTTTGAGTACTGAACCTCTGTTAAAGCTTCACTGCAGCCCTAAGAGAGTGCTGCTTTGTCAGAGATTCCATTGTTCAGATAAATTTTAGCCCTATCAGTCTGTGCACAGGGTTCCTCTGCACATTGAAGATCACATGCCATTTATTCATAGGGCTTTTGCAAGCTTCTGTAATTATACTTATCTGCAAAAACTACCAAATGAGTGCCTTTGAATTGCTGTTTATGTGAAGTCTTTCTGAAAGCTGTTGCGTTTGCCTCCATGTTGGCTGAAGCTCAAAGCAATTTGTTGCATTTGAAGCGCTTTGAGAGGTTTCTGAATGATGTTATTAAGGTGCTAGATATTTCTACCATTGATTTATTGCTGTTGATCTTGCTCTATAAAACAACAGCTAGCTGGACCTCGCTGACATTAAAGATAGTGATTTAGTTTATCTGTTCATGGTGTCTTTCCTGGATCCACCGGAAACTGCACCTGACTTTAAGAGCCAGTAATACAAATAAGTTTAGACGTGAAAATTGATTGCTTGGGTTCCTTGCTGGTCTTTAAGCTCTGCAAATCAAAAAAGAATTGAAGGGAAGTATTGGCTCCAGTGTTTTGCTAAAAGCATATGGTTATGCTATCAGGGTTTGATTCAACATTCAGAAGCTCAAGGGAAATGATCACAGGGTTAACTCTTAAAATTTTAAAAATCACATGACACCAGGTTATAATACAACAGATCTATTAGAAATAGCAAGCTTTCTGAGCTCAGCTCTTTCCTCAGGCATGGTGTGAGAGAGGGATATAAGACACAGAATTTATAAGGAGAAAGGTAACAACCCCAAAATGGTCATCTCTTGTTGAATCTTTAGTCAGTTAGAATGGAGACCACTAAATGAAATGCATAATCCAGGTTCCCTTCCAAGCATTGTCTGCAGAAGTGAAAGGGTTTATCAACGTATAGAAGGGGTGACATCTCCAGTCAATGTATTTTAGGTGTGAGGCCCTGCTTAGAATCCATGTTATAAACTGGAGTCAGTTTTTCTTAAGCAAAACAGAATGTATCTGCAACTACAGGAACATTTTGGGTGAAATAATTTGTGTGTGCGTGTGTGTGCGTGTGTGTGTGTGTACAGAGAGGGAGAGAGGCTGTGTGTATAAATGTGTGTGCTTAAGAGACTGTTTATATGACAGAGGATCTGTGAGAGAGATAGTGACTGTATGATAGTAGATCTGCAGGTGCATGAGTGTGTTTGTGTAAGTGAGTGTTTGTGTGTGTATGCGAGTGAGTGAGTGTATGTATGCAAGTATGTGTGTGTGTGTGAGAGAGAGAGAGTGTTTAGTGTGCTGTATCACCTGTAGTGCAACATGAGCCCAAGATCCTGGTTGAGGCGGTCCTCATGGGTATGGAACTTGGCTATCAGCCTCTGCTGAGTGATTTTCAGTCGTTGTGTATCTTGAAGTTCACATTGGAAGATGCTTACATGAAGATCAGAGGCTGAATGTCCTTGAGCCCTGACGTGCTCCCCCACTGGGAGGGAACATCCCTATTCAGTGATCATTGCGTGGTGTCCATTCTTCTGTTGCCATAGCGTCTGCACGGTCTCACCAATACACCATGCCTTGGAGAATGCTTGCTTGCATTGCACACACTGTCTCATTCTGTCTCCCTCTTTCTCTCACTCTCTCTGTCTCTGTCTCTTAAACACACACACACACGAACATACATGCACTCAGAGGGACGGGCACACACACGCATGTACACAGACACGTACAGTTGCTGAAACATTCTATTTTGCTCTTAAAAACCCTAAAAGTTTAAAACATAGGCCGATGCTAAGTAGGGCCTCACACCTAAAATGCATTGTCTGACTGGAGATGTCACCTCTTCCATACATCGATAAAAATTTAATTTCCTCAGGACAATGATTGGAAAGGAATCTGGATTTTGCATTTTAATCAGTGGGCTCCCTCCTAACTGATTAATGAGTCAACAAGAGGTGGCCAGTTTTAGGGTGTTAGCTTTCTCCTTATAAATTCTGTATCTTATATCCTCTAACACTACACCTGAGGAAGGAGCTGAGCTGTGAAAGCTTGTGTTTTTAATAAACCTGTTGAATGACAACCTGGTGTCATGTGGCTTTTGACCTTGTCCACCCCCATGCAAAACCAGCACTTCCACTTCTTGAAATATTAACCCTTGACTTTATCAGCCAATTGAGTTGTTAAGAGAATCACAGAAATATCATTGTAGCGTACATTAAAAAGTTCATCTGCTAGAAAATATTGGAGTTCATTATTTATCGTATACGCTGCTGAGCCAAGGTAAGGGGAATGTAATAACTGTCCAATTTCACAATTACTCCACTGGTTGTAACATTTACTTAAATATTTTAGCCAGCTACTAAGATGGCTAATTGCAAAGTATCAATGATAATGAGAACTGCAGATGCTGGAGAATCCAAGATAACAAAGTGTGGAGCTGGATAAACACAGCAGGCCAGGCAGCATCTAAGATGCTGCCTGGCCTGCTGTGTTCATCCAGCTCCACACTTTGTTATCTTGCAAAGTATCAATGTTGTGTTTATTGGAATAAGATGAACCATTAAACAGATTTGTCGAAACAACAAAGCTATTGATTTATTATAAAAGCAGACTCACTTGACAAAGATCCAAAGCTGATTATCACATTGTTTGAAATATGGAAGTATAAATATTTAGACTTCTGTATTACCAAAATAAACTAACATACACAAACTAGATACAGGAAAAGTAAGTTTCTTGGCAGGAATTAATTATTGAAACAAAATATTTTGACCAAATACTTGCTAATTCTTGGACAATAAGATCATGTGACACAGGAGCAGAAATAGGCCATTCAGCCCATTGAGTTTGCTATCTCATTCAATTAGTTATGGTCAACTCTACTTTCCTGCCTTTTCCCCATAACCTTTGATTCCCTGACTAATTAAAAATCAATCTAGCTCAGTCACGATCATACTTAATGACCCAGCCTGGACACCCTTCTGTGGTAAAGAGTTCCGCAGATTCAAAACCCTCTGAGAGAAAAGAATTTCCTCTTGATCTCTGTCTGAAATGTGCAACCTTTTATTTCAAGATTATGCCCTCTGGTCATAAACTCAAATTAAAATAACATTAAAAATTTCACAAGACTAATAATATTAATATTAAAAATAAAAAATATAAGATGTGAAGTTTTCCATATTGCGTTTAGTCTGGTGACCTTGTACACGCAGACAGGCCACTAGGCACGCAGCGTTGTCATTGATGTTCCTCTTGATGCAGTTAGCTCAGGAGATGTTGATAAGATGTCTTCCAAACTTGTCAGGGATATTTGTTGTTTAAGATTTTCAGTTTTCAAACAGGATTCTCAGACTTTTCTCAAGCAGGTGGAAAAGGCCAAGCAGAGATTTGTATCATGTCAAAGCAGCGTATATGATAAATTCTGAACTCCAATATTTTCTACCAGATGAACTTTTCAATGTATGCTACAATGACATTTCTGTGATTCTCTTAACAACTCGATTGGCTCATCAAGTCAAGGGCTAATATCTCAAGAAGTGGAGGTGCCGGTTTTGCAATGGGTGGACAAGGTCTCTCCAACTGAATTCCAAACAATATCAAAATAGCCACAATTCCTGACGGCCATAAACACAGACATGTGACTTCCAGTAAGCCACCTACTTAACTGAAGACATGTGAACGTGTAAATGTAATTTTTAAACATATGTTTCAGTAACTTTCTGAAAAAACCAAACAGGTTCTTTTAAATCAAAATGAACCATTTTTAATAATCATTTTGACAGGTCTGCAAAAAATATTATTAATAGAAGCCAAGGAAGATTTGTGCTGGAGTTACCCAGGGACCCTTGTTTTTCCTGATGTTTATTAATTATTTAGACCTTGGTATATAGTGAATCTTTGCAGTTTGCAGATGATACAAAACTTGAAAGCATTGTAAATTTTGAGGTAAACATTGAAGAACTCTAAAAGGCCATTGACATGTTTGAGGAATAGAATAATAGGTGGCAGATGAAGTAGAATGTGGAAAAGTGTGGGGTGATGTATTTTAGTTGTTAGAAAATGAAGAGACATTTCAAAACAAAAGTTGCAGCTATAAAGGGTGTCAAGTGACCCGGGTGACTATGTACATAAATAATTAAAGTGGCGGGACAGGTAAGGAGAGCAGTTAATAGAGTAAACAGTTTCCTATCCTTTATTAATAGGGCAGTGATAGAACAGGGAGGTCATGCTGAAAATCTGTGATGCCCTGTAAGACCTCAGCTTAAGTGTTGTCCACAGTTCTGGGGTCCACACTTGAAGAAGGATTTGAAGGCATCGGAAGGCATGCAGAAGCAGTTTATTGGAGTGGTTTCAGGGATGAGAGACTTCAATTCTGAGGATACACTGAAGAAGTTGGGATGGGTTTCCTTTGAGAAGACTAAGAAGAAATGTGATAAAAGTTTTCAAACCGATAAGTGGTCCAGACAGAGTAGATATGCAGAAACTAACCCCAGCCATAAAAGGATTGAGAATGAGAAGAAGCAGATTTAAAGTAATGTAAAGTAATTTACAAAAGAAACAAATGCAATGTAAGAAAGTAATTTTTTAACACCATGAATACTTAAGGTCTGAAATGCACAGCCTGAAGATGTTGATAGGATGTTTTCCAACTGACACAATCAGTTTACAAACTGTTTACTCTATTAACTGCTCTCCTTACCTGTCCTGCCACTTTAATTATTTATGTACATAGTCACCCGGGTCTCTTGACACCCTTTATAGCTGCAACTTTTGTTTTGAAATGTCTTTTCATTTTCTAACTACTAGGATACATCACCCCACACTTTTCCACCCTCTACTTCATCTGCCACCTATCGGTCCATTCCACAAACATGTCAAAGTCCTTTTGGAGTTCTTCAATGTTTACTTCAAAGTTTACAAGCAAAGACAGGTTCATTCGAGGGGGCAATAAATGATTATTTGAACAGAACCAAATAAACAAATAAATGAGTTACTTAGAAACAGGAGGAGAATGGGACTGAGTCATTCGGAAGGCCAACATGGACACAGCAGGCTAATTGGCCTCTTTCTGTGCTACACTGATTGTGCGAGTTGATTCTTGTGACCCTGAGCAGCGTTGTTTAACATGCAATGCCAGGAACATGGAAAAAAGTGCAAGTCATTCAGCCTCTTAAGTTAGGTGATAACTGACCTGTAAAACTATATAAATAATGAAGATAGTTCAAATGAAGGCATTTTCTAGACCTTTTCCTCTGTTGCCTGTTCCCATACATGAATTTTATTTGCTGTTTGTAGATCATTGCAAGTTATCAACAGTCTATTCTTGTAAAACTGAGTGGTGTAAGGAATAACTATGGAGCCAGTACTCTACGTTACTGAATTTCACACCTTTCTGCAGTGATGTGATGAAGTCAGCCAGGTGGAAACAGTGGATGTCAACAACACCTGCATCAGAGGCTGAGTTGGAGGAACCTGACCCGGTGCCAAAATACCACAGGAGGATCTACAAAACAAAATGCACCGACCAATGTCCTCAGACTCAGAGGGGTGGGACGTAGTGATTGTAACACAGTCAGAATATGAGTTCCTTGATTAGGGTTGTTAATGTGGCCCAGTCAGGGAGACCTGGCTGACAGATCTATACAGGAATATCAGGGGTTCTGATCATTCTGAGAGCTGGCTCTGAGGAAACTGAATGTGTGCCAAGGACCCTCCATGTGTGAATAAGGGGTGACATAGTGACAGGATAGTGGCCTCAGTGGAGTTACTTCAACATTGAAGAGTATCAAGGACATGGAACAGGAGGAGGCCATTCAGCTCCTTGACCCTGTTCTGCCATTCAATGAGATCATGGCTGCTCTGTGGACTAACTCCACATGCCTTAATACCTTTGTTTAACAAAAAAAAATTAGTTTTATATAAAAGTAACTCTTGATCCAGCATGAACTGCCACTTGTGAATGTGAGTTCCAAATATCGACCACCCTTTGTGTGTGGAGGCACATCCTAACATCTCCTCTGAATGGCCTGGCCCTAATTGTCAGATGTGACCATCTCTCTAGAAAGCCCAACCAGTGAAAATTGTTATCTTCATCTAACATGAGTTTTCCTATTAATATCTTGAAGACTTCAATTGGATTCCCTCCCCAACCATCTAAATTCTGTAGAAAACAGGCCTAATTTGTCTAATCTTTCCTCATAACAACCCCTGAAGCCCAGGTGTTGTTTTTGTGAACCTAGGTTGTCCTCCCTGCAAGGCCAACACATCCATCCTTGGACAGAGAGATAAAAAGGCCCACGTAGCAAAGCATGACGTTAAATGCTTACCTTGGGCCATTTTCTCCAAACGTCACAAGCTTTGGCAAACCGGCCGTCAACAAGGCCAGGCAGTGGGTGGAGGTGTCCACAAGGCCCGGCTGCCTGCCCCTGTTGGGTATATCTACACCACATGGACTGCAATGGCTCAAAAAGGCATCTACCGCCACCTTCTCAGATTTGACTTACTGGTGTGAAATAGTATAAAGAACATTTTAAAATTCTGCAGTGCAAGTGTTACCTGTGGAAAGAATGTTTTCACATTGAAAAAGAAAATCTCCTCCACCTGTTGGAGAAGTTGTGAGCTGGCAATGTGATGTCTTCTATTTTGTAAGCAGCTTTACCACTAGTTTAAAATTTTGAGTTTTGACGTGAAATGCTTAAGACAAGCCCTGCACGTGGAACTGTCTGATTAGATACCAGAATCTCAAGGAGACTGAATGGATGAACACGCATACATTTGTAAACTATCAATCCCTTTGATGTCAGTGTTGCGTTCCAATATTGCACCTGTATAAAGCAGACCTGTAAGTGCACTGTTGGCAAGATTCCTGTGATCTCCTCAGCAGGTAGTGTGGGCTGAGACCAAAACTGTATTCACAAATTTCCAGACATTGACAATTTATTCCTAACATGTTCCTTTTGGATTACAAGAAGCTACTGTAATTTACATTCATGCAGCCAACAGCAATTTAAATCAGTTAAGCAGTATGATTTAGTGACAAAAGTGGAACCTTTTTATAATCTTAGGCCAGTCACATGTTTAAGAAGAGAGATTGTTCCCTGGTGAGTTTACCTCTGCCTGATGACATTATGCCATGTGTGATGAAAGAAAAGGATTAGCTACTTGTTCATTGCCAATAGAGATTGAAGTGCAGACTGTTCTGAAAACACTTTGCAAATGAAAGAGAGTACAATGTTTCTGCTGTAATGGTGCTGTAACAATTTGACCACAGAACAAACAGCAATTGCCGCCAGAAAATCAAAGCTATTGTGGTGCAGTCACGGTGTCTCTATCGCTGGGTCCAAAGTCAGAGCTGCTCCAAACGTCTGTCACAACTCGAAACAGGCTAACTAACATTTCTACCTAAACTGTTTGTGTCGTGTGTTGTCATGTTCATGTGTCTTCAAAGCGTTTCTGGCAGGATGGAGAAAGTTGTCAGTAATATACAGCCAAACATTGGTGCCATATCTGACGAAGCTCTCAGTGACGGAAGAAGGTAGATAGAGGTAGATAGGAAGAGGAGAACACCAGGAGCGATCTGATCTGATACTGCAGAGAAGAACAACCATCGCTGGAATGTACTGATCCAAATGGGGCAAGATGAGTGGCACTTTTACGTATTCCCATGGTGCTAGCCAACAGAAGACTTGATGGTATGAGTCTGATGTGATTTACCCAAGAAAAGGTGATGGACGTGACTGGCGATCATGACTGTAATTATACACAAAAACATGGAAAATAGGAGCAGAAATAAGCCTTTCAGCCCTTTGAGCCTGCTGTGCCATTCACTAGCACAACTGACCATTGAACTCAGTCCCCTGTTCCCAATTTCTCCTCATATGCTTTGATCCCTCCAGCCACAAGAACTTATTCCTAACTCCTTCTCAAAAGCGTTTAATGTTTTAGCCTTAACCATTTTCCGTGACAGAGAATTCCACAGGCTCACCACATGTCTGGGTGAAGAAATTTCTTCTCATTTCAGTCCCACATGGCTGACCTGTATCCTTAAACTGAGATCCCTAATTCTGGAATCCCTGATCATCAAGCACATCCTTCCTGTGTTTACCCTGTACAGTCCTGTTAGAATATTAGAGGTTTCAAGAGATCCCCCTCATTCTTGTGAACTCCAGTGAGTATAATCCTAACTGATACAGTTTGCCATTGTCTGTCAGCCTTGGTGCTCAGGAATCAGTTTGTTAGAACATTCTTCCTCAGATAAGGAGACCAAAACTCCATACAGTATTCCTCGTGTTGTCTCACCAAGGTCCTGCACAATTGCAGCAAAACATCCCTGTTCTTGGACTTGAATCTTCTCATTATGAAGACAAACATACCATTTGCATTCTTCACCACCTGTTGCACCCATATGCTTGATTTCAGTGACTCATGTACGTGGACACCCAGGCTTCACTGCACCTTCGCTTTCTCAGTCTGCCATCATTCAGATAATCATCTGCCTTCCTGTTTTTTCACGAGCCTTTTACAAGCTGTTGGATTAAGTCCTCAATGTTGTTCTGCTAAATTTATATTGGCTTATCTCAAACTTGCTTTCCTTTAACTAACTGGGCAAGAAATTAACTCTGAAATGTTGTCTACAATAGTAAATTGTTGTCACTCTTTTAAAAGAAAAAGATGCTACGTGCTGGATGAAAATGAAATGTCCTTACCTGTTCATTATTGTTTACATATGATGACAATAACAACCTGCTAAGCATTGACCACCCTCATTAACAATTTTATTGTCATCGCCATTTATCACATTGGGGATAACACTCACCCATCTCGAAGCTTCCCTGAAATAATGTGAGCATTTACACAAATTATTGACTTCTGTAATTTTTTGGCTTGAGCATGTGATCAATGAAACTTTTCTGAAATTGGTCTTTGACCTTCCAGTGACCAGACAGCTGCAACGGAGGAAGAAATTCCTCAATCAAAATGCAAAATTCAGCGTAGTTGTTCACAGTGATGTTGCTGCTGGTTTTTAAAATCTAAATCTATAATGGATTTCACAGACCCCAAAATTAAATTCAAATGAAATTATTGCTCCTTCTTCCCAATTGCTTTGCATACAAACACTTGAGGTTGCAACATGGGAGCAACAATTGGACCATGTTGCAGTTTCTTCTGCATGTTGGTTTTGTTTCTCTTCACTGAAATACACACTGTAACCAATCAACAATCTGAAGAAATCATCCTACTGTCCTTCCTTAAAATAGCTACCTGCACCTTCAAAAGTGCTATGCAAGGCATATCATCAGTGTGCAAACAGTGATAGCTCATGATTATGGAGCTCTTCTAACTGACTAAGACATCCGAAGAAACTTCAGAGAAATGCTATCAAACCATACTTGACTCCGAATCACATGAGATATTTGTATGGGCTGATCAAAGGGGTAGGTTTTAAGGAGTGTCTTCAAGGAAGATGGAAAGGTTAGAGAAGTGGAGAGACTAAGGGAGGGATATTGCAGAGTTTATGCTCTCACTTGTTAAAAGATGTAACTGGCCATGTTGGAACAATTGGAAACATGAATGCAGGAAAGGCCAGCCATCACAGAGACAGAGATCACTGAGAACTGCAGAACTGAAGAAGTTCACAAAGCTGAAGAAGATCTGGACTGGAGGTTGGTCATCAATGGAGATAGAGAATTTAAAAATGGCAGGTAGTAAACAAGCTTGTCACAAAGAGACATACGCCGAGTTGGCCAGACTACATATGGCTTAGAACGACACCAACAGCACAAGGTTTGATTCTTATTTCAGCTGAGGTCGACTTAGGGCAGATCCGGTCATAAAATAGCATCATAACCTATGGTTCAGAGAACCACAAATAACTGAGGTTGCTACCTGAAGAAGAAGTTGGCGATGATTTACTGACCTCGTGGTGAGCTGTTTAACTTGTCCCCTGTTATGTCAGTTGCAAATAATAGGATTGTTATAAAAGCAAATAAAGAAAGGCAAAGAGACTATATTAATATCAATGTCGACGGACTTCATTGTGAATCTAAGGGCCACTAAATTTCTCTCAGGAACAGAAAATCTGCATTGTTAAAATTACTTCAAGTAATTAAACCCACCCTAAATATTCTTGCCAGCTTATTCTTGCCAACCCCACAAGCATTAACTTCAATAAGCTCTGAGCTTGCTTTAATCAAAGTTAATTATTAAATCTTGTGACTAGTTAAGTTGCTTTCAGTCTCTGGATTTTGCAAATACAAAAGTGCCATGTTCCCGCTAGCAAAGCTCCTTTGCATCGCATTTATTCTTTTGATCAAATGATCTGGGAATTTTCTTGTGTTGGGTTTGTTTTGTGATACTAGAATTGATCAAAAGAATGCTTCACTTTAAAGTAGCCTTGGAAATTCTCACCATTCCCCAAGCTGCTTCTCATGACTTTTTTTTTGTTTTCCTTTTGATCCACTTTGTTCAGTTTCACTTTTGTTTATAATTTAATACATTTTGGCAGAAAAATCATGACTACAGCAAATCTCCTTTGCATACCTGTTTCAAAGCGAAATGCCCTTGGGTACTTTGGAGATGTCATATTGTTTAAAATCTTGCCCTCTTTGTAAGGATCACATAATGCAGGCAAATAAAACCACCCAGGCTATCCAATTCATCCTGCTAAGAAGTTACGATTCTTATCCCTACATCCCAACCCATTGTGCAGCTTGCTTTTGAAGGTCTTCATAGTTTTGCATCTAGCTTAAGTAAATATTTCCAAATATTGATCAGTTGTTTTATTGAACTGAATTGAATTGAATGATTTAGAGTCGCTTGTATTTTACAATGAGTAATACAGTAAAATACAGTGAAAAGCTTCAACAATTGCCTCAAGCTGACACTATTTTGAGCAGTTTAAGAATAAAAAGATATAACTGAAAGAAAGCTGACATGTGGGTCTGGACCCTTCTTCAGACCCGAAACGTCAGCTTTCCTGATCCTCTGATGCTGCCTGGCCTGAGGTGTCCATCCAGCTCTTGTTGTCGCAGACTCCAGCAACGGCAGTTCATACTGTTTCTAACTGAAAGAAAGCCTATCTTTGTTCCACTGCCTCTGCCATGACACCTCAGTCAGCTCACCAACAACACCTATACCACCAACCCTCCTCCACTATCTGACTGCAGCCTGCACCGGACCCATCAATGTTGGAGTCACCACTGTTTAGTCACCATCTCTTCACCACTGGGCACACTTCATCAACATCGCCAACACCATTGCAGTGCTGAATCCACGCATGTACTCCCTGACACCAGTCCCAGTTCTCCCCCATTTGCTCTGAAAATCCCATGACACAAATCAAAGAAGATTGGGAAAGTTCCCCTCCCATGCCCCACTCCATGTTCATCCCGAAACCAATATCGTGAAAACTGATTCCCTGCTTTCTTTAGTACATTGCTGTTTGCGGAACATTGTTACAGGAAATCAGCTGTGATATTTTATATTACAGCAACGATTAAGCTTTTGAAAAATTTGTGATTTATTGTTAATCATATCCTTTGGAAAGCCTGACCATGTCACCAACATTGATTAAGAGCAGGATTATTTGTTCTTTCTGTCAACATTTTCAGACATTGCAACTGAGAATAACGAAGTGGACCAATTGTTTTATTTTTTCCAGCCATTGGCAAAATATTCCAGTGCGGTCTTTCTAAATGGAAAATATGACACAAAATAGAGGCTGAAAATTGTGATGGCAGAAAGGAAGGTTTGTGGATGGGACTGTGTCAGGTGTTCAGAGGTAACTGAGGGCAGTCGTGAGAAGAGACTGTGCAGCATTCTGGGAAGAACGTGGCTTGATCATCATGGCTGAGAAGTGTATTGTGGAGGACCCAGTGTCAAAGAACAGCAAAGCTTCAATCATTACATTACTGTTGTGTTTCCCTGCCCTCCTCCTCCTCAAATCAAAAAGAGACACAGAGAGAGGGAGGAGCTCTTGGATAACTTGGTTGGGACTTAGATGCAGCAGAGCATCAGCGGTGAGGTCAAAGTGTGGACATTGGTGAACATGGGGCTTCACTGAGGAGAACGAGCAGCATTACGGTGCGGCAAGATCCTTTCTATATTAATTCAGTGGTAACCAGAGGGGTAGTAATGGCAGTTAGTGGGGTGGTATGCCCCTCCTGCGAGAGGTGGGAGATCAGGGAGAAATCAAACGTCCCTGATAACTCCATCTCAAGGAAGAATCCCACTTGCAGCTCCTCTCAGACCACATGGATCAGTTGGAGCGGCGATCGGACTTATAGAGGAGCATACAGGAGGATATAGATACAAGTCTCAGGGATGTGGTCACGC
Organism: Stegostoma tigrinum; assembly: GCF_030684315.1. NCBI lineage: Eukaryota > Metazoa > Chordata > Chondrichthyes > Orectolobiformes > Stegostomatidae > Stegostoma > Stegostoma tigrinum. Next base: position 40,397,618 of record NC_081377.1, on the reverse strand, counting down.
CAAAGGTTTAGTTTGATAGATGGGTGACCACCAGGAGAGGTAGGCAGGTAGTGCAGGAGTTCCCTGTGTCTATTCCCTTCTCAAACAGGGATTCTGTTTTGGATACTATTATGGGGGGAAGGGGGGGAAGGGCTTTCAGGGAAAGCAAAGGGGGCAGCCAGATCAGAAGGACAATGATTGGCTATTTTGTACAACAGGAAGGGTCAAGGTGTAGGTGAGCAGTACTGAAAGAGGACTGTATAGTCCGTGGCACAGATTGGTGTTTCTGTGGATGCAAGCAAGACTCCAGGATGGTGCGTTACTTCCTTGGTGCCAGGGTCAAGGATGCCTCTGAGCGGGCATAGGATATTTCAAAAGAGGAGAGTGAGTACCCAGAGGTCATGGTCCAAATTGGTACTAACGAACATAGACAGGAAGAAAGATGAGGTTCTGCAAAGGGAGTTTAGGGAGCTAGGCAGAAAGTTGAAAAGAAGAGCCCTTCGGGGTTGTAATCTTAGAATTACTGCCTGTGCCACATGCCAGTGAGGCACAAAACAGGAAGATGATACAGTTGAAAGTGTGTCCAAAGAGCCAGTGTAGGATGGAGGGCTTCAGATATCAGGATAATTGGGATCTGTTCCAGAACAGGATCGGCCGAGACAAGAAAGATGGGTTGCACCAAAATTGGAGGGGCACCAATATCCTGGCAGGATGGTTTGCTAGTGCTACTCAGGAGACTTTAAGCTGGGGTGGCATACCAGCGGGAACCAGAGCAGTAGGTCAGCATGTGTAGTGTTTGAGGAAAAGGTAGCGGTTAAGTCAAGTAAGTCTAATAGAAACAGCAGGCAGGGCCAGATTAATGATCAAAGCAGGACAAAGTATAAATATTCTAATACAAAGAGTACAACAAGTAAGGCAGATGAGCTTAGAGCTTGGGTTAGTAAATGGAACTACAGTGTTGTAGCCATTTACAGAAACTTGGTTGAGAGAAGATGAGGACTGGCAGCTCAATGTTCCAGGGATTAGATGTTTCAGATGTAACAGGGAGGGGTGTAAAAGGGGTGGGGGGTCTGTGTTACTGATTCGGGAGAATATCAGAGCTGCACTAAGAGACGACATCTTAGAGGGTTCATCCAGCTAGGCCTTATGGGTCAAACTCAGGAATAAGAAAGGTGCTATCACTATGATGGGATTATACTACAGGCCTCCCAATAGCCAGTGAGAGATAGGGGAACAGATATGTAAGCAGATCATGGAAAGATGTAAAAGCAACAGAACAGGATATCCTTTATTGTCACATGTACTCCAGGACGGGAGCACAGTGAGCAGTTTTTACAAAGGCTGCCTCTAGTGGCACCATCTTAGGTGCAAGTATTGGGTACAAAACAGGAATTAACAGGAAAAGTAGTAGCATTGCTTACTGTGACTAAAAAGCAAGTTAGAAATAAGATGGTTATAACATAGTTAAAGGATTGACGTGACAGCCCTGTAAAGAATTTCAGATCAATATTATATTGCAGCAGCTCAGTGAGCACATGGTCTGACCACCTGTGCCAGGGCTCAGTCCAACAACAGTCCCGCTCTACTCCAAGCCTCTAGTCTGCTCCACCAGGCAATCACCTGCACCAGGGAAAGTTGCGCTGCTCTGGAACTCACTTTTCCTCTCACAGACCTCCAGGACTCACTTCCCCTCGCTCTGCTCTGGGACATGTTTCCCCCCTCACTCTGCTCCAGGACGTATTTCTCCTCACTCTGCTCCGGGACTTGCTTCCCCTCGCATTGCTCTGGTGATTGCTATCCTAAAGTTGGCTCCAGGATTGTTAAAATGAGAGAAAAAAAAGAAAAGAAATTAAGTCAACAAAATGTGAGGCTGGATGAACACAGCAGGCCAAGCAGCAACCCAGGAGAAATTAAGTAGCAGGCGGAGCTCAGGGGATGTGGGTGTTGCCTCCTACTGTGCTGCTATCTTGCAGGGTTGTTGTGGGGGGTAATTTTGATTTCACCGGTATTACCCAGGCTCCCTTAGTGCCAGCGGCTTAGATGGGACAGAATTTGTTCAGTGCATCCAAGAGTGTTTCTTGAAATAATGTGTCAATAGTTCAACTCGGGAAGGATCTAGATTCTAATGGGGAATGAGCCTGGACGTGTCATCAAAGTTTTGGAGTTCGAACATTTTGGGAACATTGATCATAATTCTGTATGTTTTAAGATCGAAATGGAAAAGGATAAGACTGCGTCCTCGAGAGGAATGCTACTTTCACTAGTTTTGGGGGGAACTAGAGAAATTCTATTCTGAGCAGCTGTTTGAAGGTAAATCCACATCTGACATATGGGAGTGTTTTAAAGGCCAGTTGACCATAGTTCAGGACCAGCACTTTCCTGTGAGGCTGAAAGATAAGGATGGCAAAATTCTGGAACCCTAGATGACAAGAGATGTTGAATGATTAGTCAAAAAGAAAAATGAAGCATATGTATGGTTTAGGAAACTGAAATCAGACAAGTTCTCTGTGGAATATAAGAGAAACAGGAAAGAACTTGAGCAAGGAATTAGGAAAGCTAAAAGGGCCATGAAAAGACCTTGACAAGTGGGATTAAGGACAATCTCAAGGCATTTTACACATATGTTAGGAGCAAGAGGGTAGCTAGAGAAAGTGTAGTCCACTCAAGGACAAAGGGAATTGATGTGTGAAGGCAGTGGAAGTGGGTGAGGTCCTCAATGAGTACTTTGCATCAGTACTCACCAAGGAGAAGGACATGGGTGATGGTAAAATTACAGAGGGCTATGTTGATATTCTCAAGCATGTGACAGTAAGAAGGAGGAGGTGTTAGGTGTTTTGAAAAGCTTTAAGGCAGATAAGTCCCAGGACCTGATTGGATCTATCCCAGGATACCGAGGGAGACAATGAAAGAGGTTTCTGAACCTTGAAAGAGATCTTTGTATCTGGTTTAGCCACAGATAAGGTCCCAGAAGACTGGAGAATGGCCAATGTTGTTCTTTTGTTTAAGAAGGGCAACAGGGATAATCCAGGAAATTACAGGCCAGTGGGCCTTACATCAGTGGTAGGGAAGTTATTGGAGAAGATTCTTTACTCACATTTGGAACAGAATGAGCTTATGAGAGATAACCAATATGGTATGTGTAGAGGAGGTCTCACAAATTTGATGAGTTTTTCAAGGAAGTGATGAAGATTATTAACAAGGCTAAGGCAGTGGATGTTGTCAACATGAACTTTACCAAAGCATTTGTCAAGGTCCCTCATGGTAGGCTACTCCAGAAGCCACATGCAATCCATTGGTGAGTTGGTAATTTAGGTACAACATTGCTTTGGTTATAGGAGATAGAGGGTATTTTCAGAGGAGTGTTTTTCTGACTGGTGATCTGTGACCTGTTGTATTCTGTAAGGATCAGTGCTGGGATTCCTGTTATTTGTAAAATATATATAAATTAGTTGGATGACAATCTTAATGGTCTGACTAGTAAGTTTGCAGATGACATGAAAATTGGTGGAGTTATGGACAGTGAAGAAGGTTGTCAAAGGATACAGCAGGATATACAGCAATTGGAAAGTTGGGGAGAGAAATAGCAGATGCAGTTTAATGCCGACAAATGTGAGGTGTTGTCTTTTGGGAGGCAAATGCAAGAGGAAAGTATACAGTAAATGGTCCCTTAGGAGCACTGATATACAGAGGACCCTCAGGGTGAAAGTCATAGCTCCCCAAAAGTGCCGACACCAGTGAATAAGGTGCTAAGGAAGGCATACAGCACACTTGCCTTCATCAGTCAGGGCATTGAGTGTGAAAATTGGCATGTCATGTTATAACTGTCTAAAGCTTATGCCACCTTTAGGGTATTCAGTGCATTTCTGCTCAGCACATTACAGGAAGGATGTGGAGGAATTGGAGAGGGTGCAAAAGAGGTTTACCAGGATGTTTCCTGGATTGGAGTGCATTAGCAATAAGAAGAGGCTGGAAAAGCTTGGATTGTTTTTGCTACAGCATTGAAGGCTGAAGGGGGGTGGTGGGGGTGACCCAATGGAAGGATATAAAATTATGAGAAGCATAGATAGGGTGGATGGTTGGAGTATTTTTCCCAGGGTGGAAATGTCAAGTACTAGGGATCTGTTTAAGATGGGTGATGAATGTTCAAATGAGAGGATAGTAAGTTCCTGAAAGGTGCTGCCGGGGAAGGTGGTAGAATCAGGTACATTAATAACATTCATTTAGACCAACATATAAACAGTCTAGGAATAGAGGAATGGAGACTATGCAAAGGCAGAAAGAGATTGGTTTAGAATGGCATCGTTGTTGGCACAGACATGGTGGCCCGAAGGGTCTGTTCCTGCACTGTATTGTTCTGTACTCTGTGATCTATATATTAGAGTAGCAAGATCATGTTACAAGCAAATCCGGAAATCTTTCCAACCTTCACTCAAGAGAAGTTCCAGCAATCTTAAGCACTGTGCTTCTTCTGTGACTGATGGCATAAATAGCCAGTTGCATTTGGCATGAGATTAATATCAAATTCCAGTCACTACTGGAGAATCCTAGAGGGAAAAATAGCTTTGAGCAAATGCAGGTCAAGTAACTTGCTCCCGTGCAGTCGCTGAATTCACAGTGAAGCTGAATCTGGCATAAACTGCTTGTGTTTTTGATTCTGTCTTCTCACCAGCCAGTGAATTGAATTGAATTATTTATTGTCATGTGTATTCAACGTAAAAATGCAGTAAAAAGTGTGTACCTTCAGTCAGGTAAGTGTGTGTATACTCTGCTGAGCTTGATTATTGCATGAACTGATAATGGGGCTGAAGATAACATATTTGCTCAATTCAGCTGTAAATTGATAAACTGATCCCTGAGTCTGCAAACATGTCATTTCTTAGCTTTTGGCTAATACATACGGCAGTGTTTAATTTCACTACTGCCAACTTGATTTAATCTTCTATTTGTATTTTTTGAGATGTAATACAATAACGTACCAAATTTAAAAGAGTTATGAGTTACATCAACCTACAACATTCAGTTAAGCTCAGGGGCACAAATTGAGGTTGCAATTCCCTTCTATGGAGAAGGTGAGAAGGATAGATGTTTTGGCACATTGGCACTGGAGAGATACCTGCCCCCTTTTCACCACTCCACCAGCTAAGAACTTAGCAGGAAGCTCCAGGGATTACTTTCTTGAGGAGCTTCATTGTTGCCATGTTAAGTGGCCAGTTATTGGCCACTTAAGGGCCTCAACTCTGCACCTCCCTAATTCCTGGCCTTCCCAGTGGGAAGTAAAATAGCTGGTTATCCCACCGGGAATGACCTGCTCAATGAGTTGCAGGGGGCCTCCATTTGCTCCAATGAGGGCGACAGTCAGAGACATGGATGGAGTGGGGGAGGACAGTAGGGGTGGCTTCTGAAAGACAGCCAAATGACTTGTTCTCTGACCTGCCCCACTGTGAACACAGCCCAGTCCATCATGCAAACCAGCCTCCCATCTATTGATTCCATCTATACTTCCCACTGCAATGGGAAAGCAGCCAACATAATCAAAGACCCCTCCTACCCCAGTTAGATGCCCTTCCATCCTCTTCTGTTGGGCAGAAGATATAAATGTTTTTATTCACATAGAAAGTGAATCAGGAACAGTTTCTTCCCTGCTGCGATCAGACTTTTGAAAGTACTTGTTTATTGTTAATGTTAATGTTCATTTCTCTCTCTGCAGCTTCTCAGCAGCTGTAACACTGTATTGTGCCCTCAGTTCTGTTACCCTGATGCACTTGTATAGTACAATCTGCCTATAAAACATGTAAGACCACACTTTTTACTGTACCTCGCTACACATTACAATCAACAACCAAATCCAATTAAATGATCTCTAATACTTAGAGAGCTAACCCCCAAGGTCGTTTAAATCAGCCGAAATGTTGAAAATATATATCAAGGCCGTTATCCTGTGACATGTAAAGCTGGAATAACATTTCAGATGTTGGCTATTTATTGGAACATTAACGAGTTTTTTTATCAAAACCTAACTGACTTAATCTATTTTTTAACTTAATTCCTCAACTGTGGCTTTTGCTGGTCGAAGGACGTTCAGTGACCATTGTAAATTGCTCTGACAATTGTGGAATGTCTCAGTGATTAGCACTGCTGCCTCACAGCACCAGGGACCCAGGTTCAATTCCACCCTTGGGTGGCTATCTGTGTGAAGTATGCACATTCTCCCCGTGTCTGTATGGGTTTCCTCCGGGTGCTCCAGTTTCCTCACAAATTCCAAAGATGTGCAGGCTGATTGGATTGGCCATGCTAAATTGCCCGTGATGTTCAGGGGTGTTTAGATTATGTTTGTTATAAGGGGATGGGTCCAGGTGGGATGACTGAGGTGGACTTTGTAGGGCAAAGAGCCTGATTCCGCACTATAGGGATTCTATGAAAGGTATTCTTGTTCCATGTTTTTGACTCACTTCCATCTTCTCACCATTTGAAACAACTGAATGACTCCCTAAGTGACTTTATGGGGACACTTCAGAGTCAACCACATTGACTGAAATCTCATACAGATCAGTCCATATTCTCTGAAGGGGATTGGTGAACTAGTTGGGAAGGTTTCATAATCACTTTTACCATCAATTGCTTGGATTTATGTCATTTTTGTTTAATTTCCAGTTTTTGCTTTGGATTTCTAATATTGTCGATAAGAAATGAGATATTTGAACAATTATTTTGACAACTTCAAAGGGACTATGTGGAAGAAAACAGATCTTAAATTATTCAGAGATAGTAGGAACTGCCGATGCTGGAGAGTCTGAGATAACAACGTGTGAAGCTGCAAGGAGGAACACAGCAGGCCAAGCAGCATCAGAGGAGCAGGATAGCTTGATGTTTCAGGTCGGGACCCTTCTTCAGATATGGGATTCTGAAATAAAAGGGAGACAGGGGGAGACGGATTGAAGATGGATAAAGGAGAAGATAGGGTGAATGGAGACAGAGAAGCCAAAGAGGTGGGGTTAGAGCCAGTGAATGTAGATGGGGAGTTAGGGAGGGGATGGGTCAGTCCAAGGAGGACGGACAGGTCAGGGGGTGCAGGATGAGGTTAGTGAGTAGAGGATGGGGGTGGGGCTTGAGGTGGGAGGAATGCTTAGTCTGCTAGTCCCCGCGTCTCTAACCATTCATCCTAGTCCCCGCCTCCCTAACCATTCCTCCCACCTCAAGTCCCACCCCCATCCACTACCCACTAATCTCATCCCGCCCCCTTGACCTGTCCGTCCTCCCTGGACTGACCTATCCCCTCTCTAACTCTTCACCTACACTCACCTTCACTGGCTCTAACCCCGCTTCTTTGACATGTCTGTCTCATCTCACCCTATCTTCTCCTTTATCCATCTTCTATCCAACTCCCCCTGTCTCCCTATGTATTTCAGAATCCCCTTCCTCTCCCCCATTTCTGCAGAAGGGTCCCAACCCGAAACGTCAAGATTTCCTGCTTCTCTGATGCTGCTTGGCCGGCTGTGCTCATCCAGCTTCACACCGTGTTACCTTAAATTATTCACCCTGTTTAGCAATAGTAGTAGTGTCTATTTTTTAACTGAAGAATTGTGTATTACTGATTTGTGTTCGATCTTTGTGTATTTTGAATAGAGATTGAGAAACACATTCTTAAAGAGTCAGGGAGATATTGTGAGCAAATCTGCCATTCCTTGACTGAGGAAAGAACCCCTACCTGAATAAACAGAGAGAGAAAGAGGAGAACAGATCAATTGCATTTGACATAAACCTCCAGCAGTTAATCCAATGAATTAAAACAAAAAACTGATAGCCGTCATAATATCTGAGCATGATTCTATGAAGGTCAGCATTAAATTAACTAGTGCCTGAACTGGATGATCAATAATTGACCAGTGATAAATGTTATATGAAATAAGCAACAGGAAAGTACTTCCAATCTCCTTTGCGACCACCTGCCTTTAACATAAACAAGACTGCTGCAGAGAATTGCCAAATACTCCATTAAGCATTTTGAAAGGCTAGTGAATGTCCCTCTGAGATTGTTTTGGGTCTCAGTAATTGAGGATGGATCCCTTAGTAGCGGCTGCAGGGGAGTCTGTTTGTAGACGTCTGGAGAATTACAAAGGATATTTCTTTGACAAAGATTGTTATCTGCTGTTAACACCATGAACAGACTGGTCATTGCCACTAATGTCATTATTAGATAATTAACATTATTCAGTGCAGATTCTTGGCAGTGGCAGTGGTGGTGGAGGCAAGGTGGCGCCGAAGATCAGCAACTCTGTTCCAGCAGTGGTAGTGCAACAAAGGGGCTCGAGGCTGATCAACTGCATTGTGCAGCTGATGGTCCTAGCATCGGGCTGGAAGAGCCTGGATCCAGGCCCATGGCCAAGCGCTCAACAAGAAGGAATGTAAAGTTGAACTTAGAACTTTATTTCCTTAATTTTCTCCCTATATATTCCATGTCTTTTTGGATTTTTTTGCATGTTTTTGAGATGGCATTGGAGAGGGGCAACATTATACAACACTTTCTCACTGTGTTTGTAACAAGTACATATAATGACTACAATAAATCAATCAATCAACTAATCAATTATTGCGTGCCCTTCATCACTGCCTCCTTATTGTCACTCCCTTTACTGCCTGGTTTGCTCCCTCAATCAGGAAGTTGGGCAACTAGACAGACAGCAGGCACTTTGAGACATTATGTCAGTGATCGGTTCAATTGATTTAATAAAAAAAGACTTATGCTTACTGATTTAATTCATAGGATACACTACCGGGGTAGCTCTCGAATGCAATTGATCTGTTCTCCATATCTCTCCCTGTCATATTTGCTCCCTGAATCTCCCTGAATTTTTAAGATTGTGTTTCTTAATCTGTATTCGAAAATATATAAAGATTGAATATAATTCAATAATTCACAATATTTAAGTTGCTCTGGATCAATGATTTTGCACACACAGTATAAATGATGGATTAGGACAGCAATTTTTGAGGCAAACTGACTTCCCAAGCCAATAAAACTCCATTAATACTTGGAAATGTACATACTGATCCAGCTTAAACTCCAAATTGAAGAATATAAGATGAGTTGGACCATTAACATCATTCGCAAGGATAGCTATTTTGTTTCCTTCTGAGTTTTCAGTGCAGTGAGCCTGATGAACCAGGGACCCTGGGTTGACGTACCAGGAAAATGTTCAGATGCTTTAATAACATTAACAGGATGACAAAGTGTGGGGCTGGATGAACACAGCAGGCCAAGCAGCATCTTGGGAGCACAAAAGCTGTTGTTTCGGGCTAGACCCTTCATCGGAAAAGGGGGATGGGGAGAGGATTCTGAAATAAATAAGGAGAGAGGGGGAGGCGGACTGAAGATAGATAGAGGAGAAGATAGGTGCAGAGGAGAGTATGGGTGGCGAGGTAGGGAGGGGGTAGGTCAGTCTGGGGAGGACGGACAGGTCAAGGGGATGAGGTTAGTAGGTAGAAAATGGAGGTACGGCTTGAGGTGGGAGGAGGGGATATTTGAGAGGAAGAACAGGTTAGGCAGGCAGGGATGAGCTGGGCTCGTTTTGGGATGCGGTGTGGGGAGGGGAGGTTTTGAAGCTGGTGAAGTCCACATTGATACCATTGGGCTGCAGGGTTCCCCAGTGGAATATGAGTTGCTATTCCTGCAACCCACGGGTGGCACCATTATGGCACTGCAGGAGGCCCAGGATGGACATGTCGTCGAACAGGATAATGTTGTTTATTGTGACAGGAATTGTATATAAAAATACGGAGGTCGTGCTTCACATCTGGAGTACTGCCGTTTGAAATGGTCTTACAGCAGCCTCCTGTCTGCTAAAACTCAGATGGATTACTAACAGTGAGGGATGGTGACGGAGTGGCCAAGTGAAACCCTGAAGTCACAAAACCCGCACACCAGACACAGTACACATAATAGCCAAGTGCTAATGACATTAGAATAATGGAAAAGGCATCACTTATCCTGTGCAGATGTACCCCCAACAACTTATCCACCAAACAAAGGAGGGCCCTGACAAAAAGGCATCGGGTCCTGCTACACAAAGAAACTAACAGTAGCGTACCATCTAAATGATTGACAATGGTTCAAACCGCTTAGTGAATCTCCCTGATTGGCCAGAAGGGTAGAAACTTCAGAAAGCCATCCAAATAGTTATAGACACAGGGTTCACCAGGAGGCAATTCTCTTGAGTGTAGGCCTTCCAAGGAGACCAGCATTGCAAGAGGTAGAGACCAGCTGAGCATCTGGAAACAGAGATAAGCAGAAAGAGAGAAAGCAGCTGCATAGACAGAGATGGAACCAGAGAGAGAGAGATAGCTACTGTATAAATCTACAGGACACTTGGGAAGTATTGTAAGCTTAAGGGATTGAATAGCATGAGAGTTGGCATTATTAGAAGTAAAGGTTATTGTAACTTGTGTCCTTATAAAGTTGAGAATATAGCATTAGTATCGGTTTGAGTTCATCATAATTTGACTGCTTCAGTAGTGTGGTGGGTTGTCTTATGAGGAAAAATAGGACAGGCTAATCTTGTATCCACTGGAGTATTGAAGAGTAAGATGGGACTTGGATTGAAATGTGTCAGATCCTGAGGGATCTTGACAGAGTGGAAGTGGAAGTGATGTTGACATTTATGGAAGAATTTCTAGAAGTAGGGATCACTGTTTAAGACCAAGATAAGGAGAATTTTTATTCATGCAGAGTACCATGAGTCTTTGGAATTCTTCTTGTAAAGGTGGTGGAAACAAAGTCTTTGAATCTTTTTAAGGCAGAGATTGGTAGCTTCTTGATAATTAGATGAGTGAAAAGTTATCATGAATATGTGAGAAAGTGCGGGGCCAGGAGTGTGCCATCTGTTCAGATATTCTGGGTAATCAGGAGGTTCACATTATCAATGTAGAACACACACTAAGTAATAGAAATGTAACGTGGAGATACACATCACTGTTATACTTCATTTGCAGCATAAATTACTTAATTGATAATGCAACTTTGCCTTAAATAAAACTAACGTGCAGAGAGCCTTCCCACTCACACCCTCAACTGACAACTCAGACACCACGGCATTTGAGGAAACATCGACTTAACTGTTAAATTTCATGTGGCCAGTCAGTTCAGTAACAAGTATATTTACATCCTGGTAAATAAATGAAAAGAACTGTAATTATTGGACAGATCAATGCAGTACTTAAAGTAATTGAGTTGTGCAATTTTTGACAATTTATCAAGAGTGCCAGATCACAAGGTGCGAATTAAAATAAACTTTGCTGTAATTTAGATCAGCCAAGATCTTATTGAATGGCAGAGCATGATTGACAAGCTGAGTGGCCTACTGCTGCTCCTCATCGATTGTTTGTATGCAGGCAGCCATTTGCATAGATGGCACTGTGAGTGCAGGAGCAGCGAGTGCATTCCCTCTGCATTCCTTCCCCATTCCAAGCTTCCCTCTGCTCTGTTCTTCTGCCTTGCTGTGCTGATGTCAGAGATGCGTCATTTCCATTTGCGTATTCATATCTCATCATACTTCAAGCATGGCCACCATTGGATGGATAATTAACGTCAGAGATGCTGAAAGCAGAGTACAGAGATCTCTGAGGCTGGAAGGCAGCTTTGCTGTCACACTACCTTGTCTTGCAACTTAGGGGCAGATTATTCAAGGAATAAACTGGACTTATTGTTTCAATTTATTCACCTTTTCATCTTGCCTTTGAAATGGTGGATCCAGGTACAGTTACAATATTTAAAAAAACATTTGGATAATATATGATTAGGAAAGAGTTGGGGGGCTGTGGGCCAAATAATAGGAAATTAAAAACAAAATTGGCTTCTTTCTCTGAATGTTAAACCTAAAGTTTGAACTTGCCTTTTAAGGTCTAGTTTGGTTTGTAAACATGGTGGTGTGCACTTTTTGGACCAAAGGGGCTGCTTCCATGCTTTATGACTCTATCAATAGCAGTGGAAAATGTAAAATGTATAGAAAAACTCTATTCATTTCCTTTAAACATCCAGAGCAGACTCAATGGGCTGAATGGCCTACTTCTGTTCCAATGCCTAATGGTTATGGTCTCGTATTTTTCCAAGATCCATAGCGCAACCAACCATTTCTATTAATAACATTTTCATGATTCACATACCATATGTAAAATAACATTGTGGATTTTTGTGAAGCTGTTGTCCTTAAAAGACAAGGTTAATCTCTGAGTTTAACATTCAGAGAAAGGATACAATTTTGTTCACAATTTCCTGTTATTTCAACAAGTCAGCAGGTTTGGCAGCATCTGTGGAGAGAAAGCACTGTTAATGTTTCAAGTCCATAATACATAAGAAATAGGAATAGGAGTAAGCTGCTCAGTCCCTTAAGCCTGCTCTGCCATTCATAGGATCATGGCTGAACTGACATACCTCACATCCTACCCTTTCCCTCTAACTCTTCACTCCCGTATTGATCAAGAATCTATCTCAGTCTTAAATGTACACAAGTACTCTTGCCCCCACAGCTCTCAGTGGCAAGGACTTCCGTAGACTCTCAGTCCTCTGAGAGAAATCACATCTGCTCCTCTCAATCTTAAATGGAATCCTTTTATTCTGAGACTATGCCTTCTGATCTAGACTCTCCCATGAGGAGAAACATCCTCTCAGCATTTCCGTGTTAAGCCCCATAACAATACATTTCAATGAGACTACCTCTCATTCTTCTAAACTCCAGTGACTAAAGTCAAAATCTGTTTACCTTTGCTCATAAGACAAACCTTTTGTAACAGGGACCATCCTAATGAACCTTCTCTGATCTGCCTTCAGTGAAATACCTCCTAAAATAACATGACCAAAACTGCTCACAATACACCTTGTTTAGTTTCTTCAGATCTTTGGCATCTGCAGTATCAATTTATCTCTATTATTGTAGCTTGCTTTGAGATTAATCTTCTGACAACTAATAGGTTTTCCAGCCCCATTATTCAAGATTTTTACTCTGAAATTTATCTGGTCAATTTATTGAAGCATCCTCGCTTTTGACTTGTACACTAGTGAATGTTTACAACCCTTGAGCCACATGTTCTTATGGTTCTGAGAGAAATAGTTACATTGATGATGGCTCTCAACATTGATCACAAAATGGTGTGATCGTTTCTTTTCTCGGTGTGGGGTAATGGATTATCATTTATTCACTGTCTCTAACATGTGATACAATTGTCTAACGCCTCTTCTGCACGCTTTGTTTTTACCTTTCTGAGCCTGATAACTTGACTAGGACTATTTCTGTGCTCTTGAGACAAATACAGACTGACAGTCTGAGAGGCTGCCAAAGAAACGTTCTTCGTGCTGATCACAGATTGCTAGGAACAATATGGACCCAATTACCTGACCTCTCCAAATCTTGATGCCTTCAATGCCCACAGTCCTTATTTTACCTGCCCTGAGAGATGTTAAGGAACCGTGGTGGGCAAATTCAATCATTATTTCAGAAGCAGGCCAAGCAGCCCTGTGTACGACCCTCAGAGCAATTCTGCTGCTACAACCTTTCCATTGCCATCTGTCTTCTGCTGTTTCTACTATTTAGCCAGTTTTCCTGTAAAATTAGAATTAACTTTTTTGTCCAACGTACTCTGATAAAAATTTACAAATTGCCACTTATGATGCCATCTTAGGTAATAGGTATCTGGGCACAGATTCTTAAATACAAATTCTTGAGGGAAAAAGATTAGCAAGATACAGAGATAAGAAGTCCAACATCACAGATCATAGGAATAAATTAGAAAAATAAAGAAATAAAAAGCTCAGAATTACAGTTCTTCCAACCCAGTCCACGCCAGCACCTCGCCTCCAGTTCATGTCAGGCTCACCTCAAGGCTGGAAGACCACACTGGAATCCCCTGGCGGCCGGAAGACCACGCTGAGGCCACATCAGGCTGAGAGATTGCTGTGTTGGCCCGGTGAGACACTGCCAAGTCATGTTTAATACATAGAGCTGCGTTTGCCTTAACCACTCCATGTTAGGAAGCATGGGGAGGTGATTATCGCTGGGCTGTTTTTCCAGAGACCCAGATAATGTTCTCCAGACCTGAGTTTGAACCCTGCCATGGCAGATGATGGAATTTGAATTCAGTTTTAAGAATCTGGAATTAGGAGTTTCGTGATGACCACAAACTCATTGCTGATTGTCAGGAGAGACCCATCTGGTTCACGAATATCCTTTTGGGAAGGAAACTGCCATCCTTACCTGGTCTGGTCTACAGGTGACTCCAGACCCACAGTAATGTGGTTGACTCTTAACTGTCCTCTGGGTAATTAGGGATGGGCAATCAATGTTGCCTAGCCAGCAACACCCTCATCCTGTGAAATACGAAAAAAAAATCCATATACTGTCTATCAGCTGCTCAGGGTCTCTTCTTAATTGTTCTATGACCATTTTTAGCTGATAAGGACTTGTCACTGACCGTCCATGTTGTTTGTGATGACAGTTCTGCAACATGATGCTTTCGAAGGATTTTATTAAATGAGGTTAACAAGGCACTACAGTGCTGTTGTCCCACCTCCTACTAATAGCTTCATAAACGGTCTCCTTCTAAGTAAGTTAACAAAGTGTGGAGCTGGATGAACACAGCAGGCCAAGCAGCATCTCAGGAGCACAAAAACTGACGTTTCGGGCCTAGACCCTTCATCGGAGAGATCTCTCTCTGATGAAGGGTCTAGGCCCGAAACGTCAGCTTTTGTGCTCCTTAGATGCTGCTTGGCCTGCTGTGTTCATCCAGCTCCACACTTTGTTATCTTGGATTCTCCCGCATCTGCAGATACCATTATCTCCTTCTAAGTAAGTGTTCATTTGGCTTCTTTGAACTATTTTCTGGTTGCACGGATTTTCTTTTGTCTTCAGCAAGCTACTTAGGAATCAGTGTTGGAAATAAATTTGTAGATGCCGCAAAATTAGAAAAATGTAATTGTAAAATGCCATTTCTTTTCGAATAGTAAAACATGTGTGACAGTTCTATTATTCATAACCAGGTTGGTGTAATCATAGAGTCTGCTCATCTTCAACAGGTTGGTGCTGATCTCACATGCTGTCTGCTGTTTCACTGAGTGCTAAAACAGATTGGATTGAGATTTGAGTTGCTGCCGGAAGGCAATGGCTGCACCTAAGTATTCTGGTCAAATTATAGCTTTGGGGCTTTTAAAGCTAATGTTAGTTCTCTCCTCGGAGGTCTGAAAATGTGATTCCTGTACACTTAGAGTGCAAAATGCAACATGAGCCCTTGAGCCCGGCTCTTTCACAGTGGGCCTGATGTTCTACACAGGCCTACTCAAGACCCTCTCCATTTAACCCTATCAGCAGATCCTTTGAAGACTTCCTGCCATATAAAGTTTTCTAGTTTCTCTGTAAATGCATCTATTCATCTCATGTTATTCACCTACACAGCTGTTGGTGATGGTCAGTTTTACATCTGGAATCATACAGTACAGAAGAGGCCCTTGGGCCCATCGAGTCTGCACTGATACATAAGAAACACCTGACATTCAACCTAATCCCATTTACTAACACTTAGCCGAGAGCCTTGAATATCATAATGTGACAAGTGCTTCATCCAGGTATGGATATAAGGCTACTCACCTTAAACCCTCACAAGCAGCACGTTCCAGTTTGCAGCCACCCTCTGGGTAAAAACATTTTTCCTCACATCCTTCCCAAACCTCCTGCCCCTCACCTTCAACCTGTGTCACCTCATGACTGACCTGTCAACTCAGTTGCTCCTTATCCACTCTGTTTGTGCCCGTCATAGATCACACTTAGGTTAAAGATAGTGCTTCTTTGAATTCCCTCATTCATGACTATCTTTTATTTTGTTCATCTTGTTTTTGAGACCACTCCCCCTACAACCATGTTATTTTATTGCCTTTATCTTATCAAACCCTTCCATTATTTTGAAGACCTCTATCAGGTGGCCCACCTTCCAAACTGTTCACAATCCCTATCAAAAATCTGAATGTTGGAAAGGACTTGCAATATTTCAAATTTTACCGATGATACAAAACCTAGTGAGAATGTGAGATACGAAGAACTGCAGATGCTGGGGTCAGGGATAATAGAGTGTGGAGCTGGAGGAACACAGCAGGCCAGTCAGCAGCAGAGGAGCAGGAAGAAGGGTCCCGACCTGAAATGTCAGTTTTCCTGCTCCTCTGATGCTGCCTGCCCTGCTGTGTTCCTCCCGCTCTACACTGTGTTATTGGTGAGAATGTGAGTTTTGTCAAAGAATGTAAAGAGGCTTTTAAGCTGAGTGAGTGCGCAAGAGCATGTCAGATGGAATCCAATTAAGGGTGACGTTATCCACTTTGGTAAGAGGAACAAAGGTGCAGAATGTTCTTAAATGGTGAGCGATTAGTAAGTGTTGATGTCTAAAAAGACCAAGGTGCCATTGTTCATAAGTCACTGAACATTAGCCTCAGGGCGCAGCAAGCAACTAAGAAGGCAAATGTTACGTTAGCCTTTATTGCAGGGGAGTTTGAAGTCTTGCTTCATTTATATAGAGCACTGGTAAGTCTGGACCAGGTGTATTATGTGCAGTTCTGCTTCCCTTGGATAGACTTGTCATAAAGGGAGTGCAGTGGAGATTCAGCAGACTAATTCCTAGGATGTTGGGATAGTCATACAAGGAGAGATTGAAAAGACTGGGCCTGAATTCATTCAAAGATTGAGAGGCAATCTCAAAGTAACTTCCAAAATCGCTAAAAGGATAGACAAACTCAAAGCAGAGAGGACGCTTCCCCAGCAGTGGAGTTTAAAAGCAAGGGACACAGTCTCAAAATAAAATCCAAGTTATTTAGCATTGAGATGAAAGAGGAAATTTTTCACTTTGAGGGTGGTGAAGCTTTTGAATTCTCTATCCCAGAGAGATATGAAACCTCAGTCTTTAGGTAAATTCAAGACAGAAATTGATTGATATCTCAATACTAATGATATTAAAGGGTATGGGGATGGATTGCAAATAAAATGTTAAGGTGAATGATGCAACATGATCTAGAATGGCTGAGCATATTCAAACAGCTAAATTATTTATTTCTGCTCTGATATTCCTATGTTCCTTTCAGCCTCTCTTTTGTGAGAAAAGAGCACAGGTTCTTCACTATCATACTTAAGTAGATCCTCATTGTTTTGACATAATTCTTTTGAATCCATTTTCCAGTGTCTCTAATGTTTTCATTTCCATTTTACAATGTGGAAACCACACTGCTCGCAGTGTTCCAGGAGTTATCTTGTCAAGGTCAATTGCAGGCATGACGATATTACAATTTTTAAAATAAGTAGCCCCTTTGTAAATTAATAAAATGTCAGGCTGGATGAACACAGCAGGCCAAGCAGCATCTCAGGAGCACAAAAGCTGATGTTTCGGGCCTAGACCCTTCATCAGAGAGGCCCTTCATCTCTCTGATGAAGGGTCTAGGCCCGAAACGTCAGCTTTTGTGCTCCTGAGATGCTGCTTGGCCTGCTGTGTTCATCCAGCCTCACATTTTATTATCTTGGAATTCTCCAGCATCTGCAGTTCCCATTATCTCTGATACTATTTTAGCCCCTTTGTAAAGTAGACTCTGAAGGCCTATAAGTTGTCTGCCTTAAGGCAGCATGAATTTTGTAACTGCAAGGCCAATCAAGCTAATGGAAACGTTCCATGTGGATTCAGAGGAGACATGTCTCTGAAAAAGCACGTTCCTGTGGAATATGCCAATGTCAGAGCTTACTCTAAAAGATGAGGATTTGTATTTCCCAGACTTTGACATTAAGTCTACGCAGGTCTTAAAAGAGATTTCATCAAGACTGGTTACCGAATGTAAAGTGCTAAAGATTCTCATTTTACCATAGTATTTGTGATAAACAAATATTGTCACCAATCCTCTTTCCTTTGACTCAGTTTAAGGAATTTTTTGCCTTACAGTGATCAAAGATTGGTATCTAATCAATCTTAATACGAGACCCTTCACTTAACTGGGTGTAGCTTATTGCATGGTAGCGATTAGGTACAACTTATGAGTTTGTTTGACATAGTCTTAGTAACAATGAACTGCGAATTCAGTCTTCACTCCACAAGATGCTAAGATGTTCTACCTTATTATGAAATTGTGTGGACTCTCCGATGTTAACCCTTTCAGAACTATTATCTTTTGTGATATCTACCATCTGTTGCATGACAATGGATTTTTGACCAATCAAAAATCAAAACTGTTTTGTTATTGTGATAGATTATTGATTGCCTTTCACTATCTAGCAATAGCCATTCACTGCATGATTGAGCTGTGCTGATTTTGAAGTCCGTTTGATTCTGAAACCCTGCTTGCTGTGAGGCATTCTGCACAGCAGTGTCACCAAAATCACAACTGCAGATGTAAGGCTGTAACGTTCTTTCCAAACTTCAAAGCCTGCGACCTTTCAAAATGCTTCTCGAAAATGTTTCAGAAAACTCAGAGTTCGCTAGCAAAGAAATTTGACCTTCGAAACAGCTGAAGAGATTGAGACCTCAGCCGTTAGTCATTGGCTGAGCCTGAACCTCACAGTGCAAGAGTTCTTTCCCTTCCTGGACCCTTAGTAACAAGTGAATTTTTAATTCAAGTTTTAACATTTGATAGAAGAGCATTTCTTTGTCTTATTTTATCTTTTTTGGGGTATGTTATGTTTTAATGCAGTGATGGAACTTTTAGTATCTGAAAATAAGCAATACTCTTTTAAATTCATAAAGGTCTGCTGCTAGCGACTTATTGACTGTATACTGATGGGCATTTTGAGAACATCAATCTTTTCAAAGTTAAACCGCACTGATTATAGAAGGGAAGAAGTATTGAGGATTTCAGTCTGAAGGTCTCCCCTGTCCCTAACCATGCTGTGTCTACTTTTCAATTCTACTCATTTAGCAATTGCCATTGCTTAATTTGCTGTTTATAGTTTTATTAACCTGAGTCACTACTTTTACTGCCCTCTGCCCATTAGATTCTTATTATATAAACAGTATGTGGCTTCCTTGTTTATTCCACTAAAATGCACTGCCTCTCACACTTATCTCCGTTAAAATTCACTTGGCAGGTGGTACGATTGCCGTTAGAATTTAAATTAAGATTGAAACTAATGAGCTAAGTTCAAGTTTAAGGTTCAGATTACGGGAATGAAGTTTAAGTCAAAAAAGCAATGTTGTTTAAATCAGTTAACCTCATGCGAGCAATTCTATTTTGTTAACTGTAAATGGTGGTAGCAGATTGTGGTAAACAAGTATTCCCAAAGGCCATTGTATAAAGTGGAGATGGTGCAACAGTATAACTTTAGAAATCAAATGCTTTAAAGTCTAGTGCACTTTAACAATAACATTTTGGAATAATTATAGTGCCTTTCATGTTGTAAAATGTCCCAATGTGCTTCGCAGGAGTGTTATTAAACAGAATGTGACATCAAACTGTGTAAGGAAATATTGAGTTTTGGGTCCCCAGGCAGTTGAAAACAAGCTGCTAATGATGAAATGAGTTGGCATAAGCAAGCAGAATTGGACAAGTGCAGTGTCCTTGGAATGTTGAAGGGCTGGGACAAGGTTACAGAGACAGCAGGACCAAGGATAGATTTGAAAAGAAGGAGGAGAGTTTTAAAATTGAGGTGCTGCCAGACATAGGAGACAAAGCAGATGAGAGGCCATGTCAAGTGAAGGGGACGTGGTGCAAATTCACATGAGTGCCGCAGTGTTTTGGATGAGCTCATAAAAAGAAATATCCTATGAAGCAGCCACAGCAATATATTGGTTATCTAGTGAGATTCTCGTGAGGGAGCTAAATCGCTATTCCCTGGGATTGCTCAGTTGGGGTATAATATCCTGGTCATATTCCACATTAAAACAGCAAACATTGATTTTGTACAGACACAATAATCCAGTCTCTGCTCATTGTGACTATTTCAGCTGTGCTCAAAATATGCTGGGGCATGGTGATATGCCAACCTTAAAGTTGTATTTATTATTCCACTGAGGTATTCATCATCATTGGCGGTCCCTCACAGACGAGGATGACTTTCTTCCACTCTCAGGGTGAGCCTGTAGGCGGCTGTACAGACTGATACAGCTCCTCCATGCTGTGTTACACTTGGGACAGGTGGTGGTCGCAGTAAGGGCTGGGTGATTCCATTAGTGTGGCAGCATGCTGTTTTCGCCTGGCTTCCACTTCCTCCTAACAACAACACGCTGAATATTAACATCTCCGAAGCAAACCCACAGCTTTTACATCAAAGCAAAGGGCTCAACTCAATTTGATTCTTCCCCCTTCCCCTCTTATTTCGAGAACTAGGAACAGAAATTAAAGCAGGTGATGGGAGAGACCAGCTTATCAAAGGCTAACATCTCTATAAAATTTGTGTAACTAATGAAATAACCGGCAGTAATTGGTGTCAAATATGGTGCTAGCTGGTACAGTCCAAAATTTCAGAACTGTTACTAACCATTTCTCGTTGGGAATACTTTTTGTATCTGTGACACTGTGGTGGGATAGCACCAATTATGACACTCAGCAATATTGCACAATTAGGCAGCTCTATTTATATTGGTTCGGGGATGTGGCTGCTGTACTATTATCTTTTACACTTGGTTTTTAATAAGACTTTGTTCTATATTTCTCTTAGAAATCCATAATTTCTGCAATTATGAATCAATCCAATTGTTCCATGAAGACATAGATTATAAATTGAAAGTCTGTCTCTTGCTGTCTTGTATTACAGGAAAATCAATCAGAAAATAAGTGTATTTTTTCTGTTAACAATTGCTTTGCTTATTTTTTCATATTTTTGCACAGAGTACTTGCTTTCTTTGGGCAAGATAGTAATGTAATTGTTTTTCACTGGATTTGTAATCCAAAGACTCAGGGGATAATGGATTGATAGAGTTAGGGTCAGGGTTTGTATTAGGTTTAGGGTTAGGGTTAGGTTTCGGGTTAGGGTTAGGGTTCATGTTAGGTTTAGGGTTAGGGTTAGGGTTATGTGGTGAAATTCAAATACAATTACCATATCTGAAAATCACAGCTAGTATCATGGTGACTGTGGAATTGTTGGCGTTAGGGATTAAAATCTGCCAGCTTTACCTGGTCTGGCCTTCATGTGACCTAACTGATTCTTAAATACTCTCTGAAGTGCCCCTCCAAACACATTTAGCTGTGTCAAGCTACTGCAAAGTCTGATTAAAGATTTGAAACCATATGAAGGAGAGTATTCACAAGTGCAGTTAGGGATGGGCAATAATGCTGACCTAACCAGCAATGCCTGCATCCCATTTACAAAAATGAATACCCCAGTTGCCTTCACTTATTATCATTTTCTCATGCACCAATAGGGTGCATCTCTGGTATGCAGCTGCAGGAGTCCCCGGAATTGTTCTGAAGTCTCCAGGAAAAAAATACATGTCTTTTTAAGATTGTTTAAATCTTTTCATTTATTAATTGTTAAAAACATATGTAAAAGATAATAAAGAGGCTGCACAATGCATGGGATAATTGGAATCGAGAGATAATGCAGGATTAATTAGTGTTACGACCAATGTGCCCTGTAACTTTAGATATTCTCGCGCAGATCTTTATATATGCAGTAAATTTAAACCAGAGTGGAGGTCAGACAGCAGAAGATGATGAAGTGTGTGAGAGTTCTTCAACGTGCAGTTTTACAGCAAACCCGATCATGTTCACGCACTCACTCTTACTATGATTGTTGTCATCTGGTGGTAACACACTGGTCCTGGGTTTGAATGACCAGTTATGAAACTGAATTCAACTACACTGTGAATTTGCTGCATAGAATCAGAATTTCCCAGAATTATACTTTAATTAAGAAACATTAACTAGTTACTGATTGCCAGCAGAGGAAAGGAATGTGGCAGACCAATGATTATGGGCTATACATGATTCCAGCTCTGCCCTATGTTTTTCTTTATTCTTTATTTACTCATAAGATGTGAGCATTGCTAGCTGGGCCTGCATTTATTGCCTGTCTCTAGTTACCCTTGAGAAGGTGGTGATGAGCTGTCTTTTTATACCACTGCAGTCAATTCACTGTAGGTAGAGCCACAATATTGTGAGGGAGCGAGTCCCAGGATTTTGATCCAGCAACACTGAAGGAATGGTGATATATTTCCAAGTGTGTTGGAGAGCAACTTGCAGGTGGTAGTGTTTCCATATGTCTGCTGCCTTCACCCTTCGATTTGGAAGTGATCATGGGTTTGGAAAGCGATGAGTAGGGAGCCTTGGTGAATTCCTGCAGTGCATCTTGTAGGTAGTACACGCTGCTGCTACTGAGCATCGGTGGTGGAGGGCATGGGTGTTTATGGATGTGCTGCCAGTCAAGTGGGCTGTTTTGTTCTGGATGGTGTCAAGCTGTTGGGGCTTCACCTGGCCAGGCAAGTGGGGAGTATTCCATCACACTCCTGACTTGTGTGTTTTTTAAATAGTGGATGGGATCTGGGGAGTCAGGAGACCAGCATCCCAAGTTAGTTACTCACTGCAGGATTTCCCATGTAATGATAATGAGTCAGAAGGGACCATTCCCTCTGAACTTGAAGGAAAACTGGTTCTGTCACTTGAGGGACTCCACTTTAAGCAAGGGGCCGGTGAGGATGCAGGCTGACATGCTGTATATTGTGGAATCTTCATTCTGTCAGACAAACAGGGAATGAGCATAGACCGCACAGCATTGCCCGAGACGCCAGGATCACGAGAGCAAGGGAGGGAGCCAAATAAAGCATGAAAGAGTAGGAACTGCTGATGCTGGAGAATCTGAGATAACAAGGTGTAGAGCTGGATGGACACAGCAAGCCAAGCAGCATCAGAGGAGCAGGAAAGCTGATATTTTTGGATCTGGACCCTTCTTCAGAAATGCAGATTTTCTGAAGAAGGATCCAGACCCAAAACGTCAGTTCTCCTGCTCCTCTGATGCAGCCTGATCTGCTGTGTTCATCCAGCCCTACACCTTGTTATCTCAAATGAAGCAACAGCTACATTGTGCACAAGAAGTTGTTAGGAAATAGGAGGTGGGTGGGTGGTTTGAGAGCATTCCTTCTCGTTTGCTCTTCTGAAATAAAAATATGACACAGGAAGGCTGTTTTCTAGAATCCCACAGGGTAGAAGCAGGCCATTCAGCCAATTGAATTGGCACCAATCATCGGAACAGCATCCAATCTTTTCCTATCCTCATAACGCTGCATTTCCCATAGCTAATTAACCTAACCTACACATCTTTGGAGGAAACCCTCACAGACATGGGGAGAATGTGCAAACTCCACACAGCCAGTCACCTGATGCTGGGATCAAACCTAGTTCCCTAACACTGTGAGACAGCAGTGCTGACCACTGAGCCACAGTACTCTTTGGTTCATCCTGGGCCACCCAGATAGCAACACAGCATTGAATTATTAAATAAATCATTCTGGACATTAGGGTTATCAAGTGATCCATTCTATGCAATGTTCATTCTTTACTTTAATTAAATCTTCCCTCCAAACTTAGCTTTCTACTCCAGGTAGTTGGAATCTAAGACCTGACCTATCTTCATCGTTGTGTGATTCCAGTCATTGGTAATACTGGAGATGTCAGATTCCACGGTGAAATTTGGCTTGTTAGACTGTAAGTTTTATGTTTACAATTTGGTGGTCATTCACTGAACATATTCACAAAAAGCTGGCAGTGTAATTTTGATAAAAGGACATATGCTTATTACACAGAAGAGTAGGAAACAAAATCTCAATTTGTAGAGAATTTATTCTGAACAGCAAAAGGAAAGATTGACCCATCTATCCCATTTTCATTAACTCAACCCCCTGTGAGGTATTGCGTATTTATTCACTATTTAATTTTTAAAATCAACTGATGCAATTGCCCTTTTGGCAATACGCTACACATTCACTTGATGTGATTCTCTGCAGTACAGTCTCCCCCCAAGATACATAGATGCAAGATGCAAGCTAACTCACTGAGCTTTCCTTGCCAAACTCTGAGAAAATCTCTGGCTTTTTTCTAGCTCTGTCTACTTGAACTGCTGAACCAGCTTAAGACTTCTTTCCAGCTCTGGTGACATGGAGACAGCTGAAACCAACTTGCCTTTCTCCTTGATAATAAAATGTGAGGCTGGATGAACACAGCAGGCCAAGCAGCATCTCAGGAGCACAAAAGCTGACGTTTCGGGCCTAGACCCTTCATCAGAGAGGGGGATGGGGGGAGGGAACTGGAATAAATAGGGAGAGAGGGGGAGGCGGACCGAAGATGGAGAGTAAAGAAGATAGGTGGAGAGGGTGTAGGTGGGGAGGTAGGGAGGGGATAGGTCAGTCCAGGGAAGACGGACAGGTCAAGGAGGTGGGATGAGGTTAGTAGGTAGCTGGGGGTGCGGCTTGGGGTGGGAGGAAGGGATGGGTGAGAGGAAGAACCGGTTAGGGAGGCAGAGACAGGTTGGACTGGTTTTGGGATGCAGTGGGTGGGGGGGAAGAGCTGGGCTGGTTGTGTGGTGCAGTGGGGGGAGGGGATGAACTGGGCTGGTTTAGGGATGCAGTGGGGGAAGGGGAGATTTTGAAACTGGTGAAGTCCACATTGATACCATATGGCTGCAGGGTTCCCAGGCGGAATATGAGTTGCTGTTCCTGCAACCTTCGGGTGGCATCATTGTGGCAGTGCAGGAGGCCCATGATGGACATGTCATCAAGAGAATGGGAGGGGGAGTGGAAATGGTTTGCGACTGGGAGGTGCAGTTGTTTGTTGCGAACTGAGCGGAGGTGTTCTGCAAAGCGGTCCCCAAGTCTCCGCTTGGTTTCCCCAATGTAGAGGAAGCCGCACCGGGTACAGTGGATGCAGTATACCACATTGGCAGATGTGCAGGTGAACCTCTGCTTAATGTGGAATGTCATCTTGGGGCCTGGGATGGGGGTGAGGGAGGAGGTGTGGGGACAAGTGTAGCATTTCCTGCGGTTGCAGGGGAAGGTGCCGGGTGTGGTGGGGTTGGAGGGCAGTGTGGAGCGAACAAGGGAGTCACGGAGAGAGTGGTCTCTCCGGAAAGCAGACAGGGGAGGGGATGGAAAAATGTCTTGGGTGGTGGGGTCGGATTGTAAATGGTGGAAGTGACGGAGGATAATGCGTTGTATCCGGAGGTTGGTAGGGTGGTGTGTGAGAACGAGGGGGATCCTCTTGGGGCGGTTGTGGCGGGGGCGGGGTGTGAGGGATGTGTCGCGGGAAATGCGGGAGACGCGGTCAAGGGCGTTCTCAATCACCGTGGGGGGAAAGTTGCGGTCCTTAAAGAACTTGGACATCTGGGATGTGCGGGAGTGGAATGTCTTATCGTGGGAGCAGATGCGGCGGAGGCGGAGGAATTGGGAATAGGGGATGGAATTTTTGCAGGAGGGTGGGTGGGAGGAGGTGTATTCTAGGTAGCTGTGGGAGTCGGTGGGCTTGAAATGGACATCAGTTACAAGCTGGTTGCCTGAGATGGAGACTGAGAGGTCCAGGAAGGTGAGGGATGTGCTGGAGATGGCCCAGGTGAACTGAAGTTCTTTAAGGACCGCAACTTTCCCCCCACATAACACAAGTCACCTTCACAATCTTCCAGACAGGACTGACTCAGTAAATCATGATCCGAATCTACCAAATGAGCTGCACATGTTAAAATGTAGTCATTAGGAGCTTTCACTGAGTTTGTTGTGTATTCTGTTGTGAAACAATGCAGCAACAAGGTGAGGCTGAAACTTGAAGAGTTAACTAATGAAGCCAAGTTGCACAATCCTGTTTAGGTCTGCCTTTGAGTTTAGAGCAATGTGGTTTGAGCATCAGCAGGAGGCCAGGATTTGATGTGGCGTGGACAGAGAAATTCTTTCCTCTTGTGGGTGAATCCAGCACAAGGGACAGCGCCTTTGCGACATTCAGAAACAATTTTTCACACAGAAAATTGTAAATATCCAGATCCCACTTTCATCAAAAAAGTGAAGGTTTTACAGAATATATATGTATATGTTAGATAAGAGTTTTAAGGCATATGAATCAAAGGCAACTAAATGGGATTGAGGTACAGATCAGCTCAAGTCTCAGACAGGATTATTATAAGGGCTTTTATTCAGCTCATACTGCAAAATACTGAATGGGTCCTCAGGTGCACTTCAGAGTACTTCATAATTTCAATGGGAGTACTGAGTATAGTGCGCTGCTAACAACTCCTACATGCATTCTACCTTAGCTCCTTACTTTCCCTGCAAGCAACCATTAAATCACAGCACATCAAAGATGCATAAAAGTGATATGAGAATAGCAACATGGAGCTTGCAAAATGCATTAACTCTTCCCAATCATGACTAAATATTCGGTTACCTTGCTCATGTAGCCCTCTTAAGCCCCAACCTGATGTCGTCATTGTAAACCGTTTCAACTATTTCATTCAATGATCAGATTAACATCTTGCAGACTGTCAAAGACATTGCTCGTTAGTTTTCAAATATTTCATCAGCAGCTGTGGCTGAGATGATAATCTGTACCTTAGACCTGATCATTCATTGTGCCGGGGTGCTTAGGTAGGGTTAACTCTAGTTCCCGCTTTAGCCAGTTTGGCATGTAGGATTCTGTGGAGCTATGCAAGGACGTAGATGGAAATGGTAGCCCTACTGGAATCCACTGGTGAGCTACATTGTGTGGTCAGCCAACAGGGCTGTGGAATACTGCCTATTGTTGCAGTTGTTTTGCTATGCGCTAAAGCCAATGGAATGTATGAAGACAGTTTGCCTTGTCTGGTAACAAAGTGTGGAGCTGGATGAACACAGCAGCCAAGCAGCATCTCAGGAGCACAAAAGCTGACGTTTCGGGCCTGGACTGCTGTATTCATCCAGCTCCACACTTTGTTATCTTGGATTCTCCAGCATCTGCAGTTCCCATTATCACTTGCCTTGTCTGGTAATCACATTAGAATTTGGTGCCATTGATCTGTGAACAAGTAGTTCAATTTATCAAATCTAAGTTTCATTGTGAGGTCTGGGTTGGTTTTTATTTCTGGATGCGTCGAGCTGAAATTACAGAATATTGATTGACTAACTCCAGACAAACTCTCATAACAACCCCGGGAGCTTTGGTGTAACTATACCAATGAGCCAGTCCAAGGCATTGTAAACAGTTGCCCAGGATATAAACTACAGACCTCACAAATATGTTCTGTAAGTATTTTAGTCCGAAAGCTGTTTGTGAGTTTTCTGCTGTGGGGCAGGTCTGACAGACAGAGTTGTGATCCCTACCACAAATAGGGTACACAGGTATGTCTCAAATTTACCTCAGACTGAATAGGGACTGAACTCTGCTATAAGGCACCAATCTGGTCCACCTTGACCAACCGGACACCCCTTGCCCTGAAATCAGAGTTGCAATGATATAAACAAAAAGTGCTAGACAAACCCAGCAGGTCTGGCCATATCTGTAGCAAGAGGAACAGAATTAATGTTTCAAATCCACTGACCCTTTTTCAGAATCCACCGTACCAGACTCAAAACTTTAACCTTGTTTTTCTCTCTCTGGATGATGCCAGACCTGCTGAGTTTCTCCAGTGATTTCTGTTCCTATCTCAGATTTCCAAAGCTTGCAATATTTTGCTGTGGCAATAAACCCTTTCAAATGCACATTGCAGTCTGGAGTTACAAATAGAAAGGGTAGAGGCTACTATTTCCTTCCAGTGATGTGGTTGACCATGACTTAGGGAGAATAGGGTAACTCAGTTGCTAATCAGCTGATTTGCAATATGGAGTGATGCTAATAGCATGGGTTCAATACCCCCCCCTTCCCCCGCACCCCCACCCAGCGCTTGAGGTCAGTGTAAAGAGTTTGGGCCTTCTCAACCTTTCCACTTGCCTGAGGTGTGGTGACCCTAAGATTAAATTCACCACCACTCATCTCCCTTCTGTAATGAGAGAGCCGCCCTATTGTTCTCTCAGACTATTGAGGGGAGGTGGTGGTATAGTGGTAATGTCACAGGGCTTGCAACCCACACCCATCAGGTTGGTATGGAGGCATGAGTGCAAATCCCACATGGCCAATTCAGTAATAAAAATAACCTGGAATTGAGAGTCTAATGATAACCATGAAACAGTTGCTGATTGTCAGGAAAAAACACCCATCAGGTTCACTAATGTCCTTTAGGGAAGGAAATCTTCCATTCTTACCTGATCTGGCCTACCTGTGACTCTGGACCAACAGCAATGTGGCTGACTCTTAATTACCCTCTGGGCAATTCGGGATGGACAATAAATACTGGCCTGGCTAGTGACGTCCACATCCTGTGAATGATCTAAAGAAAAACTAGAATGTAAAGCTGATCTAATGGCAACTATGACACTGTAAATTGTTGTAAATAACCCATCTGGTTCACTAATGTCCTTTAGGGATGGAAGCTGCCAACCTTACCTGGTCTGGCCTACATGTGACTCCAGATCCACAGCAATGTGGTTGGCTGTTAACTGATCAATTGGGGATCAGCAATAAATTCTAGTCTAACAGTAATGCCCATGTCAATGTAAACATTTTAAAATGATCCTCTTCCAGCTGGTCATTGTGTATGGGAGGGAATTACAAGTTGGTGCTTGGTCATAATAAGAACTCACCTTCTTTGGTCATTCGGCCTTGGCATGGAATGTGAATTCAGAACTGCTGGCAAAGAACCAAAGTGTTATCCACTGCATCACAAGACCTCTTCAATCCCAAAAAACACTGAGGGTTCATGATCAGATATTCTGGAGTAACCTCTTTATAACGACAGTGATGAGAATGGAGATAAACTACACAAGTCAAGGTGAATAGCACAGAGAACAGAGAGCTAGATGAGGGAATGTTGTTAAAGAGAGATGAAGATGGAAGGAGTTGGAGCATAATAGGTGAGATTGGCTGAACGGTATGTCCCTCAGCTATACATTCTATATAACTCTATTTACAGGCCTTGTCTGTGAAACCTCTGCATTCATCCAAATGAAAGATAAATCAGAATTACAAATGTTGTAGCATTGATGGTAGCGCCTTTGTATTTGCCCTGCACTCTCGGATGACCATTTGATATGTTTGTGGACATGCTTGGCTGAGAGAAAGAGAAGCATTTTAAAGTCTGGGTGGTTTTCAGTTCTTTTGATGTCAGTGTGTGATATGGATGGAGGAAACCTGTCACTGGGATAGTTGCAAAAGAAAACAGTCTTGAGATGCAATTACACTATGATTCTTTCAGATAAATATTTGTGGAGGATGTACAGTGCATACTGTCTGACCTTATCACTGCTGGCTCACACTCTGATAAAAGAAAAGGCTGGTAGGAGAAATGATCAACTGGATCAATAGGTACTAGCCTGTCCCATGATGATTCTATTAACATTTTGACAGCTACATCCTAAATCTGAGAGACAGGATCATTATGAAACTGGTAGAATGAATAAGTTGGACTAATTGCTGATGAAAAATTCACAATTCCTCACTTGTGCCTTAAAGGGAAGCGTTGAATCTCAAGTGTCTTAAAACTGAATGTCTGCCATAAATTCTTAAATTCCAGGACATCCTACGTTGTCTCCTAAATTTTCATAAAATTTCACCCAGTTTCTACCATTGACAACCATGCTTCAAGTGGTTTAGGCTCTGAGCTCTAAAATTTCCTTTCTAACCTTTTCCACTTCTCTGTCCTCCATTAGGTCCTTCTTTAAACCTACCCTTTTGACCAAGTTTTCAGACAGCTGTGCTCATATTTTCATTCGTATGTGGCTCCTTGTCAGAGTTGTTGGGTAATGCTGCTGTGGTTTAGTGATGTTTTTACCATGTTGAGGGCATTATAACAAATGTTCATTTGTTCATTGTGGATTATTTTGTAGCGTTCTAAAGGAGGAACAATATTGTTGTTTGGTCAACGTCTTTGCCTAATAGGATTTTCAGGGCACCTTCACCACATGGACTGTAGAATAAACACCATTATCAATGCCTGTAACACCCACAAACCTGAAATTAGTCAGCACAATCCAAACAAATAATAAGTAGCAATGGGCATTCTACTGCTGTATTTATGGCTATGCAAAGATCATACGTCAGATTCTAGGTCTAAATAGGAACCTTTTTTATAGTGCTTCTAAAATGTCTGCACCAAAGCTTCCAGATTACCTTTATGTTCTGTTCCTCTAACCACAGCTACATATGTGGTTTGATTTGATTTGATTTATTATTTTTGCATTTACCAAGATACAGTGAAAAGTATAGTGTGCGCTAGCCAGACAAATCATACTTTACATAAATACCTCAGGGTAAAGAGAACAGGATACATAATATACTGTTTCAGCTACAGCGAGGTATAGAGAGTAACAAAGTAACAGCACAATCATACAACAAACTATTGGACACTTGAATGTTCAATCACAGTCACATTTTATTTCTGGGTTGGGGGAAAGGGGAAATGAAGAGACTTTTTGGAGAATTGGCCTTGGGTAATTCCTTGAGAAACCTAATGGCACTGAAGCCGCTCTGAACTACTTCCAAAATGTACACCAGACAATATCCCAAATATTTCTGTCTGATAATTAATGTGACACCTCCCACATCGTTGGCGAGCTAGTCTGTGACATTAATATTCAAAGTCTTTATCCAGTCTCTATGGATACAATACAGACTTCAGCTCACAGCATTGGGTTGACAGTCAAGCTTCAGTAGGCGCAGCTGTAAAGATGTTTGATACGACTTGTGTACTACTATAGAATTAAATGCACCAACCCACTGAAGGATTTGAGGTGACCTATTGTTTGTTAGTGATTTTGTGGATTCAGTGGAATATGACTTTGTTTAGCTGCTGTAGGAAAAGAAATGCAACTTGAAATAGATAGGATGGCAGTAGGAGAGAAACTGGATGTAGCATTGTAGATAACTAATCCAAGATTTGAGCAGAACAATTGATGGCTGTAAGGTAAAAGTGGATTGCCAGTGAGAACCCCCTGATCTTATCTGCACTTTCAGGAAGTCTATTCCAGCAATAGCTTTCTTGGTTAGTTGAAGCCACAATTGCAATGGCAGTAAATTAAACTAATTCTCCTTAGCTTATTGATTTAGTATTTAATAAGTGGCCATATAAAGCTGGCAGATAGGATCATGATAGGACCAGCTTCTGGCTGAAGTGCATGATTCACTGTTAATTTTTTTCTTATTCTCTCGTGAGCTATGGGTGTCCTTAGAGGGAAGAAGGCTGAAAAGAGATTTGATAGAGGTTTTCAAAATCATAAGCGGGCTGGACAGAGAAGGTAGGGAGATACTGCAAGAACGAGTGAACTTAGACTTAAAGTGATATGCGCATGAGCAAAGGTGTTATGAGAGAAAATCTTTTCACACTGCAATAGTTACATTGTGGAATACAGAAATAGGGGGCAGCTGGTTCAGTTGAAGCATTGGAGAGGGCATTGGATGGTTCTTTGGAAAGAAATGGTGTGCATGGATATTGGGAAAAGGCAGAAGATTGGCACTAGGGAATAGAACCAATGCAGGCATGATGGGCTGAAGAGCCTCCTTCTCTGTCGTAATAATTCAATTATTCTGTAAATCAGTTCATTGGTATTTTCCAGGAGCAGTAGGTTTTACTGGCTCTCTGTGGGACCCCTCACTGTGCCTGCAGCTTGCCAACCCCATGAGGTGAGTGCAAAAGAGATTGAAATGCAACGAAAATAAAATGCAACCTGTACATTGCAGGTTCAAATGAAACAAGCGTTTAGCCATTCCCAAGCAGAGCTTTATACTTGTAAGATCATCTCCCAGTTTCTGACACAACAGATAGTGCTGAAGATGAAGAGGTGTCTTCCATCCCGGCACCTGTTTTTCAGCCCCAGTTTGCCCCAGCCCCTCCTTCCCCATTCCCATCAGCAGCACTCGATCTCACTGCAGACAAGCTGAAAGCAGATGGCCTTGCAGTCACATGGCCACCTTCTCAACTCGCTGGCCTGTCGTCCCAAATTGGCCGATCCCATCATTAGGTATCTCCACCGAGGTTGTGTTGGCAATCAGGTGCACTACCTGAGAATGGCCCCCCATTGTCTCGAGAGAGTCTCAACTGGCCATTCTAGAGAGAGTCTAAATTGGCCATTGTAGAGAGGGTCTAAATTGGCCAAACTGGAGAGGGTCTAAATTGGCCATTGTAGAGATGGTCTAAATTGGCCATTGTAGAGAGGGTCTAAATTGGCCATTCTGGAGAGCCTAAATTGGCCAAACTGGAGAGGGTCTAAATTGGCCATTCTGGAGAGCCTAAATTGGCCAAACTGGAGAGGGTCTAAATTGGCCATTGTAGAGAGGGTCTAAGTTGACCATTGTAGAGAGGGTCTAAATTGGCATTTGTGCCAGTGCTGCCACTTTGAGACAGCTGTCCAATTCGGTGCACTCCACAAGCTCTTTCTTCAGAGCCCTGCAAATTTCCCATTTCAAGTGTCCAATTCCCTTTTGAAACTTATTATTTAACCTTCCTCCAATACCCTTTCAGACAGACTAGAAAAGGATTTCCCAAAGTGGGGTCAGGAGCTGAAAACATGGTGTTGTAAGCTCCGAAGCAGCAATGGTCTTCTGTTCCACCACTGCTTAGTGAGGTGATCGAACAGGTGTCAAAGCTGGAAATTGGGTCACCGTGGAAAAGCAACCGGGAAACGCTGGACACTCAAAGAAGAAGTAAATTCAGCCCCTCCAACATCATTTAGAACTTTTATTTATATGACATTTGTGCCCAGGAGTTTCAGAATTGGGAAATGGATGGTAAAGACCTGCAGGTGAGCCACAAGAGGTATCAGCTTGAAAAGGAACATAAGAACATAAGAGCTGGGAGCAGGAGTAGGCCATTCAGGCCATCGAGCTGGCTCCACCATTCAATATGAACATGACTATTTCACATCTCAGCCTCAAATCCATTTTCCTGCCCGGTCCTCATAACCCTTCAACCTGGTGCTAATAAAAATCTATCTCCACCTCAAATTTATTCAATGTCGCAGTATCCACCAGACTCTGAGGTAATGCAGATTCACAACCCTTGGAGAGAAGTAACTTCTTCTCTTTCATGCTTTAAATCTGCCAGCCCTTATCATAAAACTATCACCTCTCATTCTAGATTGCCCCACCCTGAAATATCTGCTCGACATCAACTTTGTCAATCCCCTCTAGTATGTTGTATACCTCAATTAGATTATTCTTCAAAACCCCAGAGATTATCAACCTAAACATCAGAGATTTCGAACATTAAAGTTAAGGGTCATGGCTTTTGGAGGGAACTTCTTGAGAACATTAGCTTACAAGAGAATGGAAAGTTCCTTCCTTCGCATTTACGTTTCTAGCTGTGGAAGATCTTCTGTGTATGAAATCAAGTTGCACTCTGGTTGAGAGAGGATTTATGATATTTGGGCACTTCTTGCAATTCGAATTGCAAACAGAAGAGAATGATAATTGGTTATAATTGGATGTAATATTGTCACGTTTCCATGGCATGGTTTGACTGTGATCCAGTCGAATAAACACTGATCAGTCAGTTAATTGTTAATGAGGACAGGTCTGTGGATTTAATTTATATTCTGTCTTTGTTCAGTATTTAAAAAGAGTTATAAATAAAATATGAAAACGTTGCACAGTCCTTTTGATTATTTTAGATTTGGCAATTATAAGTCTAAATTTGTGCTGTACAGGAACCTTTCTTGTGGTAAACATCAGTTATTTTCTGATGCAACAAGCTGTGTTTTAAATCTCTTTCCACTGGCATTTAGCGTAATAATCAACTCAGCTTTTAAGATTTACATTTTTCTGCAGCTCATTCTGTAAGGGCTTAGCAAATATCCCTCTGCAGAAAGATAACCACTGAGAATGTTTTTTTTAGTACAACAATGAAACATTTTGGAATGAGGCCTGTGGAGTTTAATCACAGTGTCACAGACAGTTCCGGAATGCCAGGTACAGAACAAAGCACATGCTGGCAAGCCCACATTGCAGTGCACTTACTGTGTACTGTCCATTTACAAGAACATAGGAGTTAGGAACAGGAGTAGGAAAATAAGTCCCTCGCGTATGTTCCACCATTTAATGTAATCATGGCTGATCTCATCTCAGCTGATCCTGCCCACTCTCCAGAGCCCTTCCACCCATCAATGAAATAAAAATCTGTCTATCTCACCCTCATCATCCAGTTTTACTGAGATTGCACAGACGACCACTTTAAACAAAAGAAAATATCTAATAGCCTTTGGTTTGGTAATAAATGGATAAACTGATGCTTGATTACAATCACTGATCACATATTATTCGTCAAGTGATTAACAACATTTGTGATTTACCTCTAATCATTGAAAATAGTCATTACACTTTGTCTGAAATTGTTAATCAATTAATTGAAATAACAATAAATCTTTTGGAGGCCATGTGAAATCCAAGGCCCATAATTCTGATGATGTTTTGAGCCAATGGTCTCATTTTATGAACCAAACCAATCAGGTCTAAGGCGCACTCATGCCCTGAATTCTCTTAATCTTTTGTCTGTGAGCAACATGAGGTTCTCAGGACATAGGAACAGCACCAGACAAAGCACAATGCAACAATGGTTGCTTTAAACAAACAGAGGAGGTGATAGCCTGGTGATGTTATCACTAGACTATTAATCCATAGGCCCAGGTAATGTTCTGGGACTGGGGTTTGAATCCCACCATGGCAGATAGTGCAATTTGTAAAAAGCCTCTGGAATTCAGAGTCTAATAAAACCTTTATTGATAATTGGGGAATTGTTGGTTCAGTAATGACCTTTAGGGAGGAAATCTACTGTCTTTACCTGGTCTGGCCTACATGTGACTACAGATCCACAGCGATGTAATTGACCTTCTGGGCTCTTTGGAGATGGACAATAAATACTGACGTGGCCAGCAACACCCACATTGCTTTAATTAACCACATGCTTTGTCCTTCATCTTACAAGTCTGTTGGCAGGCATTGCTGTATCTGGCAGCTACAAGTAAGCGATGTATAAATGTTGATCTTTCAAAAGAGAACAACACTACATACAGCAGCAGTGAATATAGTCAACATTGTACAAAAGATCCATGTGAAAACAAATTGCTCCTTATAGATTTTATGCAGACACTGACCAAAACTAGGGACTTTGAATATGAAGTCGTCAACTATCAGTGAACCCAGTGGAGAATTCAGAAGATAACAAAGTTTGGAGCTGGATGAACACAGCAGGCCAAGCAGCATCTCAGGAGCACAAAAGCTGACGTTTCGGGCCTAGACCCTTCATCAGAGAGGGGGATGGGGAGAGGGAACTGGAATAAATAGGGAGAGAGGGGGATGCGGACCAAAGATGGAGAGAAAACAAGATAGGTAGAGAGGAGAGCATAGGTGAGGAGGTAGGGAGGGGATAGGTCAGTCCAGGGAAGATGGACAGGTCAAGGAGGCGGGATGAGGTGGTAGGTAGGAGATGGAGGTGCGGCTTGAGGTGGGAGGAAGGGATGGGTGAGAGGAAGAACAGGTTAGGGAAGCAGAGACAGGCTGGGCTGGTTTTGTGATGCAGTGGGGGGAGGGGACGAGCTGCGCTGATTTTGTGATGCAGTGGAGGGAGGAGGGGATGAACTGAGCTGGTTTTGGGATGCAGTGGTGAAAGGGAGATTTTGAAGCTGGTGAAATCCACATTGATACCATTGGGCTGCAGGGTTCCCAAGCGGAATATGAGTTGCTGTTCCTGCAACCTTCGGGTGGCATCATTGTGGCACTGCAGGAGGCCCCTGATAGACATGTCATCTGAGGAATTCTCCACTGGGTTCACTGATAGTTGACCACTTCATATTCAAATCAGATGAATTAACTTTTCCTGTGCTATACAATCTCTGCGATGTTAAGGTATGACACATTAAGTGACTTACATCGGTGAAAGTAAGTACAACATGAATAGAACATAGTGATACACAGAACCTCAGAAAAAGAATTGGGAAGTGCATCACTATCAATGTCTTGATATCAGGGTAGAGGTCTATTGAGACTATACAATGCACTGGCCAGGACACATTTCATTTCAAGTACTCTATCTCATGCTGGTTGTTCTGAAAGATTGAGACAAAGGCAATAGAAAAAGTGTAGAGAAATGTGTAATATTAAAATGTTGCAGTTGATAAATTCAGATTGTTAGTTTAAAATAAGTGTAGGAACAGCAGAATTAATTTGACTAGAGAAGAGAGTAAATTTAAATCAAATGGTAGAAGAAACGTTATCAGGCAACGGATCACCAATGTCTGAAATGAACTTCATGGTGGGGGCACAGAGACATGAGTTACAAAACATTCCCATGGAAATGGATCCTAGACTGAGATCAGCTAGACCAACTAGATGGGCCTGTCTTTACAGGCTGAAGGATTTTCTAACTTCCTTTCATATCTTACATTCCAGATCTTCCTTCACTGAGCTGGAGTAGGCACAAAAGGAGGTCCCAGTGCAGAGCATGCACAGTCACTTGAGTTTTGGCATTTGATCTTAACCCATACAGTAAACAAAACATGAAAATCTCCTCATTGTGGCAGCTGAGGAGATCCTAGGATAAGCCTGTGATGGGTCCAACCCAGTTCCTAATGGCAGAAATGTAATTGCTTGGTTGTACTGAGCATGACCAAGAGAAAGGTAGAGAGACAGAAAGTGAAACCTTTTTGTCATGCGCTCATCAGGTTGCAAGAAACCAAATTCAGAAAGGGAACACCAATTTATTCAGCGTGAGAGGAGGATGCTGTTTGGTTGGACCATGGTTGGCATGGAGATGCAGCAGAATCTGCTAACTGTCAATCTCAACTGGCTGATTAAAAAATCAATCTATCCAGAATTTGGCTGTTCACCTGAAGAAGCTACCAGGATCTCTGACATGGGAAATGACTAATACCTCAAACGATTATCTTGTGCGGTGGGTCTGAGAGAAAATGGAGGCCTCTACATGGTAATCAGTTCATGAAATATTTGACCCAACTCTATCTGATGTAGATGATGCTTAAAAATCTAATGCTGACATCTCTCCATTACCATCAAATTTAAGAAATATTTACAAATATTACCATTAATGAGACTATAGGATCAATACTGGCATTACATACCGATTCCTTCATGCATTCAGACTATTGATCGTTACAATGTGAAAGTTAATTGTAAAAGTTGATGTGAGTTCTATTCAGTATGGATAATAATTGAATTTTGGCTGTAAAATAAAGTTGACCTTCAATATCGATACATATAAATAAAAACACCATCTGATATATGTTAGGACTTTGTTTGTTAAATACATCCAGTTTCTTTGAATGCAATAAAACTTCTTTGCTCAGATTCTTTTCATGAGTCTAAAGTGATTGAGACTAATCATTGGACTCCAGGTCCTGGCTATTAAGGCAGTAGAAATTAAAAACATTATCTACAGCTCCTGCAATGTTAGCAGTGATTTCTGCTGGAAAATATATGAACATAAGGATTATGTTTGGCATGGACTGGTTGGACTGGAGGCTCTGTTTCTGTGCTGTATGACTCTATGACTCTATAAGGACAGAATTTGGCCATTGGCTCCTTGACACTATTCTGCTATTTGATAGATTTTCCAGTAAAATCCTGCTGTTGTTACAAGGAACAAAACGTAGGCAGTGAAATGACCTCATGAAAAGATCTAGCATAGACTCAATAGACTAAAAGATCTCATTGGGTTTGTATCTCACCTGAAACTACCCAACTCAGTTCTGCATCAATGTAAACCTTTGCACAACAAAAACCTCAGTAGCTTTTTGGAGGAGCAGGTTCTGACTTTCCACTATTCATTGAGATGAAGCAAAGATTTGTGACATCGCTGTGTGAATATTCTAGCTGGAATTTGAGCATTATTGTACGTCCTTTTGTTTAAAGCCTCTTCACCCCAGAGATAGCTTTTCCCCTCTCCTTTCTAACTACCCCGTAAAATTATTCAATTTACATTTGCGTTTGTGTGGACTTTGATTGAAGGCAACATTGAATTTGATTGTGATGCTAGCACGGTACTTTAACCTCATAATATTCACTTTGTACACCACTTCCTGGCCAGTATTATGGGAAGGGATATGGTGTAAGTCTCAGTGGTGAGATTGCAGTTCAATGTATAACAATTTCCTTCTTGGCCATGACTGATGGAGCATGAAGCAGAGTGTGGGGAAGCAGCCTGGAGCCCAGTAACCTCAGGAGATGGGGAAGAGAGGGAAAGATTGGTAAATTGCTTTGCTTTGATCGCTGCACTGTGGGAGTTTCAGCTGGGCTGCATGCAGAATCAGGAGACGTTGTTATTTGATGTCTGCAATGATATCTTAACCTATGCTTCAAAGTAAAAGCTCTTTATCTGCACTGATGTTTCTTATGGCAGTCTTACTGGTGGAAATACTTGTGCATTGATTAACTGAGTCTTCAGTTGGTAGATCAGTGGGCTGAATGGCTGGTTTCCAATGCCAACAGCTTGGGATCAGTTTCTAGACTGGCTAAAGTTTTCACCTTTTCAGCCCTTTCCCTTACCAGAGGTGTGGTGACCCTCTGGTTAAACCATCACCGAACCTAATGAGAGAGTGGTCCTCTGAAACTGGAGTGACTTTATCTGTGTTCAGTTAGGAGAGAACCCAGTGTTGACCTTGTAGTTGGCACAAATTTAGTTTCATCAAATTGTTTTCCAAAATGTACTTTTAAATCAATAATAAATAAAGTATCATAACAAAACATTGGCTTGAAGATTACAGAAAGTGCCATAAAATCCAACTTCTTCTCTGATACAGCATCTTCAGTGTCTCAATACAATTATGTTACTCAGAATATACATTTCATGTCAAGCATACCGTCTGAGGACAAAGTATTTCAAACGGAAGCATGCAGACACTGTAATTGAATCAAAGTTTACTTCATCCAAGGAAAATAG
Organism: Stegostoma tigrinum; assembly: GCF_030684315.1. Taxonomy (NCBI): domain Eukaryota; kingdom Metazoa; phylum Chordata; class Chondrichthyes; order Orectolobiformes; family Stegostomatidae; genus Stegostoma; species Stegostoma tigrinum. Next base: position 40,358,724 of record NC_081377.1, on the reverse strand, counting down.
AAGTTGCTGGAAAAGCTCGGCACATCTGGCAGCATCTATGGGGAAAAATCAGAGTTAAGATGTCGGGCCCAGTGACTCTTCCTCAGAGCAATTCTAAGGAAGGGTCACCAAACCTGAAATGTTAACTCTGATTTTTCTCCACAGATGCCGCCAGACCTGCTGGGTTTTTCCAACAATTTCTGTTTTTCTTCCTGATTTTTAGCATCCACAGCTCTTTTGCTTTTCCTTCGTGCAAGCTCAGTTTGGCCGATGCAAGGTTAACACTTATCCAGCCCAAAGCCTGTGCACTTCCTGAGACAAGCCATGTCTTGTCTCTGCTAGTCTCTGAATATGTGGTCACAAAAAGGAACTTGTGACATGTTGTGAAATTGCACATAAGGAAGCTGAAGTCTTGAAACTTGCGACACAATCTCTCTCCATTCTCCTGTCTCCATCATAAACACAGGTTGATGCCAAGAGGTGGCTCTCTTCACTAAAAGGGCTGCACACCGTTAAACGGGGGATAATCTGCCACATTGCTAGTCGTAATACAGTGAGGGTGCCATTTCCTTTAGATGAGAGATACAGTGTCAGAAGCAACAAGCATAAGGTGTAACCTCTGGTGTGATTTCCAGTCAGTGCTAAGATATTTGAATCTGCAGAGGTGAGAGAACATTTGGCCCTAGTTCTCTGGGGCTGTACGAAAGGAAACACATGCATTTACACACACTTTTCACACCTTCAGCATTTCCCAAAGCATCAACCCCTTTTGTTGTATTGTCGCTATGATAATCTCATAGAAGAGCAGCCAGTATACACACAAGATCCCACAAGGAGGTGAATGACCAGGTGGTCTGTCTTTGGAGGTATTGATTGATGGCATAATTGTTTGGCAGTGTATCGAGGGAACACCCTGCGCGTCTTCGATGTGATATGTGGGATTTTGTACATTCAGAGGAGACATTTAAGGCACATAAAATGATGCAGCACTCAGTCAGCACCACACTGAATCAGCAGTGAAAAAGAATCAGCAAGGATTCCTGTATTTAGAGTCATAGAGCTGTCTGGCATGGAAACAGGCCCTTTGGCCCAACTTGTCCATGCTGACCAGATACTGTCATTTAATCTAGTCCCATTTGCCAGCATTTGGCCCATATCCCTCTAAACCCTTCCTAAACATGTCCCCATCCAGATACTTTTTCAATGCTGTAATTGTACCAGCCTCCACCACCTTCTCTGGCAGCTCATTCCATACACGCACCACCCTCTGCATGAAAATGTTGCCTTTTAGGTCCCTTCTAAATCTTTTTCCTTTCACCTTAAACCTGTGCCCTCTAGTTTGGGACTCCTCTATCCTGGGGAAAAGACGTTGGCTATTCATCCTATCCATGTCCCTCATTGTTTTATAAACCTATATAACCCCTCTGGCACCTCCAGGGAAAGTAGCCCCAGCCTATTCAGCATCTCCCTATAGCTCACACCCTCCAGTCGCAGAAATATCCTTATAAGTCATTTCTGAACTGTTTCATGTTTAACAACATCTTTCTTATAGCAGGCAGACCAGAATTGAATGCGGTATCCCAGAAGTGGCCTCACCAATATCCTGTACAGCCTCAAAATGACATCCCAACCCCTATACTCAATGCACTGACCAACAAAGGCAAGCATACCAAATGCCTTCTTCACCGCCCTGTCTAACAGTGACTCCAACTTCAAGCAATCATAGTCATTCAACCAAAAGAGTGTGCCAAGAGAGTGCAGGTGAAGGTATCATATCTTTAGTTGCAAACCCATCAGGACATTGCATAACTTTCTTCAGGATAATTGAGAGATGTAGACATGAACATGTCGTGGTATAGTGCCTTCTGGAGAGGAGGAAAATAAATTGCAGGAAGTAAAATAATCATGAAGGAACTGCACAGAGCATGCTGCTGCAAGCACATAAATGGGTAAAAGAATTAATTGGTTAAGATGGACAACAGTGAGGGACAAGACCCAACAGAGAAATGCAGGAGATGAAACACTGGAAATGGATGAATACACTATGCAGGAAGTATGGATGTGAGTCTGAGCGTGATACAGTAAAGTATTCAGCCAGTATTTCTGCGTGCAGTGCTCCCCTGAAGGATGCTGCAGCCCGGAAGCCATTCCCTCGGGAACTGCACTGTCTAAATAATTAATCGACACACAGGGACTTTGTAGTGTTGCTGTACATCATCCTAGAAAACATTATGGAAGCAGCTTTTGTTTTACACAGGGCTGTATGGACGGCTCATTCCAGAAACAAATGAACCATAATCAAGAGTAAATAGCAAAGATCAATCTTCCACTGCACCCTCTGGCCTAAATTTGTGGTGTGACCCTGATTTTCTTATTAAATTGAGAAGCCTTATTCAAGGATCAAACCTTCATTCAATGGGAAATATTTCCAAAATCGGTTATTTGAAGAAACAGTTAAAAAACACTCATAATCTTGGGAACTGAAAGCCGGTAGTTGTAAGAAGAAGGGAAATGCTACTTCTTAAAATTGGGACATTTGACGTAAACCCACCCCAGAGTTACGTGGGCTTTGTTGTTGTTGAGCAGCATCTGTCTGTTTTTTTAAACTTGCATCAAGGCCCATTCACCCATCACCCCTATGCTTACTGGCATAAAGTAACTTTGCATCTGGTGACGTCTTGACTTTGAACTTTAAAACATCCTTGTTTTTAATTCCCTCCGTGGCTTTTTTATTCCACACACCTCCCTCCCCTCCCCAAACAAGCTTCCGGCTTCACCCAAGTATCACCCAGCTGTCGCCTTTGGAATTTTCTACAGTCTAACAATATGTTTTCCTCTCGCTGTGATCCGTCTAAACCTGCAGCCCTGGGCTGATGGTACATCCCTGGTCATTGCCTAGGCTGTTCAATCTCCTCCCTAACCCTGTGCATGTTTTCGTTCCTTTGTTACACAATACTCTTGCCAGGTGGGACCTCTACAAGCAAGATGGTCTTCACCTGAACCAAAGGAGTACCGATATGCTGGGGGGGAAATTTGCTAATGCTATTCGGGTGGGTTTAAACTAATTCAGCAGGGGGATGGACACCAAAATTGTAGTTTGACTATAGAAAAGTTTGAGAGTAGGGTGGTCCAAAATAAAGTTTCAGGGAAGCAAGATGGCACTGGCAAGCAACAAGTTGGTTTGAAGTGTGTCTACTTCAATGCCAGGCGTGTCCGGAATACGGTGGGTGAACTTGCAGCATGGGTTAGTACCTGAGACTTCGATGTTGTGGCCATTTCGGAGACATGGATAGAGCAGGGACAGGAACGGTTGTTGCAGGTTCCGGGATTTAGATGTTACAGTAAGAACAAAGAAGATGGTAAAAGGGGCGGAGGTGTGGCATTGTTGGTCAAGGACAGTATTACAGTTGCAGAAAGGATGTTTGGGGACTCGTCAACTGAGGTAGTATGAGCTGAGGTTAGAAACAGGAAAGGAGAGGTCACCCTGTTGGGAGTTTTCTATAGGCCTCCGAATAGTTCCAGAGATTTAGAGGAAAGAATAGCAAAGATGATTCTCGATAGGAGTGAGAGAGACAGGGTAGTTGTCATGGGGGACTTCAACTTTCCAAATATTGACTGGGAACACTATAGTTCGAGTACTACAGATGGGTCCGTTTTTGTCTAGTGTGTGTAGGAGGGCTTCCTGACACAGTATGTAGATAGGCCAACTAGGGACGAAGCCACATTAGATTTGGTACTGGGTAATGAGCCTGGCCAGGTTTTAGATTTGGAAGTAGGTGAGCACTTTGGTGATAGAGATCACAATTCTGTTATGTTTACTTTAGTGATGGAAAGGGATAGGTGTATACCACTGGGCAAGAGTTATAGCTGGGGGAAAGGCAATTACATTGAGATTAGGCAAAATTTAGGGAGCATTGGATGGGGAAGGAAACTGCAGGCGATGGGCACATTAGAAATGTGGAGTTTATTCAAGGAAAAGCTCCTGTGTGTCCTAGATAAGTATGTACCTGTCAGGCAGGGAGGAAGCTGTAGAGTGTGGGAGCCGTGGTTTACGAAGGAGGTGGAATCTCTGGTCAAGAGGAAGAAGAAAGCTTATGTTAGGATGAGATGTGAAGGTTCAGTTAGGGCACTTGAGGGCTACGAGATAGCCAGGAAAGACCTAAAGAGAGAGCTCAGAAGAGCCAGGAGGAGACATGAGAAGTTGTTGGCGGATAGGATCAGGGTAAACCCTAAGGCTTTCGATAGGTATTTAAGGAATAAAAGAATAACGAAAGTAAGATTAGGCCCAATCAAGGATAGTAGTGGTAAGTTGTGTGTGGAGTCAGATGAGATAGGGGAAGCACTACATGAATATTTTTCAACAGTATTCACTCTAGAAAACGACAATGTTGTCAAGGAGAATACTGAGATACAGGCTACTAGACTAGGTGGGATTGAGGTTCACAAGGAAGAGGTATTAGAAATCCTTCAGAGGGTGAAGATAGATAAGTCCCCTGGGCCGGATGGGATTTATCCTAGGATCCTCTGGGAAGCCAGGGAGGAGATTGCTGAGCCTTTGGCATTGATCTTTAACTCGTCATTGTCTACAGGAATAGTGCCAGATGACTGGAGAATAGCAAATGTGGTTCCCCTGTTCAAGAAGGGGAGTAGAGACAACCCCGGTAATTATAGACCAGTGAGCCTTACCTCAGTTGTTGATAAAGTGTTGGAAAAGGTTATAAGGGATAGGATTTATAATCATCTAGAAAAGAATAAATTGATTAGGGATAGTCAGCACGGTTTTGTGAAGGGAAGGTCGTGCCTCACAAACTTTATTGAGTTCTTTGAGAAGGTGACCAAACAGGTAGATGAGGGTAAACCGGTTGATGTGGTGTATATGGATTTCAGCAAGGCGTTCGATAAGGTTCCCCACAGTAGGCTATTGTACAAAATGCGGAGGAATGGGATTGTGGGAGATATAGCAGTTTGGATCGGAAATTGGCTTGCTGAAAGAAGACAGAGGGTGGTTGTTGATGGGAAATGTTCATCCTGGAGACCAGTTACTAGTGGTGTACCGCAAGGGTCGGTGTTGGGTCCACTGCTGTTTGTCATTTTTATAAATGACCTGGATGAGGGCGTAGAAGGATGGGTTAGTAAATTTGCAGACGACACTAAGGTCGGTGGAGTTGTGGATAGTGACGAAGGATGCTGTAGGTTGCAGAGAGACACAGATAAGCTGCAGAGCTGGGCTGAGAGGTGGCAAGTGGAGTTTAATGCAGACAAGTGTGAGGTGATGCACTTTGGCTGTTTTCATTAGAGAGAAGAAGGTTGAGAGGTGATTTAATTGAAACAATAAAAATAATCAGAGGGTTAGATAGGGTGGATAGGGAGAGCCTTTTTCCTAGGATGGTGACGGCGAGCACGAGGGATGAAAGATATAGGACAGATGTCAGAGGTAGTTTCTTTACTCAGAGAGTAGTAAGGGAATGTAACGCTTTGCCTGCAACGGTAGTAGATTCACCAACTTTAGGTACATTTAAGTCGTCATTGGATAAGCATATGGATGTACATGGAATAGTCTAGGTTAGATGGGCTTGAGATCGGTATGACAGGTCGGCACAACATCGAGGGCTGAAGGGCCTTACTGTCTGTAATGTTCTATGTTCTATGTTCTAAGCTACCACTTTGACCAAACGCTTGTTCACCTTGCATGGTCCAGTGTCAAATTCTATTATTCCTGTGAAGTGCCTGAAGATGCTTTACTCTGTTAGTCACAGAATTATGGAATTAGGACTGCACAGAAGAAGGCCATTCATCCCATCTTTTCCATACTGTTTTCTCAGGAACAATTCATATACTGTCCCTGTTCTGGCCTCTCCCCTGCACTGCATTCCCCTTCTTCAGACAGTTGCACTGTTTGAAATATGTCGAAAAATTTAAGGCACTGAGGGAGGACCCTCTGCCTGTCATCTGCACAACACCTGGAAACAAATCACCCATCCCAATCCATTCTCCTGCACTCAGTCCATATCCCTGGAGATTTCAGGTCTTGTGGTTCAGTCCAAAGCACCTTTGGAAGATCTGAAGCTTTCAAGCCTTGGTCGTGCTTTCAGGCAGTGAGTTCCACACTGAGCTCCAGAAAGGTGCTACATAAATGCAAGTTGTGGTTGCGGAGCTAGAAAGCACCATTTTTGAGGGATCGAACTATAGGGAGTCACAGCCCTGGTGAGCTGGTTTGACATTTTGACCTGAACCAGTTGGAGAAATGTTTCAAGCTGAGGTTCGACATCCATGTACCCATGTGCTGCTCAGTCCACCAACAAGCCTGCTGTATATATGCTACACTGTAAAGTGATGAAACAGGGGTCTGTGATTGTGACTTCTTCTTAAGCTGTGGTCATAATTTCAATCAATCCCATTGTATGTAGTTACCAAGCCAAGCACAGATACTTCCTCACATAAAATAGATGAAATAAACGACATAAAGCACTCATACTGCAATAACAACCTTACCGACCGCAACTTCCCCCCACAGTGATCGAGAACGCCCTTGACCGCGTCTCCCGTATTTCCCGCAACACATCCCTCACACCCGCCCCCGCCACAACCGCCCAAAGAGGATCCCCCTCGTTCTCACACACCACCCCACCAACCTCCGGATACAACGCATCATCCTCCGACACTTCCGCCATCTACAATCCGACCCCACCACCCAAGACATTTTTCCATCCACACCCTTGTCTGCTTTCCGGAGAGACCACTGTCTCTCTGTGACTCCCATGTCCGCTCCACACTCCCGTCCAACCCCACCACACACGGCACCTTCCCCTGCAACCGCAGGAAATGCTACACTTGCCCCCACACCTCCTCCCTCACCCCCATCCCAGGCCCCAGGATGACTTTCCATATTAAGCAGAGGTTCACCTGCACATCTGCCAATGTGGTATACTGTATCCATTGTACCTGGCGTGGCTTCCTCTAAATTGGGGAAACCAAGCGGAGGCTTGGGGACCGCTTTGCAGAACACCTCCGTTCGGTCCGCAATAAACAACTGCACCTCCCAGTCGCAAACCATTTCCACTCCCCCTCCCATTCTTTAGATGACATGTCCATCATGGGCCTCCTGCAGTGCCACAATGATGCCACCCGAAGGTTGCAGGAACAGCAACTCATATTCCGCCTGGGAACCCTGCAGCCCAATGGTATCAATGTGGACTTCACCAGCTTCAAAATCTCCCCTTCCCCCACCACATCCCAAAACCAGCCCAGTTCATCCCCTCCCCCCACTGCACCACACAACCAGCCCAGCTCTTCCCCTCCACTCACTGCATCCCAAAACCAGTCCAACCTGTCTTTGCCTCCCTAACCTGTTCTTCCTCTCACCCATCCCTTCCTCCCACCCCAAGCCGCACCTCCATCTCCTACCTACTAACCTCATCCCACCTCCTTGACCTGTCCGACTTCCCTGGATTGACCTATCCCCTCCCTACCTCCCCACCTATACTCTCCTCTCCACCTATCTTCTTTTCTCTCCATTTTCGGTCCACCTCCCCCTCTCTCCCTATTTATTCTATAACCCTCACCCCATCCCCCTCTCTGATGAAGGGTCTAGGCCTGAAACGTCAGCTTTTGTGCTCCTGAGATGCTGTTTGGCCTGCTGTGTTCATCCAGCTTCACACTTTATTATCTTGGATTCTCCAGCATCTGCAGTTCCCGTTGTCTCTTACATTTTTCTTATTCGTTCAAAGGTTGAGGGCCTCGCTGACTGCGTCAGCATTGATTGCTCATCCCTAGCTGTCTTTGAGAAGGTGGTAGTGAGCTCCCTTCTTGAACCGCTGCAGCTCATGTCCTGTAGGTTGACCCACAATTCCCTTAGGGAGGAAATTCCAGCATTTTGACCCAGAAATGCAGAAGGAATGGCGATATATTTCCAAGTCAAGATGGCTAATGGCTTGGAATGGAATTTGCCAGTGATGGTGTTCCTGTGTATAGGCTGCCCTTGTCCTTCCAGATGTGGGTGAATTTCCGAAGTGCATCTTACAGATGGTACACACTGCTGTTAGTGATCATCAGTGGTGGAGGGAGCGGCTCGTTGAGGAAGTGATGTCACTTCAAGTGGGCTGCCTTGTCAGGGATGGTGGCAAACTTCCCGACCGTTGTTGAAGCTGCACTCATCCAGTCACGTGGGAGATATTCCATCGCCCTCCTGACTTGTGCCTCGTTGATGGTGGATAGGCTTTGCAGACCCAGCAGGTGAGTTACTCACTGCAGGACTCTCAGCCTCTGACCCACTCTTGTGGCCACATTATTTGTATTGCCAGTCCAACTCATTGTGATCAGTAGGAACCCCACATTTGCAATAGGAATGCTATTTCATAGTCATAGAGTTATACACCACAGAAACAGACCCTTTGGTCCTAATCATCCATACCAATTAGACATTCCAAGCAGATCTAGTCCCATTTGCCAGCATTTGGCCTATACCCTTCTAAACTCTTCCTATTCATTCACCATCCCAATGCCTTTTAAATGGTGTAGTTAATGCATATCAGCTGGTGATGATTGTATTCTTCCCTGTTGGAGATGGACGCGGCCTGGCACTTGCGTAGTGAATATTACTTGCCACTTGTGAACCCAAGTCTGGATATTGGCCAGATCTTGCTGCACTTGGACATGGGCTGCTTCAGTATGTGAGGAGTCGTGAATCGTGCTGAAAATTTTGCGATTGTGGGCAAACATTCACACTTCTGACATTCTCGTGGAGGAAAATTCATGGATGAAGCAGCTGAAGATGACTTGGCCTCGGACACTTGCTGTGTGAAACCTGATAATGCTGCCCAAAATAGCAGTGCCATTTCTCTTGCATGTAAACAAAAATGCCAGAACCGAAATTTAGCTCCATCAATATCCACCAGCTGGGGAAGCTCTGCATGAAATCTCACAGACCAACATTTCTGTTCAGGATCAGAGAAGCCGTGGCATAAGGTTGGAAAGGCTCCCATGTCTCTGCCCAACATTTGTTCATACTTTGTGGGCACCTTTCACTGTACATAATTTCCTTGGTACTTTGCAGAAGTGTTGTCAAATGAAATGAAATTTGACATACCACCTGCAAGTTACCCTCCAAGCTTTATCCCTTCCTAACTTGGAAATATATCACCGTTCCTTCAGTGTTGCTGGGCCAAAATCCTGGAATTCCCTCCAAAAGGGAATTGTGGGTCAACCTATAGGAGATGGACAGTATCAGTTCAAAAAGGCAGCATGCCAACACCTTCTCAAGGATAACTAGGCGGTAAACTCTGGCTCAATCTGTGATACCCCATCCCAATGAATGAATTAAAGACAAAAAAGGTTTGGGTGGAAATTAGAGAGTTTGAGGATGTAATGGAGCAGGACCTGAAATTGGAATATCACAGAGATCTCCAGGTTGAATACAAGATGATCAGAGGATTAGATAGGGTGAACAGTGAGAGTCTTTTTCCGAGGATGATGACGTCCACTTGTACAAGGGGGCATAGCTACAAATTGAGGGGTGATAGATTTAAGCAGATGTCAGAGGCAGGTTCTTTACCCAGAGGGTGGTAAGGGCGTGGAACGCCCTCCCTGCCAATGTAGTTGACTCAGCCACATTAGGGGCATTTAAACAGTCCTTGGATAAGCATATGGATAATGATGGGATAGTGTAGGGGGAGGGGCTTAGATTAGTTCACAGGTCAGCGCAACATCGAGGGCCGAAGGGCCTGTTCTGCGCTGCATTGTTCTATGTTCTATGAAGCAACACTGAGGGAAATTGTTGAATGTCCTTGTTCTTGAATGATTGTAGCCTGTGAAGTTATCCCTACAAGTGCTGTTTACTGAAGGGTTCCAGAATACTGACCCAGCGATGATGAATCAATGGTGGCCAATACATCAAAAGGCCACGTGAGCCATTTAAGGGTAAATTCATTCCCAATGTGATTCTTTCTCATTCCTTCCCATTGTGCAGGTCATGGTGATAGTGCCAAGAAACCTTGCTGAGTTGTTGCAAGGCATCTCACAGCAAATAACCAGGCAGCCACCATGCGTGTGGAGTGGAGGGGTTGGAAGATCCTTACAGATTGCATTAAGAAATTCTGGCAAGGCCTACAGAGGCAAACAGACTGCAAGAGGAAATGACCACATTTTGAGCTCTTCAAATGGAAGAGTGTGGTGCAACAGTAATGTCACTAGGCTAGTAATCCAGGACCTCAGGATAATGTTCTGGAGGTGTTAGTTCAAATCCTATCATCTAAGATAGTGGAATTTGAATTAAATTCAATATCTAATGGTGACCATGTAACTGCTGTCAATTGTTGCTGAAAAAAGAATCAAGTTCACTGATGCCCTTTAGGGAACTATTGATCTTACTGTAACACCCTTGAAGATGTGATGCTTTGTTGAAACGCTGGATTTTTAAGTGTTCCATTCTGAAAGTTACAGTTTAGTAGCCTCCACAAACCTGAAACAGTAATTTTAAATTTCATGACTTTCAATTTTTTCCATTGTGATAAATTCTACATTTTTAAAGCTTGTCTAATACCTTAGCTTCCACTAAATTCCTCATCTGTGTAACAATTGTTTATTGCACTTTTTAAATACATTTTACAAATAAAGTGGAGGGATTCAGTGACTTTTACTTCCTGTTTTTCTGTCTATGATTTTACTTCAATGTGATTGGTTGCATGATGACATCACTGTTGCTGGATACCAGAAGATTTCCTTGATGGCACCTTGATGACAAGAAGACATGTCTGCCACAGATGCTGGAGATCTCTGTGGACAGCTTTCTTGGATACCACTAGCAACTGCCATTGTTAAACTACTTGCAACCTTTAATTATCCTAAACTCCGAAAATTATCCTAAACTCCAAAAATTAGAGCACAAAACATCTTTTGAAAAAAATTAACTCACAATCTGTTTTCTGTCCGCTTGCCTTTTAACTGGATCATTAGCTCATTTCGAGTTGACATTTCTTCTATCACTCTTGTACCTCACTCCTCCAGAATTGTACAGTAAATTAATGTCTTTTAGCCCAGTGAGTCTGTACCATCAGAAATAAATTGCTATCTATGTAAATCCCACTCACCTACCCCATTGTTTTGAATATTATGACATCCGATACTTTTAAAAGTTGTGTGGTCTCCCTCCCAGGCAGTACATTCTAGACCCCTGCAACCATCAGGGTGAATTTTTTTTTTCTCAGATCTATAAAGCTACTACCTTTCACTTTAAAAATATGCCCCCTTGACTAAGGGGAATGGCTGCTTTCTTTCCACCCTGTCCATGCTCCTCACAAACTTGTACACCTCTGCCACCTATTTCCATCCCATCCTTTGTATATTCTACTACTTTGCAGTAATAACTAGCATCTGCTCAGAGCCAGATTGAAACCACCCTTCAGCCAGTCAAGTGAAGGAAACTTAAGTGAGTGAACTGAAATCGTAGTTTTGAAGATGTGGTATAGACGATATCGCAGTATATCAGTTTAGCTCTCTGCTGAATTCTAAATCATTCCATCTGTATCACAGATAGGCCAACAGCACCTGGGATAAGCTGATTCAACAGATAGAAATGGTTATTATTAAATCCACACTTAACATCAATTCATCAGCCAACTCATTAGTAAGGTTATAAATTCTCTAATTTTAAAAATTGATCGGATTAATTAGTTGTGTCAATATTTCTGTGCAGATGTCATACTTGCCTCAGTGATTATATTGGAGTTTCTGATGCAGATGAACATCCTCATCTATTATTTATGTTGGGAAAGAAGTGAAAGAAACATACATTTATCAAATGCTTCTCATGAACTCAGAATGTCCCAAAGTGCTTTACAGCTAATGAGACATGTGTTGACATGCACTTTCTGTCTTAATGTAGGAAATGCAGCTGCCAATTTGAGCACAGCAAACTCCAACAAACTGTTCTGTTATAATGACTGAAAATTTGTTTATTTTTAAACTCATATTGATTTAGAATTTAACTAGACACGAGGAAGAGCCACTCTGATCTTTAAATAGCATTATCCAAGATTGTCCATGCCTTGACTCACTGTCTCATTGGGAAGACTGTGCTTCTAACTCTTTCTACTTTACCCTGGAGCATCAGTCAACACTTTAAGGATGGAACTTGATTGCACCAACTCCTGAGTCAGAGACTGGGGGTGCTATCTCCACTGAGACTAAGCCTAAACAAGCAGACAGCCATGGTTTAACATTCAGCAGAGGTTTTTGAAGAAGTAGAACAGGGCAGTGTGGCAGCTTAATGGTTAGCCCTGCTGCCTCACAGCACCAGGGACCTGGGGTTGATTCCACCGTCAGTTGACTGACTGTGTGGAGTTTACACATCCTCCCTGTGTCTGCGTGGGTTTTCTGCAGGTGCTCCAGTTTCCTCCTACAGTCCAGAGATGAGCAGGCTAGGTGGATCGGCCATGCTAAGTTGTCCGTAGTGTCCAGAAGTATGTAAATTAAGTGGATTAGGCATGGGAAATGCATGGTTACGCAGAGGGAGTTGGGGGTTGGTCTGGGTGGAATGCTCTTTGGAGGGATGATGTGGATATGTTGGATCAAATGGCCTGTCTCCACACTTTGGGGATTTTATGAACTTTCTTAATCCTATATGGGATTCTCAATGCAGATTGCTGGCTTAAAGTCTTGAGCAGGCCATGAGTAAGACTCCATAGTTTGCGTGGATCAGCATTACACAGGGCAGGATCTTTACTCATTGAACCGTTACTTCTGTGTTTTGTTGTTTAGAAAGGCTGGTCAATTTTTGAACAGCCATTGTCCGTATCGAAGGTGATTTATGTGCTATATACACTGGACAGTGTGAGCTGGATCTCACAAGGAATTAAGGGCTACGGGGAGAGTGCAGGGAAGTGGAGTTGAAGTGCCCATCAGCCATGATTAAATGGCGGAGTGGTCTCGATGGACCGAATGACCTTACTTCCAACTCCTATGTCTTATGGTCTTATGGTTCCAGAACATTTAGATTCTTATTTTCAGTGGCTTCTATGGTCCCTCTTTGAAAAGTGATGAACATTCCTTATCTACAGAGTCCCGACAGTTCAAGGAAACTTCAAATTTTGAAGCTGTTGATTTCACAGCATCGTGGTGCTAATGTCCCATTCACAGAGGCACATATACTGTGGATGCTTAAATTACAGACAGGAAATCCTATAAGTGCACAGCCGGCCTGTGCAGAGTGCAAACAGAGGTAACATTTCAGATCTGTGACCTGTTGCTGGGACTGGGAGAAAGTTTAAAATCTTCTGGGTTTTAAGCAAGCAGAGAGATAGAAAAGGGGAAATGGTGTGGTATGAACTGACTGGAAGTTTTATAAATAAGCTGGAACATGGGATTGAACAGGAACAAAAGGAAAGCAAAAGTACAAATGGGACAAATTAAGAAGCAAAAGGGAACTGAAAGGCTGCATCCCAAAACCAGCCCAGTTCTTCCCCTGCCCCCACTGCATCCCAAAACCAGCCCAGCTCGTTCCCTCCCCCACTGCATCCCCAAACCAGCCCAGCCTGTCTCCACTTCCCTAACCCATTCTTCCTCTCACCCATCCCTTCCTCCCACCCCAAGCCGCACCTCCATTTCTGACCTACTAACCTCATCCTGCCTCCTTGACCTGTCCGTCTTCCCTGGACTGACCTATCCCCTCCCTACCTCCCCACCTATACTCTCCTCTCTACCTATCTTGTTTTCTCTCCATCTTCGGTCTGCCTCCCCCTCTCTCCCTATTTATTCTAGAACCCTCTCTGCATCCCCCTCTCTGATGAAGGGTCTAGGCCCGAAAAGTCAGCTTTTGTGCTCTTGAGATGCTGCTTGGCCTGCTGTGTTCATCCAGCTTCACACTTTGTTATCTTGTATTTGAAATCAATCTGTTTGGACACAGGTTGTAAGATATTTTAAGTACAAGGTGGGACTTGAACCTGTGTACACTGACCCAGAGGTAAGGGCTCCTCCACAGTGCCACAAGCACCCTCTTTGAAACCTTTAACAGCAGAATCTATCCAATTCCAATTATATATAAGCTGATTTATAATTAGACAGATGCATTTAAGAAGAACCTAGGTAAATACAAGGAGAATGGAGTAGAAGGGTATAATGATATAGTTAGATGACATGGGTGAGACTCAAATGGACCATAAATACTGGCTTCGACCAGATGGACCAAATGGCCTGTTTTTGTGCTGCAAATTCTGTGTAATTATCAGACCTACATGATACAAAAAATAAAGTGATTAAAATGGCTGGAGTAATTTTCTCGCTGCATTAAGTTCGGAGAAATGAAACATGCATACACATTAAATAGTATGTTGTTTCAACGTCACCACAAACTGGTTACAGCAGGAGTCTGTGTTTGTACAAGGTAATGGTTGTAACAGAGTTGACATTGAAGCTGTATGAGGCTTCACCCAAGCTGATGATGTCACAGAGTCTGTGGTAGAGAAGAACAGTCTGGGACAAGGTCCTGATGGAGATTAAATGTCATCTTTAGCACCTGATAGTCTTTGTGGTTGTGTGTAACAAGTCAATGTAATTTGTGCTTATTGCTGTCATACAAAAATATGCATTTTGTTGATAAGGCAAGTGCTTCTCCTCATTAAGACTCAACAGAGGTCTATCTTCCACCTCCGCTAATTAGGCAGGTCTTTCGATCCAGTACAGAAGGAGGATTGCTAGCAGGACTCTATCCCAATGACAAACCAGTAATGGTTGATACCATAACACATAATAATGATGACCAGTGGTGGGATCATTGCATAAATGCCTCAAGTTAACAATGCATTAAAAAAAAATCACCTGAAAGCAGGAGAAAAATGTTTTGGAAGAAAAGTAGGTTTTCCACTTTAAGAAGATTTGCATTTTAAGAAGTCTCACAGTCAGTAGCTGTAACTGTGTACATGGAGAAGAAGCTTGGATGGAAGCAGCAGCAACAGGGCACGCCAGAAAAAACTTTCACCTCAGAGTTGGTAAGAATCATAGAATCCCTTACAGAGTGGAAGTAGGCCATTCAGCCCGTCAAGTCTACACTGCCCCTCTGAAGAGCATCGCACCCAGACACACCCCATCCCTGTAACTCTGCATAATCCTGTGGCTAACCCACGCAGCCTGCACATCCCTGGATACTATGGGCAATTTAGCATGGCCAATCCGCATACCCTGCACATCTTTGGGCTGCAGGAGGAAACCCATACAGACATGGGAAGAATGTGCAAACTCCAAATAGACTGTCCCCTGAGGCCTGAAATTGAACCCAGGTCCCAGGCACCGTGAGGCAGCGGTGCTAACCACTGAGCCTCACAGGACCACCTCACAGTGCAGGAGAAGTGGAGTGGGCCACAAAGAGTGTATAAACTAGCCAAACTGGGAAGAGACAGAGGCCTACCAGGAGAAGGATCAGTGGAAACAGTATGGAGTTCCACAAGGGAAAAATATAAATCCCTGCAGCCAAAACGGAATATCCTTAAAGTAATGATGCCAAAGACCAAGTTTATGAGGACAGAAGTGAAGAGGTGTACTTACATTTCAAAACAAGCGTTGCTGCCGTGGCAAGCAGTGAGATGGAGCAAGGAGCAGAACATGTGTTTATACTCAGACCACAGTGCTTTCACAGACTACATGGACGACCACTGTAGCACAATTTAAAAGAGTTTGAAGATAGAGTGAAACAGGAAAAGATAATTAGAAGAATTTAAAGCTTGTAGCAAGACTGAGACAATCATAATTTAAACTGGGATTACAGCAGGAAGATTTATTAAGCCTCAGATGTTTATTTTTAAAAATTGTATGGGAGGTCATGTATTCTGTTTTGACAGTGAAGGGGGGGCAGTGGTGGATAACATCACCTTTGCCTTTGAAAAGGGAGACAGCCTCCAACTTGACTGCGGAAGACGGGAAAACATGCAGAAGGCACTGATGCCACATCTGTAACTAGCTGTGTAGCACTCCCTTCGTTCTACACGTGAGTATCAACCAAAACTTTTGTGTTCATAACTTCAGAGTCCTGCCCAAACAGACATTACCTCTGATAATAAAATGTGAGGCTGGATGAACACAGCAGGCCAAGCAGCATCTCAGGAGCACAAAAGCTGCTGAGACATTATCTCTGAGACATTACCTCTGCCCCAGTTCCCCAATTCCCTGACTTTTCTATTGCACCTATCATAGATTATTATCCACTGAATCTGGACATATTGTTCACTCTGATGACAGGCATTGTTAACAAAGCCCTATTGTTCTGAAGTATTGAGGTTGTGTTCTATGAGGCTGATAATGAATCAATCTGGACACAGTCATTGTTTCTACCAACAGATGTCAGAGGTGTAAATGTGACTGTCAACGAAAGGAAAGAAATGTGTGGAATTTGTTTTAGATGTAGTTGTTGTGATCTGGAATCTGTTGCTCAAAGTGATAGCGAAAGGAAGGCTGAATGTGAATCATTTTCTCAGGCTGTGTGGAAAGACAAGGGCATGTGGGACGAATCAGATAGCTCTTTTCAAGAGATAATGGGAACTGCAGATGCTGGAGAATTCCAAGATAATAAAATGTGAGGCTGGATGAACACAGCAGGCCAAGCAGCATCTCAGGAGCACAAAAGCTGACGTTTCGGGCCTAGTTAGTAGAAACAAAATGGGCCAAATGGTATCTTACGCTGTCTTACTATGTGATATGTTGAGACACAGTTCTTTTGTCTGTCCCTTCAACAAAGCTGTAAAGCCTTCATTCTGTGTCAAAACAATAGAAGGGAATTTATCATAGTCATGCCAAAATATTGATCAATTTGCAAATCTTGAAATGCTAATCCAGATGAGGTTTGGTACCAATGGGTGAAGAAAGTAGTAGAAATTTTACGATGAAGACACAAGTGACTCTTTAGGGTCAAAATTAAAGTTGTCTCTATTTTGTTGTGGATTTAAGCTGACTGCAGGGAAGCATGTTTGATGATTAATTCAAATCTAACAAATGGAATGAAGAGGGAAAGCAACATGACAAATTGCGAATATAAAGCTTCAAAATACCATTTGAAGAGTTACTTCATCATTCAATCCAAGGTTGCCTGCAGACAGGTCTTGTACATAGCGCCAAGACCCGATGACAATTAAAATTCATCATGATCTGACACGACAAATACGAACTTGCTACACCAATTCATTGAGCATCTGGTGATATTTTCAAAGTCTTACTGCTTCCTCCCTTCTATTTACTAGTTTTGTATTCATCTTCAAATTTCTTCCTCTACAGCTGTGCAGTGAAAGAAAACTGCTTGTAAATTTGTGCTAAATTGGTAGCACTGCATATAAATCTGCACTTTTCTTTTGTTATTTTATGCTGGTTTTCCCTTTGTGAAGTTTGCCCATTTTGCTTATGTGCTGCTCACAAAATGATGTATGACATACTACCTCGTGCCCGCCTTGTGTTCAGGGCATTGTAGTGTCAGAAATCACAGCAAGTGGAGGAAGAGGAGATCATGAAGGTGAGGGAGCTGTGCAACAACAGGGTGAACCTGTTAGGAACCAGAGTCTGCTTTTAGGTATTTGGTTATTTTCTCAGTTTCAGTTCTGTAGAATTTAGAAGGTTAAGGGGCGATCTGATCGAAATCTTCAAGATGCTAACAGGGAAAGACAGGGTAGATGAAGATAAACTATTTTCATCGGTTGAGGATTCTAGAACTAGAGGGCGTAGTCTGAGAACTGGTGCCAGACCTTTCAGGAGAGATGTTACGAAATACTTCTACATGCAAAGAATGGTAGATATTTGGAACTGCGATCCACAAATAGCAGTGGATGCAGGATCAGTGTTAATTTAAAATAGATAGATAATTTTTTGTAAGGTGAAGGTGTTCTAGGATATGGGCCAAAGGCAGGTGTATGGAGTTAGGCCACAGATCACCATGATCTCATTGAATGGTGAAACAGGCTCAACGGGCTGAATGGCTTGTTGCTATGTTGCTGTGATCTGAGGGACTTTCTGTTATGAGACTTGACCAACAGCATCTCCAGTACATGGCAACAACTTACATTTATGCAGCACCTTCTTCTCTGTAAAATGGTCCAAGATGCTTCCCGGGAGCATGACCAAACCAAATTTGATGCTGAGTCGCATCAGGAAATAGTAGACGAGTGACCAAGGACAGCACACTTTGTTGTTCTTGATTTCCAACAGATGAGTGTTCTCCTTTCATGCAAAAATGCTTTGCTTTAAAAAGCACAACATTAAAAGAAATCTCTTTTCTGTGGAGAAATACTTTTTGAAAATTCTGAAAGGCGACACCTCTCCAGAGGTTCTGACACTGCTTCTACTCCTAGTGGTTAACACTGATGCCTTTTGACACCGGGGACCAGGTTCGATTCCAGCCTCGGGCGACTGTCTGTGTGGAGTTTGCACATTCTCCCTGTGTCTGCATGGGTTTCCTCCGGGTGCTCTGGTTTCCTCCCACAGTCCAAAGATGTGCAGGTTTAGGTTGATTGACCAAGCTAAATTGTGCCATAGCATCCAGGGATTTTCAGTCTAGGTGGGTTCACTCTGGAAAATGCAGGGTTTAAGGAATGGGGTAGGGGATGAGTCTGGGCAGGATACTCTTTGGAGGGTTTGTGTGACTTGATGGGCCGAATGGCCTGCTTCAACACTGTAGGAGTTCTATGATTCTATGATTCATATGTGAGGGCATGCATGAAGTGCGAGCCCTCACGTTCACTGTGCAAGAGAAGTTTGAATGGCTGCCTGGAACGTCAAAAAACTGGAATACATATTATCCCTCTGAAACACCTGATATGACAGTGATTAATGCAGTTTATTTATGACGGCAATCTTTGATAGAGAACAGGCTTTAAACAGTTCATAGGGTGCCTGAAACGGAGTGGAAAAGAAAATAGATAGTAACTGCGTGGTTCAGAAGAATGACATTGGACTTGAGATGTTAATTTCTCACTCCCCAGATGTTGCCAGACCTGCTGAGATCCTCCAGAACTTCCTGGATTTTTTTAAAAGTTCTGATTTCTGACATATTTTGCTTTTGTCTCTGCTTCTGATGTTAACATCTCAATGTACACACTGAAGAGGAAGCTTCACGTCAATCCGTTGAATATATTCATGAATGAAAGGGAGGGTCTACAGAGTGGTGGGTGTTATCAGAATGGGAGAGTGAACTGGCTTCAGGACTGAAAGTTGCAGATAGAAATAAAGGACACATATTTGGAGTGACAAAAGATGGGAAGTAGGGGTGCCACAAAGAACAGCACTGGAATCATTACTGTTCATGGTTTACACTATATTTATATTAAAAAATTGGACCTTGGATTAAAAATCTTCCAAATTTGAGGATCATACCAAATTGTGGTTTGTAGTCAACATTACAGGGCAGTATTTGATAAAATGAACATATGCACAGTTGGCAAATGCATTTTTTTTGTATATAAGTGTATTACTAAGAGAAATAAGGAGGGCACATATTACTTTGAAATTAAAAGCCTAACCAGAATTAGAGGAACTAGGGGCAAAGGAGCTGGGTAGTACAATTACGAAAATGATTAAAAGTAAAGTCACTTGAGGCAAAACAAACCAAGCATTTGGATTTTGTTTTTAGAGAAATAATATTGAAAAATAAAAGAGTTATGCTCATCTTGTATCAGATTTGACTGGACCATATTTTTAAATGGCCTGGTCACCCTATTGAATAAAGGATAGGGAGGTCCTGGACTGCATTCAAAAATTTTCACAAAGTGGGCACGAGAACTGTAAAGTTTACGCCAGGGAAGGGTGCACAGACAATATTTGTTCTCTTGCAAAGAGAAAAATGAGGGGGTGAAAGAACAGAGAACTTTAGCATTCTAAAATGTTATGACATAGTACAGACAAAAGCGTATTTCTGTTTGCGTGGGAAAGAAAAAGCACAGCAGCCATCAGTAACAAGGCGAAAGCAAAGGACTGCTGAAAATCTGAAATAATAACAGAAAAATCTGGAGAAACTCGCGGGTCTGGCAGGATCTGTGGAGACAGAAAAACAGAGTTCATAGTTTGAGTCTGTTATGGCTTCTTTGGGACCCGGAGCAGAAGTAGGCCATTCAGCCCATTGAATCTCCTCCATCATTCAATGAGATCATGGCTTATCTGATAACCCTCAACTCCGCTTTCCTGCCTTTTCCCAGAACCCTTTATTCCCTTGAGTAAAAATCTGCCTATCTCAGCCCTGAGTATAGGTAACAGCCCAGTCTCGACTGCTCTCTGAGGTAAAGTGTTCCCCAGACTGACTACCCACTGAGAGAAAATATTCCTTCTCAAATCTGCCTTAAATAGCAAATCCTTATCCTGAGATTATGCCTTCTGGCCCTGGGCTGTCCCACAAGGGGAAACACCCTCTCCCCATCCACCCTGTCAAACCCTCTCTTCTAAAAACTAAAAGAACTGCAGATGCTATAAATCATGAACAAAAACAGAAGTTGCTGAAAGGCTCAGCATGTCTGGCAGCATCTGTGAGGAAAAAAACAGAGTTAACGTTTTGAGCCCGGTGACCCTTCCTCAGAACTGTTTTTGCCCCTAAGACTGTCATATGTTTAACAAAGATCTCCTTTTATTGTTCTAACTTCCAATGAGTACAGAACCAACTTACTCAACCTCTCCGCAGAAAAACGATCCCTGCATACCCAGAATCACTCCAGTAAAGCATCTCTGGATTATTTCCAATGCCAATTCCCAATCGTCTTGGAGAAACCAAACAGGGAATTCAGAAGAAGTTTCTGGCGAGAACGTGGAAGTTGCAGCCACAGGCAGGGAGTAGTCGAGAAGTATTGGTTCTTAATGTTACTTCGGCATATGAGAAAGAATGGGGGAAGACTCTGGTGAAATGTAAGCCCTGAGAAGAACTGTTTGGGCTAAACAATTGGTTTCTCGATGTACTATGTAATTGTCTGTAATCAGTTAAGTGCTTCAACATTTTTCTTTATCCTGGGCTTCTTCTTGCAACATTTTCAGTTATGTTATGGCATATTTACCACAGTATGTTCCTTCGAAAGTATAGATTCATCAACTACAGGGCGCAGCTCTCCTGAGGAGAGCTGAATGCCTCCAGAAAGATTAGAGATTTTTTCCTAATTGGTGCATGTTACTTGATTAAAATATATTAGTTTAATTTAGCAAAGAAAGAGATTGTGGCTTTTAATCAGACCGATTGTCAGAGTTTGTGAGAGGAATACAGTGAGCAGGAAAATGGAAAGGTCATTAGCCACTGAAAGGGCTAAGGAGTTAATGCTTTCTTACATTAGATTTTCATGTGCACTAATGTCAAAAGATTTGTCCAACTGAGAGCATTAAATATATGCCCTGCTCATGGTATCCTTGGCACTAGCAGGTGGCAGAGAAATTATTTTAGCATCTGAACCCGAGCACAGCAATTATTTAATGAGGACAGGTCTCTTCTCAGTCACCAGGCAGACTGTTCAAATGATAAATGCCCTCGTTTGTGGCACTCGACAAAGCTCCAACAGACCGCTGCACACATAGTACAGCGACAATAATGAATGGGGAGACACATCCATCATCTGTTACTGCGTTAGAGAAGACAAATGCCCCCACTGTGATCGGTCATTTCAGAGAGGAAATAAGCAACTCGACTGTTGCCCCCCACCCGCCCCCCGCCAGATTCGGAAAAAATTGCAACATATCCCAGCACCACTGTATTATCTTCAAATGCAATAGAGATAGTAGTTGAGATAATAAAATGTGAGGCTGGATGAACACAGCAGGCCAAGCAGCATCTCAGGAGCACAAAAGCTGACGTTTCGGGCCTAGACCCTTCATCAGAGAGGGGGATGGGGAGAGGGAGCTGGAATAAATAGGGAGAGAGGGGGAGGCGGACCGAAGATGGAGAGTAAAGAAGATAGGTGGAGAGAGTACAGGTGGGGAGGTGGGGAGGGGATAGGTCAGTCCAGGGAAGACGGACAGGTCAAGGAGGTGGGATGAGGTTAGTAGGTAGCTGGGGGTGCGGCTTGGTGTGGGAGGAAGGGATGGGTGAGAGGAAGAACCGGTTAGGGAGGCAGAGACAGGTTGGACTGGTTTTGGGATGCAGTGTGTGGGGGGGAAGAGCTGGGCTGGTTGTGTGGTGCAGTGGGGGGAGGGGACGAACTAGGCTGGTTTAGGGATGCAGTAGGGGAAGGGGAGATTTTGAAACTGGTGAAGTCCACATTGATACCATATGGCTACAGGGTTCCCAGGCGGAATATGAGTTGCTGTTCCTGCAACCTTCGGGTGGCATCATTGTGGCAGTGCAGGAGGCCCATGATGGACATGTCATCTAGAGAATGGGAGGGGGAGTGGAAATGGTTTGCGACTGGGAGGTGCAGTTGTTTGTTGCGAACTGAGCGGAGGTGTTCTGCAAAGCGGTCTCCAAGCCTCTGCTTGGTTTCCCCAATGTAGAGGAAGCCGCACCGGGTACAGTGGATGCAGTATACCACATTGGCAGATGTGCAGGTGAACCTCTGCTTAATGTGGAATGTCATCTTGGGGCCTGCGATAGGGGTGAGGGAGGAGGTGTGGGGACAAGTGTAGCATTTCCTGCGGTTGCAGGGGAAGGTGCCGGGTGTGGTGGGGTTGGAGGGCAGAGTGGAGCGAACAAGGGAGTCACGGAGAGAGTGGTCTCTCCGGAAAGCAGACAGGGGAAGGGATGGAAAAATGTCTTGGGTGGTGGGGTCGGATTGTAAATGGCGGAAGTGTCGGAGGATGATGCGTTGTATCCGGAGGTTGGTAGGGTGGTGTGTGAGAACGAGGGGGATCCTCTTAGGGCGGTTGTGGCGGGGGCGGGGTGTGAGGGATGTGTTGCGGGAAATAGGGGAGACGTGGTCAAGGGCGTTCTCGATCACTGTGGGGGGAAAGTTGCGGTCCTTAAAGAACTTGGACATCTGGGATGTGCGGGAGTGGAATGTCTTATCGTGGGAGCAGATGCGGCGGAGGCGGAGGAATTGGGAATAGGGGATGGAATTTTTGCAGGAGGGTGGGTGGGAGGAGGTGTATTCTAGGTAGCTGTGGGAGTCGGTGGGCTTGAAATGGACATCAGTTACAAGCTGGTTGCCTGAGATGGAGACTGAGAGGTCCAGGAAGGTGAGGGATGTGCTGGAGATGGCCCAGGTGAACTGAAGGTTGGGGTGGAAGGTGTTGGTGAAGTGGATGAACTGTTCGAGCTCCTCTGGGGAGCAAGAGGCGGCGCCGATACAGTCATCAATGTACCGGAGGAAGAGGTGGGGTTTGGGGCCTGTGTAGGTGCGGAAGAGGGACTGTTCCACGTAACCTACAAAGAGGCAGGCATAGCTGGGGCCCATGCGGGTGCCCATGGCCACCCCCTTAGAGCGGCTTCCTCTACATTGGGGAAACCAAGCGGAGGCTTGGAGACCGCTTTGCAGAACACCTCCGCTCAGTTCGCAACAAACAACTGCACCTCCCAGTCGCAAACCATTTCCACTCCCCCTCCCATTCTCTAGATGACATGTCCATCATGGGCCTCCTGCACTGCCACAATGATGCCACCCGAAGGTTGCAGGAACAGCAACTCATATTCCGCCTGGGAACCCTGTAGCCATATGGTATCAATGTGGACTTCACCAGTTTCAAAATCTCCCCTTCCCCTACTGCATCCCTAAACCAGCCTAGTTCGTCCCCTCCCCCCACTGCACCACACAACCAGCCCAGCTCTTCCCCCCCACACACTGCATCCCAAAACCAGTCCAACCTGTCTCTGCCTCCCTAACCGGTTCTTCCTCTCACCCATCCCTTCCTCCCACACCAAGCCGCACCCCCAGCTACCTACTAACCTCATCCCACCTCCTTGACCTGTCCGTCTTCCCTGGACTGACCTATCCCCTCCCCACCTCCCCACCTGTACTCTCTCCACCTATCTTCTTTACTCTCCATCTTCGGTCCGCCTCCCCCTCTCTCCCTATTTATTCCAGCTCCCTCTCCCCATCCCCCTCTCTGATGAAGGGTCTAGGCCCGAAACTTCAGCTTTTGTGCTCCTGAGATGCTGCTTGGCCTGCTGTGTTCATCCAGCCTCACATTTTATTATCTTGGAATTCTCCAGCATCTGCAGTTCCCATTATATCAGAGATAGTAGTTGGATTAGGTTCTTTTTATTCTTGTACTCGGCAACACAATCAGGCTCCCCAGTGCTTCTCTTTGGCAGAAAATGACATTTCCAATAACATACAGGAAGAGACAAGTCGGTTAGGAAGGAGTTACAAATCAGGAATGCGATTAGCCTGATGTTGCACTGCATGGTTAAGGATTCAAGTGGCTTGTATCATCCAACCCTCTGTTTCAGTGTGACTGTGTCTGTGGTAAAGGGAGAACCCACATTTATACAGCAGTTCATGGCATCCTCAAAACGTCCCAAAGATGTTATTTTTGAAGTGCACAACAACATCCCATAAAAATCAAAGAATCCCGACAGTGTGGAAGCAAACCATTTGTCCCATTAAGTCCACACTGACCCACCAAACAGCATCCAACCCAGATCAACCCTGCCACCCTATCGCTATAACCTTGCATCTCCGTTGACTAACCTACCTAACACGCATATCCATTGACACTATGGGCAATTTACCATGGCCAATCCCCCGAATCCGCACATCTTTGATTGTGACACACCCACACGCCTGGCCGGACCTTGAATCTGGATCCTCTAATGCAGAGACAGGGGCACTACCACGACAGCACAAGTTCCCCTTAAATCATGTGAGCTTGTCTTATAATGTGGGCAGCATATTATTCGCTAACTTTTAATCAACCTGCCCAGGCACATTATTACACACAAACAAAAAACTGAAAGAACTGAGGGTGCTGGAAGTCGGAAACAAAACTAGAAATTGCTGGAGAGGCACACCAGGTCCGGCAGCATCTGTGGAGAGAAATCAGAGATAACATTTCGGGTCCAGCGATCCTTCTTCAGAATGGGTTATTGCTCACCTCTGAAACAGGTGGGACTCGAATCCCTATTGACCTCTATTTGTGTCGTTAATTCATGTATCTTATTTTGGATATTACGTGTAGATACGTAAAGAGCTATGAATTTTACCTTATTCAGTTTTTCCCCTTTGACCTATCTGCTGTTTTTTTTAATGTTAGTGCAATCTGCCCCTTTCTGTCCCACTCCGGGTATCATTATCTGAATAATTACCCTGCAATACTGTTGTCCTTTTGCTTTCTATATGTAAATCACCCCTTTAGAACCCTTCCCTTCCTTGCCCATTTAGCTGAAATGTTGTGGTTACAAGACATGGTCAGAGGCTAGGAATTCTGCAGTGAATAACTCACTACATATCTTTCCAAAGCCTGCCCACCATCTATAAGTCACAAGTCAGGTGTGTGGTGGAATACTCCCCAGTTGCCTCAATAGGTTCAGCTCCAACAACACTCAAGAAGATTCACACCATCCTGGACAAATCTGCCCCCTTGACTGACACCCCACCCAACAATCACTCACTTTGCCACAATCAATGGCAACAGTGTGTATTATTTACAAGATGCACAGCAGCAACTCACCAAAGCTCCTCAACAGCATCTTCGAAACCCTCGTCCCCTACCTCCTAGAAGGATAAAAGTGTCAGTGGGAGCACTACCTTCTGCAAGTTTCCCTCTAAGCCATTCACCATCCTGACTGGGAAACAGATCGCCATTCCTTCAGTATGGCTGGATCAATATCTTGAAACTCCCTCCAAACAGTCCTGTGGATGTCCCTACAACCAAGAGATGGCTGTGTTCAAGAAGGCAGCTCATACCACCCTCCCCAGGCTAATTAGGCCTTCACAGTAATGCCCACATCCAGTAAATAAATGGAACAAAAGATAGAGTGAATAAAAATATCTTGTGATTCAAATAATTCTTGAATGCTTGTGAGGCCATGAAGGCAGTGGCCTCATGGTATTGTTGCTGGACTGTTAATCCTGAGACCTAGCTAATGTTCTATGGATAATAAAATGTGAGGCTGGATGAACACAGCAGGCCAAGCAGCATCTCAGGAGCACAAAAGCTGACGTTTCGGGCCTAGACCCTTCATCAGAGAGGGGTAACTTCTTCAGGTTAGGCATCCCTGGCAGAGGCTTCGCAGTGAGGTTAAAATAGTATCAGAGATAATGGGAACTGCAGATGCTGGAGATTCCAAGATAATAAAATGTGAGGCTGGATGAACACAGCAGGCCAAGCAGCATCTCAGGAGCACAGCTTTTGGACAACGAAACGTCAGCTTTTGTGCTCCTGAGATGCTGCTTGGCCTGCTGTGTTCATCCAGCCTCACATTTTATTATCTTGGAATCTCCAGCATCTGCAGTTCCCATTATCTCTAATGTTCTATGGACCTGGTTCAAATCCCCCTGCAACAAATGGTGGAATTTGAATTCAACAAACAAAAAAAAACTCCAGAATTAGGACTCGAATGATGACCATGAACCTGTTGTCAGGAAAATCTCATCTGATTCGCTAATGTCTTTTGGGAAAGGAAACTGCCATCCCCACCTGGTCTGGCTGACATGTGACTCCAGACTCTCAGCAATGTGGTTGACACTTAACTGTCCTCTGGGCAATTAGCGATGGGCAATGAATGCTGCTCTAACCAGTGATACCCTCATTCTGGGAATGAGTTTAAAAGTCACCAGTATTTTGAGTTTTATATATCGCTGCCATATTCTTGAAGATTTCTTCAAAAGTCCTCCTGCACCTATATTTCCACAATTGATCATGCATTATGTCTGTGTTTGTGGAACTCTGCATTCCCTGGAACCATTCTTCTGGAAGCAGTGCAGACTGTTCAATACCTGATGGTATATTTCTTTTCTCTGGTGAAACATGTGATGTAGAGGAAGTTAAAAGGGGCTATTAGTGGACATTTTTAAAAATTATAAAGCGTTTTCATAAACTGTCTCAAGAAAGATTATTTCCTCCAACTGAGATCAACGATGAATGACACTCAAGTTAAAAACTAAGAAATATCAATAGAAAACAATACACAGTGGTAACAGCTTCAAGGAGGAGAAGATCTTTAGCTAAGTGGACTGGATAGGCTGCAACTGGTGCATTTAATACTCCCAAATGCTGTTTTGTTGACAAAAGCCTATATCTAGTATCTCGTCAGAACTAGGGTCTAATATTTGAGCTGGCTTTCTATTCAGGAGTTCAGAAAAAGTGCTTTAACAAATGAGAGTTTGGAGCAAGGAATTGGTGAGCGGATGAAACCGAAAGCATGCATTTAAAAAGAATCGGTGAATTTGATGAATACATGAAGAAGGGTAGTTCCAAAATTACAGCAGGAAATATGTTATTTGTTTTGCCAAAGAGTCAGCATTTAGCATAGCCTTAGTGTTACAAAGTTCTGCTTCTTAGTACTGCAAGAATATGTCCTTAACCAAGGCCTTTGGGGAGCTCATTAGAAAATTTTAAAGTAAATTGTTTGCTTTTTTCAGAACTGGAGACACCAATATGTTTTGTGTTCTCTCTCAGTGGCAAAGATCGTTTGTGTCCATATTAATAGGCAGGGCCCAGTTATGGGATGCAACACACTGTAATATGGATTCAGCACACTGTTAATAAAAGAAACTGCACCTTGGCACTTTATCTGCAAAGTGACTTGACTTTCTAATGTGGGCTGGCTTGGTCCTTATTAAATGCCACCAAATGTTCGTAGCAAGTTTTGAAAATGCTGTGCGACAGAGTTTCTCAATTATTCTGTTTATAAAGCCCAGCTGTCCCAAACTGGCAGACGCCCAAAATATCTGGATGTCTTTTCTTTGCCAAAGCGATGGACAGCATATTCGGGGGAGGGGAAGGGTGCTGTGGAACATTCATAATGCAGTATGAAAACCTTCTGCTTTTTTACACTCAAGCTTTCTTTTGCAACAATCCATTCTTTAAAATGAAGCACATTTGGCAATATCATGAACACTCAAAGGAATAACTGTGACTGTGCAAAGTTTGCTAGGAGCAGTGCACTGTTTCACTGGAATAAGCCAGATTTATATTGATTATTGAGCAGGCAACATCTCGACGATTCAAGCAAGACTGTAATCTGGGAGTCCACGGCAGATCAGTGCATATCACATGGAGAGAGATTCACATTTCAAAGGAGATGTTCAAAGACCAAAAAAGTCAATTTGCCTGGGGTAGGCCGACATGAGCCAACTATATTTCTCTCTTTTCATTGTCAACTTCAATTTCCTCTCCAAGTTCCTCCCTTGAGTTCCTTCTTTCTTTGTGGCAGCTATAATTATTCCATGAGCACATCCTTGCATTGCTGCCTCCATTCCTTGATAGCTCCTGTTTGATTTTGTTGTATCTGTGAGCCTTGAGACAATCTATTGTTGCTACCAGTGCAGACTTTTAAAGGAGAATTCCATCAAATATAAGCCATTAGAAGCCACAAGACAAAACCAAATTCCTGCCTAATTGCTGGATGTGGGATGTACCAATCCAATATGAAATAAACAGGACAGCTGCATTGAATTTATGTATCTGTCCTTTAGATATTGAAATTATGTAGACCTAACTCTTACTTAGCCCATTTTACAAAATGTACATTTGCAAACAAAATCATCTTTAAAACAAACATCAATGTGATAGGATGGAGACACTTCTTCCAGCTTTTGATTTTCAGAATTATAAATAATTTCTAATAGCATATCCAAAATAATTTATCACCTCAAAGATATTAGAAGCAATAATGGCCACAACAATAAAATCTGCTCGAGCCAAAGCCATAACTTATAACTGTCTTGTAGCACAATGTATTTGTCCCACTCATACAGGTTTAGTTGGAACAAAATGATGTTTTTCATTACAATAATCGTTTGAAATTATAAATTGCACTGTAATGATTAGACTTTTATCCCCAGAATGAAAACACATCTCTATTAATTTTCTTAACTTAAATTTTATGTAGGCACTTAATACAATCCAACGAGAAAATGTTGGAATAGAAATATGATCTGAGCCAAGAGGTCCAGGTTCAAGTACCACCTGCCCTGAATGTGTGCCATAAGATGTCAGAACAGGTTGATTAAAAATAATTCCACTGACAATTAATGCCTTGATACTTATTATGGGTTTACAGTGTTCTGGTGGTGCAGCGGTAGTATCCCTACCTCTGAGTCAGGAGGCCGGGATTCAATTGTTCCCTGCTCCACCGGTGAGCAGATGCGATGTTTACAGGTCCTCATCTGAGATGGTTAGTACTAATGAGCTGTCCATGTGCAGACAATTCAACATAGAACCTTCCAAACCCATCATAAAATCACTTCCATCCAGAAGGGTAAAGGCAGCAGATACATGGGAACACCACCAGCTTCCGACCCCACCACCCAAGACATTTTTCCATCCCCACCCTTGTCTGCCTTCCGGAGAGACCACCCTCTCCGTGACTCCCTTGTTCGCTCCACACTGCCCTCCAACCCCACCACACCCGTCACCTTGCCCTGCAACCACAGGAAGTACTACGCTTGCCCCCACACCTCCTCCCTCACCCCTATCCCAGGCCCTAAGATGACTTTCCATATTAAGCAGAGGTTCACCTGCACATCTGCCAATGTGGTATACTGTATCCATTGTACCCGGTGTGGCTTCCTCTACATTGGGGAAACCAAGCGGAGGCTTGGGGACCGCTTTGCAGAACACCTCCGCTCGGTTCGCAATAAACAACTGCAGGTCCCAGTCGCAAACCATTTTACCTCCCCCTCCTATTCTTCAGATGACATGTCCATCATGGGCCTCCTGCAGTGCCACAATGATGCCACCCAAAGGTTGCAGGAACAGCAACTCATATTCGGCTTGGGAACCCTGCAGCCCAATGGTATCAATGTGGACTTCACCAGCGTCAAAATCTCCCCTTCCCCCACTGCATCCCAAAACCAGCCCAGTTCGTCCCTCTCCCCACTGCACCACACAACCAGCCCAGCTCATCCCCTCCCCCACTGCATCCCAAAACCAGCCCAGCCTGTCTCTGCCTCCCTAACCTGTTCTTTCTCTCATCCATCCCTTCCTCCCACCCCAAGCCGCACCTCCATTTCCTACCTACAAACCTCATCCCACCTCCTTGACCTGTCCGTCTTCCCTGGGCTGACCTATCCCTTCCCTACCTCCCCACCTATACTCTCCTCTCCACCTATCTTCTTTTCCCTCCATCTTCGATCCGCCTCCCCCCTCTCCCTATTTATTCCAGAACCCTCTCCCCATCCCCCTCTCTGATGAAGGGTCTAGGCCCGAAACGTCAGCTTTTGTGCTCCTGAGATGATGCTTGGCCTGCTGTGTTCATCCAGCTCCACACTTTGTTACCACCAACTGTAAGTTCAATTCCCATTCTGACCTGGAAATATTGCACTGTTCCTTCAGTGTGGCTGCATCAAGATCCTGGAATTCCCTCCCTAGTGGCATTGTGTGTCTACCTATGGACTGTCGCGGTTCAAGAAGGCAGCCCATCACCACCTTCTCAAGGACAGGAATTAAATGCTGGGCCAGCCAGTGACACCCACATCCAAGAGTGAATCGCAGAACAGGATCTGAATTTGCTGGAACTGGGAACTGAACTATGAGTTAAATTTCTGCCTCCTCTTTATTTACCACCAATAATTCGGACACTCCAGGTAGCTGGAATTATCAGTTAATAATAGATGTGACAAGGGCGGCAGGGTACCTGGAATTGTGATGAAGTATGGAGTAAAATTAATCTCCTTTGCCAAAGGGGTTTAAAGATATAGAGAAAAAAACTGGAGTGAGCAAAGGAAATTTAAATCAAATTAAACATGGAAAAAGAAATCAGATAGAAAGGTTGGATTTTGGGCAAATAAGGAGGCAAAAGATTTTAGTCCTTCAAATGTTCAAACTTCAAACATTTCAGCAATAAGTTACTATATGCAATAGTGAGACTGGTTTGTTTTAGTTATTTATTTGTGGGAGGCAGTGATGTAGGGATGATGCCACGGGACTAGTAACGCAGAACCCCAGATGGTGAAACCACAGATCGTGAAATTTGACTTCAATTTAGAAAATACTTGTAGAATAAGGAAAGAAATTATCCCATCGCAGTTGTTGTGAAAGCCCATCTGGTTCACTAAAGTCGATTAGGGAAGGAATTCCTTACCTTGTCTACTTTACATGTGACTCCAGACTCACGATAATGTAATTAACTGTAAACTGCTCCCGGGGAATTAGGGATGGGCAGTAAATGCTGCCCTGATCAGCAATGTCCACATCTCCTGAATGTGTTTTTAAAAATTTCTTTGTTTCAAATGTGTTGTGGCCTTTCAGGAACACAAGCTATTCTGTTTGTTGCTCTGCATCTGGTGATGTAGCAATCTTAGCTTTCTACAGCAAATTTAGTTCTTCTGCACAGCTGAAATCCGGCAATTTCCTGACACTTACTGGGAGGTGAAAGCTGACTATGTGTTTTTGAGTGGCTAAGGGCAGCACATTTCATAATTTCTGCCAACTGTGTTACATTTTTAGCATCATATACAATGATCTCACTCTCATTGTCCATGAAAATTCTGGACCATTTTATCCTCTTCAGTTGACCTTTACTGGAAGCCCTTTTATCAGCTGAGGGCACTGAGTAGGGACCAGAAGAATTCATCCTGCCTGAGATTGTTGCTGCCCTATCCAATGCCAGAAGCTAGCTGTAGCTTGTAAAATGCGTTGCTTACAAAATTAACTGCACTCAGTTTCGACTGTGTCTTGAAAGAGCCTAGACCCCTCTTGAGAATCTTCAATGGTCCATTGTTTTAGCCCCTGATAATTGATTGAAGACAGCACCAATATATCACCATTTAATTACATGAATGGGGCATTGACATTATATACCTGGCAACCTCCCGAGAGCCTGTGCTGAGTGAGATGTACGTGTTGCCTTATGTAAATACCTGATTCCATGGGACTACCCAGTAATTAGCCAAAGGGCCCAAAATCCCAGTGTATAAAACAGACAAAACGCAAACAGCTTCCAGTGATTAACGGGACCAAGGCTCAGTGAAATGGTGAAGTACAATTTCTAATTAGAACCAGCATGCAATTTGAAGTTTGTATTTATTTCTTTGAAAGATTGATCTGACAGCTATGGAAATCATTTTAAATTACAAGTTGTAACACTTCAAAGAAAATAAGTATTGGGACTGAATAAGGGGCTCTGGGATACAACTGTACAAGAATTTGAGTTAGAATGTTTCACTGAAATTCCTTTTGACTCATGTAAAATAAATGAGATGACCAATCTGATAAGATACTGCACAGGGTTTAGGATAAGTAGATTAACTTCTCGTGCACTCGTATTTGCAAGTCACTCACCAAATATTTGCTCATTAAAACTTCTAGTTCTTCCAAGAGCTTTCTGTTCCAGGTTTCATTTCCAAGATGAAAGGAGAGCGACTGCCCTTAATAATCAGACCAAATCACTCTCTAATAAGTGAAGTTAGTAGAGACAGTAGGGAAGCTATACAAAGGGAACAGATGAATTTGCCTGATAGAGGTCAGATATTTCAGGATATAACCTCAGTAGTTCCTCAGGCAAGCATCCTGGGCCTAACCCTCTTCAGTTGTTTCCCTAATGACCTCGACAATAGGTAGCAGTAAAGTCGCCATTCTTCTACCAGTCCATAGAGCTGCTCTCTCATTACAGAGGGATGATATTTTAACTTGAGGTTCACCACACCTCAGGGAAGAGGTAATGAAGGACAGTACTTCCTGGTAACTTCAACCAGCATAGCAATCGACCCCACAATGTTGGTGGTACTATGACCAGCCAAGTTAATTAATTGAACGCTATCTCATCAATGAGTCATGTTCAAATACCCACCCCCTATAGCCCACACACCCCTGAACACTATGGGCAATTTAGCATGACCATTCCATCTAGCCTGCTAATGTTTGGACTGTGGGAGGAAACTGGAGCACCCAGAGGAACCCTACCCAGGTACAGGGAGAACATGTAAACTGCACACAGACAGTCCCCCAAGGCTGGAATGAAACCCCTGACTCTCACACTGTGAGGCAGCAGTGCTAACCACTGAGCCATGGTGCTGTCATAATTGAATGGCTGTGTATGCTTGAGGAGTCGAATGGTATATTCCTGTTCCTGTTTCTTATGGATTTATGACTGTTACCTCTTTATTTTAAGACAATAAGATCCCGAGGGGCCTTCACAGGACATGTGTAGAAAGAATATTTCCTGTTGTTGAAGATTCTTGAACATGGGGTTACTGTTTAAAAATGAGGGAGTCAACACAATTCTTTGAAATTTACATCACATATAGACAGGATGTTTAAAAGGTGTTTGGCATGCTTGCCTTCATTGCTCAGGCCTTTGAGTATAAGAGTTAGGAAGTAATGTTGAGGTTGTACAGGGTGTTGGTGAGGTTCTTCAGGAGTACTGTGTCCAGTTCTGGTTGCCTAGTTATACAAAGGCTACTATTAAACTAGAGAGAGTTCAGAAGAGATTTACCAGGATGTTGCTGTGTGTGGAAGGTTTGAGTTATAAAGAAAAGCTGAATAGGCTGGGACTCTTTTCGCTGAAGCAGAGGTGGTTGAGAGGCGATTGTATAGAAGTTGATAAAATAATGAGGAGTATTGATAGAGTTAATGGTAGTTGCCATTTGCCTAGAATAAGCAATTTCAATCCTGGGGGCACATTTTTAAGGTGAGAGGTGAGGGATTTAAAAAAGGCATGAGGAGAAGATGTTTTACACAAAAGGTGATTCCCATGTGGAATGAACTTCCTTTTGAGGAAGTAGTGGATGTGGGCGCAATTACAACGATTAAAAGAAATTTGGATAAGTGCACACATAGGAAAGGTTTTGAGGGAAATGGACCAGGAGCAGGCAGGTGGGACTAGTATAGTTTGGGATTATGTTCGGTATGGACTGGTTGGACCGAAGCTGTGTGACTGTGTGACTCTTATGAGAATATTTTTTCTCAGAGAAAGTCATGAGTCTTTTGAACTCACTTCCTCAAAAAAGTGGTGACAGCAGAGTCTTTGAATAGTTTTAAGGCAGAGATAGAGAGATCCTTGATAAGCAATACTAGGAGAGAAATGGTGCTGGGAATACCATTGGGATTAAAAGCCAATAAATCCCCAGGGTCTGATAATTGACACCCCAGAGTAGTTAAGGAAGTAGCTCTAGAAATAGTGGATGCATTGGTCATCGTCTTCTAGGATTCTGTAGACTCTGGAACAGTCCTTGCAGCTTGGGGGTAGCTAATGTCACTCCAATATTCAACAAGGGAGATACAGAGAAAACAGGGAATTATAGACTAGTAAGCCTAACATTGGTAGTGGAGAAAATTCTCAAATCCATTGTTAAAGATTTTGTAGCAGAGCATTTAGAAAACAGTGACAGTTATCAAAAAGAGTCAACATGGATTTCTGAAGGGGGCATCATGCTTGACAAATCTGCTGAAATTCTATGAAGATGTAGCTAATAGAGTTGACAAGGGGGAGCCAGTCAATGTAGTATCTTTGGACTTTTAGAAAACATTTGACATTGGCCACATAAGAGATTAATTTGCAAGATTAAAGCACATGGGATTGGGAAAAGTATACTGAGATTGTTAAAAAACTGATTGGCAGAGAGGAAACAAAGTGTAGGAATTAATGGGTCCTTTTCAAATTGGCAGGCAATAACTAGTGGGGTGCCACAGGGATCGGTGCTGGGACACCAACTATTCCCAATATATATTAGTGATTGGGATGAGGGAACAAATATCATGTCTTCAAGTTTGCAAGTGATACCAAGTCGGGTGGGAGGGTGGACTGTGACGAGGATGCAGAGATCCTTCAGCGTGATCTCGACAAGTTGACTGAGTGGGCAGATCAATGGCAGATGCAGTTTACTTTGGAAAATGTGAGGTTATTCACTTTGAAAGCAAAAACAAGAAGGCAGATTGCTACCTGAATGTCTGTAAATTGGGAGAGGGGAGTGTGCAGCAGGACCTGGGTGTTCCTTGTGCATGAGTTGCTGAAGGTAAGCATGCAGATGCAGCAGGCAGTAAAGAAGGCAAATGGGATGTTGGCTTTCATTGCGAGAGGTTTTGAGTTCAGGAGCAGGGATGGATTATTGCAGTTATACAGGGCCTTGGTGAGACCACACCTAGAATATTGTGTGGAGTTTTGGCCTCTTTTTCTGAGGAAGGATGCTCTTGCTCTCAAGGGAGTGTAGCAAACATTTACCAGGCTAATTCCATGGATGGCAGGACTGATGTATGAGGAGAGGCTGACTAGGTTGGGATTGTTTTCACTGGAGTTCAGACAAACGAGAGGGGATGTCATAGACACTTATAAAATGCTAATAAGACTGGACAGGGTAGATGCAGGGAGGATGTTCCCGATGGTGGGTGTGTCCAGAACCAGGGGTCACAGTCTGAGGATTTGGGGTAGACCATTTAGGACGGAGATGAGGAGACATTTCTTCACTCAAAGAGAGGTGAGCCTGTGGAATTCATTACCACAGGAAGCAGTTGATGCCAAAACATTGAAAGTATTCAAGAGGCAGGTAGATATAGCACTTGGGGTGAATGGGATCAAAGCTTATGGGGAGAAAGCAGGATTAGGCTATTGAGTTGGATGATCAGCCATGATCGTGAAGAATGGTGGAGCAGGTTTGAAGGGCCAAATGGCCTCCTCCTGCTCCTATCTTCTATGTTAAAGGTTACCAGGACTAGCCAGGAATGCGGAGTAAACACTTGAGCCATGGCCTTACTGAATGATAGGGTAGACCTGGAGGGCCAAGTGGCCTTCCAGGTGAATTTCTTTTTAATGCAATTTACTGTCATTCTGAGATTATAGGTTCAGAGATTCCATGAAGGATCCTTCCATATCATCAAAACTGAACTGATGCGTTTTTTAAAATTTATTCATGTGTGGCGGGTCTCATTGGCTGGGCCAGCAGTTATTACCTATCCTCAGTTGCCACTTGAATTAACTAGTCGGGGTTATTTCAAAGGGAAGTAAGAATCAGCCACATCATATGGGTCTGGAGTCACAAACTAGTAAGGGAGACATAATCCTTCCCACTCCCAGAAGAGAATTAGTGACCCAGATAGAATTTCATGGCAATTAGCCATGGTAACACAAACTTTGTTAGGCTGGCTTTTAATTCCAGATGTTCATTCATTCAAATTTCACCACCTGCCAGTTTGGGATTTGAACCTCTACCTCCTGGACTAGGAGCCTGAATTCCTAGATTACTAATCCCAGTGACAATGCCACAGTGCTACTGCCTTCCCCAGTCTGATGTGCTTGAATTTCATGCCTCTAAGCAGCACTGGGAAATGCCCCATACACTGTATTCGGAATGCCAACGAACCATTCCCACTTCCGGAAGCAGACGTTGTGCAAGAAATTTGTTGGTCTGTGCAGGGGCTGGGAAGATGAGGGGAACATAGTTTGAATCTCTGTTCTCGAATCCACAGAATTGCTTTTCTCTGGACTCATTGTGAAGGTACTGCAGTACAGAAGGAGGGCTCCAGCTCCCAGCCTTGGTTTGGGTATTTTTTCACAGATTTGGATCATACCAACAGTATGAATGAACTGTTGCTACAGCTACCAGTATTTGAGTGCCATCATTTTAACTCACTAAACATGAGATTCTACCTGGTGGTGTGGTCGATTAATAATATATCTTGCTCATAAAACTGCCTCCATTCAGAGCTGTTTTTTTCATTTCCATTCCAATACTCCAATGTAGCACTGTGGACTGCTGCACTATCTCAGATGCTGTCTTCTAGGTGAGATATTCAACTGAGATTCCAGTTGACCTCATAGGTGAATGCGAAAGATCCTATTTGGATAGGTACATGGATAGGAAAGGTTAGGAGATATATGGACCAAACGCAGGCAAATGGAACTAATTCAGTTTAGGACAACCCGTCGGCATGGATGGGTTGGACTAAAGGATCTAATTCTATGTCGTATGATGCTATGACTCTAACGATTATTCCTTAACCAACATCACTATGAACCAACATCTTACTGGGATCTTGCTGCTCACAGATTGGTCATCACATATCCCTACATAACAGTGGTAACTGCCATTTGATAGAAATCCATTCACTATGAAGTGCCCTGCCCATCCTGAACTCACAAAGACTTTTCTATATGTGCAAAACCTTTCTTCCATAATTAGAGTGCCATTGATGTTGTGTACATGAATGAATTCCTTGAGGACTTTCGACAGCTCTCAAAGCTCAATCTTGCAAAGTCAAATAAGCCTGTTAATTGTAGCATAACTTGTCAAGAAAGCATTTCATTATTTTCAGAGTTTCAAAAGATTTTCTTTCAGTTGTGGTTTATGCATTCATCACTTCCTGACAGAAACGCACCAGGAATTATGCCGCAACAATAAAATTTTGACATTTAATCCATCCATATAAACATTTCAAGACTCTGTTATTTCTTAACAGTGACTTCAAGGTTTCTATCATCCCATTAAGTGAAGAACGTTTGGTCCCGTGCTATTTAGCAAGCTTCTCCGTATTGAATTTATTTGATGTGGAGACAGGAACTGACCAAGGATCCCTGGAAACTGGTGATGTGGATGCCCAGGTTAATCAATGCAGACAAATAATTGGCTTCACACCAGTCCAGTGGCAGAGGAAGCATGAATCAGATAAGTGGTTTTATCGTGTAATTGTTTGTCGAGCAGCTGGATTAATAATTAATTTGCATCTTTGGCCTGTGGATATATTGGTTGTCCAGCTAACTTCTGGTCTTTTGCTCACAGTGGGACTGTGTTGATCACAGATTTTTATAAAAACTGTAAACCCTACCTCATTTAAAATAGAAAATGCTGATGGCTTTCCCACACAACGTGTCTTCAGATATGTGCTCTGAAATAAGTCAGTTCTGTAGAGGCATCACTGTTGAAATAAGTCCTTTAGAAGTGTACTATGTTTGTAAATGGCAAACACTAATGGACTTTTAGAAAGAACTAGGGATCGAGTCTGAATAATGAGTCCTGGGAGTCCAGTTCTTCCTGATTCATTGCTTTCGTTATGCTTTATAAAGAAGGAATCAGCAATGTTCCGAGAATGGAGAAACACATGATGGATGA
This sequence comes from Stegostoma tigrinum, assembly GCF_030684315.1. Classification (NCBI taxonomy): domain Eukaryota; kingdom Metazoa; phylum Chordata; class Chondrichthyes; order Orectolobiformes; family Stegostomatidae; genus Stegostoma; species Stegostoma tigrinum. The sequence goes on along the minus strand of NC_081377.1, from coordinate 40,320,679 downwards.
CTGCACAGCAACAAACGACTGAGAAATTTTTTTGAACGATTTGCTGAAATTCATCTTTTTTAATCCAAATAATGCTCATCTTGTACTGCAAGGTGCTGTTGGCATTTTGCTACTCCAAAAACAGCACTTTACAGTTTAAGGGAGGTAATGGGCTCATAATAAAAAAAAACAGGTTAATGGCCAGGGTTCAAATCTTGCCATGGCAACTTGTGTAATTTAAATTCATTGAAATTCTGCAATTAAATGGATAGCTTAGTCGCAGCCGTGTTGACTGTTGTACAAACCCATCAGATTCACTAAAGTCTTCCTGGGAAGGAAATTGGCCATCCTTATCTGGTAGGGCTCACGTGTAACTCCATACCCAGAGAAATGTGTTTGCCTCCAATCAGCCCCCTGGGCAGTTACAGATGACAACAAATGCTGGCCAAGCATTGACACCCATATCCCATGAGTGAATAAAAAAGGAGAGGTTACATGACACAGGCAATATACGCTTTTGTGGTATATGAAAACCAGTTGAGACAAACTCCATGCACTGTAATGCCTTGCATAACCTTACAACATCTTAGAGTGCGTCATAGCCAAAGAGGTAATTTTGAAGTGTCGTCTGTGTTGCAATATTGGAAAACGCAGTGACCAGCATATGCCCTACAAGCAACAACATGATAGTGACTAGTTAATCAGCTTTCATAATGTGAGTTAGGGGATATATATTAGCCAGGATGTTGAGAAGAAATTCTGTTCTCTTCTAAATAGTTTTAAGAGATCTCTGAAGCCAAGATGCCGGTCTTGGTTCTGAGCTTAACCTGCAATGGAATGTTATCCCAGACTTCTGCTCGGCTCTCTAAGCTAAGTCCTGACCTCCTCACCTACCTGACTCTGAGGTGAATGTGATATAATTGGATATGCGAAGGTAGAACCAAATGAGATTGTTCCCAGAAAAAAAGGTGTAGAGCTGGATGAACACAGCTGGCCAAGCAGCATCAGAGAGGATCAGGAAAGTTGGCGATTCGGGCCTAGACCCTTCTTCAGAAAAAGAAAAGTTGTTCCCGTTCATTTGAGCAACAACAAAGAAGTGCCAGGCACCCAGATCAGTCCAGATGATGTGTTCAAGTCTCTAGAGTAAGATTTCAACACACAGCCTTTAAATTTAGAAACAAGAGTGCTACTATCTGAACCATGACTGAAGAACTGAAGAACCCATTTGGCCTTTTTACATAGCATCAGAGATAATGGGAACTGCAGATGCTGGAGATTCCAAGATAACAAAACGTGAGGCTGGATGAACACAGCAGGCCAAGCAGCATCTCAGGAGCACAAAAGCTGACGTTTCGGGCCTAGACCCTTCATCAGAGGATGAGATGCTGCTGGGCCTGCTGTGTTCATCCAGCCTCACATTTTATTATCTTGGCCTTTTTACATGATTTACAGCTCCCAACCCTTCCAATTAGATCTCAGTAACATGATAAAAGCCCAAAAAGTGAGTGATGTATTTTCATTACGAAGGAAAAAGGCTATTCATTAAGCTTCACTTTATGATTTCAAATGATTATATTAATGGAAAACATCACTGTGCATTAAATAAGAGATAATGGGAACTGCAGATGCTGGAGAATCCAAGATAATAAAGTGTGAAGCTGGATGAACACAGCAGGCCAAGCAGCATCTAAGGAGCACAAAAGCTGACGTTTCAGGCATAGACCCTTCATTAGAGCTCTGATGAAGGGTCTAGGCCCAAAATGTCAGCTTTTGTGCTCCTGAAATGCTGCTTGGTCTGCTGTGTTCATCCAGCTTCACACTTTATTATCTGTGCATTAAATAAACCTGTTTGAGAGAAAAAGACTATTCATTAAGCTTCGGTTTATGATTTCAAATGATTATATTAATGGAAAACATCACTGTGCATTAAACAAACCTGTTTGAGAGGTGTAGCTACACTGTGGTGCAAGAAGGCTAGAAATTATGCCTTTCACTAAGTCACAGATTTTATGATACTGACTGTTTGTGTTTCTAATATACCTGGAACAATAAACAATTCTGAAAGTGCTACTGGAAGATTTTTTTGTACTATTAGAATTGCTGACTGAAAAATATGCTTAATTGTACACATTAAGGTTTGCTGTCAAGATTAGATTAGTTAGCTCAGTTGGGTGGATTACTGGTTTGCAGCATAAAATTATGCTCATAATGTGGGCTCTCTACTTACTACCAGCTGAGGTTATCATGATGGAAGAGATAATGGGAACTGCAGATGCTGGAGAATCCAAGATAATAAAGTGTGAAGCTGGATGAACACAGCACGCCAAGCAGCATCTCAGGAGCACAAAAGCTGATGTTTCGGGCATAGACCCTTCATCAGAGAGGGGAATGGGGTGAGGGTTCTGGAATAAATAGGGAGAGAGTGGGAAGCGGACCGAAGATGGAGAGAAAAGAAGATAGGTGGAGAGGAGAATATAGGTGGGGAGGGAATAGGTCCTCCCCACCTATACTCTCCTCTCCACCTATCTTCTTTTCTCTCCATCTTCAGTCCGCCTCCCCCTCTCTCCCTATTTATTCCAGAACACTCACCCCATCCCCCTCTCTGATGAAGGGTCCAGACCCGAAACATCAGCTTTTGTGCTCCTGAGATGCTGCTTGGCCTGCTGTGTTCATCCAGCTCCACATTTTGTTATCATGAAGGAAATTCTCTTTCTCAACCTACCCCTTTGCCAGAGGTATGGTGACCCTCAGGTTAAACCGCCATCAGTTATCTCTCTCTAATGACAGCAGTGCTGTGATGACATTATTTTTGCTTTTTTAGATGAAAAAAGTCATACAGTGTGATACTTGGGAATTAGCTCTACTTTCAATGCATGTATTTTGTTTATTATACATGCACGTTATGCATCCTACCAGAGACACTTGACAATTTGCCAATATGTGGTGTAAACAATGCATTTTTAATTTGTGATTCTCAGTAGTTTATATTTTAGATCAATGTTTTTGAAAAGCCCGTCCCCTGAAGTGGATTTTTGGCCTGTGGCTTAGAAAGTAAATTTTGATTGGCTTTTCAAACATTGGACACAGCAGTATTATATGTAATCTTTTAATCTGAAACTCAGAGATATGTCGCCTTCCTCACAAAGGTTACTATAGAGTTTTTTATCCCTAAATGCTGCGTGAATCTTTCTGCTTCCTTGCTGTAGTCCTGGGTTCAATTATAGTATTTTTATTGGCCCAGCAGAGATAGCGAGCACAAATCTTCACCTAAATTGTGGTCAGCCCTGTTCAACAGCTTTCTCAAGAAATACCTTTGAAAGTCTAAAAGAAAATATGTAAACCAAGTAGTTCTCACCTTGTATTTCCACAGGCTACCTGTGGTCCCTTGCCAAAAGAAGCTCATAAAATGATACAGGGGGCACTGGATTTATGTGGAATGTTAAAACAAGCATAGACCAAATGGTAAGGATGGCCTGGTCTATTCTGTGAATTTTATCAGGTTAGATTAAATTAGATTCCCTACAGTGTGGAAACAGGCCCTTCGGCCCAACAAATCCACACCGCCCCTTGCAGCATCCCACCCAGACCCACCCACCATAACCCACACAGCCCTGAACACTATGGGCAATTTAGTACGGCCAATCCACCTAGCCTGCACATCTTTGGACCGTGAGAGGAAACCGGAGCACCTGGACGAAACCCACACAGACACGGGGAGAATGTGCAAACTCCACGCAGACAGTCGCCTGAGGCTGGAATTGAACCTGGGTCCCTTGCGCTGTGAGGCTGTCGTGCTTATGAACGATGCTACAATACATGACATCCGAAAGTGCTTCATAGCTAAAAAAGAATCCTGACATTATTTTTTATTAATTTACTTGCTGTGGATATTGCTGCTGGTGCAGCATTTATTGTCGATCCTAGTTGCCCTTGAGAAATGGAGGTGAGCTGCCTTCTTGAACTGCTGCAGTCCGTGTGCTGTTGGTAGGGTAACAATGCCTTTTGAGAGGGAATGTTGAACCAGCAAAACTGAAGGAACGGTGATATATTTTCAAATCAGGATTGTGAGTTGCTTGAAAGGGAACTTATGGGTGGTGGTGTTCCCATGTATCTACTGCTGTTGTCCTTCTAGATTGAAATGGTTGTGGGTTTGGAAGATGTGGTTGAAGGAGCCTTAGTGAATTTCTGCGGTGAATTTGCAGATGGCACACGCGGCTGCATCTGTGCGTTGTGTTAAACATTGAAGATTGTGGATGTGGTCCTAATCAAGTGGTTACTTGGTCCTGGATGGTGTCGAGGTTCTTGGGTGTTGTTGGAGCTGCACCCCATCCAGGCAAGTGGATGGAATACCATCTGCTGCATTTCCATGGCAACACCTTGACCAGTCAGAGCACCTGTCAGATCTGAGAACCAGGATTGACAGTTAACTGTTCCCACTGAATCTCCATGCCATTTGATAGTCCAACCTAACAGCAGCATCTTCTCTCATTGTGTAAATTGGTGTCCTTTATTTCCTGTGCCCTTGTCTAAACGAGTGTAAGAAATAAAGCTTCCAGTTCTTGTTTGCATTCAGCAATGTTTAGGTTCTCTGCTATTAAACAAGTATTTATAATAGTTCTTTCTGATGTATGGTGTCAAATGGAGTGGGATTTGGTACAACATAAACTGTTCTCTACCTAATGCTTTATCATTGTCATTGCAGGATGGAAAACACTCACACACAATAGTATGATTTGCAGAGGCAGTTATTTGAAAAATGACCGAAAGGGTCTTATAACAAAAACATAAATTGCTGAAAAAGCTCAACAGCTCTGGCAACATTGGTGAAGAGAAATGAGAGTTAACATTTCAGGTCCGTTGACCCTTCCGCAGATAGCTCAGATAGCTGGAGATGTGGAGTCGATTTTCTGGCAAGTCTATGGCTCAGTACATAGAACATAGAACAATACAGCGCAGAACAGGCCCATCGACCCTTGATGTTGCGCCGACCTGTGAACTAATCTAAGCCCAACCCCCGACACTATCCCATCATCATCCATATGCTTATCCAAGGACTGTTTAAATGCCCCTATTGTGGATGAGTTAACTACATTAAATGCCCAAAAAGTTTAGATTCTTAAAAGAAAATACTTTAATCAACATATTGTATCAGTGATAATGGGAACTGCAGATGCTGGAGAATCCAAGGTAACAAAGTGTGAAGCTGGATGAAGACAGCAGGCCAAGCAGCATCTCAGGAGCAGATGCTGCTTGACCTGCTGTGTTCATCCAGCTTCACACTTCGATAACTTTAATCAACATATTTTCTGGTATTTTGAAGCCCAGTGCTTTAGTAGTCATTAAAACGTTAATGCAACTCAACACAGTCCAATCCATATCATTGGATATCTAATCCTAGATAACTCTCTGTTAATCCTACTCTAACTTTTTTGTCCTGATGCTAAATATTGACTGAAGATTTATGCCCCAGAGTTGAATTTCTCCTCCCTGAGTAGATTCGGGACACCACCCCTCCCGAAGTGCTTGGGAGAGAAGGAGAAAGACAGTGAGATGGGGCTGTAGCCTATCAATGTTGTAGGAGTGTGAAAGGTGCTCCAAGACTTGCATTGTTGTTGCTAAGTAGGTGTGTTATCATGGAAAGGATGGTCAGTTAAGATTTGGCAGCTGATAATCCAGAGTTCTGAAACGACTACTGTGTCCTTACGCAGCATCTGCACCTAAAGTGAGTACCAGTCACTGCTTTGCCTACAGAGGAGCCATCTCTGATGAGATGAGCAAGCCTGATCGCGTTTGAAGACTGTTTGGCTGGACAGGCACTTCAATCACGGCACATCATCCTCGATGTAGTGCCACATGAAGAGAAAATTAACAGCCACTTGGACCAGAATAGACCCATAAAGCAGAGCCAGCACAGATTTATTAAGGGCAAATTGTGCTTGACTAACTTGATGAGATTCCTACTGAGGTAATAGTGAGGACAGATGAAAGTGGTGTATTTGATATTGTTGATATGGTCTTTTTGATGGCCTTTGATAAGATGCCCCATATTAAACTTGGTTACAAAATTGAAACCCACAGGATAAAAGGCACAGCAGCAGTGTGGATATGAAATTGGAATCAAGGAATAGGAAGCAAGAATTTTGGTGACTGGCTGTTTTTTTGAACTGGAGGATGTGATCCAGTGAAGTTGAAAGGCTGTCGTGTTAAGGCTCTGGATAAGCTGCAGATGTTTTCCTTACAGCTGGGAAGCCTGAGGGAATTCGATGGAGGTGTTTGAGATCATAAAGTGATTGGGGCAAATAAACAAAGTGAAATGGTTTTCGAAGTTTGTTGGGGTTTATAACCAAAACACACAGATTTTTAAAAAAGCATAAGTGAGATGAGGAGAACCTTTTATTTATGAAACTAGTGGTGTGGATTTGCCATGCACTGTCCGAGAAGTTGATGGGAACAAATTCAGTTCAGGCTTCAAAAGGTAATTGAATTAGTACTTGAAGGGGAAAAGAATTCCAGATAAATAGGGAAAGTATAGGGTTGTGGGAAGAACTGGATTAGTACAAATATGATGGGGTAAATAGTTTCCCATTGTGTTGTACTGTGCTCGGATCTGAATGATTATTAGCTATTAAATCCTAATTGACCACATCTAACTTTCCAAGATGACATACCCACTTAGCAACAAAAGGCTAAGTTTGAGAAAGCTAGAATTGTTCACTGACAAGCACCAAAACAGTCAGCAGGTACATTGGGAACAAAAACAAAGCTGCTGGAAAAGCCCAGCAGGTCTGGCAGCATCTGTGAAGGAAAAAACAGAGTTGACGTTTCAGATCCTGTTCTAAGGAAGGGTCACCGGACCTGCAACGTTAACTCTGTTTTTTCCTTCACAGATGCTGCCAGATCTGCTGGGCTTTTCCAACAACTTTCTTTTTGTTCCTGATTTGCAACATCTGCAGTTCTTTTGGTTTTTATTTTGCCACGCACATTTGTTCCAGTCAACCATAATCTCAAACTGTCACTTTGGATATCCTTCCTGTTCACTTTCCTTACACTCCTTAATGCCTTGGCCCCTCAGTAACAGCAGGAATTGATGGATTGAAGTCATTTTAGTGTGGAAAGAGGTCATCTGGCCCATTGAGTCTGCACCGACCCTCCAAAGAGCAGCCTGATCCAACCCACTCTACCCCTGTAACCTTGCGTTTTCCATAGCTAATCCACTCAGCCTACACATTCCTAGACACTATGGGGCAATTTAGCATGGCCAAACCACATAATCTGCACATTTGTGGACTGTGGGAGGAATCCCACACAGACATGGGGAGAATGTGTAAAGTTGAGACAGCCAGCTGGAATTGAACCCATGTCTTTGATGTGGTGAGGCAACAGTGCTAGCCACTGTGCCACCCTATTGTCTTGAGCCTTGTCAAGATGTTCAAACTTTCTGTTTTCCCCTAACGTGAGGTCTCCTTTTTCTTAAGCTATTTTATGTTTAATTTGTGTGTAATTCCCTAACACCCCCAACAAGCAACTGATCCATGTGAAAACCAAACCAACTGTGGGTGCTGTAAATCGGAAATGAAAGCAGAAAAGCTGAGCAAGGCTGGCAGCAGACGTAGGGAGAAATCAGGTTTAATGTTTCAGACTAAGTGATCCTTCCTCAGAACCTGACCCAAGTGGTTGTTTCAGGCCACTATCCTTGATCTTGACGATATACAGATTTACTTTCCATTGATCTCTACACCCAGTGGGATACCGGTAAGCTAGCAAATGGCTTTGAAACATGGTACATGAGCTGAAAAATGCTCAGGATTGGCATGGGGTAATCAAATCTGGTTCATCTGATCCAGCTACTCACTGGTCTTAGAAACATAACAACTGGGGTAGGTTATTCTGCGCCTTGTTTTACAACTGGATCCAATATTCAACTGGATCATAGTTGATCTGCATCTCAACATCATCATCCTTTCGGTGTTGTACCTCGACTGAACAAAACCTGGAATCAGCATCCGAATTCAACATTTTAATTGATCTGGCAGGCGCATCTTGGGACATGTCTGTGGTATGGCAGATGGCAAGCTTCAGGTTAGCAGCGCTGTTTGTGTTTGGCCAACAGAATTATGGGAGAGGCTGATGGTCAGTGAACTTCAGTGAGACATTACTGATGAAGACTGCCAAAATTTAGATGAGTTTACACAACAGACAACTTAGAAACACAGACGTACAAAATCCAAACCAACCAGTTATATATATTAACCATTAATTCAATGTTCTGTCTGTTATGACAGGAATATATATGCACATGGGAATGTAGTGGCCTTTTTATTATCGCCAGCCAATTAATCTAAAAGCCCAGGTAATGTTCTTGGGACCCAGGCTCAAATCCTGCCATCACAGACGGTGAAATTTGAATCCAACAAAAATCAGGAATTAAGATCTGAAATAACTACACAGAGGCAAAGTATCCTGTCACCAAGTCACCGCTTAATTACATATACAGAGCACATGGGATCTGCTCAGCTAGCTCAGAGCCATTTCCTAGAATGAGGAGATTCTCTGAGACTCCTGTTTACATATGTCAGCCAGGGCTCCCCGATTGGCCCAGGTTAACAACCCCAGTCAAGGATCTCATAGTCAATGAGATCCACCTAGCCCTTGCTCCAATCACTACAGAATCTAATGTTGATCGTGAAAATGTTAAGAGAAATACCTAAGAATATTCTTAGGGAAGGAAGCTGCCATCCTTACCTGGTCTAGCCAACATGTGAGTCCTAACTGCCATATGAACAATAACTGCTGGTCTAGCCAGTGATGCCTCCTTCCCATGATTGAAGAAAAAGAGGAAAAAATCTTTATATTTGTAGCAGATCCAGAGATGCCCAAAGTGGCTCAGTGTAGTTATGCACTCCCATCCATAGAACAAAACTTTACAGATCATGAGGATCTCAGCTTTTCATTCGCAGACTTTATTAAGCTTGGCAGTCATTGTTCCCTCGCTGTGCTGGCGCTTCATTGACCTCAACTGAATCTAGTAGAAAAGGGAAACAGAGAGTGCTGCTGATTCCCCATCACCTGGTTTGTTCAACGGCTGAAGGCCAACTTCATTCCAAAATGTAATGAACACATTGTACAGTCTTCTAGGTGACAGGGAGGAAGTGACAATCTTCAGAACCATTTATGAGATATAGTAGGGGTGACTGTAACGATGGATGCAGCATGATCATCCTCATCCCCCTCATAATTCTGACCCTTAACTCCTGACATGTTTGGAAGGGGTTAAAAAAATTCCTCAAAAACAATTCACATTATTTGGGTTTTGGTAACTGTTAACAGAAAAGCAAAGAGAAAGGGCTATGAGCAAAGCAGTGTATCTCAGTGGCTGTCTGTCAAACCCACTGACAGGCTGAGATGCAACTAATTAAAACAACTTAATTAATCAGTACAACTTACGTCAACTGGGCCCTTGCTGCCCTGGAAATTAATGCAGTGCTACTCCAATAGATCCTTCCATTCATACAAAAAGCTTATTATTGACAGGTGCAGAGTTTTAAATATAGGATAGAAATGTACATATATATAAACCAGATAGATACAAATACATGCATCATCGCTAAGTTTGGAATTTTCTAATGTTATTTTGAAGTGTGAGGTGAGTGTGTTGGGTGGCTGACCAGCTCATTGAGAGGCCTTGACACTGGCACACCAGGTCACAAGGAGCTTCTAGTCATTCAGAGGCTAATAGCTCTTTGCCCTGAAGGCCTGCTCCTCAGGGGCTTCTAGCAATGAGGGGTAGTCATTTTTACCTTATTGTCATGGAATGGGCATCAGGGTGAACAGGGGTTCGGAGATTCAGAGGCTTCAGCAGAAGGCTGGCTTTCAAAGAACGTAACTTTGCCCCCATCCATGGCTCTATATTCTCCAAGATTAGTCCTTATCCCACATACCTCATCACCCTTCACATTCCTCATCACACTTCACATTCCTCATCAGCCTTCACATTCCTCATCACCCTTCACATTACTCATCACCCTTCACAGTCCTCATCACCCTTCACAGTCCTCATCACCCTTCACATACCTCATCACTCTTCACATACCTCATCACTCTTCACATACTCACACGTATATTCATGCCTTTTGTTCTCCTTCTGTGTTCCTTCATATCCCGCATACCACCCTCTGTGCTCTGTCATATTCCTCAAGTTCACTCCATGTTCCCTGATGGTGCAAATTCCCTCCACCATCCCAGATATTCTGCATGTTCCCTCCACATTCCCAGATATTCTGCAAGTTCTCTCCATGCTCCCTGACATTCTGCATGTTCTTTCCATGCTCCATGACATTCTGCATGTTCCTTCCATGCTCCCTGATATTCTGCATGTTCCCCCTCACTCCCAGATATTCCACGTGTTCCCTCCTCGCTCCCAGATATTCCCTGTACTGGCTCCACGAGTCTCATGAATTCTCCATAGTGACTCACCATGTATCACTTCCAGGCAGATTTCAGGAGCTGTGTCTTTCAAACAGACATGAAAAAAGAAATAAACTTGTATAGCTGTCATTCAAACAATGTTCACGCTGGAAAACCAATCCAAACAAAACTAAGTCTGCTCAAGTGGTCAATCTATTAGAAAAACAAATAAAGATCAATTTCAGTCACACATCAAATATAATTAATTCTTTAATAACCTCTTCAACCCATCAATTGAAATGTGAACACATCCTTGTAAGTAATTTTAGAACTTTTGAAACTCAGCCAAGCATTAATCATGGACTCACGTGGGGGCTTTCCAAGACTGGGTCATGCCACCATGTTTAAATCTTTCCTGATTCAATGAAAATCTGGATCACTGTCATCTTCCTGCCTCATAAAGATAGAGGGTGGTATGCGGGATATGAAGCTCTATAAAACTTTGGTTAGACCGCACTTGGAATACTGCGTCCAGTTCTGGGCGCCCTATTATAGGAAAGATGTGGATGCTTTGGAGAGGGTTCAGAGGAGGTTTACCAGGATGCTGCCTGGACTGGAGGGCTTATCTTATGAAGAGAGGTTGACTGAGCTCGGTCTCTTTTCATTGGAGAAAAGGAGGAGGAGAGGGGACCTAATTGAGGTATACAAGATAATGAGAGGCATAGATAGAGTCGATAGCCAGAGACTATTTCCCAGGGCAGAAATGGCTAGCACGAGGGGTCATAGTTTTAAGCTGGTTGGTGGAAAGTATAGAGGGGATGTCAGAGGCAGGTTCTTTACGCAGAGAGTTGTGAGAGCATGGAATGCGTTGCCAGCAGCAGTTGTGGAAGCAAGGTCATTGGGGTCATTTAAGAGACTGCTGGACATGCATATGGTCACAGAAATTTGAGGGTGCATCCATGAGGATCAATGGTCGGCACAACATTGTGGGCTGAAGGGCCTGTTCTGTGCTGTACTGTTCTATGTTCTATGTTCTATGTTCTCATGTTTGCATGACTCTATGTAGCATTTAACAGGGACAGTGACCACTGGCTGGAGTGCCAATGAGAGCCCCACTCACCTCTTTCAGGAATGCCTGACAATCAGGCACTTAAGTAGGCAGCAGTGAAACTTTTCCTGATTGCAGGCCCCTTTCCGAAGAGCTATAAACTAATCAAAGGCTAACATTTATTGTAGTCATTAATAGTGCAGCAGCGCCACTGGAAAGACAGTGGTAACTGCCAGTACTGCACCTACCTCAGGCTCAGGATGGCCAAGTGACCTTATCCATTGGTGAATGATGGTGAAGTGGAGGAGGTCACGGAGGAAGATGAGGGGAAATGGAGTTTGGCAGAGAGGGCTACAGAATGGTTCTCTACAGGTTCCCATACCCCAATATCAGATTCCTTCATGGGTTATAAAATGTCTCTGACCGGGGCACCCCATCTCAGCCAGTGGTGGTTGACTGAGGTCATTACTTTTACACTTAGTGGCCTTAATTGGTGACGGAGCAGGAAACATGTTGAAAAATATTCCCATATCAGACTTAGTTGCTTCAGAGGTGGGAGTGTGGCTGGGTCACCATCCACCATGCTCCTGCCCAAATGAATCCTCTCTATCGCAAAGCATGTCTCCAGGGATGGTGTGAAATTCCACCCTTACTGTGTGCAAATTGGCTGCTGTGTTTCCTTTCACAGCAGTGATGACACGTTTGTATAAAACTGCCGAAGCTGTAAAGTGTTTTGCAACATGCTGAGGTTGTATGTGTAAATCGTAATCATTCTTTTCCAGCAATTCAGTTTGCCTTAAAATAACTTCTGGCCATACCTTGTTAGATGTTAATTGATAAGGGGTATTTCTAAATCAATCACAGCAGATTGGAGACTGGCAAATGTAACCCCAGTCTTTGACAGAAAGGAGGTAGAGAAAAGAAAACACAGCAATTTCTGGGCAGTGAGTTGAGTGTCAGAAATAGGGAAAGTACCAACAAGTTTGCACAAAGTCAACTTAGCATTAATGAAAGGGAAATCATGTTGGACAAGCCTGCTAGAGTTTTTTGAGCAAGTGAGAAGGTAGTGTCAGGGACAAGCAGGGTTAATGGACTCAGGGGCTACGGTGGGCGACAGCAAATGAGGGAAGATGTTGCCGACAATAATGAGAGTGGTAGAGCATGAACCTTGATAGCAGGTGGGTAGAGAGGTAGAGACAGAGTTACTGTGAGGTGTCAGAGAGAAGATGGTGGCACCGATATCGGCAGAGTTGGGAAGGTCATTGACCTTCTTCCTATGGTACTGGACATTCCTGTAGGTGGCTGAGAGTGCACTCAGCTGAGTGACATCATTGGATATGGCTGGACAGGGTCTAGTGTTGTGATCTCCACTGCCAAATCTAAAGAAAGAGGAATTTCACATTTCTTCACTGCTCTGTTCTGCAGAGCCTCCAGGTCTTTGTCCTGCAAAGTATGGCATGCCTTCCCTGAGTTAACTCATTGAATATAGTACTTCATGGGGAGAAAACAGCTTTTGCCAAGTTGAACCTATTCTGATTTGATTAGGACCTCCAATTTTAAATTTAAACACCCATTAGAGTCTCTTGTTTAAATGTGACATGGCACATTGCAAATAACACTGAATGACCACTGCAAACTGAGCACTCTTTCATGAAATTGTGAACCCACTTGGACCTCCCGTTGAAGAACTGGGTTTACATGGATAGCAAGAGCATACATTTATATAGCACCTTTCACATCCACAGGATGTTCTAATTCCTTCACAACAAATTAATTCATTCTGAAGTGCAGTCAATGTTGTTATCGAAGCAAATACAACAAATTTGCACACAGCAGGTCCTGCCAACGCCAATGAGCTAAGTGACCAATATATGGTGATTTTAGGGATGACACTTCAGGAGTTGCACACAGGGCTTGCTACTTCACTGGAAGTGTCACCTTTGGCTGAACGTAGGATGCCACTTGTATAATAATGTGATCAAGTACAATACTAATCAGTAATAAAACCCTTTGTTTCTGCCTTACTCTCCCTGTCTCTCTTCCATTCTTTCTTCTCACAAGAACTTTGAAACAATTTCAATGAATTGTGTGTCATGCATTAAAACACTGAAGCTTTACAAAGAAACCTTTTGACAATAATTGAACTTGAGAGTTGCTGTTCCAGTTTTTAATGAGGCCTTTATATTTTCCATCAAAATTTATCAAACATTTGTTGCAGTGTTGAAATGTATTTTTTAAAAGTGCTAATCATACAATGGATTTCAACAATAAAAGAATCATATCTTAACTAGGAGTCTCTCTTGAAAGCTAATGAAAAACAATTCTATCGAGTATCACTTGGCTGTGAAAAAGAAATTTGATTTATTCGATAAAACGCCAGCCTAAGCTGCCTTTTCAAAACCACTTGAAATTTTTAATGAAAATATTGGTCGTTTTTGTAGTGGAAGCACCAAACTGTGACCTCCCAAAATGATTTTCTACTCTATCCTTGTAATGCAGGAATAAAAAGGTTACTTATTTGAACTAAGCAAACCCTTGCATTGTTAACCCATGTGCAGTTAACTCGCAATCTTTTCATCCAATTATTGTGCAGTGTAAAGCTTTTGTTTTAACTTTACTCATCTCTCAGTGTCTTTTTCTCCTTTTTTGATGATGTTGGCTCATGTTAGGCACACTTCCAAAGCATCAACTTCTACCCATCATTACTTCTCCCAAATGCCTATTTTTCTTGATGTCCAAGCTCATAAAGCTTTCTTCCATTTATATCTATGCCATCAGTGCCCTGTCAGAACCAACCACTTTCTAAGTCACCAAAAATCTGACACACAGCAAAGTCTTGTTGCAACTCAGGGGAGACACCCATCTTTTACTAAATGTCCAGGCTTCAAAATGGTCAACCTGATGTCTACTTGCAAGGTCACCTGTCTGCATTCTGCCCGAGCTTTTTCCCACTCCTGCTTTCTTCAACACTTCACAGTGAAGTGTCTTGAAAGGAAACTTCCCTTATCATTTTAAAATGAGGCAGTTTGTTTTCACAAGGAGGACATTTAACCTAACTGGTTAAAATACGTTGAAGGTTCTCATCAAGAGCAGCTGGATGTTGCTTCCTTTCACTTTTACTTTTTTCACTTAAAATTACTGACTGTAAGCGCAGGGGTCAGTTCCACAGGGATATGAATATGAGCATATCAGCATTTTTGAGCTCAGAAATTAAACATTGTGAGAAAGCTAGTTAGTATGGAGCACCTTTCTGCTCACTTGCAATATTTTCTGTGCTGGTATTTACAAAGTGGATCATACTGATAAAGTCCCATAGACAAATAATCATACCATGTATTACATCACACTTACATCGATGCATCAGCTTAAAGGGATTAGAACAGAAAATCAATGCAAAGCCATTCCATTGGCTTTCTACTGCAAGACTGTAATTGCCAATAACTTAGTGATGTGCAATTTCTCATAAATAGTTCAACAGTTCGTATATCGTCCCAATTTGGATCATGACATTTAGGCCAATGGGTTTGTATAAAAGCCTTTAACCGTACAAGAGATAATATTTCAGCAAGTGTTATCTCACTGAGTCTCTGGGAAGCACTATACATAGAAACAGAACCTTTGGTTCAACCAGTCCATGCTGACCAAGTTCCCAAACTAAACTAGTCCCACCTGCCTGTGCTTGACCCATATCCCTCCAACCCTTTCCTGCTCATGAACTTATCTAAATCTGTTTTAAATATTGTAGCTGAGCTCCCATCCATCACTTCCTCTGGAATTTCATTTTACACACCAACCACTCTCTGTGTGAAAACAATTGCCCCTGATGTCTTTTTTAAATCTTTCTCCTCTCACCTTAAAGATGCGCCCCCTTGGCTTGAAATCCCCCACTTTATCATTACCCCTTATGATTTTATAAACCTCTGTAAGGTTACCCCTCTACCTCCGACAGCCCAGGGAAAAAGTCTCACCCTATCCAGCTTCTCCTTCCATCCTTGGCAACATTCTGGGAAATCTTTTCTGAATCCTCTCCAGCTTAATAATATCCTTCATATAACAGGGCAACCAGAACTACACACAGTACTCCAGAAGCAGCCTCACCAACGTCCTGTACAACCTGAACTTGACGTTCCATCTCCTACAGGCAAAGGTCTGAGTGATGAAGGCAAGCATGCTAAATGCCTTCTTAAAGTTTAGCCTTTCTCAACGTTCTAACTCTTCTGCCCCAAAGTTTCACTGATGTCTGCCTGTTGCCCATGTAACCCTGAGCATGGAGCCCTGAGCTGAGCCTGGGTCAGCTCCCAATAAGATGCAATTGATTCCAAGGTGAGTACTCTGCTATCATGTTCCCAACTGAAGACAGTAATTAAAGATAATGAAATGTGAGGCTGGATGAACACAGCAGGCCCAGCAGCATCTCAGGAGCACAAAAGCTGACGTTTCGGGCCTGGACCCTTCATCTCTGACGAACGTCAGCTTTTGTGCTCCTGAGATGCTGCTGGGCCTGCTGTGTTCATCCAGCCTCACATTTCATTATCTTGGATTCTCCAGTATCTGCAGTTCCCATTAACACAGTAAATAAAGAGGAGTGTTTGCCGACTGTCTAATCCATGCTTCAGGTTCAATTGTAGCCCTTATTTCTGCACCATAAGTAAGGGTCAAATCGTGGTGAGTTTGCTGAGGTAGAAGTAGGCTACTCTAGTAAATGTATGTACTCTTGGTTAGGGAATTGTGTCTACTTCTGGAATGTGGAGAGTGTTTTCTCACATTTAACCACCAAACAATGAGTAATACCTGACTTGGATGAAGAGATGAAGTGTTATATATCGACGTTTGCAGTTATGTACAGGTAGAAAGGAAGCTGTGGGAAGCTTGCGGAGAAGCTACAGAGACATAAACAGGTTAAGTGAGTCAGCCACAAACTGACAGATGGATCATGGCAGTGAAAGTCTTAAGCTATCACTTTTCTCATGAGAAGAGCTGAACATTTTTGAAAAGGATTGAAACTTGTAGTTGTTCAAAGGGACTTGGATGAGCTCATCCGAAGGATGTAAAAAGTCAGCATGCAGGTTTAACAGGTATTCCAGAGGCAAATGGTGCATTAGTTTCTACTGCAAGAGGTTGGTGTACAGGGATGAAGAAGTTTGCTTAACTGTACAAGGTTTTCCTGAGACCACATCTGGAATATTGGGTGCAGTTTTGGTCTCCGAATTTAAGGAAGGAGTGAGTGCTGGAAATATTCTCAAGATTGGCCCCTGAAATGAGAGGGCTTTCCTCTGATACAAGTCTCTGTAAATTAGACTAATGTTCGCTGAAATTTAGAAGAATAAGATGGTTTCACTGAGATGGTCAAGATTTTGATGGGGCATAAGAGAGTGGACCCTGAGAGTCCAGGCACCTAAAATGTGGGCCATGGTTTTAGAAGGAGGGGCCACTCATTCAGGACTGAGATGAAGAGAAATTACTTCAGTCATGGTCTGGGATTCTGTGGAATTCTCAACCCCAGGGGGTGGTGGGTGCTCCATTGTTGAATATGTTTAAGAATTGCTGAGAAAGATTTGTGGTCCCTGTGGAAATAAAGGGAGGGAACAGGAAAGTGGAGTTACAGCCAAAGATCAGCAAAGATCCGGAACCAAGAGGTTATGGTGAAGCTGTACAAAACTCTGGTGCGGCCGCACTTGGAGTATTGCGTACAGTTCTGGTCACCGCATTATAGGAAGGATGTGGAGGCTTTGGAAAGGGTGCAGAGGAGATTTACTAGGATGTTGCCTGGTATGGAGGGAAGGTCTTACGAGGAAAGGCTGAGGGACTTGAGGCTGTTTTCATCAGAGAGAAGAAGGTTGAGAGGTGAATTAATTGAAACAAATAAAATAATCAGAGGGTTAGATAGGGTGGATAGGGAGAGCCTTTTTCCTAGGATGGTGACGGCGAGCACGCGTGGGCATAGTTTTAAATTGAGGGGTGAAAGATATAGGACAGATGTCAGAGGTAGCTTCTTTACTCAGAGTAGTAAGGGAATGGAATGCTTTGCCTGCAACGGTAGTAGACTCGCTAACTTTAGGTACATTTAAGTTGTCATTGGATAAGCATATGGACGTACATGGAATAGTGTAGGTTAGATGGGCTTGAGATCAGTATGACAGGTCGGCACAACATCGAGGGCCGAAGGGCCTGTACTGTGCTGTAATGTTCTATGGTCTATGTTCTAAGATAGTATTAAATGATGGAGAAGTGTTAACATGCTAAATAGTCTACTCCTGCTACTATTTCTTATATTGTGAAGTTCTATTTTCTGGCTTATAGTTCTGGTCTCAAGTGCAAGTGGTTTTTATGTTGACTATATCAAACTCTTCCAAAATTTTAAAGAGCTCAGTCAGGTCACACTACAGTCTTCTCTTTTGATTGACGAACATTAACCAGTTAGCTCATGGGATATTTCTCAATGGTCGTTGCTTCTGCGTACTGAGAATGCAATCTTCAGTTCCACCTCATCCCTCTGTCGCTGTGGAAGGTAATGGGTAGGGTCACGTGATGCCTGCACAATGTTGCCCCCATTGTGAGACATGTAATGGAGTTGATTGATACTGCCATTAAAAATGGTGGCTGCCCAAATTACAAAATGCATCATGTTCATTTATCACACAGAAGGCTCAAGGCACGCTGAATGCTGACCTCTTGAGAGCCACTGGAGAGTCTTCTGTGAAAACCTGTCCTGATGAAATGAGAAAAGTTCCCTGGTGTGCTGAAGATATATGGACAGAGAAAATGGAAATAACTAGATGAGACAATGCTACTCTATTATGAAAAACTGAACCTCTTTACACTCACCTCCAAAACGCTGAATAATTAATAAATTAGCTAACAGAAGCAGTGAAGTGATTACATTTAAGGGACACCAATTCATACTAGTCTTTCTATGAAATCAGTTTTTTTGCTGAATTAGTACATTTTGCTGAAAGTTCAGAATGTTGGAATATTATGAGATACATTTTGAAACAGGTTTCTGATCAGTTCTCTTTTAATTAAACTGCCATCAGATCACCCATTTGTAAAACTGAACAGCAATTAACAAGAGCTATGCACTGGGGTAGTACAACAACAAAACTAGGGAAGGATGGGAAGAGGGGGAGGCAATTGAATGAAAATGGAGTTGCAAGGGAAAAGAATACCCTCCAATCCCCGTGGTGCCCACCTCTCTGGCTTTTGATCATTTGCTATGGATGCTGAATTACATTTAAGAATGTTCATATGGCTTTTGACCAGTGGAGCTTTAGTTAACATCAGTATGCCAAATGAAAAGACCCGACTCAGTTTTGTTCAATATATTTGAGTTCTGGTTCCCCACTCTGCATTGTCCCCACTTTTTCAATGAACGACTCACCAGGGCTCTTTCTGGGGAGGTGAGGAAGTAGAGTTCTTTAAGATTGAGAAAGCATTTGAGACGGCAGACACAGGGAAGATGTTGCCTCTTGTGAGAGATGTCAAAGTTCGAGCCGTAAACAAAAAGCTGTTAAAAATCACGATCAAGAATTCAAGAGAAACCTCTTTACCTGAAGAGTAGGTAGAATATGGAACTTGCTACCACATTGACTGATAAAGTTAAAGAGATAGAGGTATGTTGATAGATTGAGTTGTTGGGGAGATGCTTACATAGGCCATAAACATGAATGCAGGTCACTGAAGTTGAATGGCTAGTTCCTACGCTGTTCAATGTGTGTTATTCCGTGTACAGTGCTTCTTCACACTGGCATATCATTCTACGCGCACCATATGATACTTGATCAAAACCTCTTCCTCTTACATTAAATAGTGAATGAAGTTTGCCAAATTACATGACCTTGAGAGGCATCGCAATCAAAAAAACATCCTGCTCAGCAATCTCAGACAGAAAAGGAGTTGGTTGAAGGACGAGATATTTCCCATTGGCAGAGGCCTCAGTGACCAGAGGCAGGTTTCAGGTAGGGGGAAGAAGGTTTAAAGTGAATGTGAGGAAAATCTTTTTTCACACAGAGTGGTGGAAATCTAGAGTCACTGCTTATAAGGGTGATGGAGGCAGAAACCCTCATAACGTTTAGTAAATATTTAGACGTACACTTGTGAAACCAAGACTTGTGGGGCTGCGGGCTTGTTTCTAACTGGTGCAGACTCAATGGGCTGAAGGGTCTCTTTCTTTATAGACCTGTATAATTCTATTAATCTTGTGATATCCCACAAATAGGACCGATTACACAGTCCTGCTTGTAACATAGATGGTCTTGTTTGATTCTTCCCTTCTTCATTTCTCTTTTGTATCAAAGTTCACCTTTTCTTCTTTCCTGGGGCTAAGGTAGAGGAAGGTGGCTGTGGTGGTGGCGTGGTGGATGTCCAATCCTTGTGGCCATAGGGACTGTGGCTTTACCGTAGACTCCATTGTTGGTGGGTCTGGCCCATTCCTCCTGCTGGCGGTTTCAGTGTTGGCAGCATGGTGACCCCTGTTCATTCCTTACAGTCGTGGCAGCTCTGGGCAGTGACTGAAGTGGCAATGGGTTGAGCGGTGGCTTCAATGGGTCCAATCTGTCCCTCTTGGCTATGGCAGCGAAGATGTGACTTCAGTGTCGGTTTCGGCGGTGGCAGCGTGGTGGGTTTGGTCCAGAAATCCTCGGCTTTGGCAACACGTTCCCGTAGCCACTCCATAAATGTGGAGGGAACAAAAGATGAACTTGGTCCAAAAGTTTGTCTCCATCATGTTTTGTAATTTCAGTAATGCAAAGGATGCTAAATTGTGGTGACTTATACACATCTCACTGCAATTTCATAAATACAAGTGAAAAGTGCGGTTCTATTCAGAGAGATTTGCTAATGCTACTCGGGAGGCTTTAAACTAGTAAGGAGGGAGATAGAAAAGAGATGAGACTGAGACTGGAACAGTAGAGAAGCAAGTTAAATAGTGACAGCAGACAAGTGCTGGGCAGGGAATGGGTTAAGATTGAAGAATTACACTGCATTTATTTCAATACGAGAGGCCTGACAGGTAAGGCAGATGAACTCAGGGCATGGTTGGGAACATGGGAATGGGATAAAGTAGCAATTACAGAGACATGGCTCAGGGATGGGCACGACTGACAGCTTAATGTTCCAGGGTATAGGTGCTATAGGAAGGATAGAAAGGGGAAACAAGAGAGGAGTGTGAGTGATATTTTGGTTAAAGGTAACATTACTGTTGTACTTAAGGAAGATATGGTAGAACTTTCAATAAAGTTATATAAGTGGAACTGAGAAATAAGAAAGGAATGATCACCATATTGGGATTGTACTATATGTCCCCAAATAGTCAGTGGGAAATTGAAAAGCAAATGTGTTAGGAGATCTCAGATATCTGTAAGAATAATAGGGTTGTAATTGTTGGGGATTTTAACTTTCCAAACATACACTGAGACTGTCACAGGGCTTGGATGGGGACGAATTTGTTAAATGTGTACAAGAAAACGTTCTTATTCAATTTGTGGATGAGCCTACTAGATCAGGAACAAACTTGACTAATTCTTGGGAAATAAGACAGGACGGGTGGCGAAGGTGTCAATGGGGGAGCACTTTGAGGCAAGTGATCATAATTCTACTAATTTTAAAATAGTTATGGGAAAGGATGGAGCTGATCTAAAAGTTAAAGTTCTAAGTTGGAGGAAGGCCAATTTTGATGGGAGTAGGCAGGATTTTCAAAGGTTGCTTGGGAGAGGGTATTCATAGGTAAAGAGCCAACTGGGAAGTGTGAAGCCTCCAAAAATGAGATAACAAGAGACAGTATATTCCTGCTACTGTGAAGGGCAAGGCTGATAGGTGTAGGGAACGTTAGATGACTAGAGAAATTGAGGTTTTGTTCAAGATAAAGGAGGCATATGCCAGGTGTATATATCAGGGAATGAATGAATCCTTAGAGGAGTATAACGGCAGTGGGAGTATGCTTAATAGGGAAATCAGAAGGGCAAAAGGGGGACATGAGATAGCTTTGGCAAGTTGGGGTGAGGAGAATCAAAAAAGATTCCACAAATACATTAAGGGCAAAAGAGTAACAAGGGAGCTAATAGGGCCCATTAAAGATCAGCAAGGCTGCCTATGTGTGGAACCACAGGCAACCAGGATTAGGGATAGTCAACAGGTTTTGTGCATGGGATTCATATCTCATTAACTCAATTAAGTTTTTGAAGAAGTGACAAAGATTGATGAAAGCAGAGTGGTAGACGTTGTCCATACAGACTTCAGCAAAGCACTCAATAAGATCCCTCATGGTAGACTGGTTAGCAAGGTTAGATCATGTGGAATACAGGGGGAGTTAGCCAATTGGATACAAAATTGGCTTGCAGTTAGGTGACAATGGAGGGCTGTTTCTCAGACTGGAGGCCGGATCCCTTTTCATGCAGAGGGTGGTGCGTGTATGGAATGAGCTGCCAGAGGAAGTGGTGGAAGCTGGTACAATTACAGCATTTAAAAGGCGTCTGGAGGGGTATAGGAATAAGAAGGGTTTAGACGGGTATGGGCCAGATGCTGGCAAATGGGATTAGATTAATTTAGAATATTTGGTCAGCTTGGATGAGTTGAACCAAAGTGTCTGTTTCTGTGTTGTATGACTCTGTTACTCTTTAAGGAAACTTCATGTGGGATCATGGCTGCTCCCCATGATCTCCGTGATCCAGCAATATAAATCTATTCATGTTAAATTCATGGCTTTAGAAAAGTCAGCTGAACATTAAGATGAGTCATCTTTATCACAATAAGAATGAACAGGAAGGACTTTGACACTGCATCTGGTCAGTGTTTCTCCGTGGGCATATTTCCCACTTACACTGCCTCCAGATGGGACTTATTATGCTAACTAACGTATTAGAAAATTCTATTGGAGTCAAGTGCTTTGAGAATTAAATGTGTACCACCTGGGACTCTTTTCAGAAGGAAAAACCTGTCTGCTGACAACGCTGCAATCACTGAGACAGAATGTCTGTCTGGAGTGTCGTGTTTCTGTGTGAGATTATACAAACTGTTTATTTTCTATCAATTTCAAATCCTCCAATGGTGTGAAACCTGTTTCCTCTCAAATTGTAAAAGCTGGGTGTGCATTTTCTCATATTGGCCAGATTTTCATAGGCTCACCCACCATTTGGAAAGTCAGTGACAGCCCCCACATCATCAACCCTTAGAAATGTCTATCACATTAGGTATGAAGCAGATCGCTAATAGGAACAAAAACAGAAATGGTGGAGAAGCTCAGCTGGTCTGGCAACATCTGTAGAGAGAGAAACAGACTTAATGTTTCTTGTTGTTCAACAGAACGGGGATGAATATCTGTGATAATGGGAACTGCATATGCTGGAGAATCCAAGATAATAAAGTATGAGGCTGGATGAACACAGCAGGCCCAGCAGCATCTCAGGAGCACAAAAGCTGACGTTTCGGGCCTAGACCCTTCATCAGAGAGGGGGATGGGGTGAGGGTTCTGGAATAAATAGGGAGAGAGGGGGAGGCGACTGAAGATGGAGAGAAAAGAAGATAGGTGGAGAGGAGAGTATAGGTGGGGAGGTAGGGAGGGGATAGGTCAGTCCAGGGAAGACGGACAGGTCAAGGAGGTGGGATGAGGTTAGTAGGTAGCAAATGGAGGTGCAGCTTGAGGTGGGAGGAAGGGATGGGTAAGAGGAAAAACAGGTTAGGGAGGCAGAGACAGGTTGGGCTGGTTTTGGGATGCAGTGGGGGGAGGGGATGAATATCTGTTCCTGTTCTGCGCATTCAATGTTTTAAGCAGCTGTGCATACAGCAGCTCCAACATCACGAACAAAATCTACTTTGCATTCTCCTGGAATGTGCAATCTGGAGAAAGTACTATTGCACTACAATATGAACAGTGATGTTAAATGAGTGTCTCTAAATGACATATTCCAACCGACCTGGGATATTTTGCAGAGCAACAGCATATTTATAAATGTTCGCACGCCATCATCACAAAGCTCCTTCCAGAAAACGGGACAATGGTATAGGAGAATGCCGCGGATGCTGGAAATCTGAAACAAACAGAGAAACTTGGAGAAACTGAGCAGATGTGGCAGCTTCTGTGGGGAGAGAAACAGAATTAATGTATCACAGCACTGGCATGTATCAGAATAATTGTGTGGCTCAGGATCCCGAGTGCAGGCACAATGATTGTGACTTAGAATTGGCATAAATTTCATTTATTCGTTTTGTAAGAAGCACTACTTTTCAATTCAACCTTTTCTTCAATTGATTGGTTTAATATTGATGTGTTCTTTGTGCTTTAACTGGTGCTTAGATTTATGTAGGTTTTGTACAAGGTCTGGATCATGCATTCTTAAACAAAAATCTCATGGCAATTGGACGCTGATGAACAAGTGTGAAGTATCTATTTGCAAAGTTCTGCCTTGCCTGAAGAATTAAAGGTGCAATCAATATAGTTTCATGCAGTGCTATCCCACCTGCTTTCAGAATGAAGCTATCAAAACTGCAGACTTAAGAGGCTGCATTTACCTGAGGGATTTGGGATCCTGATGTTAGGAACAAATAAGGGGGGAGGTGGGGTGAACCCTCAGTTATCTGCTCCAACCTAACCACCCAGTTGAGGATCGAAAGAGGGACAGTTCTGAAATATCAGTAGCACACACATGAGAGTTGGGCGCTGTTGATATCGGTGGGAGATCAGGAGGCTGCACATGTTGAGAGTTCCTGAGGGTCCTGTGGTATATGTGTGCCAGCTCACTGCACTGTTTGAGCTGCTCCTCATGACGAAGATTACAGCCAACATCTTCTTTCAGCAGACAAAGTGACATGGTCCACTTGGTCCAATAAGGGAGAAGAAATCCACTTCCTGGTCTAACTAGAAAGTCTCTTCTGGTTAACATGATGTACTTTTTCTGAAAAAGGGTCCCGACCCGAAACGTCAGCTTTCCTGCCCCTATGATGCTGCCTGGCCTGTTGTGTTTCTCCAGACCACACTGTGTTATAGTTCAGTGCATGTTAGCATCATACAGTACAGGAGAGACCCTTCAGCCCATCATGTCTGTAACATCTACACTAACATCACTGTCTAGCACTAGATCCACAGCCTCGAATGTTCATTACGGGTTGTAAAGGTGGGATACACATTATTACAGGAACTTTGAGATCCTATGGTGTTTTGCCCACATGACAACAATTGTAAGAGGTGGTGCTTATGGCAAACCACTCAAATTGAGGGGGAGCCCCTCCATGGGGCTGCACTCATTTTCTTTGTTAACCTCTGCATGCCGTGGAATCTCCAGCACTCATTGCCCAATCTGATTGCTAATGGGATACCATCCAATGGGCAGCTGATCCAGGTTATGTAAACTTCATCAGCAGCAGGGATGTGCCGGGAAGCCATCTCAAGGTGGTTCCTTGCTATTTTCCTGGACCCTTGCCCCAGCAAACTGGGACCAGGAGGAATGTGTACAGAATTTCCACTGTTCCTGGAGAAAATGATGAACCTAACAAGATGGAGCAGAGTGTGAGCAATGGACTAGGGGCAGGAACATAACCCAGAAGTGTACTTATCAGAAGTTTAACGTCAAGATTTATGTCGCAGTAATTGCACACTTAGCCTAATAAATGTTTTTTAAACTGTTGAAGGATTTTGAACAAGTTGCGCAGGAGTTAAATACACATTTGCAAAATGATTACAGAAAAAGTAGGAATTTGCAAATTAAAATTAATGGTCATTATAAACAAAAGCTGGGAGCCCTCCATTCTGATCATCAAAATCAAACGCATTGTTATAGTTTAGGTTAGCTGATGGGATCTGTTTGTATTTGTCCTAATTTGTATTTGCAGGTTTGACCAATCATTAGCTGTTGTTTCAGATAGTGCTCGGTGATATCTAATCAGCTGTGCTCAGATTCTTAATTAAATAATTCTCTTTCATCCTTGTTTGCTGTTCCAGAAAAGCAATGGGTGCAGAACAAGCAGTTTGTCTACCTTGACATCTCTGTACATTTTGTTTTTGTCATTCATTTCCAGGGCAAGTATGAATCCTTGTTCGATATAAACAGAAAATGCTGGAAATACTGAACAGACCTGGCAGCATCTGTGAAGAGAGAAACAGAACCCTTCCTTTAGACCCGAAAGGTTAATTTTCTTTCTCTCCACAGATACTGTCAGACCTGCTAAGTGTTTCTGGAATATTTTTGGTTTTATTTCAGATATCCAGCATCCACCATGCCTTGCTTCTGTTTTAGTGGACTGGAGAGCTCTGACTGGCAAAGCAGGCTAATTGCACATTCAAAGTAACACACTCAATCAAGAAAAAGCTTGCAATCAGTTCCCACTCCTGACAAAGATACCATTTAATTCCGAATCAAAATACTGATGTGTATTGCCTGTAATCTCCAGACTGCAAAGATTTCAGGCACACTTGAGACAGGAGTAGATTCATAATTATACACAACACCTTTATATTTAGAAGTGTTTCAAAGCATTTCAGACAAAATACTGTCACTTGCTGCATTGGCAAACAAAACAACTAATTTACATCCAACTTACAGCAGGATTTCAACAAGGAACCTCTGTTCCCAAAGTATTTCTTTTGGGGAAGCTGTTTGAGGATGAATATTGGCCAAGACACTGGAAGAACTCCCTAACCTTTGTTGAAAGATGCAATTGATGTTTAATGCTTTTCTAGAAAAGAAAGCAAGACTTGCATGATCTCAGGCTATCACAGACTGCTGCACACCCATCAAGCTAATTCGCATATTGTGATGCCAAAGATGTAGATATTGTGGTGCACCACAAGATCCCACAAACAGCAACATGAGATGACGAAATAGTCGTTTTTAGTGATGCTTCTTGGAGGATAAGCTTTGATTGGGATGTCAATAACAATTGCCCTGTTCTTAGAAATAATCAATTGTCACACATTACCACGTTATTGTCCAATGGGTTTATTTGAAATCACAGCCTCGTGATTTCAAATAAACCTGTTGGACTATAACCTGGTGTTGTGTGACTTCTGACATTGTCCACCCCAGTCCAACACCGGCACCTCCGCATCTTAGAAATAATGCGATGGGATCTGAGAGAGCAAAAGGTGCTTTGGTTTAGGGTTTTATCTGAAAGGCAATGTTCCCAACAATGCAGCACTCTCTGTCCATATTGCATCGAAGTACCACACCTAGATATATGCTGCAGTCCTTGGAGGAACTCAAACGTGTGAGATGACCTCATCATGTCTGGCAGCATCTGTGGAGAGAAATCAGAGTTAACGTTTTGTCCCAAAATGAGCTTTTTCAGCAATTTATGTTTTTGTTTCCAATTTACAGCGTTCACAAATCTTTCAGTTTTTGTGTGAGGTAACCTTTTGATTCAGTGGCAAGGTCGCTACCGCTGAGACATGGCTGACACCTAAACAGGCAAACAGGGCCTTGGTTTGGCATGTTGACTGAACAAGGGTAGCTCCAATGATGCGGAGATGTTTTCATTCTATGCAGGATTCAAAGCCACTGGTCGATATCTCTTTCCGTTCGTGAGCTTGAATTAAAATCCAGCAGAGATGCATTAACTTCTCCTTCTCTGCACTGAAAGCTGATGCCACCAACTCTGACCCCTGACAAAGGTTTTTGATTTCTTTTACAAAATATTTTATGAAGATTTGCAAAGTATGGCAGAAATTGATTGAGGGGCAAAGATGGTAACAATTCCCAAAATATATTTGGGAGAGTTTCGTTTCGGTGTGGATGTTGATTGCTGAAATGATAAGCCTATTTTTGCCAAGTTCTACTTCTGCAACATAAGTTTATAGATATGCAACGAGGGTCCACACTCTGTACAATAACTTCCATCACCTCACCTCCTGTTCTGTATGCCACACACTTCATTATTGGGTGTGACACTGCAGAGCACCAAGGACGTATTCTACCCTGGCACTAGAGGAGGAATAAAGTTATGTCTTAGAGGAGGCCATTCGACCACTTGAGCCTGTTCTGCCACTCAGTGAGATGATGGCTGATCTGTGGACCAACTCCATAAACCTTAATACCTTCCTTTAACAAAAGAAAATCAAGTCGGATTTAACAGTAACATCTGATCTAGCATGAACTGCCATTTGTGGAAGTGAGTTCCAAATATCTACCTTTGTGTGTAGAGGTGCATCCTAACATCTCCTCTGAATGGCCTGGCCCTAATTCTAAGATATGTCCATGTCTCTAGAAAGCCCAACCAGTGGAATTAGTGGATCTTCACCAACCATGAATTTTCCTATTAATATCTTGAAGACTTCAATCAGATCCCACCAACACCCAACCATCTAAATTCTGTAGAAAACAGGCCTAATTTGTCTAATCTTTCCTCATAACAACTCCTGAAGCCCAGGTGTTGTTTTTGCAAACCTAGGTTGTCCTCCCTGCAAGGCCAACACATCCATCCTTGGACAGAAAGATAAAAAGGCCCACGTAGCAGAGCATGACATTAAATGCCTACCTTGGGCCATTTTCTCCAAACGTCACAAGCTTTGGCAAACCGGCCGTCAACAAGGCCAGGCAGTGGGTGGAGGTGTCCATAAGGCTCGGTTGCCTGCCCCTGTTGGGTATATCTACACCACATGGACTGCAATGGCTCAAAAAGCCATCTACCACCACCTTCTCAAAGCTCACTAGGGAAAAGTAATCAATGTGGTGCTGACGTCCCATGAGTGAATATTGTGAATAAAAAATACCACTCTATAGTTTTGGAAGCATCTGAGACAGAAACAGATACCAGTTTTCTGTCAACTGTGACTTCTTCAAACCTGGTTGGTGCGCTAGGGTCGGACTGATCCAAGCAATGATATGGGATAGTCCTGGAAAACACATTGCTGAAGTGTAACGATAAAGCCTAGCCATTTGTGTGAGGTAATGACTGTTGACCGACACTCAGCAGCTGAAACCTGTGTGAGCCAGTAACTTTGAGAAGAAAAGAGACAAGCAGAATAGCAAAACTAAAAGCTAAACATCCAGCAAATGGTGGAGAATACAGTTCCAAAATACCCCACTCATCGATGGGAAAATTCCACTGTTCGTGGCCGCTTTGTATTCGGCCATACTTTCATGTGTCCAGGTATTAAATACTGGAATTTCCTCCTCACCTGACTCTTTACCTTCCCCTTCTCCCTGAGAATGAATTTCTAAACTGAGCCATCGGTAATCCCATGTCATAGTTGCTTCTTCATCTTGATGCCCATGTCTCTACAGCACTGTGAACTGAGTTGGAGTGATGCTGAACGTTAAAAGAACTGCACACTGTTCTTGCCATTGAATCATCTTAATATGGTTGTAATACCAACAAAAACTTGCATCGACGCAGCACCTTTAACTAACAAATACTTGAGATTTTACAAAGAAAAAGAGGGATATTATTGTACTTACCCCAGCTTAAGTCAAATTTGCTCACACACACACACACACACACACACACACACACACACACACACACAGAGACACACACACACACACACACTTATAGAGACACACTCATGCAAACACCACACACATTCTTTCTCTCACACAGTCACATACTCTTACTCATGCACACACTCATGCACGCATCATTCACTCACTCTTGAAGATCACACTCACATGAACAAATTGAAGGGCAGGAGGATAGAACAAGCAATTTAGCATCCAGTAAAATCAAAGGAATAGACAACCCTTAAAGATCGGCTTTGGGTTGAATTTGACGTCTTTCAGCATCAAAGTGGTTTAAAGGTACAGCTGTGTGACTTATTGGTTCTTCTGAAGACAGGAGTCACTGAATTATTTTTCAAAATTTCTGCATATGGTCAAAACCAGCAGGCTAGGTTCAAAACCTGCAAATTGGATGGAGAGAGAGAGAGCGGGGGCGAGAGAGCGAACCCCAGATAAGGATCTTACTTCTTCACACGCATTTTTTTTAACCTTTGCTGCAGAGAAAACCATTGCCTGAACACACAAATGTACAAGTTGGCTTGTTACATGACAGTCTTCCTTCAATTAACCAAAAACCCAAATATGGCCATAGCTAGCATATTCAGTTTGAGGGAGTTGAATTACAGATGTCTCAACTTCTCTAGTTTGATCAAATCATGTCAGAGCATAATTGGGAAGTATTCCTTTAGAATGGACTTAGCTTGAATGGTTACCAATGAAAGTTTCTGTTTGCTACCCCCATCCCTTGGGAAAATCAGTCACTATCTTTGTTTCAGTCATTTGCTGCTGTCCCATTTACACTCCCTGTCAATATTTGTTTGACACTTTCATGAATTTTCACATTGTGATTTCCTTTGCTGAATAAATTGGTTCTGAAGAGTGAACTACATCTAGAATCTTCAATTGTATATTTAATCCTGCTCATCACAAATCTTGAAATAAACTGTTCAAAACAGCCTGGAGAGAACCTGTTCTCCATAGCTCTGAGCTTTCCAGGTAATTACTGATATCTGCACCTCATTTTTAACTGTCCATACGGTGTAGGGGAGAGGGACAGTGGAAGAGTGTTGCAATTATCTTTAATTTGACAGCATTTACTTCACAAAGCCAGAGCAGCAGGAGACCTCATGGTTCAGATGCTGTAAGTCGCGGGGTTTTAAAAAGCAGATGTGAGAATATCCATTTGCACTGTGAAGTAGTTTGGAAATCAAATTAGGATTAACAATTAATCCTCTCCTTTTTTTTCATCCCACTCTAGAATACTACCCAAATACCTGCTGTAAGGTTACACACATTTACAGATGATTCCCAGCTCTGCCTGACCAGCATCCTAATGGTACCTCCACTGCTGCTGTTGTCAGGTAGTTCCCAACATCCAGGCTGGAAAAAATTGCAGTTTCCACCAATTAAACAATTGGAGGGCTATTGTCACCAGCCCTCCAACCTGCACCTAAAATATATTCCTCCTCAGGTCACCCTGTCAGGCTGGGCTGGGTTATATAGAACAGCAACATTCCATTTAACTCTGAGCTGAACATCCAACCTCATATCTTGTTCATTAGATAGACCATTTGCTTTCACCTCAATAGCACTGTCCTTCTCCACTCCTGCTTCACTGAGCCCATTGCTGACCCCATATCCATACTTTATATTGGATGACACAAACTTTACAGCACAGAAACAGGCCTTCTGCTACTATCAGCCCATATTGACTTTTATGATCCACTTTATCTTCAGCTCATCCTTCTTCGCCTATCTATCAGCATAGCTCCGATTCCTCTCTTCTTCATACACTAACTGAGCTTCTCCATGACTGCATTCTCTATTTGCGTTCTCCAGGGCTGTCCTCTGTTGACTGCTTTGATTTTTACTCTTTGCCTCAACTGAAAACACTCTCTTGTGTTTGCTTCATCAAAACGTTTTATAATTTTATAGGCTACGAACACGGTGGCCCCCAGTCACTGGACCCAGCTGTTCCTTCTTTCTTAATAGATATGCATTCAGTTCTCATATCGTCTTTGTAAATCTTTTTACCATCCTTACCAGAGCCTGTAAATCGTTTTGATAGAACGGCAACTGAAATTGTCCAGGATATTGTTTAACGTTCCAGTTCTCAAAGGGTTAAAATTTGGAGATTGCGTTAGGCTCCTCCCAATCTGTTAACATCATACATTCTTGGCAGGCAATTTGAGGAGACAATCCAATGACCTGATGATGACAAGTGTGACATCTCTGACACCTGATAACTTTGTCACAATACCTAACTAGTCAATGTAAACTGTACCTCATGTATTGTGCTGTAAATTCCATCCTGTTGTTAAAACAAATGCCTCTTCTCGTTAATACTGGTGTGTGGTTTCTCCTGTACCACTGCTAGTAGGATGGGTTCTTAGACTCAGCACACAGAAGCAGCAGTTTACCTCAAAGAGAAACCACCGCAGTTGCTGCCATAACACATGAGACACAGTGCTTCGATTGTGATCAAACAAAAGTCCAACATAATTTCTGTACTTTTCATTTCTGTCCTTCGAGAAATTAATATCAGTACTTAGTTTCATTTGGTTATGGCCTTATTAGCCAGTTGCACTACTTTTAATGATTTGTGTATCTACTCCCAAGGCTCATTGCTCCTTTGCCTCCAGATTCTTATTTTCTATGCAACATGACTTCATTCATCTTGATAAAATGTAATAGCTTTGTTTATCTGTGTCACAGAATTTGCCAACTGGGTGCCCATTCAGCAAAGCAATTAATGTCTTAATTCGTCGCAGTCCTCCTTGATGTCAACTATTCATCCAAATCTGGAATAAACCTTTTTTAAATCTCACATCCATAGGGTGTTGGCTTCAATGACTATCCTGAAAAATACCTTTCAGAAAGTTCTTGAACTGCTGCAGTCCATGTGATGTAAAGACAGCCACTGTGCCCTTAGGGAGATAGCGTCTGTACTTTTTTGATGCACTGACACTGAAGGAACGATGATGTAGTTCTAAGTCGGGATGATATGTGGCTTGGAGGAGAATTTGCAAGAAGTGTCTGTTGCCTTTGTTCTTTTGGTGGGAGGGTGGGGCAAAGATCGTAGGTTTGGGGGTCTGGCTGGATCAGTGGAGAGAGAAACAGAGTTCATGTTTTGTGTCCATTATGAACCTTCTTCAGAATTATTTATCTTTATTTTCTGTTTGCCTGCATTGCTAACTACCTATTTCTCCCACCATACATTGTATGCACTGATCATATCCTTGTTGTCTTACAGGTCCAGGCTCAAGTATTCTGACATTCCCCTTGCTGCCTCATAGCCTTTGTCTTAGTAAGTGTCGAGTAAGCACTATGTTGCCCATCTTCCCTTTGCTTGCTGCCCTACATTGGCTCTGGGCCCACCCATTCCTCGAACTTGAATTCTCATTGTCATGTTCAATTCCTCACAGCATCGTTATTTTGTCAAACTGGGGGCAATCAACAAACAATGGGGCAGAGGGTTTAGTCAAGATCTGGCTAATCACCAAATTGAAATGAAATGGCTGAATGTCAAATATGCCGGAGCAGTGAAAGGTATTACAGCAAAGCCACAGGGTACTATGATAGAAATTCTGTGGAGCTCAGTTAATGTGGCAGTGATATTAGAAGGCTGAGAAATGAAATAATAATGCTTCAATCTTGAAAAAGGGCCAAAAAGCATCAGTCTGGAAATTATAGGCTTGTTAGCCTGCCATCTACAATAGAGAAGAACGTTGAAGTCAATTATTTCTTTTAACTTTCCAAAACATTTGGTGACAATAAAAGTTCTAAATCCAAGTGAATATAGCCTTCAAAACGGTATTTGGATCCAATTGATCTGCTGGGTTTCTCCGGGGGTAGAAACAGTGTGAATGGATGAAGAGAATAAAATTGGCTCTTGACGTCCAGGAAGTTTTTATCGAGATAACTCACCAGAGCCATGTGAAAGCTTGTGGTATTGGAGAGGTTGTTGCAACCTGAATAATGAGCCGATGTGGGAGAGTTAGCGATGTAAATTGTTCCCACTGAACAGTTTAGTCAGCAAGCTTCACCAGTGAAAGTCCTGGAAGTGAATGTTCATTTTTAATACATTTGGGGGGCATGGGCATTGCTGGCATTTATTTCCCACCACTGATTACCCTTGAGAAGGTGGTGGCGAGCTGCCTTCTTAAAATTTTGCAGCCCATGTGTTGTGGGTAAATCCACAATGCCTTGAAAGAGGGAATTCCAGGATTTTGACCCACTGACAGCAATATATTTCAAAGCCAAGGTGGTGAGTAGCTTGGAGGGAATATTTCAGATGGTGGTGTTCCCGTCTGTTTGCTGCCCTTGATCTTCTAGATGGAAGTGGTCATGAGTTTACTGTCTAAGGAGCTTTGGTATATTTGTGTGGTGCATCTTGTAGGTGGTACACACTGCTGCCACTGAGTGTCAGTGGTGGAAGGAATGAATGCTTGT
This sequence comes from Stegostoma tigrinum, assembly GCF_030684315.1. Classification (NCBI taxonomy): domain Eukaryota; kingdom Metazoa; phylum Chordata; class Chondrichthyes; order Orectolobiformes; family Stegostomatidae; genus Stegostoma; species Stegostoma tigrinum. The sequence continues at coordinate 40,287,376 of NC_081377.1, read as the reverse complement.
GGATGTAGTGCCACTCAAGGGGCTACTTTGCCCTGGATGGTGGCAAGCTTCTCAAGTGCAGCTGGAGCTGCACCCATCCAGGCAAGTGGGGTGCATTCCATCACACTCCTCCTGTTATTCATATTTGTCACTGAACACAAAACCTTTATCTGGCTAGTTACATGAGAAAGTGAAATGCCTGTACGTAAATGTTTATGAATGATTGTTTTTCATTTTAGAGGTACATGGCAGACAGGATTCAATTTCAGGTTTAAATATTGAACACAAAAAATACTGAGTTGGAAACCCACTGGGAAATTGGGCATATCAGTTTGTTTACACAAAATGCAATATTCTTGTCTGCAAAACTTTGAAGAAGAATTGTTCCAGAATGCAGCCTCAACAAGTGAAGGAAGCAATTGGATGCATTTGTTAAAACCAAAAATTGAAAGCTTTCTTGAGAGATTGGACAGGAGAGAGCAATCTACCAATAAAGGGGAGGTTGGTCAGATGGATTGCCACTTTTCTGTTTCAAGGCACTCAGAAAATGAAAGACTGAATTAATCTGGGCTTTCATTATACTTGCTCAAAATTAATGAAACTTGCCTTATGTGGAACTTCCAATAGAAGGAAAAGAAAGAAATATGTGCATTTCTGCAGTGCTTTTTCAGATCACCAGATATTTCAAAGTGCTTTAATCCAATAGAGTGCTCTTGAAGCACAGACATTGTCATCGTGCAAAAAGCAGCACTGCCAATTTACATGCAGAAATCTCCCACAGACAGCTATGGGATTATGAGCAGGTAATCTGTTTATTTTGATGTTTATTGAGAACTGCTCGGTTCTCTTTTAAAATAATGCCATTGGGGATCTATTGTGACCACCCGCTCAGGTCAGTACAGAGTCATGTAGCAGAGCATAATGTCTCATCTGAAGGATAGCTCCTCAGATGAGTATTCCTCCAATACTGCACTGCAGTGGAGTGCTTGTCATGATGTTCTGCTCAAAATCTGGACTGGAATTGAAACAGGAAACATTTGGGTCAGAGGTGACTGTGCTACCCATGGAGCCACGGCTGGGAAAGTACTAAAGAAAGATGTTCAGGATTCATGACGAGAAGCTTGGTCAAAGACATTTTTCTCATCCATTCATGGGAGTTTTTAAAAAAAATTGATATATCATTGTCACATATACCTAAGTACATCAAAAAGTTTTGTTTTGCATGCAGCACAGGAAGTTCATACCAAACAAAATGCATTAGGGCAATAGAACAGAGTGAAAAATACAATGTTATAGCTGCAGAGAAGGTGCACAAAGAGTGAAATCAATATTAATTTAACATTTCAGAGGTTCATTCAGAAGCCTAATAACAACGGGAAGAACCTGTTCTTGAATTATATTTTCTATTCATTTGTGGGATGTGGGCGTCCCTGGCTGGCCAGCATTTTATGCCCATCCCTAGTTGCCCCTTGAGTAGGTGGGGGTGAGCTGCCTTCTTGAACCGCTACAGCCCTCCTGCTGTGGTTTGACCCACAATGCCGTTAGGAAGGGAATTCCAGGATTTTGACCCAGCGAAAGTGAAGGAACAGTGATATATTTCCAATTCAGGGTGGTGAGTGGCTTAGAGGGTAACTTGAAGGTGGTTGGTGATGTTCCCATATGTCTCTGTCCTTGTACTTCAAGGCGAAAGTGGTCATGGGTTTGGAAGGTGCTGTCTGAGGATCTTTGGTGAATTTCTGCAGTGCATCTTGTAGATATTACACACTGCTGCTACTGAATGTCGGTGGTGGTGAGAGTGAATGCTTGTGAATGTGGTGTCAATCAAGCGGGCTGCTTTGTCCTGGATTATGTCAAACTTTTTGTGTGTTGTTGGGGCTGCGGTTATCCAAGCAAGTGGGCAATATTCTATCACGCTCCTGACTTGAGGACGGTGGACCGGCTTTGTGGAGTCAGGAGGTGAGCTACTCGCCACAGTATTCCCAGCTTCTGGTCTGCTCTTGCAGCCACTGTGTTGATGTGGTGAGTCCAGCTGAGTTTCTGGTCAGTGATAACCCCCAGAATGTTGATAGTGCTAACACCATTGAATGTCAAGGGGCGATGGTTAGATTGTCTCTTATTGGTGATGATCATAGTCTGGCATTTGTGTGGTGCAAATATTATTTGCCACTTGTCCGCCCGTATCTGGATATTGTCCAAATCTTGTTGCTTTTGAACATGGATTGCTTCAGTAACTGAGGAGTTGCAAATGGTGCTGAACATTCTGACCTTATGATGGAGAGACGGTCATTGATGAGGCAGCTGAAGATGGTTGAACCAAAGACACTACCCTGAGGAAATCCTGTAGGGATGTCCTAGATCTGAGATGATTGACCGCCAATAACCACGACCATCTTCCTGTGTGTCAGGTATAACTCCAACCACCAGAGAGCTTCTCCCCAATACCCATTGATTCCAGTTTTGCTAGGGCCCTTGATGCCACAGTCTGTCGAATGCAGGCTCGATGTCAAGGGCTGCCACTCTGACTGTGAATCTGTTGGGCTGTGTGTTTAAGCTTTTGCATGTTCTGTCCGATGGAATGGGTTGGAAGAGATTATAACTGGGTGGGAGGGGTCTTTGACTATTTGGCTGTCTTCCCAATGCAGCAAGAAGTACAGATGGAGTTAATGGATGGAGATTGGCTTGCAGGAAGGACTGGGCTGTGCTCACAATCCTCTGTAGTTTCTTACAGCCCTAGGCAAAACAGTTGTCATACCAAGCCGGGATGCATCTGGATAGATTGATTTTCGTGGTGTATCTATAAGAATTGATATGAGTCTGTTGGTGGCACTGACTGGATCAGCATTTGTTGACCATCCCAAGTTACGCTAGAAAAGTTAGGGATGAGATGCCATCTTGAGTAAACCCACAATCCTGTTAGGATTGGAATGGCAATATATTTCCCTGTCAGGATGTTATGTGGCTTGAAGGGGGACTTGTAATTGATGGCATTCCCATTAATCCATTACCCTTGTCTCTCTGGAATGTAGACGTCAAGGGTTGAGAAGGTGCTGTCCAAGGAGCCTTGATGAGTTGTTCTGGTACTTTTTTTTTGTGAAGCATTTTAAGGTGGATCACAGACATGCCGAAGTATAGGGAACATGTACAGAATGTAGGACTTTTACAATGAAGGCACAGCAGGTGAAATGGTAGAGCAAAGCAGCTGGAATACACAAATGGCCAGAGTTGAAAGAGTGCAGAGTTTTCGGAGGATTGGAGGAGGTGTCAGAGATATAGAGAGGATCATAACCATGGAGAGATTGGAATATGAGCATGAGAATTTACATTTGATGGACAAGAAGCCAATGTAGACCAGTACAAGCGTGATGGGTGTCTCAGATTTGGTGCAACTTATGATACAAACAGCAGAATTTTGGATAAGCTCCATTTTGTAGTGGCCTTTCCTTCATTAGATCTTGTTGCCAATAAAGGAAGAAGGCAATTATCCTGCTTGGCTGATGTAGCTCCATGGTCAAACATGCATTGCCAGTATTGTTGCTCCAACTGAACTTGTTGTTCTCAATGCAGCCTTTAGCAATTAAAGGCTGGCAGGACATCGCCATAATTGATATTTTTATTTCAACGACAAACAGGAAGAGTAGGTACGTTTTTAAGATGTTACCACAGTCAGGTACATAAACAATGAGGCGCAAGGAGACTGCAATTAAGCTGAACTGTTTGCTCAAAGAATTACAAATTAGTGTACCATGGACCAAACTAATTATGTGGTAATGAAGGAGTAAGTGTGCACAGCTACACTGAAGATTGTACTTGGGTATAATCAGCACCAATTAGTGAAGGAATCGGCCTGCAAAATGCCGTAATTTTACCCTGGAATTGGCAACCCAGGAAAGGCTCTTCATTCAGAGAGACGCAACACAGCAATTTACATGGATAAACAGCAAAAGAAGATAGTTTTAAAAAAAGCAAACTGATTACCAGGTCTGGCGATGTATTTCATTAACGTTCAGAATGTGACCTATTCTTTAATAGCTTAATTGGATATCTCTCATTTAACATTTAAAGCTATGATGCTGTTATTGTCAAGGTCACTTGTAGTAAAAGCATTACATATCCTAATGACTATTAGTGTGAATACAAAAGAAATTGTCTTCAAGGATTTGTGCCCATTATCTGAGAGGACAGCACTTCTGCAACGAGATATTGGAGGTGCAACTTTTTGGATGCATCGCTAAATCAAAACACTTCAGTTCCTTCAATGCAGTGAAAAACCCAAAGCACTCATTCAAAGAAGCAGAATAGAATTCACTTTGGTGTCCTGGCCAATAATTACTTCTCGACTAACATGTATTGTAGAATCCCTACAGTGTGGAAATGGGAAATTTAGCCCAACAAGTCTACACCGATCCTCCAAACAACACTCCAATCTTTCCCATGGCCAGCACAACTAACCTACACTTCCTGGGCACTATGGGCAATTTAGCATGGCCAATTCACAGTCTGCACATCTTTGGATTGTGGAAGGAAACCGGAGCACCCAGCAGAAACAAGGACAACATACAAACACCATACAGTCACCCGAGGGTGGAATCATACACAGGTCCCTCGTGCTGTGAGGCAGCAATGCTAACCACTGAGCCACCGTGCCACCTGTAACATTCTCAAAGCAGTGTTGCCTCAAATCTGCGAGGCCATGCAGCTGCTCTGAGGCCACCTACGTGCTGATTGCATGATCGAGTATTGACTTCCACTTTTGGGACTCACCCAGAAAAGCATTAGAGGGAGTATTTACTCCTCACATTGCTGCTTGTGAGGCCTTGCAGAGTGAAAGTTGACTGCTGTATTTCCTATGTTACAGCAGTCATCCACAGAAAGAAAGAGTACTTGGGATTTTCTCAACCTGTTAATGGTGCTATAAAATGCAAGGTCTTTCTTTCTATTCCCATCTCATTCTTGTCATGAAGTCTGCCTTTACCATAAAGGAAGTGAAAGCCATGAATACTGCCAGGGCTCTTGATAGAAATGTATAAGTCGAATCTAATTGACAGCAAAAAATATGGTCCAGCCAATTAATCAATCTAAAATATAATTTCTTACCCATCATAATATTTACATTCAAACACAAGATCACCTCTCTGATCCCACTTCAACACAGTTCAATGCAAAGTATTCATTGAGTACTTCTATTTTGGATTTGGACTAGAGCCCTTTCCCTTACTGATACTTGTTTCCCTCAACATTTTCCTTTTCGGCACCAAGTCTGGGTCTCTTTGTTCTGAGCCTGAAGCTCGTCATCTTCAAGCTGACCTCTTTAGAGGCCTGAGATTTTGTTTGTGTTCTACCAGGGTCATTCACGTTTTCCCTAAATACAGTCTTGGTCCAAACATGGACAAAACAGCAGAATTCTAGAGGTGAGGTCTGAGTATCTGCTTTTCGCATCAAGGTCAGATTTGATCAAATGTCGCAACATGGACCTGTAGCAAACTGGAATCAATAGGAAGCATGGGCTAACTTCTCCCTTGGTTGAGAGTCATACTTGTCACAAAGGGAAATGATTGTGTTTGTTGGAAATAAATCATTTTAGTCTCAGGACATCTCTGCAGGAGTTTATCAGGGGTAGTGTCTTAGGCCCAAACCTTTTCAGCAGCCTCATCAATGACCTTTCTTCAATTCTAGCAACACTTGGGAAGTTTGACACTATCCTGGGCAAAGTGTTCCACTTCATCAGCACCCCATTCATACATTAACCATTCACTCAGTCAACACAGTGGCAAAAGACTGCACCGTTTTTGAGGCACACTGCAGCAACTCATCACGGCTCCTTCATCAGAACCTTTGAAATCCACAACATCTACCATCTGGAAGACAAAAGGTTAGCAGAAGCAAAGGAACACCACTACCTGCGAATTCATCTTCAAGTCACACAACGCCTTGACTTGCAACTCTATCACCACTCCTTTAGTGTCACTGCATCAAAATTCTGGAGCTCCCTTCCTCATAGTTTTGGGGGTGTATCCATACCAGACTGACTTTAGTAGTTGAAATTAGTGGCTCACCACTTCCTCCTCGAGGGCAATAAATACTAGCCCAGAAATCAGCACCCAAAACGCTGCATCATTAACCAGTAAACATCAAGGTGATTTAAAATCTCTCCAACCTTGTGAGAATTTCATAATTGTGGAAAAAAATAGTTCATATATCCTTTACTCTGTTAAGCTCTCAGTGCTACAAGTGAAATCAGCTATTTTTTGTATGTTGTCAAGTGCTTACATTAACAAGAAATAATTGTGTTGATTTACTTTCAGATAAAGAGCATGTTGTGTATGGTGTGGGTCGATATAACAGTAACCTTTTAATACAAACTAGGAGCTGCAGTTTCCATTTAGAATCAATACTCGATTGTTCCCATTGGCGACAAACATTTATCTGACAAGAAGTCCCGGAGACATTGATGGCTTGTGGTTTCTCTTGCAGGAGAACTTGTAGACTGAAACTTAATTTTTTTTATCGATGAGAAGGACCCAAGATTCTATATAGTTTAGTCTCAGACATTATAAGTTGACCTATCTTAAGTGCCCATTCTAACAAAGCATCGCAGTAAAATCAAAATTGAAGTATCAATGCAAACGTGAGATTAATTTCTTCAGAATGTCAAGAGAAGTGAAGCAATGGGGTATCCCATTTATTACTGGAACACTCGGCTATTTGTGCTTTGAATACAGGAGTACAGCAGTGGTCCTTGGGTGTCTGTTAGCTCTCTTGGCTGGATGGCTAGACGGCTGGTTTGCAATTTGCTGTGTGATACCATAGTTCAATTCATGTACCATCTGAGGTTTGTATGGAGGTCTCACCTTCCCAACCTTGCCCAAGGTGTAGAGGCTGCTCCCGCCCACCACCACCCCACCCCCCCCAACCCCGGTCAAGCCGCCACCAGTCATCTCCCAAGACTGTGTTGACTTTACTATAGACTAGTGCCCTTACTTCCAAAACAAAAACCAAAAGAACTGTCGTGCTGTAAATCAGAAACAAAAACAGAAGCTGCTGGAGAAACTCAGCAGGTCTGTGGAGAGAAACAGGGGTAATGTTTTGGATCCTTTGACCTTTCATCAGTCACTGAACTCGAAACATTAACTCTATTTCTCTCTCCACAGATGTTGCCAAACCTGCTGAGTTCCTCCAGAAAATTCTGTTTTTACTAAGGTCAATGACCCAAAGCATTAACACTCTTTCTCTCTACAGACACTGGATGACTTGCTAAGGTTTTCTCACATTCATGTTCTGAGGTTGCCTTCTGTGCTGTGGCTGCTCTATGATGCTAATCTATGTTCTTATCCTCATTTCTGGCCTCAGTATTGATGTCATTCATAATTTCAAAACCATAAATACTTCCCTTTGGGCGGCATGGTGGCTCAGTGATTAGCACTGCTGCCTCACAACACCAGGGACTCGGGTTCGATTCCAGCCTTGGGCGACTGTCTGTGTGGAGTTTGCATATTCTCCTGGTGTCTGCGTGCGTTTCCTCCGGGTGCTCCGGTTTCCTCCCACAGTCCAAAGATGTGCAGACTATGTGGATTGGCCATGCTAAATTGCCTGTAGTGTTTAGGGGTGTGTGGGTTATAGGGGGATGGGTCTGGGTGGGATGCTTCTAGAGGCAGTGTGGATTTGTTGGGCCGAAGGGCCTGTTTCCACACTGCAGGGAATCTAATCTAATCTTGATTACCATTATGGAGGAGGAACCCAGGATGAGATGCCTTGCCATGTTTTAGAGGAATATGTTGTGGATGACTAAGGTGCTTTGAGCATTCCGAAAGACAGACTTTCTTTTCCATTTTTAACTTCAATTTTTGGAAAACATTAGCACCACTTAATTAACTGCAAGGTATTTATTTAGAATTAAATCCGATCACATAGAAAGATGACATATCACACATTTCCTGTTTATTTTTGCTGTTCTACATTTTCAGGAAAGAAGCGGCACAGACAGCATTCCAGGCAGAGGTGTTAAAATGGAGTGTCTAATTCAGTAGGTAACATGACACCATGTAAAATAGCAGATGTCAGAAGAGAAGTACAAATATGCAATGCAGTAACCAATCACAAATAGAACTTAGCCTTCCATGTACCAACCTAAAAAAGAACAGCCAATCGATCAAGATCATGAAGGACATGAAATGTTTTAAAGGGACTTCAATTCAGTGGTTGATTATTTAGTTGTTGACTAGACTTTAAAATTGTCATCAATACCCAGGACAATAAAAGAAAAAGGTGACTAGATGGAGCTCTCTGAGTCTTTCCTCAAAATCAGTGACATAAAACCTGCAATGGTATTTTTATTGCCTTTCTCTGAACATTTTCCACTGCCTGTCTTCAAATGGGTCAACAGCTACAGCTGGGTTCTGTGCCCAACGTCTAACCTCACGAATACTTATGGGTTGTTATATATTTCACAAACTAATCTAGAATTACAACCAACTTATGGCGATGTAACAGGACATTTGGTCCAATTGGTCCATGGCAGTGTTTGTTCTTGACTTGAGCCTTCATCTGACCTTATCTTTGTATTTATTTCCCTCTTATGTACTTAAGCAACTTTCTCTTCAATGCATCTTTATTATTTATCTCAACCACTCCCTGTGCTACCAGTTCCATGTTCTCGTCAGTCTCCTGGATACCCTTTGCAATTTATTGAAGACTGTCTTATATTGATGTCCCTGAGTGTTGGTCTCCCCACACAAATGGAAATATCTTTAGACCAACTGTATCAAACTCTTTCATTACCTTAAGTACCTCTATTGTAGCATCCCCCATCTTCCAGAAACCCCTTCCAATAAGTGTACCCACTCTGTTCCAGTGTCATATTGGAGTATTGTTTTTCATTTCTTCCCTCTCTCTGTGTTCTTTTTACAATATGTGTGCCCAAGCTGTACAGAGTACTGCACAAATATTCTGACCAGTGTTCTATCTAAGTTTCAGAGATAATGGGAACTGCAGATGCTGGAGATTCCAAGATAATAAAATGTGAGGCTGGATGAACACAGCAGGCCAAGCAGCATCTCAGGAGCACAAAAGCTGACGTTTCCGGCCTAGACCCTTCATCAGATCTCTGATGAAGGGTCTAGGCCCGAAACGTCAGCTTTTGTGCTCCTGAGAGGCTGCTTGGCCTGCTGTGTTCATCCAGCCTCACATTTTATTATCTTCTATCTAAGTTTGATGTGATTCTTCTGCTTTTGTATTCTAATACTACAGAAAAGAATCTTGGTGCTTTGTGCATGTTTGAAGGCCTTATCTATCGCTCCTTTTTTAGTGATTCCTGCTCCTGTCCCCTCTTTGCTCCTCTACTCCATTGCAGTTCTTATTTTTCAAAAAGTAATTATCTCTGGTTTTTTTAATCAAAATGCATCATTTTCCATTATCTACATAGACAATTATTTGCCAAATTTACATCGGTTTTGCAACTGTATGAATGTCTCCTTACACGTTGCCATGGTTTTCCTTCATTTGTTCATGTGATAATGTCATCTTCCCAGAAAGTAGTGAAATAACTCCACGTAGGCTGGTATTCCATCACCAAGTCACCCTTTATTTACACATACACAGCATGTGGCACTGACCAGCTAGCTCAGAGCCGGCTCCTAGAGTAAATAGAACTCCAGACACTCCTGTACTTACCTGCCAGCCAGGACTCCTTGATTGGACCAGATTAACTGCCCCAATCAGTGAACTCATATTCTATGAGGTCCACCTGGCTGATCGCATTCCAATCCCTAGATTAGATGGCTGTGGAGCTCCCCCCTTTGCCCAATCTGTGCTGCCTTTACACACTCTGAGCTGGTCAACTGCAACTTACCCATCCTTTGATTTTATTTACTGTTGTCACATTAACCAAGTACAGTGGAAAGTTTTGTTTTGCAAGCAGTACAGGCAGATCGTAGCAAACATGGACACATGCATCATAGATAACAAAGTGTGAAGCTGGCTGAACATAGCAGGCCAAGCAGCATCTTAGGAGCACAAAAGCTGACGTTTTGGGCCTAGACCCTTCATCAGAGACCCTCTCTGATGAAGGGTCTAGGCCCAAAACGTCAGCTTTTGTGCTCCTGAGATGCTGCTTGGCCTGCTGTGTTCATCCAGCTTCACATTTTATTATTTTGGATTCTCCAGCATCTGCAGTTCCCGTTATCTCTGATCACATGCATCATAGGGTGTTTAGACAGAGTGAGGTATACACGGTTAAAATTGCATTCGAGGTGCACAAAAGCAAAATCAGCATCAGATTTGAAATTAGAGCCACCTAATTATCCATCCTGTCCAATGTACCCTCTGCTTCCCTTTGCTACAATTTCTGTCAGTTTTCCTCTCCCATATATGTCTCATTCCACTATCTGCTCCAATTATACAGTAAAGAATTGTACCTTTCACTGTTTGATGTTGTGCATTAAATCCCTTTTCTTCTCCAGCTAATTCTGTTACTTTCTGTCTGTCAGAAGTGTAAAATTCCCCCTCTGTGACTACCTCATGAATGTATTCAGATTGTCAGTAATCTCTCTGCTTGCTACCCATTTCTCCAAAGCATGAAACATATTACACCTTCCTTTATATTAACCAAAAACTCCATATTGGTGTGGGCCCCTAATTTTGGAATTTGTACTTACAATTATTGATATTATGACTGACCTCTTACACCATAAATAGTGGCAACGGTTCATCAAAAAAAACAATTAAATTGATTCCAAGATTTAGCTCACTGACATCAAATAGCTTAGTACAGTCCCACGTACTAGACCCAGAGTTAATCTGTGAATTTTAAGTAGTAAATGATACAATATTAATCATTGACCCTCCTTGTAAATGATGCTCTGCTTTCTGCTAGCAATGTTATGCACATTTCCTGAGTAGACCAGAAGCATGGCTTAGAAGTTAATAATAATGATTGCTATTAATTACAGAACACTTCACAGGCAATGGATTTTAGTGTAAAAAAGATTTTTGAGACAATATAGAAAAAAGAAACAAAGAAACCTACGACACAGGAACAGGCCCTTCGGCCCTCCAAGCCTGCGCCGATCAAGATCCTCTGTCTAACCTGTCATCTATTTTCTAACGGTCTGTGTCCATTTGCTCCCTGCCCATCCATGTACCTGTCCAAATATATCTTAAAAGCCGCTAACTTGTCTGCGTCTACCACCTCCGCTGGCAACGCGTTCCAGGCGCCCACCACCCTCTGCGTAAAGAACTTTCCACGCATATCTCCCTTAAACTTTTCCCCTCTCACTTTGAACTCATGACCCCTAGTAATTGAGTCCCCCACTCTGGGAAAAAGCTTCTTGCTATCCACCCTGTCTATACCCCTCATGATTTTGTAGACCTCAATCAGGTCCCCCCTCAATCTCCGTCTTTCTAATGAAAATAATCCTAGTCTATTCAACCTCTCTTCATAGCTAGCACCCTCCATACCAGGCAACATCCTGGTGAACCTCCTCTGCACCCTCGCCAAAGCATCCACATCCTTTTGGTAATGTGGCGACCAGAACTGCACACAGTACTCCAAATGTGGCCGAACTAAAGTCCTATACAACTGCAACATGACCTGCCAACTCTTGTACTCAATACCCCACTCAATGAAGGAAAGCATGCCATATGCCTTCTTGACCACCCCATTGACCTGCGTTGTCACCTTCAGGGAACAATGGACCTGAACACCCAGATCTCTCTGTTCATCAATTTTCCCTAGGACTTTTCCATTTACTGTATACTTCGCCCTTGAATTTGATCCCCCAAAATGCATCACCTCGCATTTGCCTGGATTGAACTCCATCTGCCATTTATCTGCCCAACTCTCCAGTCTATCTATATTCTGCTGTAATTTCTGACAGTCCCTTTCACTATCAGCTACTCCACCAATCTTAGTGTCATCAGCAAACTTGCTGATCAGACCACCTACACCTTCCTCCAGATCATTTACATATATCACAAGCAATAGTGCTTCCAGCACAGATCCCTGTGGAACACCACTGGTTACAGGTCTCCAATTTGAGAAACTCCCTTCTACTACTACCCTCTGTCCCCTGTTGCCTAGCCAGTTTTTTATCCATCTAGCTAGCACACCCTGGACCCCATGTGACTTCACTTTCTCCATCAGCCTGCCATGGGGAACCTTATCAAACACCTTACTGAAGTCCATGTATATGACATCTACAGCCTTTCCCTCATCAATCAACTTTGTCACGTCCTCAAAGAATTCTATTAACTTGCTAAGATATGACCTTCCCTGTACAAAACCATGTTGCCTATCACTGATAAGCCCATTTTCTTCCAAATGGGAACAGATCCTATCCCTCAGTATCTTCGCCAGTAGCTTCCCAACCACTGACGTCAGGCTCACCGGTCGATAATTACCTGGATTATCCTTGCTACCCTTCTTAAACAAGGGGACAACACTAGCAAGTCTCCAGTCCTCTGGGACCTCACCCGTGTCTAAGGACACTGTGCAAAGATATCTGTTAGGGCCCCGGCTATTTCCTCTCTTGCTTCCCTCAGAAACCTGGGATAGATCCCATCCGGACCTGGGGACTTGTCCACCTTAATGTATTTTAGGGTACCTCACACTTCCTCCTTCCTTATGTCAACTTGACCCGGACTAAGCAAACATCTATCCCTAACCTCAACATCCGTCATGTCCCTCTCCTTGGTGAACACCGATGCAAAGTACTCGTTAAGAATGCCATCCATTTTCTCTGACTCAGCGTATAACTTTCCTTCTTTGTCCTTAAGTGGGCCAATCCTTTCTCTAGTTACCCTCTTGTGCTTTATATATGAATAAAAGCCTTTGGGATTTTCCTTAACCATGTTTGCCAACAATATCTCATGTCCTCTCTTAGCCCTCTTAATCCCTTTTTTCAGATTCGCTCTACATTCCTGATGTTCTTGCAAAGCTTTGTCTGTATTCAGTCGCCTAGACCTCATGTATGCTTCCTTTTTTCTCTTGGCTTGTCTCACAATTTCACCTGTCATCCATGGCTCCTTAATCTTCCCATTTCTACTCCTCATTTTCACAGGAACATGTCTCTCCTGCATGCTAATCAACCTCTCCTTAAAAGCCTCCCACATATCAAATGTGGATTTACCTTCAAACAGTTTCTCCCAATCTACATTCCTCAGATCCTGCCGAATCTTGGTATAGTCGGCCTTCCCCCAGTTTAGTACTCTTCCTTTAGGACCACTCCCATCCTTGTCCATGAGTATTGTAAAAATTACGAAATTGTGGTCGCTATTTCCAAAGTAGTCCCCGACTGTAATATCAACCACCTGGCCAGGTTCATTCCCCAGCACCAGGTCCAGTATGGCCCCTTCCCGAGTTGGACTGCATACGTACTGCTCTAGAAAATCCTCCTGGACGCACTTTACAAATTCTGCTCCATCTTGACCCCTAACACTACGTGAATCCCAATCAATGTTGGGAAAATTAAAATCTGCCATCGCCACCACCCTGTTTCTCCTACACCTTTCCATTATCTGTTTACATATTTGTACGTCTATCTCACGCTTGCTGTTGAGAGGCCTGTAGTACAGCCCCAACATTGTTACTGCATCCTTCCTATTTCTGAGTTCTATCCATATTGCCTCACTGCTTGAGTCCTCCACGGGGCCCTCCTTCAGTGCGGCTGTGATATCGTCTTTGACCATTACTGCAACTCCTCCACCCCTTTTACCTCCCTCTCTATCCCGCCTGAAGCATCGATATCCTGGGACAACTAGTTGCCAGTCATGCCCTGCCCTCAACCAAGTCTCAGTAATAGCAATAACATCATACCTCCAGGTACCGATCCAAGCCCTAAGCTCATCTGCCTTGTCTACTACACTTCTCGCTTTAAAACAAATGCACCTCAGACCACCTGTCCCTTTATGTTCATCATCTGCTCCCCGACTACTACTCCCTTTAGTCACACTGACTCCATTATCTAGTTCCCTACAGGCTTTCGTTTCTACCTCTTTTCCGTCCAATATTTGGTTCAATATATGTGGGACTGATCAGGGCAACGTCTTAAATCAGACAGCCGTGGGATAAACTTGTCAATGAGTTGAAATCCCAGCAGTATAATGCAAAAATAACAGTCAGGAGATGGATTTAAAGGAAAGTGAAAAAAAAAGCATAAGAACTGCAGATGCTGAAAATCTGAAACAAAAACAGAAATTGCAGGAAAATCTCAGCAGGACTGGCAGCATCTGTGGAGAGAAATTAAGTCAATATGTTGGGTCCAGTGACCCTTCCTCGGAACAAGGATGAGTTCTTGTTGATGAGATGAAGCACTTTTCAGAGGAAGGGAAGAATGCTGAGTTTCAGCAGAGTATGGAGATGAATAAGGGCCAGTAGAGCAAGCAGAGACCAACTCTCACTACAGGATTGATCAACAAAGATGGAGATATCTGAAGATGATCACGATGCAATGCTCACTGAAGACTGTGACTTTCCAAGCAGATGATCACAGGCAACTTTAACTTTAACACCAAGAACCGTGCAGGTCTCAGCACTGGTGACTATATCATGGCATTGGCTGCCAAAGTCACTATGTTGCATTCTGAGGAAGGATCACTGGACCTGATCACGTTGTAGCTAAGGCCAAGAGTGTGGGTGCATTTAAAGGAAAATGTGGCTGAGTGAGAGAAATTGAAGGAGAGCCTCCTATGAAGCTGCTTGGCCTGCTGTGTTCATCCAGCTTGTATTCTCAGGTTTGGGAAGAGGTTTGTGAAACATTAGCACTGGTAGAGATGAGTTGGGCCAAATAGCCTGTAAATTCTTTGTCAATCTGTAGAATGTGGACCAACAATACATAAAGTCATTGTGCGATTAAATGTCGAGTTCTGAATCCTGCTGTGGTCACTTACCCGTGTTAAGATACAGACAGTTAAAAAGATTCGGAGCAAAGGATAATAAGAATAATTCTGTTTCTAGCTCAGTTCCCTCAAAGGTAGACTCAGAAACTACAATTAATTTATCTTTTTACATTTATTCTTCGCTTTGACAATACCTTTAAAGTCCAATAAACAACTGAACTGATTCCGTTTTCTTGATTCATCTTGTGTTTATTACATTTGTGTCCTTTTGGCTATTTTTGCATTATTGATGTGTGGAATATTCACTCTTATTTGTGGTTCATATTCCTAATTGCTAAGTCTCCATGGACATGAATAGCTCAGATACATTTCAGAGAAAGCTGGATAAATCAGGGGCGGTCTTGTGGCAAAGTGCATATCATTCCCAGCCAGAAGGTCCAGGTTCAAGTCCCGCTCACCTGGACGTGAGGGCCAGGGATGGTGCATTCAAAACATAAAGCTTTCCAATGCGCCCAGTGGTAGATGGTAAGAGTGCAAGAGTGCCCTGGTCAGCCATGCTTGCTGCAGAGTGATATTGGTCAACGTGAAAGTCTGCTAAATCATCCCAGGAAAGCTGAGCTATTGGGATAGTGTGAGCACATGCTTTGGTCTGCCTCATGTGCCACTAGATGCCAGGAGGAGGAAAGGATTAGAAAGTTAAAGAGGAAGGAGTGAATGCAAGAAGGCTCATCTAGTGTAAACCCACAACAGATGTTATTGTGGTGCAGAATTCAGTGTGATTTCTTGACGTGTTGTGCATGACAGATACCCAGAATAGAAAACAATTAAATTCCCTGACCCACACCCCCCTCCTCGATCTGCACAGAAGCTAAGAAGGAAGAGTCCCCAAAGGAATCCTCTGAGAGCATTGTACTGAATTATTATCCAGGTATTTGTGAACTGCTTAAGACTCTGGGGAACAAATGTCAGAAGGAGGAACAAATGGGCCTTAAGTCCTTTGCATCTGGAGGATAAATAATTAATGTTTCAAGCGATGTCATACCAGTAATTTTTTAAGTTGCTGCTGTTTTATCGATTCAATGCAGATTTATCACCAATACTTACCCAACAGCTGAGAGGATTTGTTCCCATGATGTAAACAAGACTCCAAATAGCGAAATGAGTTGCTTTTAACTCAATGAGGTGTGCATATCATGTTCTATTTCCCAAGGCTCATTACAGTTTGGAAGAGCTACATTTCCACTTCATGATTCTAACTCTTCCTCCTTTTGAAGGCAGTCGATGTTATTTGCTAAAGGCTCAACTCCTGTAAACAGGAGCAGCAAATCAACCCGTATTCATTCAGAAATGGTCACTTCAACTATCCTGTTAATGAGGACAAGTTACACTACAGGCAGCACAAGCATTCCCAAAGTCAGTGCACTCATTCAGTATTTTGTAAAGCTATCAGCAGCTGTTATTATGAATTAAATACCATTTGTTCCTTTAGTTAAACACTTCGACTCAGGGAGAAAGAAGACTGGAGACCTTTCCACTGAGATCTCAGCTAATGGACATTCCAAGGTTGTGGAATGTCCTGCCATCCCCTTTTACTTGCTTCCACAGTGTCTGTGGAGTCATCTGCCGAAGAGATTCTTGCATAGTGCCAAGTTCGTGTTCCCACTAAGAGGTTTCTCTTGGACTGAGGAATCACTTTGAAATATTTTACCACGCAAATAATCAGGATCCAAAATAGCTGTTATGAATCATCCTTATGTAATCATAATTCAACAGTGTTGAAGATGAAAGTAGAGACAATGAGGTATGCATGAATACAGATGGCAGAGGTAATAAGAAGACATTAACATGCTAAGGATTGAAGTAGCATTGAGAAACAACATAACCAAAGCTGCAACTGTTTATCAAGGTCATCTAAGCCTTGAGATGTGTTACCAGTTTAGACTATAGAACAGAGTGCATTATTATAATATTTCTGAGTATGATAGTTTTCACTATGATTTGTTTTTTTCTGTTGTGTTGTTTGTGGTCATAGAACCTTTGGGATTATGGCTTCATGCTACATCATATACTAGGTGTCCAGCCAACCAAGCTAACTGACAGCCCTTGTATCCCCACTATGGTAATACAGTAAAGGTATATGATCTAATGATAGCTACGGAATACCAGTGAATTATAACACAAATTCAATGACAATAATAGGATGGTCACATGAAGTGTGAAACAGCATTACAAGTCTCTCAGATCCATCACCAGAACCATTGCTTTAAATTGCCAGAAAAACTTACTAAAGGGACCAGAGCTACTTAAATTATATTATCTCAGTTGACACTGTGGTGTGGCAAATTCTTCTCTTCCTTTCTCAATCACATGTTAATCAAATTTCAACACAATAGCAGACCAAAATCCCAACAATGTACCCAACAGCAAGATACTAGCAGGAATCTACCAGAATTTTATTGGAAAGTTAGAAGCTTAGCATAAGCATCAGTTTCCACATTTACCTTCTGAAAACTTTCTCTGTCCAAAAGTCAACCCTGCACAGGGGAAGAGGACACTCATTATGTCTGCACTGGTTCTCCAAATGAGCCTTGTAACTTTATGTCTTTCTCTTCCTTTCTCCCCATAACCCTTGCATGTTGTTTCTACTTAACCAATTACCTAATGGCAGCTTGAACCTGCCTCCACATCACTTCCAGGCAGTGCGTCCCAGATCTGAACAACTTGCTGCCTGAGAAAGGCTTTTTTCTTTTCACTTCACAATTGCTACTTTTGCAAATCACTCGGCATTGGATGATTATTTGAATAAAAATAGTGTACAAGGATGTGGGGTAAAACCAAGAGATTGGTGTGAGGTAGTGATGCTTGTTTAAAGAATTGCAGGTATGATGGGCTGAATGGCCACTTTCTGCATCATTACAATTGTCTGATTTGATGATCTCACAGCTGGAAACTCTCTGTTTAACCCTCCAGATTTGAGACTCTTCCAATCATCCTTAGCAGGAGAGGAAGCCACACTCTGGCTGTGAATGGGGGAGCATATAATGTATGGTTGTTTCCCACATTGTGCTTGCACATTGACCTGGTACCAGGAAGAACCTTGTAGCGAAAGCTCTGACGATTTCTCATTCTCTCATGCAATGATGCAATCAGATCTGTATTTGTGTGTGCCTGTGGAATTTGTCATCGCAGAAAGCAGTCATGGCCAAAGGGTTTTATGATTTTGTGGAGAAGTTGAATATAACACTTGCGGCTGAAGACATCAAAGGGGGTAAAGAAGGAACACATTATTGAATTGAATGATGAGCCATAATCATATTGAATGGAGCACCAGGGTTGAAGGGCTGAATGGCCTACTCCTGGTCCTTTTTTTTCTAAGTTTCTATGTTTGTTGCGAGGAAGTGTTTGTTAGTAAAGAATTGTGTTCATGAAAAAGTAGAAAGAACACTGTGATGAGCCCATTTGAGTCTAATAATCTCTTGGTGCTTCTAATGAAAATAATATGACACAACTTCATTCCCATTTTATCAGACACTTCATATCTGAGAGGGTTAACTGAGATCATGAAATAAGCTTGACCCCTACGCATATAAAACATTGTTCCACAGAGAAGCTAACTAGTGTTACAATTGCAACAGAAACAGAAGTTTCTGGAAAACTCAGCAGGCCTGGCAGAGTTTGTGAAGAAAACAATCAGAGTTAACATTTCAGGCCGAATGCCCCTTCCTCAGAGCAGATTTACAGCATCTGAAGTTCTTTCAGTTTTTATTTAGTGTTACAATTATGTGTTTGCAATTAGCAGCTCAGTCCCAAGTTGCTTAATGATACTTTTCTTAATCTCAGCCTGTGATTTTACAAAAGATGTTCGTGTAACTAGCTATTAAGTGATGTGCAATAAATCGCTTTTTATCAAGACTGAGTTTCTCTTCTGCCAAAGACTTTATGTGTGGACATCCTTGCCATTCAGTATGTGTAACCTACAGTAAGACAAATTAGGTGAATTAGGGGCAGTGAACTTATTCAAGCCATCTCAGATAGCTCCAGCAGATAAGACCATGCTGGCAGAGTTGGTATTTGAACATATACCAGTTCTTTCCTGCAATCCATCTGTTCCTTGCTGTAGTAGAAGAATTGTAGAAAACTGAGCCTGTGTTCATAAAGTAAGCTTTGGGAATGTTTTTGAAGGCATGAGAGCTGGAAAAGGGAAGAGATTTTACAACATGGGGCACTAGAAGCTCAGAACATGACCATTGTTGCTAGATTGAAAGGAGAAGACAATACAGAATAGACCAGAGTTCGATGGATAAAAGATGTGATCCAGGACAGAAGTCTCTGCAAGGTGTTGGGTAACACTTTGGGTGAGTGTCAGAGACTAGAATACAAGGGGTTAATAATGGGCTCTTACAGACTTGATTGATTTTCTGGCAAAGCTCTGGGTGTAACAATGCTGTGCTGTTTTAATTTGCATTGCATGAATTTTGTTTTATCACAATGTGTTTTATCATGGAGTGGTTGTAATGACAATGTTGTGTCTGATGGTGCTATGAGTTAAGTTTCTATCCTGACATGTCTGATCTGACTGGCACAAACCCCAAAGGGAGTCATGTACTTGCAATATTATAGGGGAAGGAAAAAGGGAAATTACTCATATGATTTTCTTCCCTTTTCATTCACAGAGCCGTGGATCTAGAGCATATTGTTGCTGGCAAAGACAGTGTGTGATTGTTGTAACATACAGGAGGACAGATCTGCGATGCACAGTGTGTTATTGTTGTAACTTGCTGTATGTTGATTTTGTAATGTAGTGTATTGTTGCTGTCTGAGATGTCAACTTGTTTCCATTATTTTTCAGGCAGCTACTTTGGAGAGGCAGATCTTTGATTTCCTGGGCTATCAATGGGTTCCTATCCTGGCCAACTTTTTATACATTATGGCAATCATCCTGGGTATCTTTGGAACCATCCAATACAGACCCAAATACTTAGTTATGGTAAGTGCATAATTTGACTCCTAACTGTTCTTTAGAAATGAGATTAAAAATCCAAGAGGCTCCCGCTGTTGTGCATTAGATCAAATGGACAATGGTGGTGGAGTGTATAAATTTGCTTTAGTATCTCTGGGCTAATTGGTGAGAGTTTCACACTGAATCGCTGCCCAAGGAGTCATGATTCCACCTCCTGTAAAAAATTTGTCTATGTGGACTCACTGCATAGATTTCACTGCTGAGGAGGTTCCAACTGTGACCTTCTTTTGACTACAATGGTATATTGGCCACTGAATTGAGGGATGTAGCATAAAGGGAAGATATTGTGGATGCTGGAAATCTGAAACAAACATAGAGAATGGTGGAGAAACTCAGCAGATCTGGCAGCATCTGTAGAGAGAGAAGGAGAGTTAACATTTCGAGCCAAGTATGATTCTTCTTACAGAATTGTTCTAAAGAAGGACTCAAAGTGTCAACTCTGTTTCTCTCTCCACACATGCTGCCAGACCTGCTGAGTTTTTCCAGCAATTTTTGTTTGTGTGAGAGATTTAAGAAGTTTCCTGTGCCAACAAATAAGAGAAACAGCGCAAGAGAAAAATGGAAAAAATAACCTGGGCTGGGGTAAAGATGTAAAAATGACAGCATGATGTTAATACAGTCTTGCATTAAAGATCAGCAGTTCTGAACTTGCTACTATGGTTTGTTCAGGTCATTACCATGGCAACAAGCATCTCAGGAAGGTTGCTCACTGTTCACTGTGAATTCTGCACAGAGCAAGGCCAATTTGTTTTGCTAATCCAATGCAGAAAATCCCAGTCTATAAATATCAATGTGTATCTTTCATTCATTCAAAGTTGGCTTTCCTCCAAGTTACTGTATGAAATATCCCTATACTGAAGTGGATATTTGACTAAATTGCTAATTTAACAGAACTGCCAACTATTTGTTGGTGCCAGAACCTTTTTTTTTAGAGTATAAGAAATGTCTTAAAAGACTCACTTTGGAATGCAAGTCCACATTTTCAAATACTGCCCCCAGGGTTCCTGTATTCGAGGACCAAATAATTGTATAGTGCCTCAGGGACAAATTACACTCCATACCCTCAACAGTGACCCACAGAATACTCGCTGTTTGATGTGTCTGTACTCAGGCTACTTGCCTATGGGACAATGCTGGGATTTAATATTGGTGTCTCTATCATTCATACTATCAAAGCAAATAAATGAAGGAAATCTTATTGGGCAATGGAGCAGTTGAAAAGACTGTAATTATCTCTTTAGCTTCAACTCTAGTGGAACAATCAGCACTTTGAAACAGAAGTAATATCACTGCCAATCTCTAATAAAAACAGAAATTGCTGGGAATCCTCAGGATGTTGGAAGATGAGGTTGTATGAGGGACAACCAAATGAATTTTTCAAGTCAGTGACAAAAAGTTCTGCTCTTAAATGTTAATTCTGATTCCAATTTTATACATTGTGTACAGGGTGTACAGTCTTTTTTCACTAACATGGTAGAGGAAAATGACTAGCTAGTCTAATAAGGAGAGGCTGCTGTCTGAAACAAGATGTAGTTTGTTGCATGACAGCAATCACATACAAATTACACCAATAAAGACGAAGACTTTAAGGTGATCAAGATGTTCATTTCTGTCTTCTTTGAGACCGTAGCAGTTGTGCTTCTCCACACCCAAGTCTTAATGACATCATCAGATTGGGTGGAGTTTACTGCAGTCTTCACCAATTACCCCTTTCATGTCACTGTGCAGCCTTCACTGCTGAGAAGCCACTTAACACTGAATGCCTTTTGAACACAATGATATATTGGCCACTGAATTGAGGGATTTAGAAACATTAGAACCTTCCAGAGCCATGATCTTATACAACAGTAAAGAGTTAGCCACATTGCTCAGAGTCTGGAGTCACACCCAGGCTGAAGTAGGAGGAAAGGCAGAGTTCCTTGCTAAATGGATATTAATGAACTAGTGGATTTCTCCACCAATTGGTAATTGTTGTCATGGTCACCATAGCTGAGAGTGGCTTTATATTCCAGATTTATTTATTAAATTTAACTTCCATCATTTGCCATGATAGGACTAGGTACCATCTCCTTAGAGAATTAGCCTGGGGCTCTGGTAACTAGGGGCATTAATGGGTGAGTGTATTAAAATAGAAACTGAAATAAAGTTCAATACTTCTTCTAACACGAGAAATGTTTTTAAACATATGTGGAACTTATTATTGTGGAATTTGGCATTCTATAAATATAAAATTAGCTTATCAGCACCAATAATTCTGAAATTAGTGACTCATTTGAAAGTCAATTAAGTTACACTTGATATAACAAAATGTGGCTATCTTAAGGGGATTTACATTGAGAGTAATAGCATACAGTGGAATATTCTCACCAGCTGATGATTGCAATGAAGCTAGCAGTGACCACAATGGAAGAGAATAGAGTCACTAGCAGCAGTTTCTGGGTTTCCATGTTATTCTGTGCATGTATGGACTCCATATGACCACAAGATGTAGGAGCAGAAGTAAGCCATTCAAGTCTGCTCTGCTACACAATGAGAACATGGCTGATTTGATAATCCTCAACTCTACTTTCCTGTCTTTTCTCCATAATCCTTGATTCCTTTACTCCCAAAGATGCTGTCAGAATCAGTGGTGTCATGATTATAAATGCAGTGAGCTCCATGACCATTATCATCACAAAATCCAAGCCTCGGTTTTTCTTTCCATGGAGCGAGCTTGACTTACTGAGAGGTTTTAGCATGAAATTGCCCTGTAGTTTATATTATCGTATTCTTGAGAAGTAAACAACTTATACATATTTTCTTCCATATGGAATCCATTGGAATACTCTTGAGAGAAAGATTAGAACTTACATACGGTGTAAGTCTCAATAAATAATATTAATGAGTAACATAGTAACAGTAACAAAACAGAAGTTACTGGAAAATCTCAGCAAGTCTGGCAGCATCTGTGGAGAGAAATCAGAGTTAAAGTTTCGCGTCCAGTGGCCCTTCCTCAGAACTCAAGAAGAAGGGTCACTGGATCTGAAACACTAAATCTACTTTCTCTCCACAGATGCTGCTAGACCTGCTGAGCTTTTCCAGCAATTTCTGTTTTTGTTTCTGATTTACAGTATTTGCAGTTCTTTCGGTTTTTTAACTTAGCAACTGTGCTGAATCAGAACAGGAACAAGATGCTTGAGTGGCCAAGATGGCTATCCTTCATGCAAGAGGCAGTGAATGGTTCAGTAAGCGCTACCAACAATGGGGAAATTGATAAAAGCTTAACTCGACTGATAATGTGTTAATCAGATGGTGGAATTGAGATGATCAGGTTGCTTAGTCTCAGCTGGAAAAAAATGTTAAATTGGAAACCTGTTGCCCCCTGAGGTGGATGTAGACAATTCTAATGCAATATTTTGTAGAAGAGTAGGAAGCTATCCTGGGTGTCCTGACTGATATTTATCCCACAATCACAGAAAACAGATGGCCCCATCAGTGATAATGGGAACTGCAGATGCTGGAGATTCCAAGATAATAAAATGTGAGGCTGGATGAACACAGCAGGCCAAGCAGCATCTCAGGAGCACAAAAGCTGACGTTTCGGGCCTAGACCCTTCATCAGAGAGGGGGATGGGGGGAGGGAACTGGAATAAATAGGGAGAGAGGGGGAGGCGGACCGAAGATGGAGAGTAAAGAAGATAGGTGGAGAAGGTGTGGGTGGGGAGGTAGGGAGGGGATAGGTCAGTCCAGGGAAGACGGACAGGTCAAGGAGGTGGGATGAGGTTAGTAGGTAGCTGGGGGTGCGGCTTGGGGTGGGAGGAAGGGATGGGTGAGAGGAAGAACCGGTTAGGGAGGCAGAGACAGGTTGGACTGGTTTTGGGATGCAGTGGGTGGGGGGGAAGAGCTGGGCTGGTTGTGTGGTGCAGTGGGGGGAGGGGATGAACTGGGCTGGTTTAGGGATGCAGTGGGGGAAGGGGAGATTTTGAAACTGGTGAAGTCCACATTGATACCATATGGCTGCAGGGTTCCCAGGCGGAATATGAGTTGCTGTTCCTGCAACCTTCGGGTGGCATCATTGTGGCAGTGCAGGAGGCCCATGATGGACATGTCATCAAGAGAATGGGAGGGGGAGTGGAAATGGTTCGCGACAGGGAGGTGCAGTTGTTTGTTGCGAACTGAGCGGAGGTGTTCTGCAAAGCGGTCCCCAAGCCTCCGCTTGGTTTCCCCAATGTAGAGAAAGCCGCACCGGGTACAGTGGATGCAGTATACCACATTGGCAGATGTGCAGGTGAACCTCTGCTTAATGTGGAATGTCATCTTGGGGCCTGGGATGGGGGTGAGGGAGGAGGTGTGGGGACAAGTGTAGCATTTCCTGCGGTTGCAGGGGAAGGTGCCGGGTGTGGTGGGGTTGGAGGGCAGTGTGGAGCGAACGAGGGAGTCACGGAGAGAGTGGTCTCTCCGGAAAGCAGACAGGGGTGGGGATGGAAAAATGTCTTGGGTGGTGGGGTCGGATTGTAAATGGCGGAAGTGTCGGAGGATAATGCGTTGTATCCGGAGGTTGGTAGGGTGGTGTGTGAGAACGAGGGGGATCCTCTTGGGGCGGTTGTGGCGGGGGCGGGGTGTGAGGGATGTGTCGCGGGAAATGCGGGAGACGCGGTCAAGGGCGTTCTCAATCACCGTGGGGGGGAAGTTGCGGTCCTTAAAGAACTTGGACATCTGGGATGTGCGGGAGTGGAATGTCTTATCGTGGGAGCAGATGCGGCGGAGGCGGAGGAATTGGGAATAGGGGATGGAATTTTTGCAGGAGGGTGGGTGGGAGGAGGTGTATTCTAGGTAGCTGTGGGAGTCGGTGGGCTTGAAATGGACATCAGTTACAAGCTGGTTGCCTGAGATGGAGACTGAGAGGTCCAGGAAGGTGAGGGATGTGCTGGAGATGGCCCAGGTGAACTGAAGGTTGGGGTGGAAGGTGTTGGTGAAGTGGATGAACTGTTCGAGCTCCTCTGGGGAGCAAGAGGCGGCGCCGATACAGTCATCAATGTACCGGAGGAAGAGGTGGGGTTTGGGGCCTGTGTAGGTGCGGAAGATGGGCTGTTCCACGTAACCTACAAAGAGGCAGGCATAGCTGGGGCCCATGCGGGTGCCCATGGCCACCCCCTTAGTCTGTAGGAAGTGGGAGGAGTCAAAAGAGAAGTTGTTGAGTGTGAGGACGAGTTCCGCTAGGCGGATGAGAGTGTCGGTGGAGGGGGCCTGGTCGGGCCTGCGGGACAGGAAGTAGCGGAGGGCCTTGAGGCCATCTCCATGCGGAATGCAGGTGTACAGGGACTGGACGTCCATGGTGAATATGAGGTGTTGGGGGCCAGGGAATTGGACGTCCTGGAGGAGGTGGAGGGCGTGGGTGGTGTCACGGACATAGGTGGGGAGTTCCTGGACCAAAGGGGAGAAAATGGAGTCCAGATAGGTGGAGATGAGTTCGGTGGGGCAGGAGCAGGCTGAGACGATGGGTCGACCAGGGCAGGCAGGTTTGTGGATTTTGGGAAGGAGATAGAAACGGGCCGTGCGGGGTTGGGGAACAATGAGGTTGGAGGCTGTGGGTGGGAGGTCCCCTGAGGTGATGAGGTCATGAATGGTGTTGGAGATGATGGTTTGGTGCTCGGGTGTGGGGTCATGATCGAGGAGGCGGTAGGAGGTGGTGTCGGAGAGTTGGCGTCTGGCCTCGGCGATGTAGAGGTCAGTACGCCATACTACCACTGCGCCACCCTTGTCTGCGGGTTTGATGGTGAGGTTGGGGTTGGAGCGGAGGGAGCGGAGGGCTGCCCGTTCTGCGGGGGAGAGGTTGGAGTGGGTGAGAGGGGTGGAGAGGTTGAGGCGGTTAATGTCTCGACGGCAGTTGGAGATGAAGAGGTCGAGGGAGGGTAGGAGGCCTGGGGGTGGTGTCCAGGAGGAGGACTTGTGTTGGAAGCGGGTGAAGGGGTCAGTTCATCCCCTCCCCCCACTGCACCACACAACCAGCCCAGCTCTTCCCCCCCACCCACTGCATCCCAAAACCAGTCCAACCTGTCTCTGCCTCCCTAACCGGTTCTTCCTCTCACCCATCCCTTCCTCCCACCCCAAGCCGCACCCCCAGCTACCTACTAACCTCATCCCACCTCCTTGACCTGTCCGTCTTCCCTGGACTGACCTATCCCCTCCCTACCTCCCCACCCACACCTTCTCCACCTATCTTCTTTACTCTCCATCTTCGGTCCGCCTCCCCCTCTCTCCCTATTTATTCCAGTTCCCTCCCCCCATCCCCCTCTCTGATGAAGGGTCTAGGCCCGAAACGTCAGCTTTTGTGCTCCTGAGATGCTGCTTGGCCTGCTGTGTTCATCCAGCCTCACATTTTATTATCTTGGCCCCATCAGTATTGCATTTCAGTTTTGGTTTCTTTCTGTGCACAATTTGACTGCCTTGAATCCAACGTTGAAAATCTGGCTAGGCTTCAAAATGACCTCATTAGCTTTCAGGGGCTTTGAACTGTCTGTTAGCCCTTAAGAGCACGATTATAATGGCTTTCTTTTACCTTTGTAATGTTTTGTAGGATTGTTATTGAATCTTATTGTTGAATAAGATGTTCTTGATTTTATTCCATTGAGTCTTTTTACAACTCATCATCAATAATGGGAACTGAAAACAGCATGTCATTACATCTGTAATAATGGGAACTGCAGATGCTGGAGAATCCAAGATAATAAAGTGTGAAGCTGGATGAACACAGCAGGCCAAGCAGCATCTCAGAAGCACAAAAGCTGACGTTTCGGGCCAAGACCCTTCATTAGAGAGGGGGATGGGGTGAGTGTTCTGGAATAAATAGGGAGAGAGGGGGAGGCGGACCGAAGATGGAGAGAAAAGAAGATAGGTGGAGAAGAGAGTATAAGTAGGGAGGAAGGGAGGAGATAGGTCAGTCCAGGGAAGACGGACAGGTCAAGGAGGTGGGATGAGGTTAGTAGGTAGGAAATGGAGGTGCGGCTTGAGGTGGGAGGAAGGGATGGGTGAGAGGAAGAACAGGTTAGGGAGGCAGAGACAGGCTGGGCTGATTTGGGGATGCAGTGGGGGGAGGGGAAGAGCTGGGCTGGTTTTGGGATGCGGTGGTCTGTAGGAAGTGGGAGGAATCGAAAACGAAGTTGTTGAGGGTGAGGACGAGTTCGGCTAGGCGAATGAGGGTGTCGGTGGAGAGGGACTGGTTGGGCCTGCGGGACAGGAAGAAGCGGAGGGCCTTGAGGGCATCTGCATGCGGAATACAGGTGTATAGGGACTGGACGTCCATGGTGAAAATGAGGTGTTGGGGGCCAGGGAATTGGAGGTTCTGGAGGAGGTGGAGAGCGTGGGTGGTGTCACGGACGTAGGTAGGGAGTTCCTGGACCAAAGGGGAGAAAATGGAGTCAAGATAGGTGGAGATGAGTTCGGTGGGGCAGAAACAGGCTGAGACAATGGGTCGACCAGGGCAGGCAGGTTTGTGGATTTTGGGAAGGAGATAGAAACGGGCCGTGCGGGGTTGGGGAATAATAAGGTTGGAGGCTGTGGGTGGGAGGTCCCCTGAGGTGATGAGGTCATGGATGGTGTTGGAGATGATGGTTTGGTGCTCGGGGGTGGGGTCATGATGGGTAGGGTCACCTCTGCTCGGTTCGCAATAAACAACTGCACCTCCCAGTCGCGAACCATTTCAACTCCCCCTCCCATTCTTTAGATGACATGTCCATTATGGACCTCCTGCAGTGCCACAATGATGCCACCCGAAGGTTGCAGGAACAGCAACTCACATTCTGCTTGGGAACCCTGCAGCCCAATGGTATCAATGTGGACTTCACCAGCTTCAAAATCTCCCCTTCCTCCACCGCATCCCAAAACCAGCGCAGTCCTTCCCCTCCCCCCACTGCACCACACAACCAGCCCAGCTCTTCCCCTCCACCTACTGCATCCCAAAACCAGCCCAGCCTGTCTCTGCCTCCCTAACCTGTTCTTCCTCTCACCCATCCCTTCCTCCCACCCCAAGTCGCACCTACATTTCCTACCCACTAACCTCATCCCACCTCCTTGACCTGTCTGTCTTCCCTGGACTGACCTATCCCCTCCCTACCTCCCTACCTATACTCTCCTCTCCACCTATCTTCTTTTCTCTCCATCTTCGGTCCACCTCCCCCTCTCCCCCTGTTTATTCCAGAACCCTCTCCCCATCCCTCTCTCTGATGACGGGTCTAGGCCCGAAACGTCAGCTTTTGTGCTCCTGGGATGCTACTTGGCCTGCTGTGTTCATCCAACTTCACACTTTATTATGTTATTACATCTGTCCCGTTCAATGGCTCTGCTCATCTCTGGCC
Source organism: Stegostoma tigrinum (assembly GCF_030684315.1). Lineage (NCBI taxonomy): Eukaryota > Metazoa > Chordata > Chondrichthyes > Orectolobiformes > Stegostomatidae > Stegostoma > Stegostoma tigrinum. The sequence goes on along the minus strand of NC_081377.1, from coordinate 40,259,215 downwards.
TTTGGGAGACAGGGATGGGGTTACATTCACATTAATCATTCACTGAGGTTGTAGATTTGCTTGCCAAGCCAGTGTGTTTGGTTGTAGGCGTTTTGTCACCCTGCTGGGTAACCTTGTCAGTGCGCCTCCAGTGACGCATTGGCGTTCTGTCCCACTGGCGTAGTTGGTATCACTTCTGGTTCAAAACAAAACCAGGTGACGCCAACCACCCCAGAAAACTGAAGCATATACGTAACAAGTGGGACAGAACGCCAATGCGTCACTGGAGGCGCACTGACAATGTTACCCAGCAGGGTGACAAAACGCCTACAACCAAACACACTGGCTTGGCGATCGTATCTACAATCTCATCCACAACCCGAGCGACAAATCTTCTCAAACACTTCAAACAGCAGCAAAACTATTCCTTTGGCATCACACACCCACTAGGGTTTGAGTTTGGGTGAAGGAGTACAACAGCAAGACCCAAACTGGCAGCCCATTTTACATTTCTGCTATTGCCTTGAAACAATTGAAAATAAAAATGAGAAGAGGTGTAGCAATGGCTGCCAATTGTCTACCAATCCATTCATGGCCAAGATCTACCCTCTCAGGCTCGAATAGGAAAGACGCAACAATGCCTGGGGCAAAAACGAAAATTAAATGAAGGAGAATGAAAGAATTTGAGTTCAGAATTGTTAAAACTTATCAGTACAAGCAATGAAAATAATCTATTATTAAGGCTTATGCCAAATGGATGCATGCCATTCCTCTTAGTGCTGCCTTTCAATTACACTGGGGTTATGTACCCAGTCAATCTATTCAAATGATAACTTTAATGTACTTAGAAGCCAGCTGCCAAATTCTTTTGAATAGAACCCTGTGTTTACTTCCTTAGAAATGGCACTGTAGCCTTTGCTGCTGATGATTAGAAAACTCTGCTGGATTGAATGCAATCAAACACTTGTTCGAGGTCAATCAAAAAGCTTCAAAAAAGAAATTAAGAATAGTCAAGACTGTTGCAGCCATCAGACCTTTGCAGATGGGTTGTATGTCAGAATGTAACCTTCACATGTTTCTTCCTGCCCCAGAAACTGGCCAACTTGCCAGTCTCTTTGTGTATTTATTCAGAGATACTTAGAACAGGTGAAAGGGTGAAATTCTGCTAAGTCAGATTAGACAGTGACAATGGGAACTGCAGATGCTGGACAATCCAAGATAATAAAATGTGAGGCTGGATGAACACAGCAGGCCCAGCAGCATCTCAGGAGCACAAAAGCTGACGTTTCGGGCCTAGACCCTTCATCAGAGAGGGGGATAGGGTGAGGCTTCTGGAGTAAATAGAGAGAGAGGGGGATGCGGACCGAAGATGGAGAGAAAAGAAGATAGGTGGAGAGAGTATAGGTGGGGAGGTAGGGAGGGGATAGGTCAGCCCAGGGAAGACGGACAGGTCAAGGATGTGGGGTGAGGCTAGTAAGTCGGAAATGGAGGTGCGACTTGGGGTGGGAGGAAGGGATGGGTGAGAGGAAGAACAGGTTCGGGAGGCAGAGACAGGCTGGGCTGGTTTTGGGATGCAGTGGGTGGAGGAGAAGAGCTGGGCTGGTTGTGTGGTGCAGTGGGGGGAGGGGACGAACTGGGCTGGTTTTGGGATGCGGTGGGGGAAGGGGAGATTTTGAAGCTGGTGAAGTCCACATTGATACCATTGGGCTGCAGGGTTCCCGAGCGGAATATGAGTTGCTGTTCCTGCAACCTTCGGGTGGCATCATTGTGGCACTGCAGGAGGTCCATGATGGACATGTCATCTAAAGAATGGGAGGGAGAGTGGAAATGGTTCGCGACAGGGAGGTGCAGTTGTTTATTGCGAACCGAGAGGAGGTGTTCTGCAAAGCGGCCCCCAAGCCTCCGCTTGGTTTCCCCAGTGTAGAGGAAGCCACACTGGGTACAATGGATACAGTATACCACATTGGCAGATGTGCAGGTGAACTTCTGCTTAATATGGAAAGTCATCTTGGGGCCTGGGATAGGGGTGAGGGAGGAGGTGTGGGGGCAAGTGTAGCATTTCCTGCGGTTGCAGGGGAAGGTGCCAGGTGTGGTGGGGTTGGAGGGCAGTGTGGAGCGAACAAGGGAGTCAAGGAGAGAGTGGTCTCTCCGGAAGGCAGACAAGGGTGGGGATGGAAAAATGTCTTGGGTGATGGGGTCAGATTGTAGATGGTGGAAGTGTCGGAGGATGATGCGTTGTATCCGGAGGTTGGTAGGGTGGTGTGTGAGAACGAGGGGGATCGTCTTTGGGCGGTTGTGGCGGGGGCAGGGTGTGAGGGATGTGTTCCTCCACCGACGCCCTCATCTGCCTAGCTGAACTCATCCTCACCCTCAACAACTTCTCTTTCGATTCCTCCCACTTCCTATAGACAAAGTGGGTGGCCATGGGCACCCACATGGGCCCCAGCTATGCCTGCCTTTTGTAGGTTACGTGGAACAGTCCCTCTTCCGCACCTACACAGGCCCCAAACCCCACCTCTTCCTCCATTCATTGATGACAGTATCGGCACCGCCTCTTGCTCCCCAGAGGAGCTCAAACAGTTCATCCACTTCACCAACGCCTTCCACCCCAACCTTCAGTTCACCTGGGCCATCTCCAGCACATCCCTCACCTTCCTAGACCTTTCAGTCTGCATCTCAGGCAACCAGCTTGTAACTGATGTCCATTTCAAGCCCACCAACTCCCACAGCTACCTAGATTACACCTCCTCCCACCCACCCGCCTGCAAAAATTCCATCCCCTATTCCCAATTCCTCCGCCTCCACCGCATCTGCTCCCACGATGAGGCATTCCACTCCCGCACATCCCAGATGTCCAAGTTCTTCAAGGACCGCAACTTTTCCCCCACAGTGGTCGAGAACGCCCTTGATCGCGTCTCCCGCATTTCTCGCAAGACATCCCTCACACCCCACACCCGCCACAACCGCCCAAAGAGGATCCCCCTCGTTCTCACACACCACCCCACCAACCTCCGGATACAACGCATCATCCTCCGACACTTCCGCCATCTACAATCCGACCCCACCACCCAAGACATTTTTCCATCCCCACCCTTGTCTGCTTTCCGGAGAGACCACTCTCTCCGTGACTCCCTTGTTCGCTCCACACTGCCCTCCAACCCCACCACACCCGGCACCTTCTCCTGCAACTGCAGGAAATGCTACACTTGCCCCCACATCTCCTCCCTCACCCCTATCCCAGACCCCAAGATGATTTTCCATATTAAGCAGAAGTTCACCTGCACATCTGCCAATGTGGTATACTGTATCCATTGTACCCAGTTTGACTTCCTCTACATTGGGGAAACCAAGCGGAGCCTTGGGGACCGCTTTGCAGAACACCTCCTCTCGGTTCGCAATGAACAACTGCACCTCTCAGTCGCAAGCCATTTCCACTCCCCCTCCCATTCTTTAGATGACATGTCCATCATGGGCCTCCCGAAGGTTGCAGGAACAGCAACTCATATTCCGCTTGGGAACCCTGCAGCCCAATGGTATCAATGTGGACTTCACCAGCTTCAAAATCTCCCATTCCCCCACCGCATCCCAAAACCAGCCCAGTTCGTCCCCTCCCCCCACTGCACCACACAACCAGTCCAACCTGTCTCTGCCTCCCTAACCTGTTCTTCCTCTCACCCATCCCTTCCTCCCACCCCAAGCTGCACCTCCATTTCCGACCTACTAACCTCATCCCACCTCCTTGACCTGTCCATCTTCCCTGGACTGACCTATCCCCTCCCTACCTCCCCACCTATACTCTCCTCTCCACTTATCTTCTTTTCTCCATCTTCGGTCCACCTCCCCCTCTCTCCCTATTTATTCCAGTTCCCTCTCCCCATCCCCCTCTCTGATGAAGGGTCTAGGCCCGAAACGTCAGTTTTTGTGCTCCTGAGATGCTGCTTGGCCTGCTGTGTTCATCCAGCCTCACATTTTATTAACTTAAGTCAGATTAGACACCTGTTTACATCCTGCCCATTATAGCCACTGTCCATTCTACACCCTGACCATTTTACGCCATACCCATTCTACACCATGCTTAGTGTACACCCTGCCCATTCTATCCCGTGCCCAGTGTACACCCTGCCCATTCTACACCATGCTTAGTGTACACCCTGCCCATTCTATCCCATGCCCAGTGTACACCCTGCCCATTCTATCCCGTGCCCAGTGTACACCCTGCCCATTCTACACCATGCTTAGTGTACACCCTGCCCATTCTATCCCGTCCCCAGTGTACGCCCTGCCCATTCTACACCATGCTTAGTGTACACCCTGCCCATTCTATCCCGTGCCCAGTGTACACCCTGCCCATTCTATCCCATGCCCAGTGTACACCCTGCCCATTCTACACCATGCCCTTTTTACACCACACTCACTCTACACCCTGTCCATTTTACACCCTGCCCATTCTACACCATACCCATTCTACACTCTGCCCATTCCACACGATGCCCATTCTATACCATACCCATTCTACACCTTGTCCAATCTACACCTTGCCCACGCTACGCCATGCCCTTGCTACACCATGCCCATTCTACACCCTGCCCATTCCACACAATGCCCATCCTACACCATGCCCATATTACACCCTGCCCATTCTACACCATACCCTTTCCACACTATGCCCATCCTACACTGTGCCCACTCTACACCATACCCATTCTACTCCATACCCATTCTACTCCATACCACTCTACACCATACCCATTCTACTCCATACCCATTCTACTCCATACCCATTCTACTCCATACCCATTCTACATCCTGTTAGTTCTACACCATACCCATTTTACACCTCGCCCATTCTACACCATACCCATTCTACACCATGTCCAATCTACACCTACACCATGCCCATGCTAAACCCTGTCCATTCTACACTCTGCCCATTCCACACGATGCCCATTCTATACCATACCCATTCTACACCTTGTCCAATCTACACCCTGCCCATTTCGCACCATACCCATTCTACACCATGCCCATTCTACAACTTGTCCATTCTACATCATGCCCATTCTATACCTTGTCCATTCTACACCTTTCCCATTCTACACCCTGCTTAGTTTTCATTTCTGCTGCTTTCAGTGGAAGAACAATTGGGAAGGAACATATAGCAACCAGGTGACTGTCATCCGATAGTACCCATTTTACACCCTACCTGCAATCCTTGGTTCTTTAGCATGTGGAGGCTGAGCATTTAGGGAGTTCTGCAGAAAGAATTGGTACGTGAATGATGCTGAGTAATTGTGTTCACAAAGTACATAAAACAAGTTAAATGTGAATACGCGAAAGAATATTAAGATAACTGTGAACTGCTGTTACAATCATGTGTGATTTGAAATGACTTCTACAGTAAGTTACTTTGTTATTGTGTGAAACACCAGTCCCGCTAACATTGAATTACACATGAACAGGTACAATTTGTAGTGATTGCACAAAGTATAACAGCACTGTGGTGATGTCCTAGCGACAGAAAGAGAGAACATGTCCTGAAGGAGTAATAATAATTTATATCTGAAAAGTGAATCAGGGTTCAGCTAAATAAGTAAGAAGGGCTTTGACGTCAAGAACCTGACCAAAGGTGATGGCTATCACAGCTGCTGCCAAGTTATCAAAAGGTGGCTTTTGTTCCTTTCTGAAATTTATTGGCTTGAAACACAAATACCAAAGTAATAGCAGAAATTCATTCAGAGAGAAGAAAATTGATGTGCATAAAGGAGCAAAGCAGAGAAGGATGTGCTGATCGACCGAGATGGACAAATTAGGGTTGGAGGGAAGATCGTGTAGAGAATAAAGAGCAGATCATCAATCTGGCTGTGAATCCCAGGTGTACACCATCATTTGTATGTTATGTCACTCATTTATACAAGGGAGCCAAAGAACAGCAGGAACCATCAGAAAGGGGCAGGCAGAGATTGGTAAGGTTTTTTAAGTCAGGTCAGATCAGACAGGAAAAACAAGTTTACTGGAAAGAAGGCAATGCATTTAACAAAATTCTTTTTTTAGGAGCATAAGAACATACAAGAACACCTTGCATGTATATAGTGACATTGATGTTTTCAATCATCCCAAACCATCATGCAAAATTTGGCAAGTTCGGAATTTTTCATATTTTTGCATGGGTGATGGACATCACAGTATCTTTTGCCCATCCTTAATTGCTCCTTGACCTGAATGGTTTGAAAGGACCACTTCAAAGGGCAATAAAGAGTCAATTACATTGTTGTGGGTTTGGAGCTACTGGAAACCAGGTACAGATGATAGATTTACCTCCCTCAAGGACATTCGTGAAACAGATGGGTTTTTATGACAATTTCTGTAAATCACAACGAATGACAGTGGTTACTTGGTTACCATTGGATTAGCTTTTTTTAATTCCAATTTTCTAAAAATTTAATCCAAATTTCACCATCTGCTGTGCTCAGTCTCAATCCCCTATCACTGGAGCATTAGCCTGAGGTTCTGAATTATTAGCCCAATGACAATACCACAATGCCACTGCCTTTGCAGAGCGGAAGTAGGCCATTCTGCCCTTCAAGCATGCTGTGCCATTCAATAAGATCATGGCTGACCTAGGCCTGACCTCGATTCCTGTCCATCAAAAATCTGTCTAACTCAGTCCTGAAGAAATTCAATGACCTAGCCTCCACTTCTCCCTGGATAGTTGAGCAAAAGCTTGACCAAAGAGTTTAAGGATCATCACGAAGGAAGAAAAAGAGGTGGAAAGTAGTAGAGACGGAATTTCAGAGTTAACCTGATGGCAGGGCTGACAGTGATGGAATTGAAATGAGTGATGGACAAGAGGCCACATATTGATCTCAGAACATTGTAGTCCTCTAGGAGATTGAAGACTTGGAGAGGGATATGATCAAGGATGAGTTTGAAAACAAGGATAAAAAGTTTAAGGCTAGGCAAGTTCAACCAGGATTGAAACAATGGCCACGTGTATGGAATGAAACACAATAATCCAGTCCCTGAAAAGATGTATGAGTACAGGATATTGACCAGATCCTTAAAATCATTCCCTTGTAAAAGTGAGGCTAACTAGAGAGTTGAGTTGTCATTATGGTTGCAAAGAATCTGTTGCACGAGGAATAGAGCTGACCAAAGCATGAACTGAAGCCAAATGCTTTAATGAGCTCGAGGTCTCAATCCTAGCATAAACCATGTTTTGAAGGTTCTTTGTGTTGATCCATGAAACAATTGCTTATTGAGTTCTGGCAGTTATTAAAATGCAAGCTCTTACTGAGTGGTTAATACCTGCTATTGCAGACAATGGAATAAATAAACAAAATCAGAAATTTCTGGGAAACCCCAGCAAGTCTGGCACCATCTATGCAGAGAAAGCAGAGTTAATATTTTGGGACCGGTGACCTTTCTTCAGATTTGAATTATATGTTTACTGTGCAGAATGTAAGTAACATTCCAGAAGTTGTAATAATTCAGTAAATGGAAGGAAGGCAAGGAAGGAACTAAAGAAAATTTCAATCAACATATGAGGAACATTTTTGGACTCGGGACCTACACTCGATGGACGTTAAAAGGATGAAGGGGGTATCTATTTGAAACTTACAGAAAACTGAATGTCCTGGACAGAGTGGACATTGGGAAGATATTTCCATTGGTAGGAGGGTCTGGGACCTGAGGGCACAGCCTTAGAGTAAAGGGAAGACACTTTGGAACAGAAATAAGGAGAAACTTTTTCAACCAGAGAGTGGTGAACCTATGGAATTCATTGCCGCAGAAGACTGTGGAGGTCAGGTGGTTGAGTGTATTTAAGACAGAGATGGATAGGTTCTTGATTGTCAAGGGGATGAAGGGTTACAGGGAGAAAGCAGGAGAATGGGACTGAGAGTCTCATTAGCCATGATTGAATGGTGGAGCAGACCAGATGGGCCAATTAGCCTAATTTTTACTCCTATAACTTATGGTCACCAAGGAAGTAGTATTGAGCAATTTGTTGTAACCAACATCAACAAGACTATAGGTCCTGAGGGATTTCATTCTCAGGTTTTAAAAGAAGACAATAATGAAATAATTGAGGTGATGGTTCTGATTTTCCAAAATTCCCTGGATTGGGGGAAGCTCCCCTTAGCTTGGAAGATGGAAATGAAGGAGATAGAAAACAAGGACCTACCAACCAGTTTGCTTAACATCTGTCATAGAAATGATATTAGGAATGGTTATCAGAGATGTTATAGCAGGGTACTATGGAAGATTCATGGTAATAATGCAGAGTCAGCATAGGTTTTTGAAATAGAAATCATGTTTATCTAAATTATTAGAGTGATTAGAAGGAGTAACAGGGACAGTGGAGAAAGGGGCATTGGTAGATGTACAGTCCTTAGATTTGCGACATTAGAAATTATTGCTGGAAATTAAGCCTGATTGTGTTGTGAAAAATATATTAGCATGAATTAAAAATTGACTGGCTGACAGGAAGTAATGAGAAAGCATAAATGAGCCCACTTTCTAGTTGCAAGATTTAACAAGTGATGTGCCCCATGGGTCAGTGCTGAGGCAATAACTGTTCGCAGTTTCTATCAATGACTTGGATGAAGAGATTGAAGGTGTGCTTGCTAAATTTACTGATGACATAAACATAGGTAATTTATGAAGAGGATGTAAGCAGTCCATAACAGGATATAGATTAGCTGAGTGAGTGGGATAATAACTGCGAGCTAGAGTCCCATGTGAGAAAAATGTTAAATTGTCCATCTTACTAGGAAATGTTTTCATAGAAGCATTTATCTAAATGCTGAGAAACTGCAAATCACTGAGCTGCAGAGGGATCTGGGTGTCCTAGTACATGAATCGTAACAGACCAGTTTGCAGATACAGCAAGTAAGGAGGAAAGCGAATAGAATGTTATTATTTATTTCTAGAGGAATTGAATATAAAAATAGGGAGGTCATGCTTCAGTTATACAGGGCGCTGATGACACCCCTGCGTCAATTCTTTTCACCCTCCTCCATGACCTTGCCCTCACCCTTAACAACTTCTCTTTCAACTCCTCTCATTTTTTTCAGGTAAGAGGTATTGCCATGAGTACCCGCATGGGCCCTAGTTACGCCTGTCTCTTTGTGAGGTACATGGAACATTTCTTGTTCCAGTCCTATTCTGGCCCCTTTCTCCGATACATCGATTATTTCATCGGTGCTGCTTCCATCTCTCATCTAGAATTGGAAAACTTCATCAATTTCGCCTCCAATTTCCACCCTGCCCTCACTTTCACCTGGTCGATCTCTGACGCCTCCCTTCCCTTCCTCGACATTTCTGCTTCCATTTCTGAGGATAGATTGGTCACTAATATCTATTACAAACCCACCGACTCCCACAGCTACATGGACTATACATCCTCACACCCCACTTCCTGTAAAGACTCCACCCCATTCTCTCAGTTCCTCTGACTCCGTCGCATATGTTCAGATGAGACCAACTTCGACAAGGGAGCCTCCGAAATGTTCACATTCTTCCTCAACCGAGGATTTCCCAGCTCCGTTGTTGACAGGGCCCTCAATTGGGTCCGACCCATCTCCTGCACTTCTGCCCTCACCCCTTGTCTTCCCTCCCGAACAGCAATAGGGCTCCCCTTATCCTCACATACCATCCCACCAGCATCCACATCCAGAAGATCATCAGCTGCCATTTCCACCACCTCCAGCAAGATGCCACGACCAGACACATAGTCCCCTCCTCTCCCTTGTCCACCTTCCGCAGGGACTGTTCCCTCCGGGTCACCCTGGTCCATGCCTCCTTCACCCCCAACACCTCCTCCCTCCCCAGAATCCAATGGCCCAAACATACCTTCCAGGTGAAGCAAGACTTCACCTGCACTTCCAAGAATCTAGTCTACTGCAATTGCTGCTCACAATGGGGTCTCCTCTACATTGGGGAAACAAAGTGTAGGCTGGGTGATCACTTTGCAGAACATCCACGTTCTGCTCACAAGAAAGACCCTGAACTACCTGTTGCCTGCCATATCAATGCACCACCCTGCTCCCTGGCCAAAATCTCTGTCTCTGACTTGCCTCGGTGGTCCAGTGAAGCCCAACGCAAACTGGAGAAACAACAACTCATTTTCCGCTTGGTGACCCTACAGCCCCCAGGACTCAATATTGAGTTCAATAATTTTAGGGCCTAAACTGTTCCCCCCCCCCCACCCCACACACCAGGCCTTGTTACCACATAGCCTGCCATTACACAGCCCCTGTTGTTAGTCACTAACAGCCCCTGATAACAACTACTCACCCTCCCACCCTTAGCAACTCCTTTGTCTGTCCAACTGACCTTCTCTCTCTTTGGGCTCTATCCTATTATTTACTCCCTACCCTACCCACCTCCCTATTTCCTGCATATAAACTGATGTTTTCTCGGCCACCGTCAGTTCTGAGGAAGGGTCACCGGACCTGAAACGTTAACTCTGTTCTCTCCTCCGCAGATGTTGCCAGACCTGCTGAGCTTTTCCAGCAACTTTGCTTTTGTTCCTGATTTACAGCATCCACAGTTCTTTTGGTTTCTCATGCCTGATAAATGTCTGACCTGACATTAGGTTTGATTAGTATGTAAACAGTCAACTGGAACATGTCAAAACAACTTCACATTGATTTTCCTGCTCTTCCGATACCATCTGACCAGCTGTGCTTTTCCAGCTCCACATTTATTGACTCTAACACCTGCAGCCCTTATTGTCCCTAATCTTACAGACTTCCCTTTCGGACCTTAATAATGCCCTAAGCCAACTAGGCACGAACTCATCCAATGTCTTGAGCCAATATTTCTATTGGATTTGTAGGTTTGTTTGTCTTCTTCCTAACTAACCGTGTTGAACTTACAATGAAGGTAATTACAAAGGAATGAGGGCAAAATGGCTAGAATGGACTGGCCAAGGAGTTTAGCAGAAAAGACATTTGATGAAAAATGGCAGATGTTTAAGATAGTATTTCATGATCCACGGCCAAGAACTATATCTAGGAACAGGATAAGCCAACCATGGTCAACTAAGAAATTAAGGATAGTATCATTGTAGTAAAGATTAATGGTAAACCAGAGAAAATTGGGAAAGTTTTAAAAACCAAAAAGATAATAAAAAAAAGTAAGAAGATACAGGTTGAGGGCCAACTAGCAAGTAATAGTAAAATAGACAGTAAGAATGCCTTTAAATATAGAGGAAAGGAAGAAAGAGCCAAGGCAAACATAGGCCACTTATAGAATGAGTCTGTGGAAATAATAAAGCAGCAGAGTTGAATAAATACATCAGTTTTCAAGGTGGAAGACATTAATAGCATTTCAAAACTACAAAATAATTGAGAGGCTAAAGGAGGGAATAAAGAAATAAACCCAATACTATCATTTGAGAAAAAAAAACTCGGGAGGTTACTGAAGCTAAAGGCCAATAAACCCCTGGACCTGATGGGTTGCATCCTAGGTCATTAGTGGAAATAACTGCAGATGTAGGGCTGCACTGTTAGCAATCTTCCAAGAAAGCATTTTGTTCTTCATTCATGTGATGTGGACATCACTATTTGGCCAATATTTATTGCCCGTCCCTAGTTGCTTTTAAGAAGGAAGTGGTGAGCTGCCTTCTTGAACCACTGCAGCCCATGTGCTGTAGTAGACCTATTATCCTATTCAGGACGGAATTCCAGGATTTTGACCCAGTAATGGTGAAGGAACAGTAATATATTTCCAAGTCAGGGTGTTGAGTGGCTTGGAAAGGAACTTGCAAGCCAAGGTATCCCCTATGTAACTATTGCCTTCGTCCTTCTAGATGGAAGTGATTGTGGGTTTGGAAGGTGTTGCCTGAGAATCTGTGTGAGTTTCTGCAGTGCACTTTGTAGATAGTATAACACCACTGCTACTGAGCATCAGTGATGCAGGGACTGGATATTTGCAGATGTTGTTCCAGTCATGCAGCTGTTTTTTCCTGGATGGTGTCAAGCTTCTTGAATTTTGTTGGAGCTGCACCCATCCAGCAAGTGGGGGGCATTCCATCACACTCCTGACTTCTTCCTTATAGGTGATGAACAGAGCTTGTAGAGTCAGGGGGTGAGTTAGTCGCTGCAGTCTTCCTAGCTTCGGAACTGCACTTGTACCTACACTGTTTGTATGGCAAGACCAGTTGAGCTTTGGTCAATGGTACACCCCAGGATGTTGATAGTGAGGGATTTAGTGATGGTAACACCACTGAATGTCAAGGGCCGATGATTAGATTGTCTCTTATTGGAGATGGTTATTGCTTGGCATTTGTGTAATGCAAATGTTTTCACTAGTAGGAGAGACTAGGACCCAAGGATAGAGCCTCAAAGTGAAGGGGTGATGCTTTAGGACTGAGATGAGGAGGAATTTCTACAGTCAGAGGACGGTGAGTCTGATTGCCACTGAAGGCTAAGGAGGCCAACTCATTGAGTGTGCTTAAGGCAGAGATAGATAGCTTCTTGTTTAGTAAGGGGGATCAAAGGTATAGGGAGCAGGCAGGAGAATGGGGTTGAGAAATATATCAGCCATGATCGAATGCAGGCTTGATTGGGCAAATGACCTAATTCTGCTCCTATATCTTATGGTCTTATGGATGAGAGCTGGGAGAGAAATGTTTACACCAGTGATTCAGCCATGATCTGATCCTTTATGTATTTTTTGTTTGCAGTGGCATTCAACAGCTTTTCACAGCTCCAGGAATATTTGTGTTTTCCTTTGCTTAGCTGTGCTTCAAGACTCAAACTCACCTCCACTTCTGTACGCCATGTTCAATGAGTGCAATGTTGTTTGGACACTATCTTTGTTAGAACTGATTGGACAATGCTGCCTGCAGTGAAGGCGGCTTATGGCATAGCCCACATGAGTTTGGAAAGTCAGGAAGCATGCTAAAGCAGTCTTGCATTTCTATCCAAACACCCACCACTGGTGGCTGGCGGCAAAAATAAACATGCAAAGTGAATTCTGCCGTAAAACCAGATATTCCCCATGGGTTACTAGGATGCCTTTCTATTGACATTGAAACCAATTGCTTTGAAGTTGTCATTGTGTGCCACATTGATTAGGTGAATTCAAAAACAGCACTGGCATTTCAACCTGTTGCATTGATGCCTGTTCGTAATCACAAGTTACAACAAATGACTAGCTGCACTTCAATAATGGGAGGCCAGGTCTGCATGGACCCAGTAGCTGTCTCACACGCCGAAGATCATCCAGCCTAGTATGTGTTAATTTACAGACCAGGCATGAAGAGCAGAAGATAACAAAGTGTGGAGCTGGATGAACACAGCAGGCCCAGCAGCATCTCAGGAGCACAAAAGCTGACGTTTCGGGCCTAGACCTTTCATCAGAGAGGGGGACGGGGTGAGGGTTCTGGAATAAATAGGGAGAGAGGGGGAGGCGGACCGAAGATGGAGAGAAAAGAAGATGGGTGGAGAGGACAGTATAGGTGAGGAGGTAGGGAGGGGATAGGTCAGTCCAGGGAAGACGGACAGGGCAAGGAGGTGGGATGAGGTTAGTAGGTAGGAAATAGAGGTGCGGCTTGAGGTGGGAGGAAGGGATGGGTGAGAGGAAGAACAGGTTAGGGAAGCGGAGACGGGCTGGGCTGGTTTTGGGATGCAGTGGGGGGAGGGGAAGAACTGGGCTGGTTTTGTGATGCAGTGGGGGAAGGGGAGATTTTGAAGCTTGTGAAGTCCACATTGATACCATTGGGCTGCAGGGTTCCCAGGCGGAATATGAGTTGCTGTTCCTGCAACCTTCGGGTGGCATCATTGTGGCACTGCAGGAGGCCCATGATGGACATGTCATCTGAGGAATGGGAGGGGGAGTTAAAATGGTTCGCGACTGGGAGGTGCAGTTGTTTATTGCGAACCGAGCGGAGGTGTTCTGCAAAGCGGTCCCCAAGCCTCCGTTTGGTTTCCCCAATGTAGAGGAAGCCACACTGGGTACAATGGATACAATATACCACATTGTCAGATGTGCAGGTGAACATCTGCTTGACATGGAAGGTCATCTTGGAGCCTGGGATGGGGTGAGGCAGGAGGTGTGAGGGCAAGTGTAACACTTCCTGCAGTTGCAGGGGAAGGTGCCAGGTGTGGTGGGGTTGGAGGGCAGTGTGGAGCGAACAAGGGAGTCGTGGAGAGAGTGGTCTCTCCGGAAGGCAGACAAGGGTGGGGATGGAAAAATGTCTTGGATGGTGGGGTCAGATTGTAGATGGCGGAAGTGTCGGAGGATGTTGGAGCATGAAGAGCATACTGGTCACAGTGGGGAATTAATATTTCCAAAGATCCTTCTTTCAAAGATCATCTTCAACTTGACTAATTCTTGTCCAAAGCTTTCTGATGTACACAAACCTTCTCTGTGCATCCATGACCATTGCTAAAGTGCTCAAAGTCCATCTTACCATCAGCATTGAGCTAAACATACTCAGCAAGACAACGATATTCCTTCTGCCACAGATCAGGCTGGTCTGAAAGTTGTCAGTGGCCAGGAGTTAAATTTGGATCCAGTAGGCTGTTGTAATCAAGCTTGTTTCCTGTTAGTTTCAGGGACGGTGTGATAGCTCAGAAAAGTGTATTGGCCTCCCAAATACTGAGCCATATCAAAATGGTGAGATGTCACATTTATTTGGGCTGGTTGTGCTCAGTTAGATGATGCCAGTCGGAATCACCACAGAAGTAGCTCAGCATGTTTAAACTGCTTGGGACTAGAGAAAGCAAATACCCAAGTGGGCTTTACAATCCTATTCAATATTCTGCAACACTCTACTAGACTGTGTAATAATACTGTGGCTTTAGGAAGCTTATTTTGTCTTGGATTTTTTTGTGAAGAGATGTTGAGACAGAGGAAATGAGTGGTCTGCTCAAAGCAAATGAAGTGAACAGCTTGTGAGACTTTGGGTCTTTTTTTTAAAGCTGGAACAATAGAAGCAGCCTGAATAGGTGGGGCCAACCTTCCACAGAACCTGGACTTTTAGTTTTAGCTTTCTACAGTTGCTGGGGTTTTGAAGCTGGATGTGGATGCTCTTATTCCTCTCTCTGTTACAGCTAAAAGCTGGGATTCTCTTTCTGCTGCCCGATTTACCTGTGAGACAATCTATTTTACTGAATTTGCCTTTACCATGAGTGTGTTTATTGGATGTTATTGGATGTACATTGGAACAGTTGCTGTTTAGTAGTTAAATGATCTATCATTCTGTTAAGTTTTTCAATAGAGTTATCCAGAATGCAAAACCTAGAACTTGCCTTTAAAATAAGAAAAAGTTAGGATCTAGACTATCCCCTTGATATGTTTTTGGGGCGGGGGGGGGGGTGCAGTTTGATGTAATCCATGACAACCATCCAAAACTGAGTGTGCAAAGGATTAGGCAAAGCTGTGACATCTCAATGGAGAAATGTCAGTGGGCACAATGTAGGCAATTTAAACCGTGTGTGAAAATGCCCAGGATCAGGTGAACATTTATTGCTTATTGAACTGGTATTGCAAATTATCTTGTTGATTTTCCAGTGAGCATATCTAGATTACAATGGTACACATTCCATCACCCAACAGCACCTCCAAAGTCTTCAGGAGCAGATATCAAACAGAACCAGTGGGTGTGAGCTATCACTTGCCGGGGACTGCGGTGTTTTGCTGAAATGTGCAAAGAACTGATGGCAAATAAATTATGTCAGAAAGGCTCCTTAAGTTGTACAGCACCCAAGAGTTAGGTGAAAGCCTGAAATAATCACTTAGTGCAGGAAACTGTAAGTAGATTAATTTGTTCAAACTCTCCTGATACAACTCATGTGGGTTTGTCATGCATACAGTTGTAGAGTTACATCTAGTCCCATTCTATTCTGAAGTGTTAATGGAGCAGGAAAGCAGTGTTTAGAAGTAATCACCTCTTCAGTCAATGATGTGAAACTATTCAGAAGCAGATTTTAATTGCATTTCTGAACTTCGAAATGAGACATTTTACACAAAAGCTCATAATTAATCCTGCAGCAGTTTATTTGACATAATCTTATCTAGTGCAGTGTCAGAGAGTGAAATCACCCTGATCAGTATTGGCAAATGAACACATTGACAGGACAACAAAATACTGCAGATGGTGCAAATCTAAAATAAATATAGAAAGTGCTGGAAATGCGCAGCAATTAAGGCAACATCCGTGAAGAGAGAAACTGTGTAGATGTTAATTCTTGGCTGTGATCATACATTAGGATGTGTGGATAAAATTCTTTTGCCTGCAACGTTAACCTATCCATTAAACTTTTAACATGCTGACTGTTAATGGCGGGGAGCAAGTTCAATTGCTGATGTTGAGACCTCTGAACATTCGCAAAATCTAAAACCAGACAAGAATAAGATTTCAAAGTTGGTACAGCTGTGTAATGTTTGTAACTGGAGTTGAGTTTATCCAGTTCTGGTGCTCCCAATATTAACCTATGCCTTTGCCTTCTACTCTCACAAGCAGGGTAAGGTGGGTCCTAAGTCTACCTCAGACAGGATAAGAATCAAACCTGCATTGTTGGCGTAATTCAAAATGATGTGCCAACTAGCAAGCCAGAAATCACACAACACCAGGCTATAGTCTAAAAGGGTTATTTGAAATCACAAGCTTTTGAAGCACTGCTCCTTTATCAGACGACAAAGGAACAACGGTCAGAAAGTTGAACTGTAACCTGGTGTTGTGTGGCTTCTGACTTTGTCCACCCCAGTCCAACACCAGTACTTCTACATCACGGCTGTCAAGCCAACTGAGCTAACAGATTGCCAGTATGTATTTTACTCCTGTAAGTTCACAGAATGACGGAAAGCAAACAGAGAGACCTTGACCCTTCAAACCTCTAACAAAAACAGAAGTTTCTGGAAAAACTCAGCAGGTCTGGCAGCATCTGTGGAGAAAAAAATCAGAGTCAACGTTTCAGAACCAGTGACCCTACCTCAGAGCCTCCTCAGCCTGTTATGGCTAGCTATCAAAATTTTCAATAAAATTTTCCATTGATTCCTTCAAATGACGAATGGAGCAGACAGCATTTTCATTTTCACGCTTTCACTAACTAATTTGTATTGCACCACATCACCAGGGTCATTTCATAGTGGCTCCTTCAGTCCTTCTTCACAATTGGTTGCATATAGTACTGCCATGGGATTAAAGGAATAGGTTACTGAATCTCTTGAGCCTGTATGGAGTTCAATTTAACCTTGGCTGTTTTATAATTATACCTATCTGTCTCAGATCCCCTGTGCCCCTTCACATCCATGCCTAAGGAAAAAGGACTATCCAGCTCAATTATCAGAGAGGACTGTTACAAATGGAAGCCAAAAGAACTGCGCATGCTGTAAATCAGGAACAAAAACAAAGTTGCTGGAAAAGCTCAGCAGGACTGGCAGCATCTGTGGAGGAGAAAACAGAGTTAAAGTTGCGGGTCTGGAGGTTCTGAGGAAGTGTCACCGGACCCGAAATGTTAACTCTGTTTTCTCCTCCACGGATGCCGCCAGATTTCCTGTTACAAATGGAGTTATGTGGAAAGGCTCAGTGCAGATACCCTTCATATTGCATGGTACAAGGTTGTCAACCCCACCAGGAACATGCCACATGGGAAGTCCAGGAATTGAAGTCCGGTCTTCAGGATACTGCTGTGGACAACCCCAGAGAAAATAGCAGGGACATTAAAAAATTATTGTTGGGTTTTGTCATTTTCTCTGAAATTTCCCTTTCCAGGTGCAAAAATAATGAAGACAGAAAGGAAAGGCTGTCTGTCAAGCATTGGGTAATAAGTCTTGTTGTTTTCTGATTGTTGTAGGAAGGCAGTGGGTCAACAGGATGGATACATTGCATAGATACATAGAAGATAGGAGCAGGAGGAGGCCATTCTGCCCTTCAAACCTGCTCTGCCATTCTTTACAATCATGGCTGATCATCCAACTCAATTGCCTAATGCTGCTTTCTCCCCATCACTTTTGATCCCATTCGTCCCAAGTGCTATATCTGGCCACCTCTTGAGTACGTTCATTATTGTGGCATCAACTACTTCCTGTGGTAATGAATTCCACAGGCTCACCTCTCTTTGGGTGAGGAAATGTTTCCTCATCTCTGTCCTAAATGGCCTACCCTGAACCCATAGATTGTGACCCCTGGTTCTGGACACACCCACCATCGGGAACACCTCCCTACCTCTACCCTGTCCCGTCCTGTTAGAATTTTATAAGTCTCTACGGGATGCCCCTCATTCGCCTGAACTCCAGTGAAAACAATCCCAACCTAGTCAATCTCTCCTCATACATCAGTCCCACCATCCCCAGAGTCAGCCTGGTAAGCCTTCCCTCGAGCGCAAGAGCATCCTTCCTCAGAAAAGGAGACCAAAACTGCACATAGTATTCTAGGTGTGGTGTCACCAAGGCCCTGTATAACTGCAACAACACATCCCTGCTCCTGTACTCAAAACCTCTCGCAATGAAGGCGAATGGTATGTTGGCCAAGATACCATTTGCCTTCTTTACTGCCTGCTGTACCTGCATGCTTACCTTCAGCAACTGGTGTACAAGGACGCCCAGGTCCTAGTGCACACTCCCCTCTCCCAATTTACAGCCACTCAGGTAATAATCTGCCTTCTTGATTTTACTTCCAAAGTGAATAACCTCATATTTATCCAAATTATACTGTATCTGCCATTTCTCTGCCCACTGTTGAGATCATGCTGAAGGATCTCTGCATCCTCGTCACAGTTCACCCAATTTGATATCACCTGCAAGACATTACATTTGTTCCCTCATCCCAATCATTAATATATATTGGGAATAGCACTGATCTCTGTGGCACCCCACTAGTTGCTGCCTGCCAATTTGAAAAGGACCCATTAATTCCTACACTTTGTTTCCTCTCTGCCAATCAGTTGTCTATCTATTTCAGTACACTTCCTCCAATCCAATGTGCTTTAATCTTGCACAATAATCTCTTATGTGGGACTTTGTCAAACGATTTCTGAAAGTCCAAATATACCACATCGACTGCCCCACCTTGTCAACTCTCCTGGTTACAACGTCATAGAATTCTAACAGATTTGTCAAACACGATTTCCCCTTCAAAAATCCATGCTGACTCTGTCTCATCCTGCCACAGCTTTCTAAATGTTCTGCTATGAAGTCTTCGATAGTGGATTCAAGAATCTTCCCCACTACTGATATTGGAAATCCGGTCTATAATTCCCTGTTTTCTATCTGCCTGTCTTTTTGAATATTACAGTGATATTAGCGACTTTCCAATCTGCAGGGACTGTTTCAGAGTCTATAAAATCCCAGAAGATAACCACCAATGCATCCACTATTTCTAGAGCCACTTCTTTAAGTACTCTAGGATGTAGATTATCAGGCCTTGGGAATTTATTCACCTTCCATCTCATCAATTTTGCCAGCTCCATTTCTCTACTAATATTAATCTTCCTCAATTCTTCCCTCAGACTAAATCTTGCATCCTCCAACATTTCTGCCGTCTGATTTGTGTCCTCCTTAATGAAGATAGAAACAAAGTATATATTCAGTTGCTCAGCCACTTCTTTAGCGCCTGCTCTACATTCTGTCTGGGACTGATGTCCTCCAGCAAGTGTTTGCTAGAGCGGTTGGAGAGGGCTTAAGCTGACATGCCAGGGTTTGGGAATCTGTGTAAGGAGTCAGAGAAGGAGGGAGCAGAGTAAAAAGCAAAAAGTAGAAAATGGAATAAGAAAATTGATAGGCAGAGAAACCAAAGAAGAAATTAAAACAGGGCTATTGAGAAAAATAAGACCGAGTCAAGCAGTGTTAAAAAGACAAGCTTAAAGGTGTTGTGCCTTAATGTATGGAGCATTTGCGATAAAGTGGATGAACTAATTGTGCGGATCAATGTAAATGGGTACGATATAATTAGGATTATGGAAACATGGCTGCAGCATGACCAGGGATGCGAACGGAATGTCCGAAGGTATTCAATATTTAGGAAGGACAGGCAAAAAGGAAAAGATGGTGGAGTAGCATTGCTGGTCAAAGAGAAAATTAACACAACAGTGAGAAAGGATATTAGCTCAGACAAGTGATATATGGGTAGAATTGAGAAATACCAAGGGGCAAAAAACACTAGTGAGTGTCATATATAGACCCACAAACCACAGTCCCGTTTCTGTCTGGTAGGTTGGCTACATTTGCCTTCACCAGTCTCTTTCTCTTCATGCAACTATAGAAACCCTCAGGGTCAGTCTTTATGTTCCCTTCAAGCTTACTTTCATACTATATTTTCCTCTTCTTAATCAATCCCTTGGTCCTTCTTTGGTGAATTATAAACTGCTCCCAATCTTCAAACATGTTATTTTTCTGGACAATCTGTATGCCTCTTCCTTGGATCGGATACTATCTCCAATTTCCTTTGTAAGCCATAGATTGGCCTTCTTACTCATTTTGCCTTCATGCCAGACAAGAATAAACAGTTGTTGCAGGTCCCCTGGGCATTCTTTGAATGTTTGTAACTGCCTATCCACTGTCATTCCCTTTAAGTAACTCTCCCCAATCTACCAAGGCCAACTCATGCCCCATATCATCACAGTTTCCTTTATTTAGATTCAGCACTCTAGTTTCCAAATCAACTACCTCACTCTCCATCTTGATAAAAAAATTCTACGATGTTATGGTCGCTCTTCCCCAAGGGGTCTCGCACAACTAGATTGGCAATGATTTCCTTCCCATTACACAGTACCCAGTCTAAGATGGCCTGCTCGCTAGATGATTCCTCCACATATTGGTCAAGAGAACCATCCCTTACACACTCCAGCAATTCCTCCTCTATGGCATTGTGGCTAATTTGATTTGCCCAATCTATGTGTAGATTAAAAGCACCAATGATCACCCATATTCCCTTCTCACATACATCTCTAATTTCCTGTTTAATGCCATTCCCAACATCACCACTGCAGTTTGGGGGTCTATAAATGACATCCACTAATATTTTTTGCCCCTTGGTATTTCTCAACTCTACCCATACAGACAGCGCACAGACGCTCAATGAAACCGTCTCCGAGTCTCTGCTTGGTCTCACCGATGTAGAGGAGGTCACATCGGGAGCAGCGGATATAGACCAAATTGGTGGATGTGCAGGTCAACCCCTGTCTGATATGAAAAGTTTGCTTTTGGCCTTGAATGGAGGTGAGGGGGAAATGAGTAGGGGCAGGTGTAGCACTTCCTGTGGTTGCAGGGAAAGGTGCCAAGGGTGGTGCGGTTAGTGGGGAGTGTGGAGATGAGGGAGTTGTGGAGAGTGCGGTACCTAGGAAAAGCAGATAAGGGTGGGGAGGGAAATATCTCTTTGGCCGCGGGGTCGGACTGAAGGTGGCAGAAGTGGCAGATAATGTTGCGCTGGATGCAGACGTTGGTGGACTCCCTTGCCCACTCCACACACTCCCCACTAACCCCACCACCCCTAGCACCTTTCCCTGTAACCGCAGGAAGTGCTACACCTGCCCCTACTCTTTCCTCCCTCACCTCCATTCAAGGCCCAAAACAAACCCTTCATTTCAGACAGAGGTTCACTTGCCTATCCGCCAATTTCGTCTACTATATTTGTTGCTCTCGATGTGGCCTTCTCTACATCGGTGAGACCAAGTGTAGACTCGGAGACTGTTTCGAGGAGTATCTGCACTCCACACGACAAATGACAACATCTTCCAGTCACTAACCATTTTAACTCCCCCTCCCACTCCCTGAGTGACATGCCCATCCTGGGCCTCCTCCAGTGTCACAATGACACCACCCACAAACTGGAGGAGCAACACCTCATATTCTGCCTTGGAAGCCTACAGCCTGATGGCCTGAACATAGAATACATCAGTTTTAAAACCCGTAACACCTGACCTCATCCCATGTCCAAGCCTCCCTTTCATCCCCACCTCCTTGACCTGACACAACCTGTCTACCTTGTCTCCCACCTATCCACCCCGCTCATCTCGCTGACCATTCCCCACCACTCCCTACCTGCACTCACCTATCACCATCCCACCTGCCTTCCCATCCCTATATTTCTGAGCTTCCTTCCCCCTCCCCCATTTCTGAAGAAAGGTGCTGATCCAAAACATCAGCTTTCCTGCTCCTCTGATGCTGTCTGGCCTGCTGTGTTCCTCCAGCTCCCACTGTGTTGTCTCTGACTGCAGCATCTGCAGTTCTTGCTGTCCCTTTAAAAATACTATATACTTAAATGCAATCACCTTTAGTGAGTGGGGTCGTAACCATTTTAGCCTTTTTGAAATAAGTGCACAGAGGCCGGTATTGCATCACTAAGTCATCCTTTATTGACTTGTGCACAGTCCCCTGTCTGTGGTCAGCGTGATGGGAGTCAGTCCCCTGAACTGAGGAGGTTCTAAGACCCCTGTGTATTTTTTTCACCTGAACTGCAGAGATTCTAATCTCCTGTATTGTTTTTAACTGAAGAGATTCTAAATTTCCTGGTTATATTTATTTGTACTGAGGAGATTCTGAATCCCCTGTTTATATCGGTCAGCCAAGGTTCCCCCTTTTGGCCCAGGTTAACAACTGCGACAACATAGTCAACAAGATCCAGCTGGTTCCAAGCGCTAACATTTCTCATAAGACATTCCCTCCATAACTCAGACAGAGAAAATGATCTGATATCAACATATACACATCTAAATCCTTTCGAAAGAACTTAGCTCACTCCTCACTACTTCTTTGTTCAATGTAGCATTTTGTTTTCTGGCATTTTGGATAATAACATGTTAAAGTGTTGAAATTCTTTAGTTGGTAAGACAATACTGTTTGTCCCCGACAAAAACATTTTGACTGCATTACTGCTGTGTTTGTTCTGCCTTATCCAGCTAAGATCAGTTATGATGAACTATGCTAAGTCACAGGAAATATTCTTTACATAGGGATTCACAAACAACTGGAGCAGATTGTTGGGGAAGTGGCTAAAACAAGACCTTGAACTGATTTAGGAAGCTGCTAAATCCTGCAATGGGAGCTGAATGTATACAGTGATTTGAAACAATTACATCATGCGTCGAGACTGTCTCTGTTCCAGAATCACTGAATGTGGGTTATAATTTTAAAAATAAAGAACAAACTTTTACTTACTTGATGGCTTTCATGACTTCAGAATATTCCAAAGTCTTTTACACCAATGAAGCATTGTGGAAGTGCACTCCCTACAGTCATGAAGAAAATAGGCATCAAATTGAGGACAGTAAGCTTCCACTAACAGCCATCTGACAACAAATACATCATCACTTTTTCAAATAATGTTCATAGGATAAATATTGCTGGAGAAGCTGAGGAGAACATCTCTGATGTTTTTCAAACCATGAAGAGACCTTTTTTTCACTCGTGGGAAATGGGCGACACTAACTGGGCCAGCATTTATTGTCCGTCCTTTGTTAACCTTGAGAAGGTGGTGGTGAGCTGCCTTCTCGAATCACTGCAGTCTGTGGTAGACCCACAATGCCTGTAGGGAGGGAATTACAGGATATTTCTGAAGAAGGGTCCAGATCCAAAATGTCAGCTGTCCTGCTCCTCTGATGCTGCCTGGCCTGCTGTGTTCCTCCATCTCCACACTGTCTTATCTCAGACTCCAGCATCAGCAGTTCTTACTATCTCTGCAGGATATTTACCCAGTGATAGTGAAAGAATGGCGTATTATTTCCAAATTAGAATGGTGGGTGGCTTGGAGGGGAACTTGCAGTTGGTGGTGTTCCTATATAATTGCTTCCTTTGTCTTTCTGGATGGTCGTGGATTTAAAAGATGTTGTCTCAGGATCTCTGGTGAATTTCTGCAGTGTATCTTGTAGAGAGTACACACTGCTACTACAGAGTGTCAGTGGTGGAGGGAGTGGGTGCTTGTGGATATAGTGCCAATCAAGTGGCTGCTTTGTCTTGGATGGTGTCAAGCTTCTTGTGTGTTGCTGGGTCTGCACTCATCCAGGCAAAGGGGGAGTATTCCATCTCACTCCTGACTTGTGCCTCATAGATGGAGGATGGGATTTGGGGAGTCAGGAGATGAGTTACTCGCTGCAATATTCCTAGTCTTTATGACCTGATCTTATAGTTACAGTATTTTTTTGCCAGTCTGGTTGAGGTTTGATCAATGGTAAACCCCAGGATGTTAACAATGGGAGATTCAGTGATAGTAGCGCCATCGAATATCATTGGGTGGTGGTTAGATTGTGTCTCATTGGAGATGGTCATTGCCTGTCATTTGTGTAGCACAAATGTTACTTGCCACTTGTCAGCCTAAGCCTGGATATTGTCTATTGCCTAAGCCTTGTTGCGTTTGAATACAGACTGCTTTGGTATCTGAGGAGTTGTGAATGTTGCTGTACATTGTGCAATTATCAGTGAACATCCCCATTTCTCACCTATGATGGAGGGAGGTTCATTGATGAATCAGCTCATTGGGCCCATGGCACTACCCTGACGAACTCCTGTAGAGATGTCCCGGAGCTGAGATGGCTGACCTCCAACAACCACAACCATCGCCCTATGTGTCAGGTTTGGCTCCAAACACCAGAGAGTTTGCCCCCTGATACCCATTGATTCCAGTTTTATTCAGGCTCCATCTGCAATACTTGGTTGAACGTAACCTTGATATCAAGGGCTGTCACTCTCACCTCACCCTCTGGAATTCAGCTCTTCTGTCCATGTTTGAACCAAGGCTGTAATGAGGTCAGGAGCTGAGTGGCCCTGGAGGAACCCAAACTGGGCATCGCTGTGCAGATGCTGCTTGATTGCACCGTTCAAGACACCTTCCATCACTTTAATAATAATAATCAAGGGTAGACTGATGGCACAGTAATTTGACGGGTTGATTTTGACCTGTTTTTCGTGTGCAGGGCATAGCTGTGCAATTTTACAGATTGTCAGGTAGATGCAACTGTTCGGAAACAATTTGGCTAGGGAAGAGGCATATTCTGGAGCACAAGTCTGCAGTGATGTTGTCAGGGGTCATAGCCAGCTGTTTTTTCACATCGCATGGAGTTAAGCAAATTGGCTGGAGATTGGTATCTGTGATGCTGGGGTCCACTGGAGGAGGCTGAGATGGATCATCCACTGGGCACATCTGGCTGAAAATTACTTTAAATGTTTCAGACTTAACTTTTGCACTCTCATTGAAGATAGGAATATTTGTGAAGCCTCCTTCTCCAATGAATTGTTTAATTGTCCAACACTATTCTCAACTGGATGTGCCAGGACTGTAGAGCTTAAATCCTATCTGTTAGTTGTGGAATCTGGATGTGAGTTTGCTCGCTGAGCTGCAAGGTTAGTTTTTCAGACGTTTCGCCACCATTCTAGGTAACATCATCAGTGAGCCTCCGACGAAGCGCTGGTGTTATGTCCCGCTTTCTATTTATCTGGTTAAGTTTCCTTGGGTTGGTGATGTCATTTCCTGTGTTGGTGATGTCATTTCCTGTTCTTTTTCTCAGGGGATGGTAGATTGGCTCCAAATCAATGTGTTTGTTGATGGAGTTCCGGTTGGAATGCCATGCTTCTAGGAA
This sequence comes from Stegostoma tigrinum, assembly GCF_030684315.1. Lineage (NCBI taxonomy): Eukaryota > Metazoa > Chordata > Chondrichthyes > Orectolobiformes > Stegostomatidae > Stegostoma > Stegostoma tigrinum. The sequence goes on along the minus strand of NC_081377.1, from coordinate 40,233,713 downwards.
TTCTCATGCGTGTCTCTGTTTGGCTTGTCCTAGGATGGATGTGTTGTCCCAATCAAAGTGGTGTCCTGCCTTATCTGTATGTAAGGATACGAGTGATAGTGGGTCTTGTCATTTTGTGGCTAGTTGAGTGAACATCAACTAGTCACAAAACGACATGACCCACTATCACTCGTATCCTCTTGTTTGGGTCCCTAACCACCTGCCGCAGACGCAGTCTAGCAGCCACATCCTTTAGGACCTGACCAGCTCGATCAGTAGCACTGCTGCAAGCCAGTCTTAGTGGTGGACATTGAAATCCTTCACCCAGAGTACATTTTGTGCCCTTACCATCCTGTGTTTCATCCACGTGTTGTTCATGGAGAAGTACGAATTTGTCAGCTGAGGAAGGACATTAAGTGGTAATCTGCAGGAAGTTTCCTTACCCCATTGTTTCACCTGATGCCGTGAGACTTTGTGGGGTCGAGGGTCAATGTTGAGGACTCCCAGGGCAATGCCCTCCCAACAGTATGGTCTTGTCCTGGTGATGGTGGTGTCTGCGACATTGTAAGGTATGACTATGTGAGCCTGTTTCTTTCCTGGTCCTGTGAGACACTCTTCCAATTTTGACACTAACCCCCAGGTGTTAGCTTGGAGGACTTTACAGGATTGACAGGACTGTTTCTGCTATAGTCTTTCCTAGTGCCTGTGTCGATGCCAGGTCATCCATCTGCTTTCATTTCTTTGAGACTTTCTAGCGATTGGTATGACCGAGTGGCTTGCTTGGCCATTTCAGGGAGCCCTTGAAAGTCAATCCCATTGCTGTTGGTCTCGAGTCACATGTAGGCCAGACCAGGTGAGGATGGTAGATTTTCTTCCCTGATCGTAGTGAACCAGATTGGTTTTCCCCAAAATCAACAACAGTTCGTGGTCAGTCGTAGATTCTTAAATTCAGATTCCATCTGCTATGGCGGAGTTTGAACCCAGGTCCCCAGAATATTCTCTGAGTTTCTGGATTGATAGTCTAGTGACAATGCCCATTGTAGCAGCTGGTGGAATTCAAACAGTTCAAACCCCATTATAGCAGCTGGTGGAATTTAAAATCATTGACCAAAATCTGAAATTGAAAGCTCTCCTCAATATTAGCAACGATTACTGATTGTTTTAAACATTTTTCCGGTTGTTTAATATCTCCCAGGGAAAGGAACCTGCCATCTTAACCCAGTCTGACCTATCTGTGACTCCAGAGCAATGTGGTTGATTCTTACCAACCCTCTGATGTATGAGCCTCTCAGTTGAAGGGCAATTTGTGATGGGCAACAAATGCTGACCTTGCCAGTGATGCCCATATCCTATGGAAGTAAAAAGGAGCCTGCAGTGTCCTCTTGAAAGGGCAGACAGCAGGGCGGCAGGCATAATTTAAAGCTTCACAAGAGAAGCTGTTACCTCACAGCGACCCATTGGGAGTGTCAGCCTGGATTTGATCCTGAGACGCTAAGGCAGATCTTGAACCAGAATTGAACACATAGCTGAGAGTGAACCACGCAAGAACAACTGGTCAGTGGAGGAGAGGCAGTGTAGTAGGATGATGAGGTTAACCATGTCAACCAGCAGATTCAAAAACAGCTTCTTCCCTGCTCTCTAACTTTAAATAATGTTGATCTTGCCTTGAGCAAGTCATCTGTGGTGTAACCTGTGTGTCTCAGTCTGTCCAAGTTTTTTTTAATCATATGACCTGTAAGTCCTTGCGTACAATGAACTGCCTGCACTGCTCGCAAACAAAACCTTTCACTTCATTTGGGTACACGTGACAATAAATCAAATCAATCAATCATCAATCAAATTTTATAGAAGCTCTGCCATGGCTGGATAACCTGGGGAACAAAAATCATGTATGAAACTAACCCACAAGACAAATTGGTTACAAAACATGCAAAGCCCAAAAACTATATGTTTGGTGAAGTGAAATAGTTAAATTGGATTAATTGAATATATTAAAGAGTATCTCTTTGAATGTGTGAGGCAAGAATATATGAGGGGTGTGCATGCGCTAATTATTATTTCATATTAATGCCTGTCTAAAATGACTCACTTCGTTTCTTGCAATTTCTTTATATTATTAAATACTTTAAATTTTTTAATTTGCATACAAATATTGGGCAACTTGAAAAGCTGTGATTTGCAATGGAAACATTGCACTAAATGTTGCCATACAGTTTTTAATGTCTGGTTTTGTGTTGTAAAGTGCAGACATTAAGATGCCAGCAAATGTGCCTGAATATTTAAAAAGTGAAATACTTATGGATGCCTGAAATCTGAAATAAATACAGAAAATGCAAGAAATATTCGCATTTGGCAGCATCTGCGGAGAGAGGAACAAAGTTAATGTTTTGAGTCAAAGACCATTCTGGAAAAAAATCTTATTGACCTTAGTTTTATCTACCCACATCTGTTGTATGGCCATCTAAATATTTACCTAAAGTAAAGATGGCAAGAAAATGCCCTGGAAGTATTATGCTTCTCTTCAACTGCCTTGTTCATTCCTGACATCTTTCACACTAGCATTGGCAGCTTTGATTTCGCTCAACTGGGCTATAAGCTCAGGCATTCCCAACCCTCTCTGTCTCTCACCCTTTGAGAAACTTCTTGAGGCCTATCATTTTGGCCAAACTGAATCCTGGTTTGAATTTTTACTAAAGAATGCCAGTCACTCTGATTCTGAGCCCTTCTGGCCTTATTTGATTGGAACAAAGTGAATCTGTGCCTCTTGTTCAAAAACAAGAACAGAAATTGCTGGAAAAGCTCGGCAGGTCTGGCGGCATCTGTGGAGAGAGAAACCAGAGTTAACATTTCGGGTCCAGTAACCTTCCCTCAGAAACGAATGACCAGGCACTGATCCCTGAAGATAACAAAGTGTCGAGCTGGATGAACGCAGCAGGCCAAGCAGCATCTTAGGAGCACTAAAGCTGACGTTTTGGGCCTGGACATTTTCCAGCATCTGCGGTTCCCATTATCACTGATCCCTGAAGATTTTGGATAAGAGTCAACTTGTGAAAAGAGATTGTGACTACATGCTTGAGACGTTGGTGGTGACCCTGGTGGCTGTGATGCTGCCAATGAATCGTCACCTGAACATTTTGTACTTTTTTTCACGCATTAATGTTTCTTTTGTTCTGCGTTTTTTTTGTATTTCAGTTTGCTTGATGGATAAGTATATGGACATACATGGAATAGTGTAGGTCAGATAGGCTTGAGATCGGTATGACAGGTCGGCACAACATCGAGGGCCGAAGGGCCTGTACTGTGCTGTAATGTTCTATGTTCTATGATTGTCAAACACATTTAACTTCAGTCTCTGGCTGAGACTGAGGATTTCTTAAATAAACTTTGGAATGAAATGAAATGTAACTACGGGTCACCTTCCTTTAACTAGGTGCAGTTTTGTTTCAGAGAATGTTTGTCTCTGTGAAGAAACTTTGGCCATTTTACTGAATCAGATGTGATAGATGAAGGCAAGGTGTATACTGACATTGTGAACACATTTCTGACAAATGCATCTACATTTTAACAAGAATGCCTGAAGTTAAGTTTGCAAATATATTCCTAACATACTATACATATTAAGCAAGGGATTTTTAAGCCCTGTGGCCAATGACAGTGCCTTCTAATAATTTTAAGAGATATTTGGATGAAGTTCTCGAAAGGTTGCATCACAGCCTTATTGACCTATAGTTGAGAGTGAATGTTGTTTAAAGACAGCTTTATAAAAGCACCACTTCTACAAATATCCAGACTCTCCAACACTGGCACTTAGTAGCAACAGTGCGTACCTTCTGCACGATGCCCAGCAGAAATTCACAAAAGGTCCTCAGATAGCATCTTCCAAACCCACCACCACTTCCACCTAGAAGGACAAGGGCAGCAGATACATGGGAACACCATCACCTCCACGTTCCCCTCCAAGCCACTCACCATCCTGATTTGGAAATATATCACCGTTCCTTCACTGTCACTGGATCAAAATCCTGGAATTCCCTCCCTAACAGCATTATGATTCTACCTGCAGCAAATGGACTGCAGCAGTTCAAGAAGGCGACCAGTTACTAGTGGTGTACCGCAAGGGTCGGTGTTGGGTCCACTGCTGTTTGTCATTTTTATAAATGACCTGGATGAGGGCGTAGAAGGATGGGTTAGTAAATTTGCAGATGACACTAAGGTCGGTGGAGTTGTGGATAGTGACGAAAGATGCCGTAGGTTGCAGAGAGACATAGATAAGCTGCAGAGCTGGGCTGAGAGGTAACAAATGGAGTTTAATGCGGACAAGTGTGAGGTGATGCACTTTGGTAGGAGTAACCGGAAGGCAAAGTACTGGGCTAATGGTAAGATTCTTAGCAGTGTAGATGAGCAGAGAGATCTCGGTGTCCATGTACACAGATCCTTGAAAGCTGCCACCCAGGTTGACAGGGCTGTTAAGAAAGCATACAGTGTTTTAGCTTTTATTAATAGAGGGATCGAGTTCCGGAACCAAGAGGTTATGCTGCAGCTGTACAAAACTCTGGTGCGGCCGCACTTGGAGTATTGCGTACAGTTCTGGTCACCGCATTATAAGAAGGATGTGGAAGCTTTGGAAAGGGTGCAGAGGAGATTTACTAGGATGTTGCCTGGTATGGAGGGAAGGTCTTACGAGGAAAGGCTGAGGGACTTGAGGCTGTTTTCATTAGAGAGAAGAAGGTTGAGAGGTGACTGAATTGAAACATATAAAATAATCAGAGGGTTAGATAGGGTGGATAGGGAGAGCCTTTTTCCTAGGATGGTGACGGCGAGCACGAAGGGGCATAGTAAAGCTATAGGATAGATGTCAGAGGTAGTGTCTTTACTCAAAGAGTAGTAAGGGAATGAAACGCTTTGCCTGCAACGGTAGTAGATTCGCCAACTTTAGGTACATTTAAGTCGTCATTGGATAAGCGTATGGATGTACATGGAATAGTGTAGGTTAGATGGGCTTCAGATCGGTATGACAGGTCGGCACAACATCGAGGGCTGAAGGGCCTGTACTGTGCTGTAACGTTCTATGTTCTAAGGCAGCTCACCCCCACCTTCTCAAGGACAACCAGGGATGGGCAATAAATGCTGTTCCAGCCAACAACATCCACATTCCACAAGTGAATAAAAAGAAATTAAAATATGAAACTGGTCAATTAGCAATGCAATAGAAAGTAATGTTTACATTTTTCCAGGCTTACCCTCTTCTTTCATTCGAGATTCCAAACTGGTTGAAAATTCTTGGCAGCACTGCAATTGATGGGTTCCTTCATTCAACGAGGATAAAAATCTTTCTGAAAGCTGCTTCTCAGGAAAACAAATTACATTGCTGTGGGTTTGGAATAAGACGTAGGCCAGAACAGGTAAAGATGGTAGATTTCCTTCCCGAAAGGACATTAGTAAACCAGATGTTTCTTTTTCTCCCATAAGTTAACAATTGTTGTATGGTCATCCTTAGAATTTTTATTCCAGAATTTTATTGGGTTCAGATTCTACCATTGGCCATGGACAGGATTCAAACCTGAGTCCTTGTGCTCCTCAGATGCTGCTGGGCCTGCTGTGTTCATCCAGCCTCACATTTTATTATCTTGGATTCTCCAGCATCTACAGTTCCCATTATCACTCCCCAAGGCACTGCCTGAGTTTTGGAATTATAGTCTGGCGACAATAGCACTAGGCTGTCACTCCCCCTGGACTACATGATCTATTGAATGCCTTCATGTCAATATTACACCCGGACATTTTATTGTATATCAATGTCAATCTCTGTGCAAACATGTTTTTGCCAAGAGCAGAGTAGACCTCCATCAGGATCAATATAATTACAAGATCAGTTCAAGGCACGTGATCTTGATTATGATAAAGTTTTGAAGCAGCTACACTTCAAATGCAAGGAAATCAATGCACATTTTCATGTGTGAATTCTTACTGTGATAATTTTTTTGAAAGTTTGCATACCAAATGTTTTCACACTATTAAGCCTTTTTACAGCGTCAGGTTGACCAGTCCCACTGAGTTTTGTTGAATAGTTGAAGAGCACTGGGCCTTTTATTTGGGAATCTGAGATACCATACTAACCAATTATAGTAAAGTTCATCAAAGGGTCATTGCAGGAGTTAAATAACCTTATTTGATGATCTACATCTCATGCTCTGCTATTGAGTAAAATGAAATGCATTTTAGATATGAATAAGTTATTAAGTAAAGTGACAATTAAAGCAGCAGTCAATCCTGTCTCATGGGGATCTAAAATTACTATAAGCTGCTCTGCTGGTTCCCCATAAGTTATGTAATAATTGTAAGTCATGCTGTCTCTAATCAATAGGTGTCACGAAATATCACACATGCATTTCAAGTACATATTGTAGGGATTTCTTCAGTCCTTACATTAGCTATAAGATTACAAAGAGAGTGTTTATACCTATGAATCTCTATCAGCAAGTAAATCAGAGCACTTCAAAATACCATTCAGCTGTTGACTTATGACACACAATGATGTATATGAAAATGGTCATTCTCAGTTGATTTTATCCTTTGATCATTTATGACAGACTGATTCTCCTGGAGGTATATTTCAAAAAGTAATGTATTTCGATTTATATCGCATTGTCACAGTAAACAGTGAAGGAATTCAAAATGACTCTCCAGGTTAACTTGAGACAAATCTAAATTTGCTGCATTTTAAATAGTCAGTCTGATATTCACATTAACATACTGCAGCAGCTAACATCCCTCTTCAAAAATCCATTGGATTTCACGGTAAAATGTTCCCAGTCCTTCACTTGTGAAACACCCCAGCTACGTGGCTGAAAAGCTTTATAACTTTTCCATGTTAAAGTTCAAAGTTGTTTTCTTACTAAATAGTTCCCTTTCCTTTTTGTTGCACCCTGTGATATCAAAATGCTTCGCAATGATGGCTCACCTTTTCAAGTACACTCGGCAAATTGCACTGTGTACGATTTGTTGGATCACTCGGATTATTTTCCTTCTCTGTCACCTCCTCCAGCCCTTTGTAACAACAGTGTTTATTCACATAGCGTCTTGAAACATGGTAAAATGTCCTAAGGGCTTCACAGGAGTGTTAGCAAACAAAAATTGACTGTGCAACATAAGAATGTGTTAGAACATGTAGGCAAAGTCTTGTTCAAAAATGTAGGAAGTAAAGCGTGTCTTTCAAGAGAAATAAATGAAATTGAGATATGTGGAGATTCGGGGAGAGAATTTCAAAGCTTAGTGATTACTGAGCGTAAAGCACTGCAGTTAAAATCCAGGCTGCACCAAAGGTCACAACAGGTATAGTACAGATATTACAGGCTGGTGCAGATTACATAGATGGGGAGGGGAGACACCATGGACAGATTTGAAAGTAAGATTGGTAGTTTTGAAATGGCAGGAGATGGTGAATTAGTAGCAATGGACCAGCAAGCCCAAGGTACTTTGCGTCTCTGGCTTCAAATCAGATCATGAAACCTGGTTTAAATTCAGTAAACAGATCGAGAATATAGAACTAATGTCTAATAGTGAATAAAAACCGACAGAACTGCGGATGCTGTAAATCAGGAACAAAAACAAAGCTGCGGGAAAAGCTCAGCAGGTCTGGCAGCATCTGTGAAGGAAAAAACAGAGTTAACATTTTGGGTGAGTTCTGAGGAAGGGTCACCAGACCCGAAACGTTAACTCTGTTTTCTCCTTTACAGATGCGGTCAGACCTGCTGAGCTTTTCCAGCAACTTCGTTTTTGTGTCTGTAATAGCGACCCTGAAACTACCATCAGTTGCTGTAAATGTGCAACTGATTCACTAGTGTCTTTTAGATGGGGAAATCTGCCATCCCTACCTGGTTTGGCCTACGTGTGACTGCAGACCCACAGCAATATGGCTGTCTCATGGACAAATTCGACTAAAGAATCTGTTTCCGGGCTAGTACACATCTATGAATCTATGACTTTATGACTCTCAGCTGCATCTTAAAAGGCCTGGTTCAATGGCAATTAAAGAAGGGAAACAAATGCTGGCCAGGCTTATGACAATCACAGATAACAAAGTGTGGAGCTGGATGAACACAGCAGGCCAGGCAGCATCTCAGGACCATAAAGGCTGACGTTTCGGGCCTAGACCCTTCATTGCAGGAACATCAGCTTTTGTGCTCCTGAGATGCTGCTTGGCCTGCTGTGTTCATCCAGCTCCACACTTTGTTATCTTGGATTCTCCAGCATCTGCAGTTCCCATTATCTCTTATGACAATCACATCCCACTTAAGAATATTTCAAAAAGCTGAGTTGTGGTATAAACAAGAACCATTGGAAGTTAGTGAACTCTGCAGGTGATGGATTAACAGCACTTGGTGTGAGTTTGGATTTTGGGCAAGCTAACTTTTATGAACGTAGAATATAGCAAGTCAGTTGAAATTACAATTGAAATTGCTGTCTGTGCAGTGTTTTCACCATGAGGAATGGGGCAATATTGTTGCAGTGTCTCAGACGAGATAATGTATCAACTGCCATATTCTGGATGTGAGTTTGCTCGCTGAGCTGCAAGGTTAGTTTTCAGACGTTTCGTCACCATTCTAGGTAACATCATCAGCGAGCCTCCGACGAAGCGCTGGTGTTATGTCCAGCTTTCTATTTATCTGGTTAGGTTTCCTTGGGTTGGTGATGTCATTTTCTGCGTTGGTGATGTCATTTCCTGTTCTTTTTCTCAGGGGATGGTAGATTGGCTCCAAATCAATGTGTTTGTTGATGGAGTTCCGGTTCGAATGCCATGCTTCTGGGAATTCTCGTGCGTGTCTCTGTTTGGCTTGTCCTAGGATGGATGTGTTGTCCCAATCAAAGTGGTGTCCTTCCTCATCTGTATGTAACAATACGAGTGATAGTATCAAAGTGTGACAGGGGATCATTTTCATTTAACTGAGAGGGCAGATGGGTAATATAAGGTCTAATATCTTATCTGAAGACGTTATCACTGACTGTGCAGCACTCCCTGGCTTTTACATTGGGAATATCAGCCCAGGTTACATGTTCTGGCCTCTGGTATCGCCTTGCATCTCAAGATTGGGGAAGTGTAACCAACTGAGCTCCAGTTGACAATGTGTGGAAACATATTGCATTGTACAGAAAAAAATAGAAATTAATCAGATATTTGTGAACCGAGCTTTCAGTATCTAAAGTGATTTTTTTTCTCCTTTGTTCTATACAGTATGCAGGATGGCTGGTGCTGTGGGTGGCCTGGAACGCATTCATCATTTGCTTCTATCTAGAAGTTGGGCAGTTGTCACGGGTAATTATGTTCCTTATGATCCAAAGAGATGCTTCTTATTGATGTACTTAATCAAAGTATGCAATCCAAAGCTCATTTATGAGCTTTCTCCTTCTTTAGTTTCATAAATATAGAGATGAAATGCTTCTGAATTCACGTCAAAATGCTTTTAGCTTTACATTTTTGCATAACTTTGATTCTCTGCTTTGAATAGAGAAAGTAATTAGAGACAAAGTAAGTTTTCTGAAACCAGACTTCAAACTGGGGCAGGAACAGAATATCCCAGTGATAGAGGACTTTGTATTGAATTAGGTGAAGGATGCTCAGGATTAGCTGGCCATTCGAGAAATTGGTTTTTGTGGAGGTGAATGTGAGAATGAGACACTGGGACTGGAGGGAGTGAGGAGGCGTAATGTTCTGGAGAATATTGTTGCTGGGCCAAAGTCTCTGAATTCTCAACCTCATAGCACTGCATGAGCATCTCCACCAACTGCACAGACTGCTCTGATTCATAAAGGTTCACCACCACCTTCTCAAAGACGACAAGAGAGAGATGTGTAATAAATCACAGCCGTGCATTGCAAGGAATGGGGAAAGTAAAGATGGATGAGGATGGAAAAGCAAGATCAGGGTTCAATAAAACATCAAACTTATGTTCTGCAGGGCTCAAGTTGAGTTAGCGGTCAGTGGTTTAGTGGAGTTTGCAACAAGGGGGTCTATAAAGTATGGGTGAGAATCAAGCAGAATTGCCAGTGTTGATCTAAAAGAAGGATTGTCCAGGGCTTGACATTGGTCAAGTAATAATATTGTAGAATAATAACCCAGAAGTGGGCACCATGGTCAGCATAGACTTGTTTAGTCTGAAAGGTCAGTTTCCATGTTGTATTTCTCTATGACTGTAAGTTGTCAAGGTGCCAAGTTTTGGTACTATGTACATAGGTGTAGAAGCTGATCACACCTTTGCAGCCCTTATTTGTCTCACAGTGTGAAGGAGAACAGAAAGGGTTTGCCAGGAACCATCATACTAATGTAATAACTTGCTGACTCCATTTTGCTTACTCTCCAATTATATTTCTACTGCAGTAATGAAATAGGCCTCATCAAAGCCCCATAGCCCCTGGGTCACAAGCCCTACTCCACCGTATCCCCTTCACCTATGGTCTGTTAATAACAAACAGATCCTGACTCATGCAGCAGGGAATGGGGAAGATGGACACCAAAATCGCATAATTCAAGATCACCATGAACTTGCATTTCAATAGTGTTTTTAATATGTGGTGAAACATTGGTGCTACCATAGGCTCTGTGTCCCTCTGTAAAATGGTACCTCACCCCCTCTACCAAAGCAATATGTACCCCTATCTGGCTTTTGTGCTTCTATGAAAGAGATTGCAGGGACATTATTGAGGGAGGAGGACATCACAACAACAGGAATTTGCATTTACATGATGCCCTCAGAGCCATAAAACGTCGTAAGATTTTCCTTAGAAATGTTAACAAACAAATGTTGACACTACGCCATGCAGCAAGAGTTTGGCATGCTTAATCACAAGCTTAGACATAGAATTTGGCCTTAAAGGTACACTTCAGGTTAAGCCATTTAGGATGTGGAGGTGCTGGTGTTGGACTGGAGTGGACAAGGTCAGAAATCACACAGCACCAGGTTATAGTCCAACAGGTTTATTTGAAGATACAAGCTTTCTGAGTCTCGCTGTTTCTACAGGTGACACCTGAAGGCTGGGACATTTCTCACTGGAGCGTAGGAGATTGAGAGGTAGCCTTGTAGAGGTTTATAAAGCCATGAGGGGTATAAAGAAGGTGAATGGGAGGTGTCTGTACACTAGGGTGGGGGACTTCAAGACTGGGCACATTTTTTAAGGTGGAAAGAGAGAGGTAGAGGGTGGTTCATGTGTGCAATGAACTTCCAGTGGAAACGAGGGATGTGTGTACAGTTACAACATCTAAAAGACGTTTGGATAAGTACACAAATAAGAAATACTTGTAGGGATATGAGCCAAATGCAGGCAGGTTTGGGATTATGGTTGACATGGACTGATTGGACCAAAGGGGCTGGTCTGTGCTGTAAGATTTTATGACTTCAAAACAAGTGGCAATCTAGAACCCTCTACAAAGTTCTTGAGGTTGGAGCTCCATTGAAAAACATCATAACTGAGATTGGTAGATTTTTGCTGGATAGGTGATCATATAGTGGTATTGTCATTGGGCTAATAATCTAAAGACTCAGGTAATGCTCTGGAGACCTGGGTTTGAATCTCACCACATTAGATTATTTGAATTTTAAATTCAGTAAAGATCTGGAGTGAAAGGTTTAATGAAATCATTGTTGTAAAAAACCATCTGATTCCCTAATGCCCTCGAGGGAAGGAAACCTGCCATCCTTATCCAGCCTGGTCCATATGTGACTCCAGACCCATAGTGATGGGTCATACTCTGAACCCTACTCCAGCAAATAGGATGGGCAGAAATGCTGACTCTGCCAAAGATGCCGACATCCCATTAATTACTATTTTAATTAAAAAAAAGGACAGGTAGACAGGGAGTTAAGATGCAGAGGCCCAATGATATTCTCCTGAACCTGGTAATTGTTTAACTCTGCCTTTGCACAGTCATTATGTGATAATCCTGCTTTTAAGTTGATTTCTGTTTGAGTAAAACCAACAGAGGAATTTCCTCTCCTGGCTGGTTATTTGCTAGACGTTGCCCCAAGGGAAATTCAGTGGAAGAGGAATGTTGGCCAAACAGCAGAACAAGTGAGGGGTTCAGGAACTCATTATGTTTATGTTCATGAACCCAATGCAAATGGCTTTGGGTGAAAAGCCCCATTTGCAGGCAGTACATCTGCATTTCCAGCAAATTGTTGGTTACAATGGTGCTACATCAGTGTCATCATGGTTTACTGTGCTCAAGTAAGTGTGATGCTCACTGCAATTTATCACCTTGCTGCGTTTGTACAGCTTGATATGATAGGTCCCCTAGATCAAACTATTATTTGCTGTGGTGTTCTGTATTCACTGGAGAAAGGTTGACCTGAAGGATTTGAGTCTCCATTTCAAACTGGTATCCACTTCCTGTCACCAGTGGCACTTATTCAGCTGAAGCAGTAAGTGGCCAAAGCATTTTTGATGTGCAACTTGCTCACAATTTACATCGATACGATAGCACAGAAGGAGACCATTCAGCCTAACAGCTCCAAAAATTCCTCCTCCAACGTTGCTACAAACATCTATTCCCTCGAAACAAAAACAGAGACTGTGCAGGAGAAACTCAATAGATCTGGTAGCATTGGTGGAGAGGCAAACAGAGTTAATGTTACAGAGTTGCATTAGGATTAGTTGAATTTGGCAACATGTTCGGCATAACAAGATGGGCTGAAGGGCCTGGTCCTGTGTTATATTATTCTACGTTCTACGTTCTAGTTAATATATGAGGGTGGCATGGTGGCTCAGTGGTGAGTACTGCTACATCATAGTGCCAGGGTTCGATTCCACCCTCGGGCACTGTCTGTGCGGAATTTGCACATTCTACCTGTGTCTGCGTGCATTTCCTCCGGGTGCTCCAGTTTCCTCCCACAGACCAAAGATTTGCCTGTTTGGTGGATTGGCCTGTTTGAGAAATTACCCCGTAGTGTCCAGGAATGTGCAGGCTGGTTGAATTATGGGAAATGCAAGGTTGCATGGATACGGTAAGGGGTGGGCCTGGATCAGATGTTCTATGAACAGTCAGTTTGGGCCCAATGTGCCAAATGGTCTGCTTCCACACTATAGGGATTCTATGATTCTTAAGTTTTTTGCCCAGAGATCCTTTTTCAGAACAGAAATCAGCTGAGAAATAGTGGTATTTGCGCTGATGTTGAGGGGTGGGATTGGAAGCATCGTCAGTGAGAAAGGAGTGAGTTGAATAGACGGAGATGTTGCTCCGAGACAGAAAGAAAGAGAAGCAAGCAAGCGATTTCTGATGATAAGCATGGAGAGAGATAAATGCACGGGAAGGGGGTCTAGATGAAAATGGGTTGGCTGTGCCGACAGCAACTCATTTGGAACAGGACCTACAGGCTTGGGTAATGAACTTGGAGGACAGTGTTTGCACTCTAAAATTGTTAAACTCAATGCTGAGTCATGAAGGCTGTCAGATACTTAAGAAGAAGACAAGGGAGTGCTGCAACAAGGCCAAGATAGAGATGTTTGCCACTGTGTGTTGAAGTGGCAAGCAGCCGGAAGCTTATGGTCGTTCTTAAGGACAGAATGCAGATGTCCCACAAAGCATTCGCACAGTCTGAGATTTAGCTCCCCAGGATAGAGGAGTCCACACATTGTGGGCAGCAAATAAAGTTGCCTAGATTGAGTGAAGTACAGATAAATCACTGGAGGGTGAGTCTAGAACCTGAGATAGCGAGGAGGGAAGCAGTAAAAGGGCAAGTGTCACATCTTCTGAGATTGCAAGGGAAGGTGTCATGTGGATATGGAGAGGCATTGGGCATGGTGGAGGAGTGGGCCAGAGTGTTCTGGAGGGAACAGTTCCCTGCAGAACGCTGACAATGGAGGGGAGGGGAATATGTGTCTGATGGTGGCATCTCACTGGAAGTGGTGGAAATGGAGGCTAATGAACTTTTGGATGTGGATGCTTGTGGGATGGAATGTGAGTCAGTGTTGTGGGTGGGAGGAAAAGGGATGAGGGTAGATGTCCAAGAGATGGCTTGAAAGTCCTGTAAACCATGGTTCTGGGGAATCTTTTGTTGAGGGAAGAGGTGGACATTTCTGAGCCGCCCCACCCCATGTGTGATGGAGATGGAGAAACTGGGAGAATGGAATAGAGCCTTTACAGGAAACAAGGTATGAGGATATATACTCCCCATAACTGTGGGAGTTGGTGAGTTGTAGTGGATATTGGAGCAAATGGATACAGAGATGTTGAGGAAAGGTTGGGAGGAGTCAGACATGGACCAGATAAAGGTGAGGGCAGGGTTGAAATTGAATGCAAAATTGATAAACCTTTCCAGTTCCAGACAGGAGAGGGAAGCAACACCAATGATGTAACTGATGTACTAGAGAAAGAGTTGTGGAGAGGGACCCAAGTGGGATTGGAACAGGGAATGTTCCATGTGCCACATAACTGGGCCCCATGTAAGTACCCATGGCCATGCTTTTGACCTGAAGAAAGTGAGAGGAGTTGAAGGAGAAGTTGTTCAGAATGAGGACGAGCTTGGCCAGGTGGAGGAGGGTGGTGGTGGTGGATGGAAATGGTCCTAGTCTTTTTTACAGGAAGTAACAGAGGGCCTTGAATCCATGCTGATGGGGGATGGACATGTAAAAGGATTGCACATCCATGGTAAAGAGGAGGTAGCTGGAGCCCGTGAACTGGAAATTCTGAAACTAATGTCAAGCATCAGAAGAATCATGGATGTAAGTGGGAAGAAACGAGACAAGGGAAGAAAAGATTGAGTCAGTGTCAGAAGAAATGTGTTTGGTAGGGCAGGAACAGACAGAAACAATGAGTCTACCCAGAGAGCCCAGTTTGTAGAATTTGGGAACAAAGTAGAAGCGAGCTATACTACAGTCCTCCAACCCAACACAGCCCACTTCAACAGAATATTATTTCCCCTGTCACCACTGTGATGCTCCACTACAGTGGCAGTTCCAAAACTGAATTAATTCATTTGAATTTGCGTCAAATTAATAAAGCGGTGCAATAAGAGATGCACCAAATGACATCTGTGAATGAAAACTGAGCTAAACTTGCAAACTGCACAACATTCATCAAGCCGGATGTGAACAGCACTTTCTAGCAACTGACCCCAGAGTTGTAGAGCACAGACCACTTTCTGGTCATTACTATTTTAACTGTCTGCCTTCAGGAATTATTTCTGTGTCCAACATTTTCCAAGAGATGATGTCCAGCGTCCTGGAAGGCATGGAAGATTTCATATCCCATAAGGATGACATCTTCATTCGCCAGGTCCACTCAAGCACAGCATGGCCTTAGCAAATGGAAATTTTGAAAATGTTGCAAGCTTGCTGTAGCAAGTGTGAATTGGGCTATATTGTACAAACAACAGAGATGATGATGACTGAGGAGTACTACAGACTCCAGCAATTTGTAGGAATTGTCGACCAGCTGGGAAAATTCTTTCCCCTCCGAACCCAGTTCAATGATCCTCTACTTATGGAACCAATGATCAAGCAGGGTATTGGACTGAGCATCAATAGCAATTATTTGGGGAAATTAAAGGCATTTCATTTGAACTCCTTACAGACTATGATCATGAAATTGCAATGATAATAGCAGCAGATGCACATCCATAAATCTGGGAGCAGTTTATTCGAGACCTTTTGATAATTTTAAATAAATGAGAGATGACCTCATTGAAGCATATAAGATTTTTAAGGAGGTTGACAGGGTAAGTGCTGACAGAATGTTTCCCGCTCATGGGAGAGTCTAGGACCAGAAGACATAATCTCAGAAGAAGGAGGTAGCAAATTAAGACTGACATGAATAGAAATTTGTTCTCTGAAAGGGTTGAGAGTCTTTGGAATGCATTACCCCAGAGAGCTGTGGGAAAGAGTTCTTAAGGATATTTAAGACTGAGACAAATAGATTCTTGATTAGTCAGGGAATCAAGGGTCATGGGGAAAGGACAGGAAAGATGATGTGAGGAATGGCAAATCAACCATGATTCTATTGAATGATGGAGCAGTCTTGAGGAGCCAAGTGACCTATTCCTATTCCTATTTCTTATGGTCTTATGGTATTATCAGACAGGTAGTGTGTTGTGTTTCAAAAGTGCTCAACGACCCACAACAACAATATGCCTCCATCGATAAAGAAGCACTGGCAACCATGTGGGCATGTGAGAAATTCTCCATGTCTTAGGTCTACCTGTTTGGATTGAAACTGACCATTAAACACAAAGAGAATCACAAATTTGGCCCTCAACATCCAGAGATTCTGATTGCAGCTGATTTGGAATGACATGATTGTGGAATATGTGGAATTGTAAGGGAATCAGACTACAGTGGACACTGGATCAAGGATATCCAACATTTACCAGAGAAGGAGAATGGGAAGCTGTATCCAAAAAGCTGAGGCTTTGGCCACAGACAGTTTAACAGCCACAGCAGAGAAGTTGAGGGAATTGAATGAAACATATCTGCGTGATAAAGAATACACACAGATTCCCACGCTCTGCCTTGATGGCTGACCAGAGGATGCCTCCAGTGAGCCTGCCCTACGGCAGTACTTTGAACATCATCACACCAGAACTACAAGTGACTTTTTGGGACATGATGAAAAGCCTGCTCAGGTGAATGTAAAAGATGCCATGGTGCTATTTCAAAGAAGGGCAGGGTTGTTATTCTTAAGACCGAAAGACATGGAGCAGAATTACACCATTGATCCCATTGAGGCTGTGCTGCCATTGAATGAAATCATGGCTTATCAGATCATCTGCTACTCCACTTTCCTGCCTTAATAACCCTTGATCCCCTTACTGATTAAAAATCCATCTAGCTCAGCCTTGAATATACTGAATGACACAATCTTAGTAGCCCTCTGCAGTAGACAAGTCCACAGATTCACCACCCTCTGAGAGACAAAATTCCTCCTCATCTCTGTCTTAAATGGGCCACCCCTTACTCTGAGATGATGCCTCTGTTCTTAGACTGTCCCACAGAGGGAAACAACCTTTCTGTAGCTACCCTGTCAATCTCCTAAGAATCTGGTATGTTTCAGTAACATATGGTTGTTCATTTGCTCTCCAGACGCTTGTTCTGTGATGTGCAGACATTTTGTTACCATTCTAGGCAACATCATCAATGCAACCTCTAATCGAAGCGTTGGTGTTCTGCCCCGATCAGTTTTTATATGATCGTCTGGTGTGGTGGGACTTGTCACTTCCAGTTCTGTTGTTTTACAAGCTGTCTGTATACGGGGTCTACTTCTACGTGTTTGTTAATGGAGTCCCGTGTTGAGAGCCAGGCGTCCAGAAATTCCCTTGCATGTCTGGTGTTCGCTTGATCCAGTATCGTCACTTTGTCCCAGTCAAACTAATGGCCCTGACTTTCGGTGTGTATCGAAACAAGTGACTATTGGTTGCATTGAATATTTGGAATGTTTCAATAACATCATTTCTCATCCCTATAGTCCTGGCCAATATTAATTCCCCAATCAATAGTACAAGGAATAGAGTATTTTGTCGTTATCAAGTTACTGTTTGTGTGAGCTATCTGTGAATAAATTGGCTGTAGTGTCGCCTACATCACACCAGTACTCCATTGGCTTCAAAAACACTCAGATATCCAAGGGCAATGCAGAACACTGTAAATATATGTTTTCCCTTTCTCTGCAGAAACTGCAAGGGCAAAAACAGGTTCCGGATAAAGCATATCTTTCTTTATTCATGGAATGTTAGCCTCATTGTCTATCCTTAGTTACCCTTGAGAAGTAGGCGGTGAGCTGCTTTCTTGAACTACTGCAGTCCGTGTACTGTAGACAGACCAACAGTTCACTTCACGAGAAAATTCCAGGATTTTGGCCCATTGGCAGTGAAGGAGCAGCAATATGTTTCTATGTCAGAATGGCCTGTAGCTTGGAGGGGAATTTGCTTTGGGTGGTGTTCCCGTGCATCTAGATGGAAGTGGTAAAAACTGAAAGAATTGCCGATGCTGTAAATTAGGAACAAAAACAGACATTGCTAGAAAAGTTCAGCAGGTCTGGCAGCATCTGTGAAGAAAAATCAGAGTTAACATTTCGGGTCTGGTGACCCTTCCTCAAAGCTGATGGTAGCTAGGAAAGTGTACGTTCGTGAGCAAAAGATAGCGTGGTTGGGAGGGGATAAGGAATAAACGATAGGTGGAGTCAGATCTCAAAGGGAGAGAAGAACAGTTGGACAGACAAAGGAGTTGATAATGATCTGGCTGGGATGGTGAATAATTGTTAATGGAGACTGTTAGTGACTAATAACAGGTAATGTGTAGTGGCAGGCTATGTGGTAACAAGGCCTGGTGTATGGGGTTGGGACATGGGATAGTTTAGGACCTAAAATTGTTGACCTCGATATTGAGTCTGGATGGCTATAGGGTCCCCAAGTGGAAAATGAGGTGTCGTTCCTCCAGCTTGTGTTGAGCTTCACTGGAACACTGCAGCAAGCCAGAGATAGAGATATTGGCCAGGGAACAGGGTGATGTGTTAAAGTGGCAGGCAACTGGAAGCTCAGGGTCTTTTTTGTGGGCAGAATGTAGACCTTCTGTGAAGGGATCACCCAGTCTACATTTTGTTTCCCCAATGTAGAGGAGACCACATTGTGAGCAGCAAATGCAGTAGACTAGATTGTGGGCAGTAGTGGTAGGTTTGGAGGGTGCTCTCTAAGGAGTTTTTGTGAATTTCTACGGTGCATCTTGTAGGTCGTATACTGCTGCTACTGAGTGTCAGTGGTGGAGGAAGTGAATATTTATGCTTGTGATGCCAATCAAGCAGGTTGTTATATACTGGATGGTGTCAACCTTCTTGAAGCTGCACTCATCCAGGCAAGTTTTCCATCGTGATCCTGACTTGTGTCTTGTTGATGGTGGGCAGGCTTTGTGGAGGTAGGAGGTGAGTAGTTTTCTGTAGAATTCCTAGCCTCTGACCTGGTCTTGTAGCCATTATGTTTAAATGCGTAGTCCAGTTGAGTAGATGGTCAATGGTAAGCCCCCAGAATGTTGCCTGTGTGGAGTTCAGTGATGGATAACTATTGAAAGTCGAGGGGTAATGTTTAGATTGTCTCTTGCTGGAGATGATCTTTGCCTGTTATTTGTATAGCATGAATGTTACTTGCTATTTCAGCCCAAGTCCAGGCATTGTTGCATTTGAATATGAGCTGCTTCAGTATCTGAGGAGTTGTGAATGGTGCTGAACATTGTGCAATCATCAGAGAACATCCCCACTTCTGACCTTATGATGGAGCAAGGTCATTGATGAAGCAGCTGAAGATGATTGGGTCTAAGACATTTAGCAAGCACTGAGCATGTGTGTAACTGTTTCCAGAGCAGAGAAAATTGGTCTGTACTCAGCATTAAGTTGCTAGTTTTGCAGTTTAAACATAAAGTAATAGATTGATTTAGCCAATAGAAAAGAGCAAGCTAGCCTATCTACCTTAAAAGCTGCCTTTCACAAAGTAGTCTGACATACAACACAACTTTTATGACCGTAATCTTCTGTTTGAAGACATAAGAAAACAAGAAATAGAAGCAGAAGTGGCCATGCAGCCCTTCAAGCCTGCCCTGCCTTTCACTAAGATCATGGCTGATCTGATTATGGCCTCAAGTCTGTTTTCCCAGCTGTTCCATATAATTCAAAAGTCTGTCTGACTCAAACTCTTTGGCCTCCATAATCGCCCCGTGCAACAAATTCCAAATATTCATAAACCTCTGAGCCAAGAAATTCCTCTTCAACTCCACCTTAAATGGATAACCCCATATCATTAAACTATACACTGCAGTTCTAGACCCTCACATGGTGAACATCACCATGTCACCAAACATTGCCTCAGCATCCACACTGTCAAGATCTATCAGAATTCCTTATGTTCGTGAGGTTGTCATTTATTCTTCCAAACTCCAGTCAGTGTAGGCCCAATCCACTTACTGTTTCTCCACTAAACATCTTCAGAATCAGTCAAGTGAACTTTGTCTAAACTGTTTATAATGAAAGAATATTGCTCTTAATAAGGAGACCAACATTGTACACAAGTGCACTGTAAATTGTAGCAAGATTTCTTCACTTTTATATTCCATCCCCTTCGCAATGAATGCCTGTAGTGATTGTAGTGTGTCAGGTGAACCTCATAGAATATGAGTTCCCTAATTGGGGCAGTTGACGTCAGTCCAATCAGGGAGCCCTGGCTGACAGATAAAAAGAGAAGGTACAGACATTCTGACTGTCTGAGAGCTGGCTCTGAGGAAGCTAGACCAGTGCAAAGGACTTTCCACATGTAAATAAAGGGTTGTAAGAGTGACTTGATGACAGGATACTGACCGCTATTGAGTTATTCTAAGGCCAAGAATCAATTTGCTTTCTTAGCTACCTGGAGTAATTGTATGCTAACTTCTTGAGTTTCATGTACAGAGACAGCACAATGCTCTAAACTACAGCACATTTGAACAGCGTTTTGTTTTTCTGATCTTTATACCAAAGTGCTGAGGCGCTCAGTTTCCTGCACCATGCCTGATTTTGCCTGACTATCTTCCAAAATTATGCTCACTCATGAACCTATCTTTGTGTTTTCAGTAAATTTCACTTGATCCCTTTGTCCCAATATTGTTTTAGAATGTAAATACTCAAATACCTATAAATATCTACCTCTGTGGCATTCCACTAGTTTGTTTGCTAAACTGTAAATGACCCATTTGTTACGACTGTTCAGTTTTCTGTAAGTGAGCCAATCCTCATGCATGGTAGCATATCCCCAAGACAATGGGGTGTTTACCTTTAATGTGGTGCCTTACTGATTGTCTTTCGGAAATCCAAAAACACTACCCCAGCTGGTTTCCCTTTACCAGTCCTATGCGTTCCACCATCAAAGACTAAACAATTTGTCAACTATGATTTTGCTATCAAAAGTCATGCTAACAGTGCTTGAGTGTAATATGATTTTCTAAGTAACCCACTGCCAAGCCCTTAATAATCAATTCCAACATTTTCCAAATGACAGATATTGGGTTAACAGACATAAGTTTCCTGTTTTCTGTCTCCAGAGACCTATTATCTTGGAATAGCATATTTGCTTAGCAAAATTAGGCTAGAAACATTTGCAATCTAATTAAGGTCTAGAGGCCTGCACTCAAGAATTATAAAGTTAAATGCTATCAAAGTAACACAGATAAATTGAGAAGAGTGAGAGGTTACCAGAGGTCATTGGAGGATAAGGGCATAAATTATACAGAGAACAACACAAATAGGAGTCATTTATGCCAAATGCATTTAAAACTTTGGGAAGATTATTGGGAGGGAAGGATATCAGAGAAAACAAGAGCAGAAGTAAATTGCTTTGAGATACACACAACATACAAGGCTTTGAGTGATGTGCTATCAAACTTCTGCAGTACAAGATGGAAATTATGAGAGAGCACTTCACTGTTGAGTGGAGAGATGTATAAGGAAGATAACATTCATTAAGCATGTGTGCGTTTGCTTGAACTACATTGGATGATGCCGAGGAGTCTTCTCACTGAACATTGAAGCGTTTGGGAAATGCGCTTCAATAGATTTCTCTAGAGGCATAAAGTCATAGAGTTGTATAGCACGGAAACAGGCCCTTCAGTCCAACGCATCCATGCCAATCAGATATCCTAAATAAATCTAGACCTATTTTCCAGCATTTGGCCCATGTCCCTCTAAATCCTTACTATTCATAAACCCATCCAGATGCCTTGTAGATGTTGTAATAATACCAGCCTCCACCACTTCCTCTGGCAGCTCATTCCATACACACACCACCCTCTGCATGAAAATGTTGCCCCTTAGTTCCTTCTTAAAACTTTCCCCCCTTACCTTAAACCTACGCCCTCTAGTTTTGGACTGCGCTACCCTGGGGAAAGACCTTGGCTATTCACCCTATCCATGTCCATCATGGTTTTACAAACCTCTATAAGGCGACCCCTCAGCCTCTGACCCTCCAGGGAAAATAGCCTGAGCCTCATCAGCCTCTACCTTTAGCACAGGGATTGAGGAATCCCATTCCATTAAAACTCATTGTAAAGGGAAACCAGCTGGGGTAGTGTTTTTGGATTTCTAAAAGACAATCGGTAAGGAATGGAATTTTTTTAGGAAGGTTTGAAATGTTTTACAAGATTTGACTGCATCCAAACTGATAATCAATCTTAAATGTGTATATGATAATGACAGAGGTAGATGATACAGAATGAACATAGAACATAGAACATTACAGCACAGTACAGGCCCTTCGGCCCTCGATGTTGTGCCGACCTGTCATACCGATTTGAAGCCCATCTAACCTACACTATTCCATGTATGTCCATATGCTTGTCCAATGACGACTTAAATGTACCTAAAGTTGGCGAATCTACTACCGTTGCAGGCAAAGCGTTCCATTCCCTTCCTACTCTCTGAGTAAAGAAACTACCTCTGACATCTGTCTTATATCTTTCACCCCTCAATTTAAAGCTATTCCTCCTCGTCTCACCGTCACCATCCTAGGAAAAAGGCTCTCCCTATCCACCCTATCTAACCCTCTGATTATTTTATATGTTTCAATTCAGTCACCTCTCAACCTTCTTCTCTCTAATGAAAATAGCCTCAAGTCCCTCAGCCTTTCCTCGTAAGACCTTCCCTCCATACCAGGCAACATCCTAGTAAATCTCCTCTGCACCCTTTCAGGAATAAAAGTGATGAACTTAGAGCATGGATCAGTACCTGGTGCTATGATGTTGTGGCCATAACAGAGACATGGGTTTCTCATGGGCAGGAATGGTTGCTGGATCTTCCAGGGTTTAGAACATTTAAAAAGAATAGGGAGGGGGGAAAAAGAGGAGGGGGTGTAGCACTACTAATCAGAGAGGGTATCACAGCTACAGAGGCTTCCATTGTTGGGGAAGATCTGCCTACTGAGTCAGTATGGGTGGAAATTAGGAACAGCAAGGGAGCAGTCACCTTGTTAGGGGTTTACTACAGGCCCCCCCAATAGCAGCAGGGAGATTGAAGAAAGCATAGGTCGACAGATTTTGGAAAAGTGTGCACGCAGTAGGGTTGTTGTAATGGGTGACTTTAACTTTCCTAATATTGATTGGAACCTCCTTCGAGCAGAAGATTTGAATGGAGCTGTTTTTGTAAGGTGTGTTCAGGAGGGTTTCCTAACGCAGTATGTTGACAGGCCGACGAGGGGAGAGGCCATTCTAGACTTGGTGCTCGGAAACGAGCCAGAGCAGGTATCAGATCTTGTGGTGGGAGAGCATTTTGGTGATAGTGACCATAACTGCCTCACATTCTACATAGCTATGGAGAGGGAGAGGATTAGGCAAAATGGGAGGATATTTAATTGGGGAAGAGGAAACTATGATGCGATTAGACATGAGTTAGGAAGCATGGACTGGGAGCAGTTGTTCCATGGTAAGGGAACTATAGACATGTGGAGACTGTTGAAGGAACAGTTGTTGGGAGTGATGAGTAAATATGTCCCTCTGAGACAGGCAAGAAGGGGTAAGATAAAGGAACCTTGGATGACGAGAGCGGTGGAGCTTCTTGTGAAAAGGAAGAAGGTAGCTTACATAAGGTGGAGGAAGCTAGGGTCAAGTTCAGCTAGAGAGGATTACATGCAGGCAAGGAAGGAGCTCAAAAATGGTCTGAGGAGAGCCAGGAGGGGGCACGAGAAAGGCTTGGCAGAAGGAATCCGGGAAAACACAAAGGCATTTTACACTTACATGAGGAAATTGAGAATGATCAAAGAAAGAGTAGGGCCGATCAGGGATAGCATAGGGAACTTGTGTGTGGAGCCTGAGGAGGTATGAGAAGCCCTAAATGAGTTTTTTGCTTCTGTCTTTACGAAAGAAACGAACTTTGTAGTGAATGAAACCTTTGAAGAGCAGGTGTGCATGCTGGAATGGATAGAGATGGAGGAAGCTGATGTGCTGAAAATTTTGTCAAACATTAAGATTGACAAGTCGCCAGGCCCGGACCAGATTTGTCCTCGGCTGCTTTGGGAAGCGAGAAATGCAATTGCTTCGCCACTTGCGAAGATCTTTGCATCCTCGCTCTCCACTGGAGTCGTACCTGAGGACTGGAGAGAGGCAACTGTAATTCCTGTCTTCAAGAAAGGAAATAGGGAAATCCCCGGCAATTATAGACCGGTAAGTCTCACGTCTGTCGTCTGCAAGGTGTTAGAAAGGATTCTGAGGGATAAGATTTATGAACATCTGGAAGAGCATGGCTTGATCAAATACAGTCAACACGGCTTTGTGAGGGGTAGGTCATGCCTTACAAACCTTATCGAGTTTTTTGAGGATGTGACTAGAAAAGTTGATGAGGGTCGAGCTGTGGATGTGGTGTATATGGACTTCAGTAAGGCATTTGATAAGGTTCCCCATGGTAGGCTCATTCAGAAGGTCAGGAGGAATGGGATACAGGGGAACTTAGCTGCTTGGATAAAGAATTGGCTGGCCAACAGAAGACAGCGAGTGGTAGTAGAAGGAAAATATTCTGCCTGGAAGTCAGTGGTGAGTGGGGTTCCACAGGGCTCTGTCCTTGGGCCTCTACTGTTTGTAATTTTTATTAATGACTTGGATGAGGGGATCGAAGGATGGGTCAGCAAGTTTGCAGACGACACAAAGGTCGGAGGTGTCGTTGACAGTGTAGAGGGCTGTTGTAGGCTGCAGCGGGACATTGACAGGATGCAGAGATGGGCTGAGAGGTGGCAGATGGAGTTCAACCTGGATAAATGCGAGGTGATGCATTTTGGAAGGTCGAATTTGAAAGCTGAGTACAGGATTAAGGATAGGATTCTTGGCAGCGTGGAGGAACAGAGGGATCTTGGTGTGCAAATACATAGATCCCTTAAAATGGCCACCCAAGTGGACAGGGTTGTTAAGAAAGCATATGGTGTTTTGGCTTTCATTAACAGGGGGATTGAGTTTAAGAGTCGTGAGATCTTGTTGCAGCTCTATAAAACTTTGGTTAGACCGCACTTGGAATACTGCGTCCAGTTCTGGGCGCCCTATTATAGGAAAGATGTGGATGTTTTGGAGAGGGTTCAGAGGAGGTTTACCAGGATGCTGCCTGGACTGGAGGGCTTATCTTATGAAGAGAGGTTGACTGAGCTCGGTCTCTTTTCATTGGAGAAAAGGAGGAGGAGAGGGGACCTAATTGAGGTATACAAGATAATGAGAGGCATAGATAGAGTTGATAGCCAGAGACTATTTCCCAGGGCAGAAATGGCTAGCACGAGGGGTCATAGTTTTAAGCTGGTTGGTGGAAAGTATAGAGGGGATGTCAGAGGCAGGTTCTTTACGCAGAGAGTTGTGAGAGCATGGAATGCATTGCCAGCAGCAGTTGTGGAAGCAAGGTCATTGGGGTCATTTAAGAGACTGCTGGACATGTATATGGTCACAGAAATTTGAGGGTGCATATATGAGGATCAATGGTCGGCACAACATTGTGGGCTGAAGGGCCTGTTCTGTGCTGTACTGTTCTATGTTAACCACATTACTGTGGCCCTGGAGTCACATATAGTCAAGAACTGGTGAGGACAGCAGGTTTTCCTGATTTCCTTTTCTAAATGACATTAGTAAACCAGGTAGATTTCTTACAGTAATCCATGATAATTTAGTGGTCACCATTGCAGAGAATAGCTGTCAATTGAAGTGGGAAGCACGATAGCTCAGTGATTAGCACTGCTGCCTCACAGTGCCAGGGACCCACGTTTGATTTCACCCTCGGGCAACTGTCTGTGTGGAGTTTGCACATTCTCCCTGTGTCTGTGTGGGTTTGCTCCAGGTGTTCCGGCCTCCTCCCACAGAGCAAAGATGTGCAGGTTAGGTGGATCAGCCATGCTAAATTGCCCGTAGTGTTCAGGGATGTATAGATTAGGTGGGTCATAGGGAGATGGGCCTGAGTGGGAGGGCTCTGAGGGTTGGTGTGGACTTGTTGGATTGAAGGGCCTGTTTCCCCAATGTAAGGATTCTATAAAATTCCAGATTTTATGAAGTGAACTTAAATTTAACCTCGTAACTGAATTGAAATTATGACCACATGTCCCTGAACATCCACCTGTCTTACCCAGGTTGTTAGTTTAATGACATTGCCACTGCACCGCCATCATTCCCTTTGATTTAGGAATCTCCATCCAGCCTTCTCCTCTCTGAGTAAAACACTCCCAGGATATCTTTGTAACTTTCTCATCCTTAGAACCAATTTTATAAACCTCTTCTACACTCTGCCCAATGTGTTCGTCTCTCTCCTCACATGTGGATCCCAGAACTGTACACAGTACTCAAACTGGGACCTATACAGGTTCAGCATAATCCCCTTGTTCTGTTTCTCTATGCCACTATTAATAAATGGTACGATACTGTCAGCTTCACTAACACCCCTTTCTACCTGTCGAACCTCCTGTAAATGGCTTGTGCACAGGTCGCTCTGCTCCTTAAGAGCAGAGCCCTTTACTTTATTCTGTCTCTCCACATTCTTTTTACCAAAATGTATCATTTCACACTTCTCCTCTTTGAACTTTGTCTGGTGTCTATCCACCAACTACACCAACATAACAATGTACTATTCAAAATCTACATTTCTCACAGTTTACAGCTTCTGTGTCATCTGTGAAGTTTTAAATTGTCCCTCGTACTCTGCAAGATCATTAATATACGTATGAGGAAAAGCAAGGGTCCCAGTTCTAAATCTTGCGAACCCCCCTCCTAACCTTGCTCCAGCCTGAAAAATATCCATGAACCATCCAGTCAACCACTTTATTGCTGCCTGTTTTGTTCCAAGAGCTATACTTGCCTCACATGTCAGTTTTGCGGTCCATATTCACCCATCAACAACAATACCCTCATTAGACCCCCACTACTTCTTCAAAAACTGCAGCAGGTCGGTCAAACATGATTTTCTTTTAATAAATCCATGTTAACTCTCCCAAACTAATCCACAATTCTCCATATGACTATTAATTGAACACCAAATAATTGTTTCCCCACTACTGGAGATAAACTGACTGCTCTTTCATTGCTAGATTTTCATGCTAGGGAGGTGATGGCCTAGTGGTATTATCGCTGGACCGTTAATCCAGAGACCCAGATAATGTTCTGGGGAGTGACTGGGGTTCAAATCCTGCCATGGCAGATGGTGCAATTAGAATTCAATAAAATATCTGGAATTAACAGTCTAATGACGACTGTCAGGAAAAACCCATCTGGTTCACTAATGTCCTTTAGGGAAGGAAACTGCCATTCAGACCTACATGTGATTCCAGACCCACAGCAATGTGATTTACTCTTAACTGCCCTCTGGGCAATTAGGGATGGGTAATAAATGTTGCCTGAATTGGGGGGGGATATGTCAGTCCAGGGAGGACGGACAGGTCAAGGGGGCGGGATGAGGTTAGTGGGTAGGGGATGGGGTGGCACTTGAGGTGGGAGGAATTGTTAGGGAGGCGGGGACTAGCTGGGCTGGTTTTGGCATGTGGTCGGGAAAGGGGCCTCCCCAACCTTATGTCTCTTCCGGAGGGACCACTCTCTCCGTGACCCCCTTGTCTGCTCCACACTCCCCTCCAGCCCCACCACCCCCGGCACTTTTCCCTGCAACCGAAGCAAGTGCTGCACCTGCCCCTATACCTCCCCTCAGGCTCTAGGAAGACTTTCCACATCAAACAGATGTTCACCTGCACATCTGTCAATGTTATATACTGTATCCGCTGTTCCCGTTGTGGCCTCCTCTACATCGGGGAAACCAAATGGAGGCTTGGGGACCGCTTTGCGGAACACCTATGCTCTGTTCGCAGCAAACAACTACACCTCCCAGTCGTGAATCATTTCAATCCCCCCCACCGCCGACTCCTCAGACAACATGTCCATCCTGGGCCTCCAGCAGTGCGACAATGATGCCGCCCAAAAGAAGCAGGAACAGCATCTCATATTTCGCATGGGAACCCTGCAGCCCAAGGGTATCAATGTGGATTTCACAAGCTTCAAAATCTCCCCTCCCCCAACCACAAGCCAAAACCAGCCCAGCTAGTCCCCGCCTCCCTAACCATTCCTCCCACCTCAAGCCCCACCCCCATCCCCTACCCACTAACCTCATCACCCCCCCCCAACTCCCCACTTACATTCACCGTCACTGGCTCTAACCCCATCTCTTTGACCTGTCTGTCTCCTCTCACCCTATCTTCTCCTTTACCCATCTTCTATACGCCTCCCTGTCTCCCTATTTATTTCAGAATTCCCTTCCCATCCTCCATTTCTGAAGAAGGGTCTCGACCCAAAACATCAAGCTTTCCTGCTCCTCTGATGCTGCTTGGCCGGCTGTGCTCATCCAGCTCCACACTCAATTCATCAGCTGGTTTTTAACTTGTGTTGACATGGACAAATGAGTAAACTACTGATCACACCACACTAACCTGTCAACTTGGCATTACAATGAACATATAAGCCCCTTTCCCTGTCAATCAGGGTTCCTCTATTGTGCCTCACTGGTAGCAGTCTCACATAAATCAGAAAGCGGCGGATTCAAGTTTGAATCTGGAGCCCAGTGCACAACGTCACTCAGGGAAGGATGGCATCATTGGAGGTGCTGCTTCCAGAGGAGTCATTAAAAAGAGATGCCATCTGCTCTTTCAAATGTACACATAATATCCCCTGTATTATTTCAGAAAACAACAATAAAGCTTTGTTCAGCGTTTATTTTTGAGCTGACATCTAAAATAGATTGTTTGATCATCATCACATTGCTGTTGCTGGTATCTTGGCAGCTGCTTTCCCACACTGTGGTAGGTGACTACACCTCACATGTACCTCGCTGGTTATAAAGTGCAGTGGGATATCCTATGGTTCTAAAAGGCAGTCATTAAATGCAAGCCATTCAGCTTTCAGCAATGCAAATGGGCAAAGAAATGATTGCAACTTAGCTGTAGCTGCAGTTTGCAAAAACATGCCTCATGTCTTTGCACCTTCAATGACCTAATGTCCATCAGACACAGATACCGCCCTTTCACCCATCAAACAGGTCCTGACTCTCCCTATCCTGTGCGCTATCCCAGCCATTGTCCAACTGCTAGCATCTAGTAACAGCAAATGGAGACGTGGAACAAAAACAAAGTTGCTGGAAGAGCTCAGCAGGTCTGGCAGTATCTGTGAAGGGAAAATCAGAGTTAACGTTTCAGGTCTGTCCCTGCTCACAAAGTGTCCTCACAGCAGTTTTGCAATGTTGACTGTTGGTGGGCTCTGCAATGCAGCGCTGTGTTTCCTAAGCTGCCTGTAAGTGGATTGGAGAGGTACCACAAGGTTCCAACTTTGGCCAACATTGTATGCCATGGACGTGGAGTACGGGTGGCTGGTCCCAGTGGATCATTCCTGGAGAAGCTCCATGCCAACATAGGGGCTGTCTGCAGCCTGTAGGGAGCTGCAGTTTCCAGGCACCTGCTCTGACTTCCATGTTAAGAAACATCAACATCAAACTTGTTTGGTGCATTTGGTGGGATAGGAAGCTGCATATCAATGAGGCAAAATGTACAGTTAATGAGGCACTTAAGAATCAATAATTTGCATTAACTGGCAACTCATTGCTACCCTCAGAAGAAGCTCACCTTAACAGCAGCAAGATGCATAAAACATGCAGTAATTGCATCCAATGTCTCACACAATTCTGCCACAAATGTCACCATAACCTACAGCATTCAGGCCCCAGTAAGATTCTGCTCCACTTCCCAGTCGGCACCCATCACCCTTGACTCCCTCATCGGTCAAAAACCTATTTCAGCCATTAATAAATCCAAATAGCACTAACGGCTGAATAAATACCGCAACCTTCTGGGGAAAAGAATTCCACAGACTAACTAACTACTTGCAGCTTTCACGAAGCCATAGACCATCTGATACAAACTAGTTAGCCCTGTCATTTTGCCATAGGATGTTTTTACTTAACCCACAGTCTTCTTTTCTGGCCCAGTATTAAGTTTAATCTGACTTTGCTCCAATGAATCAGCACAGACTATTATACTGTATTACAAGCACTTTGTAAATATAACTTGCTATTTTGGCTGGCAACTCTTTCCCAAGCCCAGCAACATTGTTCCACTCTATGGGGTCTCATTGTCAGAAAATCTCAACCCTCACCAATATCAAAACCATCTTTGAGTGCATCAAATCACTGAAAATGACATAATAATGAGGGCCTAACAAATCGACAAACTCTACTCCCTCTTCAGCAACTCTCCCTGGCAAATTTCTGAAGCTGAACCAGGCAGGTGTGAGCTGTGGTGTTGTACTTGGTCCTTTGAGGAGTTTCTCACTCACCTTCACTCCAGCACTGGGACCAGTTACCCCCACCTTTAGAACATGACCCACCTGTTCCCCTCCAACATCCCACCATGCGCAGGATGATGACAAAATGAATAACCCAGATGCAAAATTGAAATAAACATTCATACAACACCAAAAGAGTTAAAAAGGCTCAACATTTTTGATTAGAGTCACAACGTTGAACTGAATTCAGACCTTCATATTTAAAGTTACCTGCAGACTGATCCCAAGAGGACCGTACCTTAGGGCACATCATTAATGAAAGATTTTTGACTAAAGTGGCACTGTCATTTCTCTGGGGAAGGTAAGCAGGTCACTTATTATAATAATGGCTCAGTACAGCTCAAAGTTACTTCAAATAGGAATATCACAACAGAGGATAATTATCCTTTTGATATTGTGATTCAGAAGACTTTAAAATGTTGATAAGGTCGTGTTTTATTTACTTGTAAACCAGAGAGGCAGGATTGTAACAGCGTTATCGTCTCAACACTACTCACTAGCATTTGTATGTATTTAATGCAGTTAAAGGTTCCAAGGTGCTTCACAGAAGCAGTAGCTGCATGAAGTCCAAGTTACACAAACAGCTGAAACCAATATAAAAGCAGCTTGTTATTTGTACAGAGATAGTAGGAACCGCAGATACCATTGGTTTTACATGATAAGAAGATGTTGGCACAGCTTGATCAAAGAGGCAGGTTTCAAGGAACAAGTTAAAGGAGGAGAGAGAGCCGGTTCGAGATTTCGCAAGGACATTTCAGAGCTCCCTAGCTACAGGCACAGCCACCAATGCTGAGGCACAAGTAGTCACATTCCATATGGAACCAGAATTAGAGGAACACAGATACCTCGGAGGGTTG
Organism: Stegostoma tigrinum; assembly: GCF_030684315.1. Taxonomy (NCBI): domain Eukaryota; kingdom Metazoa; phylum Chordata; class Chondrichthyes; order Orectolobiformes; family Stegostomatidae; genus Stegostoma; species Stegostoma tigrinum. Next base: position 40,202,565 of record NC_081377.1, on the reverse strand, counting down.
TGGAGCTGGAGCCAGTGTGAGAGAGAGAGAGAGAGAGAGAGAGAGACTTATGAGGCTGGGGAGAGAGATGGCAGACTGCTCCACCCCCAGGAGGAGTGCCAGTCTGATTTGCATCATTTCTAAAATCCTACCCCTCCCCCCACCCCCACTGAGCTTTTCAAGCAATTTTTGCCTTTGTTTCTGATTCCCAGCATCTGCAGTTCTTTTGGTTTTTATTTGTTGGAATAGCTCTGACCATTGATTATAGAGCAGGCACCCAAGATTATCAGGTCTCCCTCCCATCCTTTCTTTTGCTGAGATCATCTTTTAGCTATCACACCGCTGTGGACCATTTACTAATACCTACTAGGCCTTGTATAGACAAGGGAATATGCAATGCTGTGTTATTGACTTAGGAAACCTGGACAAGGAGAGCTCAACGTGGGAACCCAATGGCATCATTCTCCTTGGCTATTATTTAACTCCGGCCCTAGCTGCTAAAGTGGTTTTCTCTCAAAGGAAGAAAGACGGTTTACATCCTTTTTGCGGAGTTTCAGAACGCCCACCCTGTCAACTCTACAAAGTTCTTAGAGACACCATTACACACAACAGAAACATGATTTTTTTGTTATACACAGCTCTAAATAAGCAGTCGATAATCACTGAAATGAGAATGACTGGAATGGATGGTAGTGCTAAAATTCACTAACCCAAAGCCATTTCTGCAGTTGCTGCAAAATGGGAATAGCACCGATTAAAGGCAACATTGATGTTATAATGGATTAGTGAATTACTTTCAAAGGGTAAGCAGTAGCAGAAGCTTTACAGTAATTACTCCCTCCCCCCTTCATTAACTGTTCTCTGTTTAACCAAAGCTAATAGCAATACAGAATCACAAAATGTGGAACCATGAATCGGATATCAGGCTAATTCTCCTGGGTCATATAACTTCAGGGAGCCTATGCTTGCAATATCCAATAAAGGCCCAGATATCCTCAGGACATTGTATGCTGAGTTTATCTGCCCAAGATCCAGTCTGAATTTGGCTGCTTCAAAGATTATCTTTTCAGTTAATGTTGCTGTTAATTCTGACATCTCTACAGTCTGCGCCTGAAAATTCAGCCTTATATTTCCACCATTCATTCCCAATATTTCCCATCAGTCGCAAAGCTGGCATTAGTTGACTGCCCCTAGATATCTCTTGATAAGGTGACTATGATCGATCTTCCTGAACCACAGTAGTTCAGGTAGTGAAGGTATTCTTGCAGCACTATTAGGTGGGTAACTGGATGCATAGAAGGGTGGTAATGCATTAGAAGTAGTTCAGCGAAGGTTTATGAAACCAATACCTGAAATGAGCAGATTGCCTTTTTGAGGAAAGGCAAGATAGACTAGGCCCTATATCCACTGGAATTTGGAAGAGTCGGAGGTGACTTAATTGAAGCATAGAAGGTCCTAAGGTGACTTGATCAGGTAGCTGTGATTTCCTCTTATGGAAAAATGTAGAACTAAGGTGTTCCTCCATTCAAGACTGACGTGAGGGAAAGAAAAAGGTCTGAGGTGTGTCAGTCTTTGGAATTCTATTCCTCAAAAGACAGTGGATAAAGAATCGTTACATTTTTTTAAAGCAGAGGTAGATGGATTCTTGATGACCAAGGGGATGAAAGATTCTCGGGGATATGCAGGAAAGTAGACTCAAGTTTAAAGCCAGATCGAATGTGATCTTATTGAATGGTGAGCAGGCTCCAAAGACCAAGTGGCCTACTGTTGTGCAATATCTGTATGTTTGTCTGTTTGGCAAACCATGTCCATCCCGGAAGGTGCTGAAGTTACTTTACACCTTGTTGGTGAATGTTGCAGCGATGTAAGGTGCTGCTCAAGATGCTTTCAGTTGTGCATGTGTCTGATGATTTAGACACAGCAGTCATTGTTAGGGAAACAGTAAAGGACCGCTTAGGGGAAGCACGGTGGCTCAGTGTTTAGTGCTGCTGCCTTGCAGAAGTAGGGGCTTACGAGCCTTAAGTGACTGGCTGTGGGGAGTTTGCACATTCTCCCAGTGTCTGCGTGGTTTACAAGTAAATAAAACACGACCTCTTTCAGGTGCTGTATCCCACATGCCAAAGATGTGCAGATTCGGTGAATTAGCCATGGCACATGCAGGGTTACAGAGATGGGGTGGGTCTGGTTGGGATGGTCTTTAGAGGGTCACTGTGGGCTTAATGGGGCAAATGGATATTCTGTGACCACATTCCGCTATCGGGTTTTCCTCACGCCCTTTGGTGCAATTAGATAACAAAATTAATAATCTTGGTTTTCAAATTAACAATAGCTCTAATATCAATTGTTGATTTTGCTGGAGGATTCCAAACTTCATGTAGTCTTTGGTTGAGAAAACATTTCCTCATTCCTTTCCTCAAAGATCTGGCTAGAATTGTTAAACTACACTCCTTGATTCCCTATTGAGCAAAATTAGTTTCTCATATCTACTCTATCATAATACATTGAAAACTTTCATAAGATCACTTCTCAATCTTCTGCATTCCAGGGAATCAATTTAGTTTGTTTAATCTCACCTCATGGCTTAGCCTTTGAGTCCAAGGATCATTCTGAAAAAAATCTATATGTGGCACTCTGTCAAAGACAAATTTATCTTTTGTAAGATTTCAGAATAAGGGGTAACCCATTTGTGGGAGAGATGAGGAAGAATTCTTCTCTCAGAGGGTAGTTTATTTGTGGAATTATTTATTGTGTAGCGCTGTCAAATCTGGTTCATTAAGTTTATTTAAGGTTGACATAGATGGATTTTTAATCAATGAGGGATTCGAGAATTGTGAGGATATGGCCGGAAAGTGTAACTGAGGATATCAGACCAATCATGATCGCATTGAATGGTGGAGCCAATTCAGTGGGGCCTATTTCTGCCTGTTTGTGTTAAGGTGAGATTCCCAGGCTGCTCACAGTATTTTGGGCATCGTCTAACTAAAACTTTACATAGATGACGCATTATTCCTATCTCCTTCTCACGTATCATTGACTAAGTCTATGGTCGAATGATTTGTGGCCTTATGTTCTGGTGCAACATGAGACATTGAACCCACAGTAAAGATCCATTTATCCTTCATCCACCTGGCGATTGGACCAAGAAACTATAATGTGCAATAATTTTTAGTGAATGTGTGTATCAGGTGCTTTTAAAGATACATTCTGTAATTCCTGTTAACTCAGCATTGTGCGTCCTGGCCTGTGTTGACATTTTTTAAAAATTTGTTCATGGGATCTGGGCCTCACTGTCTAGGCTAAGATGTATTCCATTTTCCATTCGTAAGCTGTGGGCATTACTGGCTCGGCAGCATTTGTTGCCCATCCCTTATGGCCCAGAGGGCAGTTCGCTGTCAACCATATTGCCCATTCCTAATTGCCCAGAGGGCAGTTAAGAGTCATAGAAACATAGGTACGGGAAAAGGCTATTCACTCTCTTGATTCTGTTCCATTATTCAATGAGATCCTGGCTGTGCTGTGTCCAAACACCATATACCTGCCTTTGACCCATCTGCCTTAATACCTTTAAAAACCAAAAGAACTGCGGATCCTGTAACTCAGGAACAAAAACAAAATGGAGGGAAAAAACAAAGTTAATGTTTCAGGTGTGGTGACCCTTCCAGTTCTGAGGAAAGGGCACCGGACATAAAACGTTAACTCTGTTTTTTCCTTCACACATGCTGAGCTTTTCCAGCAACTTTGTTTTTGTGCCTTAATACCTTTGCTTAACAAAAAATTATTCAGCTCAGATTTAAAATTAACAACTGATATTGCATCAGCTCCTGTTTGTGGAAGAGCGTTCCAAACCTCTCCCACCCTTTGTGTGTAGAAGTGCTTCCTAACATCTCTCCTGAGCAGTCTGGCCCTAATTCTCTGGCGATGCCTCGAGGTCTAGAATCCCCAAACAGAGGAAATAGCTTGTTTGTACGTACCCTGTCTTTTCCTATTAGTATCTTGAAGACTTTGGTCAGCTTACCCTTTAACATTTTAAGTTACAGAGAAAACAGACCTAATTTGTATAATCTCTCCTCATAATGTAACCCCTGAAATTCAGGTATCATTCTTGTAAATCTTTGTTTATAGCCCTTCCAAGGCCAATAGATCCTTCATGGGATGTGATGTCAAGATCTGCTCACAATATTGCAAGTGGGGTCAAACCAAAGACTTGTGTAACTTCAACATAACTTCATCCTTGCATTCCAGTCTTCTCCATATGAAGGTCAGAATTCCCTTAGTTGGAATAAAGGAGCAGATTGCTGCAGGTGCTGAATCTGTACTGAAAACACTGGAAATCATGGCAGGTCAGGCAGCATACATGGAGAGAGAGCAAACTAATATTTTGAGTCTCTATGACTCTTCATCAATCATACCATTAGCCAACTAGATTCAACCTGAATTAATCATATTGCTGTGTGTCTGGAGTCACATATTGGCCAGTAAGGATACCCAATTTCCTTACCTAACAGTCATTAGTGAACCAGGTCACCATTAGATCAGATTTAAATTTTTTTTTGAAAAGTTCAGATTTCACCAAAGGTGCGATTGGAACTCGTGGCCAGGGCATTAGCCTGGTCTTCTGGATTACTAACCCAGCAACATCACAGGAGCACTGGGGTGTAATGATGCAGATGGAGGCTATTTGGCCCATAGTGCATGCACCTGATACCACCACCATTTCACTGCCTCCCTAAAATGATTGATGTTATCGGCAAAATCTTAACAAACAGTTCAATTGTTGCGTATATGATAAATAATGCAGATAATAATTGGAGCTGCACTGTAAATGCAGGTTTGATGTTTAATAATATTATTGTGTTTCGGGATTGCTGATCCCCATTCCCACCCATTTCCTGTCATTCAAATGTATGTTCCTCCCTTTCGCAATGCTGTTAAGTGATGATGCCCTTTCTAGTTCTCAGTGAATGTACTTTTGATTTTCATTATTCACTGGAAGATAATGCCCTTGTGCAGAGGGAATTTATCTGCTTTGTTTTCTGATTAATTCACAGCAAGTATTTTGCTGCAACATTGGGCTGGCTCAGAACCGTTCTGATTGGCTGCTCATTGAGGTGAAAGAGACTGCTGATCCAAATAGTATCTGGTTGCCCAGTATAAATTCATTAACATTTATAAACACACAAATTATGAACATGTGAGAGGGTCCAGCTTCTGAATTATTTATGTGTTCAGAAACCACAATCAAAAGATCTATTAATCATCAGAAGTACAATTTGCCAGTCACCTATCACCTCTTCCATTGCAATTACCAGACTTTTATTTTTGCATTGCAAGCCACATAGATGCACAACAGGCGAGTGTGCAACAGAAAGCAGTGGGAGTCTCTTTTAATTGCATCTTGTTGTGGTAACATTTCATGACATTGGGAATCTCATTATATTCGGTATTGACTAATTACAGCACTGACTTCACTTCTTAGAGTACTGAACTGGCTGTAAAATCCTTTGAATGTCCTGAAATAATGGAAGACTTGAACTAAGTGCAAGTTCTAGCTTTCTTAATTGAATTGCCTGGAGAATCTATGTGACAAGCGAGATAGACATGGAAAAATATGCAATGGAGAAGGGAGTGATGAATCGGTATTTACATGCAAAAATGAGCTCTCAGTGAAACCAGCGATTCAGATATTTCAGTCACCCAGCATTAGCATCAAACACTCCCTTAACATTGTTCCTCACATGGCTCCAATATAACACTTTCAACATAAAGTGGTCTCCCTCAACAAGGTGACCAATTTAGTGGTGACCTAGTGCCGATTTGGATATTGAAATTAACCAAACCTATTTCGGCAAGACGAAGATGGACATCCCATCAGCTTCACTGCATTTGAAGACAGATCTCAAATGTGGAAGCAAAATGTCTAACTCATTATACCAGTACTTCCCAAGTCAATAGAAACCCGAGAAACTAACAGCTTCCAATTCTGATCACTGTGTGAAACTTGCAAAGTTGTTGAAAGTTCTTGTGTTGGAAATTTGTTTTGGAGAGTGAGATAAGACAGATGCTCTTGGACTACTGCCTGTCCTGCTGCCTGTTCTACTGCCGGCCCTATATTCAATCCTTTTGCAGTCAATGATATCAAACAAGGAGCATGAACCACCATGTGACCCCCTTGAGTTTGCTCCTGCTATTTACTGAGCTCAACGAGTGTGGCGGAGAGGCTCAGCGGTTAGCACTGTTGTCCCACGGTTGCCAGGGACCTGGGTTCAGTTCCAGCCTCAGGCAACTGTCTGTGTGGAGTTTGCACATTCTCCCTGTATCTATGTGAGTTTCCTCCAGGCGCTCTGCTTTGCTCCCACAGCCCAAAGATGTGCTGGTTAGGTGGATTGGCCACGCTAAATTTTGGATAAGGTCTCGGGGTAGCAGGCTAGGCAGATTAGCTGTGGGAAATGTAAGGTTATGGAGATGGTGTTGAGGCTGGGTCTGGGTGGGATGCTGTTTGGAGTGTCAGTGCAGACTTGATGGGCTGAATGGCCTCTGTGTGTACTGTGATAAGAGCATAAAGACTAGGAGCAGGAGTAGGCCATCTGGCCACTCGAGCCTGCCCTGTCATTTAATAAGATCAAGGTTGATCTTTCTGAGACTCAGTTCCACTTACCTGCCCACTCACCATAACCCTTAATTCCTTTACTGTTCAAAGATTTATCTAGCCTTGCCTTATAAACATTCAGCGAAGTAGCTTCAACCGCTTCACTGGGCCTGGAATTCGACAGATTCACAACCCTTTGGATGAAGAAGTTCCTCCTGACCTAAGTGCTACATCTGCTTCCCTTTATTTTGAAGCGATGCCTTCTAGTCTAGTTTCACCTGCTAGCGGAAGCAACCTCCCTGCCTCCACCTTTTTAAATTCCTTTCATAATCTTATATGTTTCTATAAGATCTCCCCTCATTCTTTTGAATTCAAATGAGTATAATCCCACTGTACTCAGTTTGTCCTCATAATCCAACCCTCTCAACTCTGGAATCAACCAAGTGAATCTCCTCTGCAACCCCTCCAGTGCTAGTATATCTCTTTTCAAGTAAGGAGACCAAAACTGCACACAGCACTCCAGGTGTGGCCTCACCAGGACCCTATACAGCTGCAGCAGTGCCTCCCTGTTTTTAAACTCCACCCCTCGAGCAATGACAGACAAAATTCCATTTGCCTTTTTAATTACCTGCTGTACCTGCGATCCTACTTTTAGTGATTCATGTGCCAGGACGCCCAAGTCTCCGTGCACAGCAGCGTGCTGCAGTTTTTTACCATTTATAACATAGTCCGTTTTGCTGTTATTCCTCCCAGAATGGATGGCCTCACACTTGTCAACATTGTACTCCATCTGCCAGACCTTTTCCCACTCACTTAGACTATCTATATCCCTCTGCAGACTTTCAGTGCCTTATGCACACTTGCTCTACCACTCATCTTAGTGTCATCTGCAAATTTTGACACACCCCACTTAGTCCCCAGCTCCAAATCGTCTATGTAAATTGTAAACAATTGCGGTCCCAACACTGATCCCTGAGGTACACCACTAGCCACTGACCGCCAAGCAGAAAAAACACCCATTTACCCCTGGACTTCGCTTTCTACCTGTCAACCAATCCTCTATCCATGCCAAAACATTACCTGTAATACCGTGGAACTTTATCTTATGTAGCAGCCTTTGGTGTGGCACCTTGTCAAATGCCTTCTGGAAATCCAGATACACCACATCCACAGGTTCCCCATTGTCCACCATGCAAGTAATGTCCTCAAAGAATTCCACCAAATTAGTTAATCATGACCTACCCTTCATGAACCCATGCTGGGTGTTTCCTATGGGACAACTTATATCCAGATGTCCTGCTATTTCTTCCTTAATGATAGATTCAAGCATTTTCCCCACTACCGAAGTTAAGCTAACCGGCCTATAGTTACCTGCATTTTGTCTACTTTTTTTAAACAGTGGCTTCACATTGGCTGTTTTCCAATATCCGGGAACCACCCCAGAATCCAGTGAATTTTGGTAAATAATTACCAGTGCATTTGCTATTTCCCCCATCACCTCTTTTCGTACCCTGGGATGCATTTCACTAGGGCCAGGAGACCTGTCCACCTTTATCCCCATTAGCTTGCCCAGCACTGCCTCCTTAGTCATAATCATAGTTTCTAGGTCCTCACCTGCTATAGCCTTGTTGCCATTAGTTTTCGGCATGTTATTTGTGTCTTCCACTGTAAAGACCGACACGAAATAACTGTTTAATGTCTTGGCTGTTTCCTCATTCCCAGTTATTAAATTGGCCTTCTCATCCTTTAAAGGACTAATGTTCACTTTCACCACTCTTTTACCATTTACATATTTATAGAAACTTTTGCTGACTGTTTTTAATATTCTGAGCCAGTTTACTCTCATAATCAATCATACTCTCATGATCAGACAAGTATAATTCCCACCTACTCCTGACAGCCTTTTACTCCCTACTTATTAACAATATACTCATCTCTGCCTTTAAGAAATCTGCTTGCACCACCTTTTGAAGGAATTCCAAAGATTCATGATCCTCCATGAGAAAAAAAGTTGGCATTATCTTTCTTCAATAGGTGATACCTTGTTATGAAACAATGACCTTGAGCTCTGGATAATTGATTTTTAGACACGGTGTAGAAAACATTGCTGATCCAGTTCTGCTTGTTCTGTGCTACCACTTTAGATAAAGTGCTGCTCCCCCCTCTGTTCAGTTCACTGATGTAAAAACATCATTTCTATCTAATTTGCTGTTGACCCATTCTGTACAGCAGAGGTTCAAGATTGTGGTGTCTTTCTTCATCACAACTGAGTGCTAAATCGTCAGAATGGAGAAAAATAAAATAATTAGCAGAAAAGAGCAAAAGGAAGCCAGTGCTGGATCAGCAAGAATTCCTGTTTCTTTTCTTTTCCAGACTCATGGAAGGATCAAGAAGCGAACTATACAATTTTTAATTTCTTTTTAAAGATTACTTGGTACAAAATTTGGTATCAAATCAAAAGCTGATCTTTGTCTTGCGATAACAAGGTGTTTCGAGCTGGATGAACACAGCAGGCCAAGCAGCATCAGAGGAGCAGGAAGGCTGACGTTTCAGGCCTAGTCCCTTCTTCAGAAATGGGGGAGGGGAAGGGGATTCTGAAATAAATAGGGAGAGAGGGGGAGGTAGATAGAAGATGGATAGAGGAGAAGATAGGTGGAGAGGAGACAGACAGGTCAAAGAGGTGGGAATGGAGCCAGTAAAGGTGAGTGTAGGTGGGGAGGTCGGGAGGAGATAGATCAGTCCAGGGAGGAGGAGAAGGTCAAGGAGGCGGAATGAGGTTAGGAGGTGGGAAATGGGGGTGTGGCTTGAGGTGGGAGGAGGGGAGAGGTGGGAGGAAGGACAGGTTAGGGAGGCGGGAACGAGCTGGGCTGGTTTTGGGGTGTGGTGGGGGAGGGGAGATTTTGAAGCTTGTAAAGTCCACATTGATACTATTGGGCTGCAGGGTTCCCAAGCAGAATATGAGTTGCTGTTCCTGCAACCTCTGTGTAGCATCACTGTGGCACTGCAGGAGGCCCAAGATGGACATGTCATCTAAGGAATGGGAGGGGGAGTTGAAATGGTTCGCGACTGGGAGGTGCAGTTGTTTATTGCGACCCGAGCGGAGGTGTTCTGCAAAGCGGTCCCCAAGCTTCCGCTTGGTTACCCCAATGTAGAGGAGGCCACAACGGGTACAGCGGATACAGTATACCACATTGGCAGATGTGCAGGTGAACATCTGTTTGAAGTGGCACGTCTTCTTGAGACCTGGGATGGGGGTGAGGGGGGAGGTATAGGAGCAGGTGTAGCACTTCCTGCGTTTGCAGTGGAAAGTACCGGGTGAGGTGGTGCCAGAGGGGAGTGTGAAGCGGACAAGAGAGTCATGGAGAGAATGGTCCCTCCAGAAAGCAGATAAGGGCGGGGAGGAAAGAATGTCTTTGGTGGTGGGATTGGATTGTAGATGGCGGAAGTGTCAGCGGATGATGCATTGTATCTGGAGGTTGGTGGGGTGGTAAGTACGTCGTGAGAACCTGGTCTTCAGGTTATAGCTGCAGTTCTGATAGTGAAGTCCCTGAATCTTATCTTGTAACTCACAAGAAAGGGAGCATGTGAACTTGGTTAAATGCTCAAAGAACAAAAGCAGCTTGAACGCTTCGAACTAATTGTAAGACAGCTGCCTGCAATCCAGGTAATTCATAACAGAGGTTAAATGACCTCAACAAAGAGAAAGGACATTTGTACATTATTGGCTTTCAATCAAAGTATAATTAAACACTGAGTGAGCATGATATTTTAATATTTCTTTGTGGAATCCATAAAACCAGGTGAAGTTGACAGTGTCCACAGGTCAGCTTTATGTTCGACTTCATCGTGAGGGGGCAGTGCTGAGCAGAAGGCTGTATTTTCTTGACCCAGGGTTTGTCATTTCTGGACTACACCCAGGTTCAAGGACAATGCTGGAAGTACCAGCTGCCAGGCTGTCCATATTCCCCATGGTTTGGAGAACTGTACATGGTGTTACATCTGAACTCAACTATTCCAATGCAGTCCTGACCTTTCTGCATATTCTGCCCTCTTTAACCTTGCAGTCATTCCCCTAACACCCTTCTACTTGTCGACAGCCATGGGCTCCCAGTAAAACAATGTCTCGATTCTTGAGTCCTTAGCAAATTTTCAAACCTCTCCAACTCACCTAATTCCTGTAATTTCCTCCGGCTTCACATCCCTCTATCTGCATACTTCTAATTTCAGTCTCTTGTACATCCCTGGTTTTTAATCTCTCTCCCATCAGTTACCGTACTTACAGCTGCCTAGGCTCCTCCCTAAACCTGAAACCCCTCAGCCTGTTCTTTCCCTGAGAGAAAAGCCACATCCTCTCCAGTTCTGCTTGTTCTGTGCTACCACTTTAGATAAATTTCTGCTCCCCGCTCTGTTGTTCAGTTAATTGATGTAAAAACATAATTCCTATCTAATTTGCTGCTGACCCGTTCTGTACTGCAGAGGTTCAAGATTGTAAGATTATACTGTCTTTCCCAATGGATGCAATCCTTCAGTTTTGTATCATTCTGACAGGATACAACACATGGAATGTAATACACAATACAGAGAACAGGAAATCTTCCGTTTCTATTCTACAAGTTAAGGAGACCCTACATTTTGCAGGACCTTGTATGCTAAAATGCTGGAATTGTACAACTAATTATTTTGTACTTTGTTTTGATTTGAATGATTAGACACAAGCATGTTACGAACGAGATAATGGGAACTGCAGATGCAGGAGAATCCAAGGTAACAAAGTGTGAAGCTGGATGAACACAGCAGGCCCAGCAGCATCTCAGGAGCACAAAAGCTGACGTTTCGGGCCTCGACCCTTCATCAGAGAGGGGGATGGGGAAAGGGTTCTGATAGGTCAGTCCAGGAGGATGGACAGGTCAAGGAGGCGGGATGAGGTTGGCCTAACCCCTCCCACCTCCCCAATACTCTCCTCTCCACCTATCTTCTCATCTATCCATCTTCGATCCGCCTTCCCCCTCTCCCTATTTATTTCAGAACCCTCTCCCCATCCCCCTCTCTGATGAAGGGTCTAGGCCCGAAACGTCAGCTTTTGTGCTCCTGAGATGCTGCTTGGCCTGCTGTGTTCATCCAGCTCCACACTTTGTTACGAACGAGGACTCCTTTCTCATTTGTATTGCAATCACCAACTTTCTTTCTTCCCTTCCTCTCTTCCTTCTCTCTCTCTATTTTCCTTTCTCTCTCTTTCTTTCTTTCTCTCTTTCTCTCTGCCTCTCTCTATGCTTTTGGTTATCAGTCCTCGTTTCACCTTTATGCAGTTCACTGTTTGATAATGGCTCTACGAACTGTTTTGGAAGTTTTGCAGTTAAAGGCACGATATAAATATTAGTAGTTGTTGTTGTTCTGAGGAAGCTGAGGAAACCAAAAAAAACCTCTATTTCTTTCTATTAACTCACCTAGTTCGTGGAACTATCATCTGGGCCCATACTGGCTGAGACAATGGTGGGTTCAAATCACTGGCATGTACGCATTTAAGGAGTTTCTGTGACATGCGTGGGTGGGCATACTGATTGAGATCACTGTTACCCCTGGGAGTTAATCCTTCCATAGGCGAATATCATTGCTTGTGCATGAGGAACTACACTCTGCAAGAAGTGAATAAATATAGGGCAGGAGGGAAAGTCGTAAAATTGAACTGAAGTTTCTAAATGCATCAACTCTTCTTCAGAAACGACACAGAATGCCTTTGATGAACAAATTCCTGATTTTTTTTGTCTTCAAACCATGCTGATATTGGCAGAAGTTCAGTCAACAACTTATGACTTCCTGCTCTTTGCCCCAGGGTAGAGTTGCAGGAGGCTGGAGAGAATGCTCTCACCCTGATTAAAAGACACATTCAAGCTACAAATTGCATGCATCTGATAGAGTCAAGACACATGGTCCAATCTCTCCCGATAATGGATGTCATTATTTTATCCACACAGCCATGCTCCTAGCAGCTACTGTCCTGACCCTCAAAGTACAATGAAGACAAATGAGAGGCCTGCTGCAGATTTTGCTCAGAGACCAATATAAGTGAGCAGTGAGGAGGTCCTGTGCATAGGACACAGCAAAATTAAAATCAGTGGGAGAAAGAGTGAGGTAAATTTGCAGCGAGTCATCAATATTGCCTGCTTTATTTGTGTCAAAAATCTTTTTTTAAGATACTATATTTAATGACCAGTGGATAATATCACCTCGAAGTTTGTCAGAGTGAATGCTTTCACGTGGAAGCTAGCTGTGTGTTTTAGGAAAAAGTAGCTTGTTTATGAAAACGGGGCAAGATTTGTCACTTTTATCCCAGTTTGACAAACGTAATGCAGGTTTGATTCTAGGCCCTCTGTCAGTAGTCACCAAGAAATGTCAGGAGGTAGGAGAGGAGATTGTGAAGAGCCAGCGAATATCTATGCATGCATACTTCACCTCCATGCTGAATGCTTCAAGCAGTCTTTGAATTTTCAGTTATTGATAAATACATTGACCCCAGTGACTTCTCCAATTAACCCTCTGTCTCCACGTTGCCTCTCCTCTCACTTGATACATACTAGTTATATATTCTTCAGTCTGAAAACTCTTTGTTTGACTCCCTCTACCTCATGACCCATAGTGAGCCTACTTGAAGGTATTCCTTGGATAACAGTTGTCACCATGGTGACTGCATACATGATGTTTTGCTCTGGCCCATCTTTCTCTGTGGTTCAATACAACTGATCTGTCATTGTTTTTCCTCAAGCAGTTAAGCAATTCCCTTTTCAAGATTATTATTGACTTTATCTCCACCAGAGTAATGCCAGCCAAATCTTGATTGAGGAATTCCGTTCTCTCTCATTTCGTCTCTCCCACTTTCTCCAGGGGTTTGCCATGGGCACTCGCATGAGCCCCAGCAACATCTGCCTCTTTGTCGGTTATGTTAAACAGTCCCTCTTCAGTACGTACACCAGTAATGTTCCCAGTTCTTCTGCCATTACATCAGTGACAGCATTGATGCTGCATGCTGCACCCAGGCTGAACTGGAGCAGTTCATCAACTTCGCTAACAACTTGCACCCCTCCCTCAAATTCACTCGATCTGTCGCAGACACCTCCCTCCCCTTTCCTGACCTCTTTGATTCCATTTGTGGCAACGGTTTATGGACTGTCATCTATTATAAACCCACAGGCTCCCATAGCTATCTAGTCTACATCTCCTCCCACCCTGTATCCTGCAAAAACTCCATCCTGTTTTTCTAATTCCTCCATTTCCATGGCATCTGCTCTGACAAAGAGACGTTGTACTCCCAAGCATCCCGGATGTCCGCCTTGTCAAACAACAGTCTTTGTCACCTCTGTCATCCAGACAGTCCTCCACCACACCTCCTCCATTCCCCGCTCCACAGCTCTTAACAAACCACTCCCCCAAGCATAATAAAAATAGGGTCCCCCAAGTCCTCACTTTCCACCCCACCAGCATCTAACATTCTCATCCTCAAACACTTCCACCAACTCCAATCAGACCCCAGCACCCGGAACGTCATCCATTCCCCACCCATCTCTGCCTTTCGCAGGACCATTCCCTTTGCCACTCCTTAGTTTGCGCCACACTCCCCACCAACCACTCCAACCCGCCTGGTACCTTCCCCTGTAACTATAAAAGATGCATCACCTGCCCACACACCACCTCCCTTACCTCGGTCCAGGGCTTTAAACTGTCCTTCGAGGTGCATCTCCTCCAATCTGGCCTATTGCATCCGGTGCTCCCAATAAGCTCTTCTTTATATCAGTGAGACCAAACATAGACCAGGTGACCATTTTGCTGAGTATCTCAGCCAGGCCAGCCTAACCTCCCGGTCACCACCCATTTCAACTTCAACACCACCCACGCACCTCCCACACCCTCCCCCACTCCTCCTCCAATATGCCTGTCCTCGGCCTCCTCCAGTGTCACAGCAACTCGGAACACAAATTTGAAGAACAACACCTCATCTTCTGCCTGAGCACCCTACAGCCCAGAGGACTCAACATTGAGTTCTATGATTTCAAATAACCTTCCCACCATTCCCCGGCTCCCCATCCAGCCCCACCTCCTCACTTCCATTCCACCTTCTCACCCTCCCTTCTGGCCACCAACTGCATTCATCCCTCACATTGACCAACCAGGTCGTACCTACTACTGGTGTCCACCTATCACCGCCAATCTGCTACCCCATTGCCCCTACTTTATCTGCAGCTCCCCCCTCCCACCCCCACATCCAGGCCTGAAGAAGTGTGATGCCTGATTCACTGACTTCTCCTTCTGTTCAGACGCTGCCCAGTGTGCTGTGTGCTGAAACTGACATGCACCTGGAGGATGCTGTATTTGATGAATTTCTGCAGTGTATCTTGTAGATAGTACACGCTGCTGCCACTGAGCGTTGGTGGTGGAGGGAGTGGATGCTTGTGGATGTGGTGCCAACCTAGTGGGGTGCTTCTTCCTGGATGGTTTCATGCTTCTTTAGTGTTATTGGAGCTTCAACCATTCAGGCAAGTGGAGAGTATTCCATTGCACTCCTGACTTTGTGTCTTGTAGAGTGTGGACAGGTTTTGGGGAGTAGTAGCAGAATTGCATCTAGCCATAAACTACAACCTTGTGGTCTGGCATTTTCTCCACTCAAGCATTAACATCAAGCCAAGGGATCAATGCTGCTATAATTAAATGATCAGAAAGGAGGGTCTGTTTCCACTCTGTATGACTATCACTTTATGGCATGCTAGGAGCGGCGTCAGGCACATTTACAAATGAGGCATCACTGTGGTGAAGTTATGACTCAGGACTATTTGCATATTGGCCACCAGAAGGAGCACACAATAGACAGGGCTCAACTATCCTACAACTAACAGGTCAGTTCTAAGCTTTGCAGTCCTGCCCCAGCTGATCGTGAATGATGCTAGGAAAGAATCAGACTGTTGCTTGAGAGAGATAACAAGGTGTGGAGCTGGATGAATACAGCAGGCTAAGCAGCATGAGAGGAGCAGGAAAACTGAGGTTTCAGGGGAGGGGATGGAGGCTCTGAAATAAATAGACAGAGGGGGAGGTGGTGATAGAAGATGGGTAGTGGAGCAGATAGGTGGAGAAAAGATGGACAGGTCAAGGAGGCAGGGATGAAGCTAGTAGGTGAGTGTGAGTAAAAAATCGGGGTTGGGGTTGGTCAGTGAGGTGGGAGGAGCAGATCAGTGGGAGAGAAGATGGACAAGTCGAGGAGGCGGGGTCGAGACGAAGCTGGTCTTGGGACGAGGTGGAGGGGTAGAGAAATTTTGCTTGACTTGCCTGTGAGACAGCTCTCCTTATTTTAACAGGTATTAGTCTTGGGGGCCTTTGCAGGTGGGCAGGGCTATGTTTGCCGTTTGGTGTTCCAGGTGCCTAGGTCTTACCTCTTATTTTCATTCTACCTCACTGTCAGTGCTGACCAGATCTGTCATGGAATGGACCCAACTTAGATCAAATCAAACAGATGAGACTGTCATTTAAAATGAGTCAAATCACAGATGGATTGTGGCTGTTCAGAATACAAGAAAGTGAACTTCATTGGATCAGGCAAGTGCAGAGTGGGCATAGGATTGTAAGAGTAGTTGACAGATGAGAGGATAAAGATTTAACAAGGTGGAAAAGCAGGACCATTTAAAATATAAAGCCACCATCAACTTAACAGACCATAAACCAGGAATGATTCTCCTTCTCAACCTCTGCCCATGTCTAAGGCATGGTGTTCCTCAAGTTAAACTGCCACCAG
This sequence comes from Stegostoma tigrinum, assembly GCF_030684315.1. Lineage (NCBI taxonomy): Eukaryota > Metazoa > Chordata > Chondrichthyes > Orectolobiformes > Stegostomatidae > Stegostoma > Stegostoma tigrinum. The sequence goes on along the minus strand of NC_081377.1, from coordinate 40,186,228 downwards.
TCATCCCTATCAGAGAGAGGCTGAGAAGGTGAATCCTTCACAATAGCCTAAACCAGTGGAGAAATCGAATCCACGCCGTTGGCATTTCTCTGTAGTGCAAACCGGCCATCCAGTCAATTGAACTAAACAAACCGCAGTTAAACTGTAAAAAAGATAAACATAGGATAATCAAAGAGAGAGGCAGAGGACAGAATGTTTGAGAGCAGGGAGAATTGAGCCAGATGCTGTCTTAGCCCAGCCACTGATAATGATAATCTATGTACAGCTACTTGAGAAGCAACCCCTAGGCTGTCAAGTATTCTATCTCAGAGATGCTCATACAAATACTAGGTACTTGGTTATGGTTGAAGCTTCCTGTTAGATGTAATGAATTTGGATTCATTTGATTGCTTCCCTGAGCTGTGCAGTGCATCCAAAACGATCTACGATTTGGCAAAGTCTTTTGCAGGCCTGGAAGTTCCCTCAGCCCACGTGGCATGTTATTATGTCAACACATACAGAATATGAGTTGATGGATTTGCAAAAGGAGAAAATTGCTATAATTTGAAGTAACAGCCTTCCTTCGTGAGCAGTAGCATAGTTGTTGATTCAGAGGACAGTGTCTCCAAATTTCAGTCCAGACACTGGGGCACCCAGCCCTAGGCTGACATATCACAGCAGTATAAAGGGCATGCTGCACTGATGAGAGATGCCAGCCTTCAGATATGGTGCTACACTGAGGTCCTATTTGCCATTGAGGTGAATGTAAAGTGTGAGTGTTAGTCAGCAAAGAGGAACACAATTGGCTCTCACTGCACTAATTAAAATTAGAATTAGAATTAGCTTTTCCTACTATCTCTTAGCTTTTATTGTCACAAGTACTTAGTTGCATAACTACAAGATACAATGAACATTTATTCATTGGTTACTAATAGCTGTGCGCAAGCTTCTGTGTTTTACCAACGTAATAGTGACTTGAATTCACTCATGCTATTGGCAACAAAACTCTTTCAGGCATCCCAAGGATGCTACTTAAAGGCAAGGTTCTTTTTCTCTCTGCAATTTCCTGTTCAACATTCTGTATAATGCGGCCCATGATCAAGAAAATCTTCTGCTGTGTCTTTTTTTTTAGTCATCAGCTCTGGGTTTGAGTAAGTGGATAAAATTTGTGGCTCCTCACTATTTTCAAATATCAGTTTCTTCGGCATTATGAACTTAATCAAGTTTGAGATGAAGGCATTCGTGCAGTTGAGTGAGAAATTGAATCTGATTTTCTTTGTAAGCTAAAAGAAAGTAAGATCTGCCTTTAAATAGCACCTTACAAAGCCTCTGGAATCCCAAATCACTTCACAGTTCATTAGCTACTTTTGAAATGTTGTTAGGCAGGAAATGTAGCAGTAGAATAGCATTCAGCAAGATCCCACAGACTCATATTAAATACAAGACTGCATTATTACTCATCCTGTAGCATTTCTTTGAATAGGACTACGGGGGATCTCTAAAGGCCTCCCTAGAGGGCAGTTGGGACCTTGATTAGACATTCGGTCCTTAGGACAGCAGCTCCTAACAGTGCAATACTCCCTCAGGACCCTACAGAAATGTCAGCCTAGACTGAATGCTAAAGCAAGAGATAGTAGGAACTGCCGATGCTGGAATCTGAGATAATAAGGTGTGGAGCTGGATGAACACAGCAGGCCAGGCAGCATCAGAGGAGCAGGAAAGCTGATGCTTCTGGTCCCTTCTTCAGAAATGGGGGAGGGGAAGGGTGCTCTGAAATAAATAGAGAGGGGGCGTGGTGACAGAAGGTGGATGGTGGAGCAGATAGGTGGAGAAAAGACGGCCAGGTCAAGGAGGCGGGGATGAAGCCAGTATAGGTGAGTATAGGTAGGGAATAAGGATGGGGGTTGGTCAGTGAGGTGAGAGGGGCAGATAGGTGGGAGAGAAGACTGACAGGTCAAGGAGACAGGGCCGAGGGGGTTGCCGGCCTTGGGATGAGGTCGGAGGAGGGGAGATTTTGAAGCTGGTAAAGTCCACATTGAAACCATTGGGTTGTAGGGTTCCAAGGTGGAATATGAGGTGCTGTTCCTCCAGTTTTTGGGTGACACTGGAGGAGGCCCAGGATGGACTTGTCATCCAAGGAATGGGAGGGGGAGTTGAAGTGGTTCACGGCTGGGAGGTGCAGTTGTTTGTCACAAACTGAGCGTAGGTCTTCCGAGCCTCCGCTTGGCCTCCCTGATGTAGAGGAGGCCTGGTGTGGATGGTGAGATGAGGGCATTATCACTGTGTAAGGCTGCTGGAGTTCACTGCAGTCAGGTTACTTCCTTTGTGATCTGATGCAGATGCACAGTATGGAAATCAGTACTGTTCAAAATCGCTGTCCTTCAAACTTCTGACTGAACTCCCTGTTCTACAGTGGATAGTCCAATGTCAAAAATCTGAATTCTGAGGAAGGGTCACTCGACCCAAAATATTAACTGGGCTTTCTCTCCACAGACGCTGCCAGACCCATTGAGCTTTTCCAGCAATTTCTGTTTTTGTTTCTGATTTACAGCATCCTCAGTTCTTTCAGTTTTCATCAAAAATCTGAACTGTTAAGATTGAACAGAAATAGTGCCATATATGGGCATCAAATGTGGATCACCTTGACCATTCTGTTTTAACTGGAGTATATAATTATTTAGCAGGAGTATATATTTATTTAGAAACTTTCAATGGACTGGCAATGTGCATTCTTAGGTCTGCTTTTTGAAAACTTGTGATTTGAAATAAACCTGCTGGACTATCATCTGGGGTGGAGTGACTCCTGATTCTGCCCACCCGCCCCCCCGTCCCCCCCCCCCAGTTCACCCCTAGCACCTCCACATCTTAAGATGGATGCAATGAACTTGCTTTGAAATTCACAAATTGGTACCCAAATGTGAGAAATCAGCTTTGATTCTATTCCCCAATGGTACAGTAAAATAATCAAAGGGCTTCTCTCTTATTAGAGAGAAACATAACTGGTGGAGGCTGTACCTGAGGATTAGCAATGGACAGATGGGAGTATGTACATGGTAACTTCAGTCAGTGTGGGTATTAAACCCATGCTGTTGGCATCACTTTCATCTCAAACCAGCAGTCCAGCCAACAGAGCTAACCAACCCCTGAATGAAATGACCTCACTGTTATGCAGAGAGTTAGAGATTTGTTGCTGCCGGACATGAGACGTTGGCAGAGGTGTGGAGCTCCAACAGGGATTGGTGCTGCTTGAACCTTGTTTCACTGAGACATGACGGTGCTACATATTCAGCTCCAACTGCCATTTGCAGAAGCTTCAGATCCCCGGAACCTATAACGAGAACATCATCACTGTGGGGAACTGCATCCTATCAAAAGGTGCACTAGTGTACACCTTGTTCGTGCACTGTTCCACAGACAATACTTACCCTTAACCCAATTTTTAAACAGTGCTTTCCAGTTAACAGTTCAACTCAACAGTTACACTGAATTACAGCATAAGCTCAGGTCATTCAGCTCAGTTGGTCTATGCCAGGATATGCTCCACATAAGCCCCCTCCACCTCACCTTCATTTGTCCATATCAACACATCCTTCTGTTCCTTTCTCTCTCATATGTTTATCTGGCTTTTCCTGAAATCCATTATTCAAGTGCCGGTCTCTGTCTAACCCACAGTAAACACCGAAAGAACTGCAGACACTATAAATCAGGAACAAAAACAGGAGCTGCTGGAAAAAGCTCAGCAGACCTGGCAGCATCTGTGAAGAAAAGTGTCAGGGTTAAGTCTTTGGGTCCGGTGACCCTTCCTCAGAACTGGAACGGTCACCAGACCGGAAACGTTAACACTGATTTTTTTCTTCACAGGTGCTACCAGACCTGCCGAGCTTTTCCAGCAGCTTCTGTTTTTGTTTTTATCAACTGTAACCTGTTATGATTTGAGTCTTTGTGCAGTGGGTGACTTTATGGCAGCTTGTCTATCTTTCTCCAAGCAGTTGTGGTTTCAGAGCGGATGTCCCTTGGTTTGCTCTGTTGTCCTGCATCCTTCATGTGGCCTCAGAATGTTCCCAATCTTTGTGCCCATTCTTTGATTTTGCAGCAATGCGTCTGCCCTTCAACGTCCACTTCCTATTCTCACTGTCATCTGGAATTCTGATCTTTGCGCAGGACTTGTTTATCAACAGCTTATATTTAAGTAGGTCCTTTCAATATTGTAAACCACAACACCAACCCCTCCCCGAGCACTTTACAACAACATCATCAAAGTTTGACATAAGGAGCTTTAGGACAAGGGATACTTGGTCAAAGAGAAGCTGAAGGAGGGGAGAGGAGTGTAGGAGAGGAATTCTAGAGCTTAGGACCCAAGCTGCTGAAGGCATGGCCATTAATTGTGTAGCACTCCAGATTTGGACTATTCTGGTACAAATTGAATGTGTGTCATAGTTTGGAAAAACAAACCAGAAGGCTTGCATAAATTGATTTGTCCCAAACTTTTGGTGTCTCAAGCAGTCAGAAGAGTAAACAAAAGAAGGCATTTCTTGGCTTTGATCGGATGAAGATGTCCATCATCTGCTTGTGAATCACTCATCGAACATTCCTGGAAAACTTACAACATCCCTGCAAATTCAAACTCTCAGAGAAAGCAACTTCTGTCAATTTATGTCTCCATATTGCTGGTTCAGATGTATAATATTGTGGAATTTCTTCAATAATAAGATATTGCTAAGAGATATAGATGTCTGCACATTGCAAGGAAAGATGTAGATCTTCATATCAGCAATGTGTGTGAATCTGTATGTAATGTGTGTTTGTGTATGCAGCAATACACTGTAAAGAAAGATGTTTATAACTGAGATAGTAGGAACCGCATATGCTGGAGAATCTGAGATAACAAGGTGTAGATCTGGACGAACACAGCTGGTGCAGCATCAGAGGAGCAAGAAGGCTGACGTTTCAGGCCTAGACCCTTTTCTGAAGAAGGGTCTAGGCCCAAAACGTCAGCCTCCCTGCTCCTCTGATGCTGCTGGGCCTACTGCGTTCATCCAGCTCTACACCTCGTTATCTCATGTTTATAACTGAGAAATGTTTATTAAATATTTTATATGTGACAATTCATTCTTAAATTGCACTTTGCCAACTTTGTTATTTTAAGTTCCTTTTCCTCAACAGTTCTGCAATTGTTAAGCATTCAATAGCAATCTTGTTTTATGTGCTTTACTTTCCCAGACTTGGGGGTTTCAGGCTGGTGTTTCACAGTTCAGCTTCACTGGTTTCAGAAAAGGGCAGCTGACCTCATTAGTATCTTGGCTGTGCCTCACTCCTCGTTGCTTCCCTTTGTTTCCTTGGCTTTGTTGTTGTGGTTTCCACATTGCTTTTTCTCTCTCTGCTTGTTTTCATGCTGCCTTTTTCCCCCTCCATTACCCCTGGTTTTTCAGATCCTGCACTAATCCGTGTGACTCGTCATATGTTTCTCATTTACAAATTTTCATTAGTTTTCCTCGGAGGCTAAGGGGAAGCCCAGAAATGATTGTGCCTGAAATTAATAGACTGATAATTAACATCTTTGCATGGAATGCGTTCGACCTAGGCACTAACTCATTTCATACAAACAGCTGACTGTCTCCATTATTTTAAGATGTGAAGCATTGCTAGCATCCATATTAAAAACTTGCCCATTAACTCATACCTCAGGGCTGTGAAAAAGGATGGAATCACTGATTGAGATTCACTGTGGAGACAATAAGAGACAGGTTAAAAATTAAGTGCAATAAACAAAAGGAACTTGGGGGCAACAGGAAGTTCAGAAGAATTTGCTGTGCCTCACTATATCATTCTGAAAATCTTTGATCTCCAAATGCTCCTGACAGACATAAGGCTGTCTGTAAAAGCCCCTTAATATTCATCAGTACTTTAATAAAACCTGAGTCCCAGTGTTGTATCTCAGCCAATCCTTCAATTTCCAGCATTATTAGATTATCTGACCTTTCAATGGCAAGGCCTTGCAGGCATCCCAGAAATGTGGCGGGCATCATAGTGACCTTTTACAGCGCCTAAACATTAAGAAGCATTGCTTTCACTGCAGCGCTTTGCTCAGACGAGAGATGCAGAATCGACTGCAAGATGTCTCAACATTATCATCCTGAACACGCACATTTCAGGCAACTAACCGCTATTTAAGTAACCAACTAACTACCTACCAACTCCTGGATTTTAACGGAAAAATTCATGGAACCTTGAATCAGTGTCAACACACTAGTGCAAAATGTTAATTTTTCACTCATCAAAAGCCAAAGCCTCTTTCTCACGGATATTCGCAGAGTCTTTACCATACAAGAGGATGCCATTCAGCCTGTCGAGCCCATGTTGACTCAATGTACAGCAATCTAGAAGAACAGGATAGTTCAGCACATGAGAAGGCCATTTGCCCTCTTGTACTAATCATAGCACCAGCCTCCTGCCTTTTCCCCATACCACTGCATGCTAGTTTACCCAAAAAGTCATCCAGTGCCATCTTGAATCCCTCCAAGCCACTCACCATTCTGGCTTGGAAATATATCGCCGTTCCTTCACTGTTGCTGGGTCAAAATCCTGAAATTCCCTCCCTAATAGCATTGTGGGTCAAGCCACAGCAGGTAGACTGCAGCAGTTCAAGAAGACAGCTCACCCCCTCCTTCTCAAGGGCAACTAGGGATGGGCAAGAAACGCTGGTCCAGTCAGCAACACCCACATCCAGAAAAGGAATTTAGAAAATCACTACAGAGTCTATTGTTACTATAGCAACAGTAGCAGTGGATAATGTGCAGTGGTAATGTCACATTCCAGCTACTTTTATCAATGTTTGATGTTAGCTCTGTCCCAGCTCTGCGACTAACAGATAGGGGAATGGGTTATTGGACAAGGTACTGGTGACTTTTTCCTCTGTACTAACTGAAATCTGGTGGTAATGGTGCTGAAAGGTCATGAGTACAGCTTTTGGGGTTGGTCACCTTGCAGGATAGGAGCTGGAAAGCAGCTAAAGGTCTCTGTAGAATCAGTATGAATATGCGTGTGTGCTTCATCTGTATTTTGTGTGTGTGTGTTTATGTACATGTGTGTCTATGTGAGTGTGTCTGGGTCTGTGTACATGTGTGTGTGTGTGTGTGTCGATTTATGCTTGTGCTTATATATTGTAGAGGTGTTTGTATATGCTTTATGTGAATACAAATCAGGAGCTGTATCTGTTTAATGCCATCTAGTGGATTGAAAACATCTCTATCAAATATGATGACCACATTTGCATGTGAGCTTTTCTTACAGTTATAAAAGCACCCAAGTGGAGTCCTAAGATCCTTAGCATTCGTCCTTATCAGTGTTAAAAAAAGTAAAAGAGAGGAGAATGTAAGTGAGGAATATATGATTGAATGTCCCGAATTCTGGTTTTAAACTCATGAAGACTGTGATAGTCAGGAGTGATTGAAGGAGGGAGAGGGATGAATAACTTCTGTGTCCCTGGGATAGAGTGGAAATTAGGACGATTCAGGTGGAGACTACAAGGATTTTTTTGGGAGCTGGCACTATGATCATAGTGGGGTGAATAAAAAAGATTAAAGGATGCTTATGACAGAGAGAAGCTCTGGGCGTTTCGACTGGGTTTTGTGTTCATTGTGTCAGATGTGTGTTTTGACAGGGCTGCATTTACCCTCATGGCTACCCTGATCTGTGCTCATTCAGTATCACACAGGAGAAGTGCTATTTACTTGGACGTGTCTCTGACCAGCCAACTTCAGATTCAGTGGTTGCATACAAGACATTTCCTGTGTCAGTCTGGCTCAGATTCATGGGTTGAGAGGGCTGCAAGGCTACATTATCAATCTTACACTGAAGAGTCATTCCGCCTACAACGAATTAATCATCTTTCAAAGGGCACGACTTCCTTCTGACATGTCACACCTGGAGCCCAGCCTGTCAGTTGGTTCTGTTCTTGTGATTTGTGCTGTCCTGGCTTGAATGAGAAAGCCATCCTGAATTAGTTTGATGGGAGAACGAGGCTGTGAGCTTGCAATGATTCTTTTACATCCACAGAGTAACACTTGAAAATGTCTCTCCCTCTCTCCCTCTCTCTGTTAGCAGGAGGGGCCCTGTGTGAGATGGCTATAGGCAAGAAACTGAAAGACAGATTTATCATTGCAGTGACACTCAGCAGCAGTTAACTCTGAGCTGTCACGAAGTTATCAAAGCAGGCAAGGGAAGAGTATCAGGAGAGTGCAGAAGTGGTTTCCAAGAACAGTTCTAGAGATGAGGGATTTCAGTGATGAGGATAAATTGGAGAAGTTGGGACTGTTCTTAAAGTCATCAGGAGTCTGTAAAGAACAGGGATGGAGAAGCTGTTCCCACTTGTAAGAGGAACAAGAACGAAAAGGGCAGAGAATTAATGTGATGTGCAAAAAGGGAAACAGTGAAATGAGGAAAACCTTTTCTGTCAGGAAGTAGTTAGGGTATAGAACTAGTCTGATTAAGGAATTTATTGAATAATTATTTGGACAAGAATGATGAGCAAGGGAATGAAGGAAGAAAGCAGGTGATTGGCACAAGGTAATGTTGTTCATTTAACAAACAACTGCAGGCGCGATGGGCTGAGAGTGGTCTCCCCCAGTGTTGTGACACTTCTGTGATTTTGGGTAACGTTACTAAGTGTGGGTCATGGCTACATTGCTGGCACAGGATAGCGGGAACTTTGTTCTGTAGTTGGCTATCTTACAACTCTCTGGATGTCTGCTACCAAAGCTGGCTGTCCTGCACTGCATACACAGAAAGGAAGGAGCCCACCACATGATCCAGTGCCAACCCTACGTCAAATCCCAGTTCCTGGTGCCATCTTAGGTGCAAAGGTGCTGGGCTTCGCCTCAACTCCAGGAGTCTGCACAGGGCCATTTAGACAACCATTTAGTTTCCTGCTTCACTGCAGTTGCATATCTACAAGTTAGTGCAAATTTACAAATTTAGTTGCAAAGTACAACATTCATCACACTGATTAAAACAGAAATTAAGGTGCCAACTCAAACTTTAAACATTTTTATACAAATCTGCAGAGTCAACAGCAGAAGCGTGTAAATCAGTGTTATCATAGACAGGGCAGCAATGTGTGGTTCATACAGTGGAAGCCACCAGAGGCTGCTGTCTACACTAGTGATGAGTTTGAACTGAGGATCACCACACCTCAGGTGAGGTAGTGCCTTTGTAGTAACCTCAGCCAGGACAGGAATTAAAATCATATTTGCAGTATCACACTACATCATAAACAAACTGTTTATACAACTGGCCAACTGACCCCTTTATAGTACATTCGACAAATCCAACACAGAGTGGATTATTTGATGGGAGCCTTTATCTGTTGTTTTATCACCTCAATGGACAAGTAAGCACATTAACCAATCAGTTTTCCACCCAAGCTTTCGCACAAGTTTGTGTTAAGAATGGACATGTTGCAGTTCTCGGTGACTTCACCTAGACCGGGGCTATGGTTTATCAGAATCAGTAATGAGGGACTTGCATTACTTTAAGGAACTCGAGAAGCTGGGATTTTATTTCTTCTACAATTAAGGGGGAGATTTAATGAAGGTGCTCCAAATGATGAACCCAGTGTATCTGTGCTAACTCATTGAAAGAACTCACAACTAGCTCCATTCCTTACGCTTACCTCACATTCCCGCACATTTTTTTTCTCCCTTTTGAAATGCCCAACTACGTTTTGAAAGTTATTATGAACCTACTTATGCCACCCTTTCAAACAGCACATTTCCAATCATTACAGAGCACTTTGTTCAAAAACAAGTCATTTTCTTTTTCACCTAGTCAAGTTTATCTGAAATCTGATTGCTAGCCTCTCTGCAATGAAAACAGTTTCTTATTTCTCAAAACCACTCACATTTTTTGAATGTCTCTGTTGCAGGCCCCTTTTACCATTTTCCCCTTAAATATAACAATCTGTTCAGCCATTTAATGATTTCTTTAAGATGGAAATAATATCTTTTCTCAGGAGCAAAGCTTGCAACCAAGATGAAAAATGACAGCTCAATCTTGTCTCAGAGCCAAAAGAGAACAATACACCTGATTTTCCCTCATATCACACATGTATATCTGTTCATTGCGTGGAAAGTTCAGCAAACCGTAGCAGAGCGTCTGTCACATTTACTTTGATTTGTTCCCTTTCACGCATGTGACAAGGTGCCTGCAGGAAACGCCAGCAATATGAGACACAGTGCCCCCAGAGACTGATCTGCTTTCATCCTGAGTTTATGGTGTCCTCAGGTCTTGTGGAGACAATAACTCATTCTCACTTGTTCAAACTCTACTGCCCTTATCCTAACTGGTGATCCACAGAGAATGCTTTCCATGCTAGTTAGAATGCAAAGGAGGTTACTGTTGATTGGATAATCTTTTACTCGTACTGCCTAGTGACTGACTGGATCATGGATGGGAGTGTCCTGTCATCCAAATTTACTGAGTCAAGACCTCTAATTTTGAACAGTCGCTGCAAGAATACCTTGTCACCTTTTCTCTTCCAGTGGATCTGGGAAATGATGTCAAGATGATACAGAGAACTGCTTTCTATTCATCCTTCACCAGCTAATTTCAGGATGGCATAGAATTCCCCCATTATAGTCAGATCTTGTTTACTGAACACATTCACTACCATTTCATAGGAACATGGAAAAATAGGAGCCATGCGTCCCTCCGAGCCTGCTCTCCCATTCAATATGATCCTGGCTCATTATTCAACTCAGTCCCCTCTTCCTGCTTTCTCTCCATTCCCTTTGATCCCCATAGTCCTAAGAATTATATCTAATCCCTTCTTGAAAATATTTAATGTTTTGGCCTCAACTGCTTTCTATGGCAGAGAATTCCACAGGCTAACCACTCTCTGGGTGAAGTCATTTCTCTTCATCGCAGTACTAATGGCCTGCCCCATATCCTTAAGCTGGGACTGCTGGTTTGGACTGCTTCGTTATCAGGAACATCTTTCCTGTGTTTATCCTGCCTAGTCCTGTTAGAATTTATGGAACGATCTGGACAAAGGAACTGAAGGCATTGTTGCTAAGACTGCAGATGACACAAACGTAGGTGGAAGAAATGGAGAGACTAGACTGCAGAAGAGCTTGGATAGGCTAGGAGAGTAGGCAAACAAGTGGTGGATGGAATACAATGTGGGAAAGTATGAGGTTTTGCTTTGGTAGAAAGAATAGAGGGGTAAAGGCGAAAGGCTTCAGAAATCTGAAGTACAAAGGGACTTGGGACTCAAAAGTTTTAAAGTTAGCATGCAGGTTTAGCTGGCAGTTAGGAAGGCAAATGTATTGTTAGCATTAATTTCAAGATGACTAGAATACAAGAGCAAAGATGTACTGCTGAAGCTGTATAAGGATCTGGTCAGACTGCATTTGGAATATTGTGAGTGGTTTTGGGCCTCATATCTAAGGGAGGATGTGCCGTCCTTTGAGGGGCTCCAGAGGAGGTTTACAGGAATGATCCCAGAGTTTGTCATATAAATAGGACTCTGGGTCTGGACTCGATGGTGTTTAGAAGGATGAGGGGGGAATCTGATTGAAGCTGACAGAATACTGAGAGACCTAGATAGAGTGGTTGTGGAGAATGTTTCCAATGGTAGGAAAGACTAAGACCTGAGGGCACAACCTCAAAGTGAAGGGACAACCCTTTGGAACTGAGATGAAGAGGAATTTCTTCAGCCAGATGGTGGTGAATCTGTGGAAGCCATTGCTGCAGGGGGTCAAGTCATTGAGTGTATTTAAGACAGAGATTGGTACGTTCTTGAATGGTAAGGGGATCAAAGATTAGGGGGAGAATGGGGTTGAGCAACATATCATTAATGATTGAATGGCAGAGTAAATTTGATGGGCTACATGGCCTAATGCTGCTCCTACATCTTATGGCCTGTAGACTTCTATGAGCTCCCCCTCACTAATCTTAATAAATCAGTTTGGAAATGCATAAGCAACACACAATGCATGAAGTTATTTTTGGCTTTAGTGATTTGCTAAAGACATGCACCTATCCCCTGTGAAGGAAGACTTTAGTAGCTCTATCCCCAGGCTGATGTTTTCAGAGTGAGGTAACAGTGAAGATAAACCTGGTAACTGAATGAGAAAGGGGCCAGAGAAGGAAAATGGGTTTACCTGCTAATTATTATCTGCTGCCCAATACACTTGTCCAAAGTTGAGTATTTTCTGGCAATCTCACTCAGAAATCCAAGCTGATGATTGACAATGAAATGGAAGAGATAAATTAGAGTGAAGACTTTACTTAATATGAGATACAGTCTGAGCGGAGAGGAACAGATACATTTTGCTTGTTTATCATCAGATAAATTGCTAAACTCTATTTTTAAGCAAAACTTGATTTCCTGAACCTTTCTTTCTTCTTTAACTATGAGGGAAGAAGGCCTCAAGGAAGACAACGGGGTAGTAAATGATGCTGAAAGGTAGAGACAAAAGTCCTTTTTACTGCCTGCTCCCTACTGGGTTACCAGCCAGTAGCTATAATGCCACCACTTGCTTCAGTACTTGAACAAGAACAAAGAGCTAGGTTTGTCACTCTTAATTACCGCTCGTTGACTTGTGGATGTCAGATGGCATCAGGAGAGAACTGGCTGTAGTATCTCTCTCCCCTTGACCTCTACACATTAAGCGAGAAACTGCCACACCATTTACCCAGGCTATCACACAAAGTATCACCCAAGTGACACATCAGCACAACCAGAACCTTGCCCTGCTTCACTGCGGAAGGTGTTAGTGGCTGACGCATACATCAGGATGTTGTCAAAGACGGTCTGTGAATTACTTCACTTTTTTGTCTCTCTTTGTTCATTCTTCATTCCATTCTATTTCACTCTCTTTCCTTCACTCCCTCTGCACTTTTGTTTACTTTCTTGATCTTTCGATTTCACAACCCCTCTTCCTCTCTTTTTCTTTGATCTTTCTTTCTCTGGTTCTCCCCCTTTAATTCTCTCTTCCCTTCTTACTCTCTTTTCCCCACCATTTTCAACTGTGTCTGACAATGCTTCCCGCCTGCAGTCTTTGGGAGAATGATCTTGGGACAGTCCATAGAGGACCTCCTGTGGGACTAAGTATGGAGACACACCCCAGCATGAGTTGGAAAGGGGGGAGAATTGATGGTGACTAAGAGTGACCCCTTCCTCAGAACTGATTTCTGATTCCCATCATCCGCAGTACTTTCACTTTTATCTATTGCCTTTCCAGTGGCTTCTTTCATTGGATAGCAGTGATGACAATTCAAGCCAACTAAATAACAACAGGCAGAGATAACAAAGTGTGGGGCTGGATGAACACAGCAGGCCAAGCAGCATCGTAGGAGCACAAAAGCTGACATTTCGGGCCTAGACCCTTCATCAGAGAGGGGGATGGGGAGAGGGCTCTGGAATAAATAGGGAGAGAGGGGGAGCCGGACCGAAGGTGGATAGAGGAGAAGATAGGTGGAGATGAGCCAGACAAGTTAAAGGAGCAGGGATCGAGCCTGTAGATGTGAGTATAGGTGGGGAGGTAGGGAGGGGATAGGTCAGTCCAAGGAGGACAGACAGGTCAAGGGGGCGGGATGAGGTTAGGAGCTAGGGAATGGAGGTGCGGCTTGAGGTGGGAGGAGGGGATAGGTGAGAGGAAGAACAAGTTAGGGTGGCAGGGATGAGCTGGGCTGGTTTTGGGATGCAGTGGGGCAAGGGGAGATTTTGAAGCTTGTGAAATCCACATTGAAACCATTGGGCTGCAGGGTTCCCAAGCGGAATATGAGTTGCTGTCCCTGCAACCTTCAGGTGTCATCGTTATGACACTGCAGGAGGCCCAGGATGGACATGCCGTCTAAGGAATGGGAGGGGTGGTTGAAATGGTTCACGACTGGGAGGTGCAGTTGTTTATTGCGAACCGAGCGGAGGTGTTTTGTAAAGCGGTCCCCAAGCCTCCGCTTGGTTTCCCCGATGTAGAGGAGGCCACAATGGGAACAGTGGATGCAGTATACCACATTGGCGGGTGTGCAAGTGAACATCTGCTTGATGTGGAAAGTCTTCTTGGGACCTTGGGGGGCCGGGGGTGAGTTGGGGGGGGGGGGGTGGGGGGGGAGCGCAGTGTTGGTGGTGGTGGGGGCCAGGGAACAGAGACAGTTTCCAATAGGATGTACCTATACTTGGCTAAAAGCGTGTGAGAATTACTGATAGTAAAATGACTTGGTCAATTCAAATATGCTGCAGAAAATATAATCAAAAGTGAAAAGAAAAATATATATAGTACATAGTTTTACGTTTTGTCAGGAATTCATTGAAGATTGATTGACAATGAGTTGTGTTTAGCTGGGTTAGCTCAGTGTTTGGTAACGGCTAGATAGGTGCTGTCGATTTGATTCATGATTCAGTTCAGTCGATGTATGTTGGCAATGCTCAGAACTAATTAACTGTAACAAAAGAAATTTATTTCTAAACTCTGGTCATCACTACAGTGAAGGCAAAGTTGATTTATTCCAATGTCAAGTGCCTGTAACGAAAATTCAATCTGTTTGCCAGTCAGTAACATTCTCACTATAATTGCTATTGCAATAGCTTATCTTTTTCTCAAAAAAGCACAGAAGAATTCTGCCTTTTGTGAAAAATTCAGTCTGTGTTTCAACATTTATTATCTATTTCCATGATAATATCTAGACAATAGGAGCTATTTGGGAATGACTAAGAGACATTAATCTGTTCAAAGGATGTTATAAATCATGACAAGTTAAACTTGATTAGTTAGAAACTGTCATTCCAATGCAGGATTATGTTAGTGCTTTATAATCATTCCAGTGCATTTCTTATATATAAAATATATGCATACAATATAGAATGCTCCTTTTTTATGAGTTGGCTTTGCTGTTTGGGACATTTGTCATTGTCAGTTGCATTTACTGCTGTGTTCCCTGTACAATTCTTAAAGATTTGATGCCAACTCCAGTAAACAAACATGTAAGTATTAAAAAGAAGTAGGATAGGCCAGCAGCCGCTTAATCTAGCTATTCCATTGAATAAGATCGTGGATGATCTGGGAGTGGCCCGGTGGCTCAGTGGTCAGCACTGCAGTCTCACAGCACCAGTACTCGGGCTCAATTCCACCCTCCGGTGACTGTCTGTGTGGGGTTTGCACTTTCTCCCAGTGTCTGTGTGGGTTTCCACTTGGTGCTCCAGTTTCCTGTCACAGTCCAAAGATTTGATTTGGCCATGTTTAATTGCCCCAAAGTGTCCAGGGATGTGAAAGCTGGGGGGACTAGCTATGGGAAGTGCAGAATTTCAGGGTAGGATGCGCTTTGGAGGGCTGATGTGGACTCATTTGGCTGAATGACCTGCTTCTGCACTGTAGGGATTCTATAATCTGGTTGTGTTTTGAATTCCATGTACCCATCTGCTCTCAATAATTCTTGATTGCCTTGTCTTACAAGAATCTATCTACCTGTACCTTCAAAATATTCAAAGATCTGGTTGCCACTGCATTCTGAAATCACACAATACTAGGTTATAGTCAAGATAACAAAGTGTGGGGCTGGATGAACACAGCAGGCCAAGCAGCATCTCTGGAGCACAGGTTATAGTCAAACAGGTTTATTTTGAAAGCACAGGCTTTCGGAGCCTCAGCACTTAAGGTGTTAGTGAGAGGGCAGTATCAGACGCATAATTTATAAGTAAAAGATCAAAGGTCACACCATTGATGAGGATGAATTAGACAAATCTAAGATGCCGTTAAATCTTTAACCAGTTAGAAGATTTTAATTCATTAAAATGTATATGTAAATTCCCAAACTCCTCTCAAGTCACCGTCCTGAGAGATCTTTTACTTATAAGTTCTGTGTCTGATACTAGCACTCTCACTAATACTTGAAGAAGGAGTGAGGCTCTGAAAGCTTGTGTTTTCAAATAAATCTGTTGGACTATAACCTGGCGTTGTGTGATTTCTGACCTTGTCCACTCCAGTTCAACAGCGGCACCTCCACATCACTGCATTCTGAGGCAGAGTTTCAAAATTGCACTCTAAAGAAATAAATTATCCTCATCAGTGTCTTAACGAGGTGACCCTTAAATTTCAATCAGTGTCCCCTCGTCTTGGACACACCCACAAGAGGAAACATCCTTTCCATGCCCACCTCATTTAGCCCATTGTCTTTTATCACAAACCAAGAACTTATACAAGTTGTCTCTAATTGTGCTAAACTCCAGTGGGAACCAACCCAGCCTGTCCGAATTATTTTCGTAAGTCAACCCATTCATTCAAGTTGTCAATGCTGTGAGCCTTCTCTGAATCACCATCGATATATTTACATCCTTCTTTAAATAAGGAGACCAAAATTGTACATGGTATTCCAGATGTAGTCTTACAAATCCTCTACTCAACCAAAGCACAATGTGCTTGCTTTCATGTTCAATACCTCTCATAAGGAGCAACGATCATTGTTCTCTCTTTATGGCATTTTTTAAAAATCTTCCAGCCAAGTGAGCAACTTCACATTCTCCGACGTTATACTCCATCTTCCCTGAGCCTTCTGGACTCAAGATCAAGTTCAATAATTTTAGGGCTTGAGGCACCTTCTCCCGTGTCCTTACCCCAACCCCCACACAGCAGGCCTGTTATCACATGGTCTGCAATTACACACAACCCATTTTGAGCCTTTCATTTCCTTCATTAGTAGCTATTCATCCTCCTAGGCTGACTGTTACCCACTCCTCTGTCTGTCCAACAGTTTTTCTCTTTCATTGTTCTCTATCCCCACCTATAACTTATTCCTTACCACTCCTTTCCGCTACCCCCCCGTCCCCAACTCCCATTCTTCTGTGTAAGTACCAGCTTGTTCCTAGCTACCATCAGTTCTGAGGAAAGGTCACTGGACCTGAAACGCTAACCCTGATTACTGCTAGACCCGCTGAGTTTCTCTAGCAATTTCTGTTCTTGTTTCTGATTTACAGCATCCGCAGTTCTTTCAGTTTTCGTTCGCTTTGATAAGTCTCTCGACAGAATCCAATGAAAATAATTGTCGCCTGATACCAGCTCCTTCTCTCACCTTGAGATTCCAATCTCATCGTCTTCGTCACAACAGTTCCCTTGCGCTCATTTCTAGGTTCAATAAGGCAGTCAAGTACTTTCTTCCTTGTGAGGCATATGTGACTCATCCCATGTGCTCTTCCTGCTCTCCTCTGTCTTAAAACTAATTTTCGTCATAAAAATGATGCAATGAGTTTATTAATTCTCTGATCACTTCCTTGTTGCCCAGTTTGCATTAGATTGGCAATCTTAGTTCATTTTTTTTTAAGTATGGGCATCTGTTGCATAATACGAAGGGATTGCAGCAATAATTACTAATCATTAATTATTATGTGTACAGATATTGTGAATGCTGTTGTATTTCAATGGAGTATATGCAAACCATATCCCTGAGGTCACCAGCCATTCAAAGCCCATCCAAAAATAGTACTTTTCTTCAATCTACATCAGCCACTGCCAAACACCTGAAACATCCTTTGTTTTGCCAAACCAGGCTAACTATGAATATCTATGAGCGCAATGAGTGGTCACTAACCCAAACAGTCAACATCCTGTCAACACAGCTAGTTGTCACTACCGTTCCCTATAAACAGTTCTCAGTTGCTCATAACCTTGGCCCCTCCATAAAGATGACACAATTTCAGAGATAACGCAGGCACTGCTCCCAGTACACTGTATTCCAGGAACATTTTCAGATGGCAACCAAAGAGCAATTGCAATTAAAAGCAAATTTTAGCCAGGTGTAAATCTTTTCTTTTTGATTTCTGTTTTGCTTCATTGTCACAGCATAGGGAGGATTCAATCAATTTCTGTAAGGCAAAGATTTGAACAAGATCACTGGAATTGTCTCCAATTCAGAATTCGCAATCAATATCAGAGAGCTGTATGTACAAGAGAGGGTATAGAAAGGAGAAGGGACACATGGTAATTAAGTTATGGGACTAGCATAGTGCACTCAAAATATTAACTTTCTTTCTCTCTCCTATAAATGCTGCCAGATCTGCTGAGTTTTTCCAGCACTTTCTGTTCGTTTTTAACAAATTAATGATTGTGAGTCTAGATGCCTAGGACATTGTCTCGTAGTATTGAAATTCAATAGATTAACTAATGTATAAGCTAGAACAAAAAAATGACCACAAATTGGCAGATTGTTGTAAAACCCCGACTGTATTCACGAATGTTCTTCAGACTAGGAACAATTCCCCCTAATGTACACGACTGCTATTGTCCATGGCCAGTTGACATTTTAAAAGTCACGTTTTAGATTGTATAGGAAATTTCTGTCAATAAAATGCAAAAGTTGTCAGCAGCTGAGTTGTTTGTTCTGATGCATGGTATCTTCCCAACAGCTGAACAGCCACATATACCTGCATCATAAGATGGAAGTTACCTGCCACATCCACACATAACTCCAATGTCGCACAATGTGGTTGAATTTTAATGGCCTTGTGGAATTAAATGGGCACTGAATACTACCTGACTGTGTCACACACATCTGACGTATGTGAAATAAAATGGAAGGCTCCAGCTTGTTTGATTTCACGGTGCAACGAACCGTTAAATTAACCCTTTAAATGCCATTACAAAGTATTTCCCGAGATTTAATTCCATAACTTCCAAGTGTCCCACCCAATCAAATGACCTTGTCTCATTGCTTACCTCTTTGTAATTAATACACATGAATAATAAAAGAAAAGACCACCAGTTTTAACCAGCCCTATCGGCAGTGCTACTATCTCTCTATAATTTGGAGATTGCTTGCATCAAGAGCAAGGATATCAGTCTTTAATTCCTGGAGAGTTCAGGAGAATCCTGGAAGGTTGACAATCCTAATGAAAACACCAGTTATGGATAATTTTGTTCAGTACGATCATGATTAATGACTTTGACCCAGTGAGATAAATTCTGACCGTCCCTGTTTGCAGATGTTCTTTGACATGTTTCTAAGAGTAAAGAGACCAAAGGGAAATATTTAAGAATACTAATGTTGTTAAGAGAAGATTAATGCAGTGTTAGAAAATGCATTCCTGACCTTGTAGGATCTTGAAGATGACATAGAAAGATAAGCATTATCAATTTAAGCAGCTCACTTTAAACTGGTTTACGAAAGAGGGGAGGAAAAGCTGATTTTGCATTCTGAATGTAATCTTATTATCCAAAACCTAGAATGTAGTCGTTTTTCTGTAATCAGAATCCTAACCCTAACCCTAAACCTTTACTGGCCAGTATTCGCGATGGTTGCTATGCTTTTACATCAGTCTCTCATCTTACGAGACTTCCTTTGAGGCAAATTCCACGACTAGGTTTGTGTCAGTATCTTAGTTGTATGTGGAGAATTTCAAGTAAAAGAATTCAGGCCTACATGGCAAGGTGATATTAAGTCTCTGCTTGCCTGAGGTGGTCAGATGATATGGGACAGGGGCTAAAACATTGCTTGGGTGAGAGCTCAATGCCAGCAGTCCCAAATAGTGGAGTCTCAGACAAGTTAACTCAACCTTATCAGGGCCAAGCCATTTAGGAGAAAAATTAGAAAATACTGATTCACGAGAAACTGGCAGGGGCACTCGCTCTCATCAAAACAGCAGAAGGCAGCTCAGCTAATTTTTAGAGATAATGGGAACTGCAGATGCTAGAGAATCCGATAGAACAAAGTGTGGAGCTGGATGAACACAGCAGGCCAAGCAGCATCTTAGGAACACAAAAGCTGATGTTTCGGGTCTAGACCCTTCATCAGAAAAGGGGAATGGGGAGAGGGAACTGGAATAAATAGGGAGAGAGGGGGAGACAGACTGGAGATAGATAGAGGAGAAGATAGGTGCAGAGGAGAGTATGGCTGGGGAGGTAGGGAGGGGATAGGTCAGTCGGGGAGGATGGACAGGTCAAGGGGGTGGGATTCGGTAAGGAGGGAGGGAATGGAGGTGCGGCTTGAGGTGGGAAGAAGGGATAGGTGAGAGGAAGAACAGGTTAGGGAGGCGGAGACAAGCTGGGCTGGTTTTAGGATGCAGTGGGGGGAGGGGAGATTTTGAAGCTTGTAAAATCCACATTGATACCATTGGACTGCAGGGATTTCCAAGTGGAATATGAGTTGCTGTTCCTGCAACCTTCGGGTGGCATCATTGTGGCATTGCAGGAGGCCCATGATGGACATTTCGACTAAGAAATGTGAGGGCGAGTTGAAATGGTTCGCGACTGGGAGGAGTGTTCTGGTTGGTCAAATCAGGGCAGGACTTCCACAGTTAATGGTAGGGCCCTGGGGCATGCTGCCAAACAAAGAGACCTAAGGATGCAAACTCATAGCTCATTGAAATTGGAGTCACAGGTAGACCGGGTGGTGAAGAAGGAATTCAGCATGCTTGCTTTCATCTGTCAGAGCATTGAGTACCAGACTTAGGATATCTTGTTGCAGCTGTACAAGACATCAGTGAGGCCACATTTAGAATATTGCGTGCAGTTCTGGTTGCTGTACTGAAGAAAGGATATTATTAAATTAGAAAGAGTGCATAAAAGATTAACTAGGAACTACTTGGACTGGAAGGTATGAGTTACAGGGAGAGACTGGATAGGCTGGGATTGTTTTTTTCCCTGGAGCATAGGAGACTGAGGGGTGACCTTATAGAGGTTTATAAATGATGAAAGGCATTGATAAGGTATAAAGTCAACTGCTTTTCCCTATGGTAGGGGAGTCTAAAACTAGAGGGCATGGGCTTAAGTTGAGAGGCAGAGATACAATAGGGTCCAGAGGGGCAGTTTTTCACAAAGAGGGTGGTAAGTGTCGGGAATAGGCTGCCAGAGATTGTTATAGTGGTGAGTATCATTTCATCATTTAAGAAACATTTGGTCAGGTACATGGATGGGGTAGGTGTGGAGGGAAATGGACCAAACACAGGCAAATGGGACTCATTTAAATTGTGAAAACTGGGCAACATTGGCAAGTTGGGCTGAAAGGCCTGTTTCCATGCTGTAAACCTCAATGACTTGATGACTGTGTCTGAACTTTCCGTCAACATATAAACATGCGAATAAGGGGTGGAAGTTGGCCATTCAGTCCCTCGAGCCCTCTCCATCATTCAGTATGGTCGCAGCTGATCTTATGGTCAATGACTTAATGTATTATGCCATTGCCCACACACTTCGCAGTATTAAATTTCATCTGCCGTGGGTCAGCCCATTTTGAGAGCCTGTCTATGCCTTCCTGATCTCAGAATCCTCTCCTCCTTGTGTTCTGTGTTTCAAACCTTGTGTCATCTTCAAACTTTGAAGCTATCCAGTGTTCCTTTCCTTGCGAGACATTACGTCAAATGGACCAATGATCCCAATACTGACAACTGGGGATAAAATAAAGAACTGCACAAGTCAGTCAAAGTCCTGCTGTACAGAGCAGAGTAGTTGTCACACTCCTGTCCTGCAGTGATACCTGGACTGTGTATCCGCATCAGATCGAAAACAGGAGAAATTCCACCAACAATGACTCTACCACAGCCTCCCATTTTGTTGGAAGGACTGACCAGCAAATTCTACCGACCTTGAAGCTGAC
This sequence comes from Stegostoma tigrinum, assembly GCF_030684315.1. NCBI lineage: Eukaryota > Metazoa > Chordata > Chondrichthyes > Orectolobiformes > Stegostomatidae > Stegostoma > Stegostoma tigrinum. The sequence goes on along the minus strand of NC_081377.1, from coordinate 40,164,670 downwards.
TCTAAAAGCATTCAAGTAAAAGCATGCCCGGAATCTCCCCAGCGAAGTCCTGTTTGTTCAACTCTCCAATTGTCACTGCTCCAAGAAGGACAAAGAAAATCCAACACACTAAAAACAGAGCAGAGCTTTCTATGAATTATTAAAGATGGTGATAACCAGTCCATCAAGCTGCCTCGTGGTTTGAGTCCAAACTCCTTAGCGGTGAGGCAGAGCGGCAGCAGAGCAGGAAAGCAAGAGGAGCCAACCTGTATCCGTTTACCATGACTTCCTCCTCTATGTCAATGAGACCAAATATAGACTAGGTGACTGTTTCGCCAAGCATCTCTGCCTGGCCCGAAACGGCCACGCTAACCTCCCGGTCATCGCCCATTTCAATTCCTCCCACCCCCGACATGTCCGTCCTCGGCCTCCTCCAGTATTGCAGTGACACGGAACACTAATTTGAAGAACAACACCTAATCTTCTGTCTGGGCACCCTACAGCCCAGAGGACTCAAAATTGAGCTCTCCAATTTCAAATAACCTTCCCACCCATCACCCACCTCCCCTTCCAGCCCCACCTCCTCCCTTCCTTTCCACCTTCTGACCCTCCCTTCCAACCACCAACTGGATTCATCCCTCCCATTGACCAACCAGGTCATGCCTACCACCAGTGCCCACCTATCACCACCATTCCGCATCCGCCCCTTCCCCTCTCCACACCCTTCTTTATCTGCAGCTCGCCCCTACCCCGACATCCGGCCCTGAAAAATAATAGTATCCGAAACATTTACTGCTCCTTTCCTCCAGATGATGCCTGGCCTGCTGTGTTCTTCCAGCCTCCTGTTTGTCTCTCCTGGGATTCACTGCCCCATATACCCAAAGACCCAAAGGTTGAGATTCAGCATGTTCAGAGACATGAGAAAGCATGAGAGAAACTTATTACCCCATCATTCTCGAACTGAGGGACAGACAATAGTGATGAGCTCCCTCCTGCCTGATAAATAACCATTTACTACCACTCTCTGCTTTTTTTCTGTTAGCCAGTAATGGCACTAACATAAATCGTCTAAGCCAAAGGACTGCAGAGCCTTGAAGAAAAATATGGAAGCAGGTGGAATCTGTTCCACCAGAATTCACTGCGTCTGATGCAGTGAATAATTAAAGTGAAGCATAAAGACAGAGTAAGGGTCTCTCTTTAACTCAATAACACCATCCTTGCAGCAATTGCTAACACAGTGCTACCATGAGCAAATCACACAAATTGCCTCACAAAAATGCACTGAGGTTTATGGAACCAATGTACCCTGGGGTGAAATTCAGGGAGAAAAAGCAAATCTGTGCGTTTGGTTGCAATTTTAATGACTGTTTTATTGTGCTCATGTCTCAGTTACAGGCTTGTGATGACTGATTTGTTAAGGTTTAGGTGAGTCAGTAATACCTGGATGAATTTCCACATGCTGCTTCTTTTTATCTTGCTGAATGTATTAAGCATTAGCTTGCTGCCTGTATGCTCCATTATCGCAGAAATACAGGCACTGTTCCAATGGGATTAAAGAGGCTTTTTCCCCCTCCCTTATGTGAGACGTGGGTGACAGCAGCAGCTTGTGTCTGTGCTGGGCAGATAGTGCAACAGTGACTGTATCAAAGGGTACTTTACAGTGTCCAGATTCACCATTAATGCAAGTTAATAGTCTTCCAGCAATAGTAAAGATTAAGGCACATAGCGTGCATTGCGATTACTTGAGTACTGTACAGCATCCAAAAATAAAGCTGTTTTTTGTCACAAATACACGATTACTTTCTTATTCCCCTTGAATGTGAGTGACTTTACATTCATTAAATGCCAGGACAGAGGGAGCACTCACCCTTACCGCCTTTGATACACACATTACTTAAACAACATGCCCTGCTGCTGAATCTGGCTTAGCCTAATTTGTTTCTGACTGCCAATTTTGTCTCCCACTGTTTCCCCATCCAAAGACGTTGACTCTGTGCCATTTTCCCGGGTGCCCACTCCTGGCACCTTTTGAGATTTGCCACTTCTACCAGTGTGTGTAGTGTAGCGTAAAGGTAGTTTGAGGTGGCTAGCTGCCATTTCGCCCTTTGCCTTTACTTTACCTTGGGCCTGTAGAGTGATTCGTGGCATAGGATACACCATCATAGAGTAGCTACAGGTGAGACACTGATCTTAGATGACACCAAAGTTTATTTCATGATAGCAGTAAGTAACAGGTACGATGGTTCAGGTATAATGACTAGGACCTTAGTGCATTGGAACAGATCCATCTGCAGACAAGAATGCAGAGCGGGCCAGAGTTGAAAGACAGAAGGTCAGAAACTGGGATGGTGAGGTTCCAGAAATCTGGGACAACACCAAGACCCTGGGATAGGCTAGGCAGAGACAAGCATGAAAATTCCTGGAAGCGTGGCACTCCACGAAGCAGGCTATTAATAAACACATTGAACTCGACCCCATCCACATTCCACTATGGAGGAAACCCAGGAGTGAGGCAATCCATCGCAACGGACCTCAGAGTTTGAGGGAATCTTTGTATAGAGCAGAAACAGAAACAAAAAAATAGAAATTGCTGGTTAAGCTCAGCACAGGTCAGGAAGCATTTGTGAAGAGAAATCAGAGTTAACGCTTCTGGTCTGGTGACTCTTTCTCAAAACCCAAAAACAGAGTGAAAACATTCACTCTTCATATATGCCGCCAAACCTGCTGAGCTTCTCCAGCAACTTCAGATATACAGCATCCACAGATCTTTTGGTTTTTACTTGTATAGAGCGGTGTTGTATAGAGCACTGGGGGACAGAGGGGATGCGTGAGAAGGATGCAGGGTGGAATAGTTGTGGGTGATAAAGTATTCGACTATTGTACGCTGTGGGCAATGGTCCCATTAAAAAAAAAGCTTGAAAATAATGACGCGATGAACTGGTTTGAGTGATAATAATTGAGAGATTAATGTTAGCTGGGTCATGGTGGGGGAGTGGAGTGTAACTCCCTTGCTAGCCTGTAGAAAAGTGCCACAAGCACAGATCTTTCACATCCACCTGAGAAGGCAGAAAGGATCTTAATTCAACATTCTGTCTGAACAACAGCATTTTCCAGTGTGTGGCCCTCTGTCAGCATCAACCTGGTGTTCTCTGAGCCACAGACTCAGATCCACAGAGTAGAGACAGAGCCATAAACAGCAAGGTAATAAACAGGCAACTTTCAGACAAAGCAATTGTTCTGCCTTTGAGTTCCACTGTCTATTCAGGGTTAATACAGCATGAAAATCACAAGAACTGGGCCCTCAGATGAATGACAAAGTTTGTGTTTTGAAGGAGTGGAGAGAAAGTCAAACAGGGATGGAGAAACATTTAAATACACAGCATACCAGGGCTAAACTGGAAAAGCAAAGCCACATTTAAACAACAGACAGAAAGTAAGACATGGAAACGATTTCTTGTTATCAACACTCAGATTAAAGTCTAATCATTCTGTCATTGATAAGAAATCAGTTTTACGGCTTGTCACTTTGCTGCCTGCAACTTTGAGTTTTGAGTTCAGTTTTTAGCCTTTAGGGATTCATTCACTGACAGTGGTGGGAATGGTTGCTGGTCAGGAAAGATTCCCCCAGCAAAATCAAATTATTCTGAGTTACGGTGATCACTGCCTTGGAATCTGACACCAACTGGCAGTATCAGGTTGTCTATAATGATGCCCCTGGTGAATTATCCAGCCACAAATTGGTCCCAGGCAGCTGAAACATGAATCCCCTTCAGTCATTTTATCACATCTCGCATACTATTATTCGAGCACCATGTCTTCTGTCAACAAAATAAACATTCAACTGGTTTTCAGAAATCCTAGTTTATCTAAGCATTAGTTTTTTTTCTCTCTCTCTGCAAGGTGAATATTTTGTTAGAAATACCAAGAGTGATGTTGCCTTTAATTCTGAAGAGGTACCTTATTCAGGTCTTTTACTGTATGTTTGAGATATTCATGCAGGTTTTGCTTTTGCAATGTTTCTGAGATTAGTTTGAAAGAAGGCTCGACCTAGCCAAGGAGATTGAACCTCTGATACAGCGACTGCCCAAGTAATGAGCAGACCTGAGCAGTTCTATGTTGCTTACATTGGCCACAGTTCAGGGATATCAAATGGCTCCTCCGCATTTTGTTCTTTCTCATTCGCCACTCAACCTGTGACCGTGCCCTGGGAGTCAGTGGCTCAGGGCTAGCTGCTTCTGCAGAGCCAGTGGGGAGGTGCTTTGGAGCCAGAATTCCTCAATTTGTGGGTGGGTGGTTGAGCAAAGATCTAGAGGTCTCTCTATCTCCGAACTTCTCAGACCAAAGGAAACAGCAAGATTTCAGGAAAGGTCACATTTCTGCCCACAGACTGTATCTCCTCAGGTTTAGCGATCTCCTGTAACCCCATATTTTGCTTCTTCCCCATTCTTTTCAATTCACCATCAATGCGTGAAACATGGTGGGCTGGCGAGACGGTAGGGGGTGCATAGCTACATTGTACCCCATTGTTTGTATCCGTTCTGGTGAAGGGTCATGAAGATCTTAGCCTTCCACATTTTACTTTTGTTTGGCTGTGAATTCTTTTGCGACACAGGGTGTCATGTTAGTGGTGAAGATTATGGTATTTTGTTTATGTGTAAGAACAGTACCTGCAGTGAAGTTCCATGAGATAAATAAATATGAGCATGGGTCTACATTGGCCAAATGGGTTTTTATTGATCATGAGATATCAAAAACATAATCGGGAATCAGTCATGTCACACATAGACTGAAGGACAGGGCATTTGATTCCTCGGTTATGTTCAGTTGACTGACATCCGCCATCATTCCCACCAACTCAATCCCTCCAACTTTCCCATATATCTCGCAAACAAAGCACCCAATTATTCCTGCTCACTACAGGCCAATGATTTTTAATCAGAGTGGTTTGAGATCAACCTCGATCTGCGGCCACCACTTTATCACAACCTCATCCACTCAGCGGAACTACTCAGTGCCACATGTGGGTCCGGGTCCCACTTTCAGAGGCTGAGCACATGTACTTTGCTGACACTCCAGCACCAGAATTGAGGGAGTTCTGCACTGTCAGAAGTGCCATCTTTCAAAGTGAGCCGTTAAACCGAGATAACACAGTGTGGAGCTGGAGGAACACAGCAGGCCAGACAGCATCAGAGGAGCAGGAAAGTTGACTTGTCAGGCCAGGACCCGTCAGAAAGGTCCTGATCTGAAAAGTCAGCTGTCCTGCTCCTCTGATGCTGCCTGGCCTGCAGTGTTCCTCCAGCTCCACACTGTGTTATCTCTGACTCCAGCATCAGCAGTACTTACTGCTACTTGAAGAAGAACAGGAGAGTTCTAACAGTTCCCTGGCCAGTATTTATCCCCCAACTTGCTGTTGTTTGTGGAATCTGGCTGCGTACAAATTAATTTCTGCATTTCCACCCACCCCCAACATCTGTGTCTACCCTTCAAAAGTATGGCATTGCTTGGGAAGTAATCTGGGACCTTATAAAACACTGTGTAAAGTCCAATATAACTGTGAGACTTTGTTCCTTTCACTTACTTAACACTCAATTTTTTTTTAAAAAGTGGCGCTGTGGGTACAATTACAATGTTTAGAAGACATTTGGATAAGTACATGAATAGGCAAGGTTTGGAGGGATGTGGGCCGAATGCAGGCAGTTGGGACTAAGTTAGTTTGGAATTCTGTTCAGCATGGACTGGTTGGATCAAAGGGTCTGTTTCTGTGCTGTGTGATTCTGTGTCACCACGATTCTAATTCAGCACAGCACATTGCAGAATAATAGATTCACATGGTACAGCCCGTCATAGCCACGATGATTCTTTGAAGGAAATAACCAGAAGTCTCACTCTTTCTGCTCTTCCCTAAAACCCTGCCACTTTCTTTTCCCTCTGTTCTTGGTGTGCGCAGATTGGAGACCATCTACTCTTTTCATACCTAGAATGTAATTGGTATTTTCCCTGGCCTTAAGTTTGATCAACTATGCCAAAGCTTTGTCTGTAACCATTGTAAATAGACAAATAGAATTGTTACAGCTTGGAAAGAAACCCAAAAGCCCATCGTGTCTGCACCAGTGCTACCCCCCTGGTGCCAATCTCCTGCTATTTCCCCATTTCCCTACTCAACATTTCTATCCAAATAATTGTCCAATGCACTCTTTGGTGCCTGAGTTGAACCTGCCACCACATGTCCAGGCAGGACATTGCCAATTTTAACTGTGTGAAAAAGTGTTTTTCTTAAATCACTCTTGCTTCATTTGCACATTACTTTAATTCTATGCTGCTCTTGTTCCTTTCTGTCTCTATTGTAAGCAGGAACAGTCTTCAGTCTATCCCCTTTTCTGAAGTTTCTCATCCCTGGAACCATTCTTGTAAATTAATTAATAACAAGCCGCGGAACTAGAAAAAAGTACACGATGAACCCAGGTCTCAGGAAGATCAAATCAGTTCCCCAGACTTATGTTTTGTGGTTGACTCAGTGAAATGATTCTTATCATAATGCATTTGAGGGACAAAAAATGTGAAATGAAATCCCAGGGAGGCTTGTAAATGAGTGCTGCTAAAATGAGCTAATTTTTGGAAACAAGGAATAACATTTTTCATCATTAACAGAGCCAACTTAATTGCAGCTGTCTAACCAGCTTAAGCAAGTGGGGATCTCTGTTTTCCTCAGTCATCTGCTCTCCTGCAACTTCTAAAATTCAGACTTGCTGTCAGCTGGCCCCAGCTGCTGAGATTCCATCGTTCTCTTTTTTTCGCTGTTTTCTGCCTTAATGGTGCCCTGGACTGAACACTTCAAGTCTTCACCCATAATTATAAACAAATACATATTAAACACCTAATGACTAACAACACAAAGTGACGTTAACACGGTTAAAAAAAATGTCATTGGGTGTTTCAAGGAGTATTTTCGAGCAGAAATTGTCACTGAGATATGTGTGGAGTTTTTAGCACAGGTGAAGTTTTGATCGAAAAGTTAGTTTTTGAGGAGTATATTAAAGGTGTAGAGAGTGGTGAGGAGCTTTGGGGAGAGAATTTCAATGCCTAAAGCGGGTGTAAAAATGGAAGAATCCTCACTTCCCTTCTTCCCAAGCAGATATTGAACTCAGTCAACCTTCCCTCACAACTGGAATGTTTCTTGCACCTTTCACTTCTGCATTGTGTGACTTGTTATTAATCTATTCACAAAGGCTATGCACAGAGCATTGCCCGAACTGATTGAGCAACTGATGCAGAAAGGTGCAGAACTGCAAGCATCCCTGACAAGTCCCCTGATAGCTTTCTTCTGCTGGTCTGCGGACTGTAGGAATGTTCAACACCTTAAAGTGTATAAGTTACAACATTATTAACCGTTTCAAAGCACAATTTTTTATAAAAATCCAAAGCTCAAGTTTTTCTATCTCAAACTGCCTCTTCTTTTGTGTTTTGATTTGCCTTAAGGCCCTTATGAGGGCACTTGATAAAGTCGTAGAGTTGTACAGCAAGGAAACAGCCCCTTCGAGCCATCTCTTACGTGCTGACCAGATATCCTAAATTAATCTATGCCCATTTACCAACATTTGGCCCACATCCCTCTAAACCTTTCTTATTCAAGTATCCACGCAAATTTTTTTTTAATGTTGTCGCTGTATCAACTGCCACCACTTTCTATCTCAGATCATTGCATACACACACCATTCTCTGCATAAAATTCTCCCCCATAGGTCCCTTTTTAATCTTTCCCCTCTAACTTAAGCCCTTTAGTTTTGGACTCCCCAACTCTGGGAACAAAGAAATGACTATTCACCTTGTCGATGCCCCTCATGGTTTATGAATTTGTATATTGTCACTCCTCAGCTTCTGACGCTCCAGGGAAATTAGTCCTGCCTATTCAGCCTCTCCCTCTAGCTTAATCCATCCAATGCTGGCAACATCCTGACAAATATTTTCTGGACTCTCTCGGGTTTAATAACATCTTTCCAATAGCAAGGAGACCAGAGTTAAACATGGTATTCCAAAAATGGCCTCACCAATGTCCTGCGCAGCCACAAAATGAGATCCCAACTCCTATACTCAATGCACTGACCAAGTATGCCAAATGCCTTCTTCACCACCCAGTATAATTGTGACTCCACTTTTAAGGAACAATGTACTTGCACCCCTAGCTCTCTTTGTTCAGCAACACTCCCTAAGGCCCTACAGTTAACTGTAGAAGTCTTGCCGTAGATTTGCCTAACCAAAATTCAACACCCCAGATTTATCTAAGTTAAACTCCATCAGCCACTCCTTGGCCCACCGCCCATCTGATCAAGGTCCCTTTGTACTCTGAGGTAACCTTCTTCACTGTCCACTACACCTCTAATTTTGGTGTCATCTGCAAACTTACTAACCATTCCTGCTGGTCATAGGCCTCCAGTCTGAAAAACAACCCTCTGCCACCACTCTCTGTCTTCTACCTTCAACCCAATTTTGTATCCAATTGGCTAGCTCCGGCTTGATTCCAATGCTTCTAACCTTGCTAACCAGTCTACCAAGAAGTCCATATAGACAAAGTCTACTGCTTTGCCTTCATCAATCTTCTCTGTCACCTCTTCAAAAAACTTAATCGAATTAGTGAGACACAGTTTCCCACACACAAAGCCATGTTGACTTTCTGTAATCAGGCCTTACATTTCCAAATGTGTTTATATTCGGTTCCTCAGAATCTCTTTCTGATCTTGCAGTATGATTGCCTGCTTGCAAATAGATTGGTCAAGGGAAATATCACATCGTAGGGGGGTGGGGGAGGGAGAATGTGGTCTAAATGGGAGTGAGATTTGGAAACAAAGAAAATAAGAGCAAGAGAAGGCTATTCAGCCCTTCAACCCTGCTGTGCCATTCGATACAATCTTGGCTGATCCTCCAACTAAGTCCCCGTTCCGCTTTCTCCCCATACCCTTTGATCCCTATGGTCTTAAGAACTACCTCTATCTTCTTCTTGAAAATATTCAATGTTTTGTTCTCAAATACTTTCTGTGGCAGAGAATTCCACAGGCTCCACAGGGATTAAAAATTTCTCTTCATCTCAGTCCTGAATGACCGACCCTGTATCCTTCAATTGTCATCCCTGGTTCTGGACTCCCTGGTCATCGGGAACATTGGGAATCCCATTCTTCAGTGTTAGCCGTCTTGGTCCAAACCAAATATTGACATTTTACTCAAACTCCAGACCCGAGCATGGGCAAAGATCAGAAAGAAGAAGGGAAGCACAGTCAAAGTCCCAGTGTTTTTTATTTTGCTGAAAATTCAGCAGCTAGCATCGCTGAAGCATGTGGGAAAGAACAAAGAATATGTAATTATTTTAAAAGTCTTTGAGCAGTGGGCTTAGACTTTTGAAATATCTTGATACTTAGCAGTGAGGATGTTCAGTTGCTGTGGCAACAATACTTTGGCTGCATTGTGCTCTAAGCCAAGACGACCCTGATTTTTCAGCAGCTCATATGATGGTTTAATGCATCCACTCAAATAACTTGTCATCTTTTGCTCACAGCTAAAATACTACCGTAGACCACTTAATTGCAGAGTGACATTACTGTTCATACGATGTAAAGCCCACAGCAAAGAAATTGCCCATTCAGCTCATGTGTCCCCTCGATTAGCACTTTGTCTCAAATTTAATCAGTGTAATCTTCTACACCTTTCACCCTCATCTGCTTATCCGGCCTTCTTTTAAATCATGTTTAAACAGTCACTTAATTGTACAGAATCTGAACATTGCTGGCAAGAGAGGCAAATTGCCAGAGAGTTTTGTCTTGTACTCTGGTCTCCCAGATATAGGAAGGATATTGTTAAACTGCGGAGGGTTCAGACCAGATTTACTGGGATGTTCCCAGGTATGGAAGTTTTGCGTTATAAAGAAAGGCTGGATCAGTTGGGACTTTTTCACTGGACTGTAGGAGGTTGAGAGGCAACTTTAGAGAGCTTTATAAAATAATGAGGAATATAAACAGGATTAATGGTAGTTGTGTTTTTCCTAGGATGGGGGATTTCAAGCCTAGGGAGCACATTTTTAAGCCGATGAAGAGTCACTGGACTCAAACATTAACTCTTCTTTCTTCCCACCAGATGGTACCAGATGGTACCAGACCTGCTGAGTCTCTCAAGCAAGTTCTGTTCCTGTTTCAGGTCTCCAGCATCTGCGGTTCTTTGTTTTATTGTACACTAGAGCAGGCTTGAGGGGCTGGATGGCCAGTGTCTGTTCTTCCTACCTATGTTCCTCTGGTCTGAGAAAAGAAATTAAAGGGAAATGCTTGGAAAGGAATGAAAACCAAGTAACATTCAAGCTTCTTCAAAGCATAGCATCAATGAATATAATGTATTGATGTACAGCAAAGGCAAGAAGACAGATAATTAAACACCAGGGGAGAAAGTAAAGGACAGGCTTTCTTAGACAAAAATGGAAATAAGTAACTATAACAATGCGTGAAAGAAGAAATCAAATGGCTAGGAGATTTCAAACTGGAAAAATAATGGGTGGAAATGTGAATGAGAGAAAAGCGAGTCAGAGGATGAATTAATCGTATTGACTGGAACATCTGAGAGTCTCAACTCAACCATTTGATTCCGATTTCCCATCTCCTTTGGTACCTCGATAGATATTTTCATACTGAGCCCCACACCCAATGTATACAATCTTCTGCCAGCTCTCCCGATTGTTGAACTGCTGTTTATTCATGTGTGGCAGAGTTCAGCATGCCTTTCCAAAAACTGTTTCTTTGTACCTTTAAATTCAGTACAGGCACTGGTTTGCTTTTTCACCTTCCTAATCCACTCCTATCACTGAGCAAGGCCAGCCCTTTTCCTTATCGACCCACCACCAAATGATCAAATCCTCCCAAACAATCGAATAGCAAGCACTGTCCACCAGGAGGCAGTGCAACAGTAACTAAAAGTAAACAAAATTGTAGGGAAACAAGGGAGGGAATGAAATCAAATTAGAGTGGAGAGGGGAGATAATGCACCAGCAGTCCTGTGGTGTCCATCCTTTCCTAATTTTTTTTCATCGCTATTCATTAATGGGATGAGGGTGTCACTGGCTAGGTGGCATTTATTGCCCATCTCCAATTGCACAGGGGCAGTTCAGAGTCAACCACATTGCTGTGGATCTGGAGTCCCATGTAGGCCAGAGCAAGTAGGATGGCCGTTTTCTTCCCTAAAGGACATTAGTGAATCAGATGATTTTTTATAGCAATCAGCAACGGATTCTTGGTCATCATTACATTCTTAATTCCAGATATTTTCATCGAACTCAAATTCCACCATCTGCCATGGCAGGATTTGAGCCCAGGTCCCCAGAACATTATGGGGGTTTCTGGATTAACAGTCCAGTGATAATGCCACTAGGCCGTCACCACAAGGGAGATGGTGGACACTGCCTGCTCCCTCTCCAAGGATACCCAGGCATTAACATAGATGCAGAAGAGCGGCAGGCATTCCAAGTTTTATATTTGCTCATTAACCAGTTCAGAGATATTATTACACACCACTGGGTCAACTGGGACTTTAAACCCAGTCTCCTGGCCTAGAGGTAGGGACATTACCACTGTACCACAGGCATACAGTGCTGAACAAATGCCTAATGAATACCAGTTGCTTCCAATTATCTCTTGGGCATGTCTTTAGTTGGACCATCTTTTACAACATTGTCATGAGATGGCTGCCTCATACTGGTGTTAAGTCAAGTAAAGTTGCCATAGTCCTGTTCTCTCATTAACCTGACGGTCAGGCGAGGGAGAGATTGAGAAGGAGACCTTCTCCTTCATGGAAACCTCAGCTGTTTCAGGGATTGAACCCACATTGTTGGCATCGTTCTGTAGCAGAAACCAGCCATCCAGGTATCCATCTGCCTATGTAAGCAGTTTTAACCAAAAGGTTTCATCAACAATCTAACTGGGTTGGGTTGCAACGCCAGGTTTATACTCCATTGAAATCAGTGGCGAATATTTATTGGTTGGGGATGTGGTCAACTGGAGTTCCTGTTGATCCCCTGAGTCTTCCAGCTGGAAAGTTAAACTACATTCACCCTAGATTTGTGTTGACTTTGTCAGCAATGTTTTGAGAGTCACAGAGAGAAGAATAGCTTACAATTTGCAGCTGGCCTGAGTGTTTATTGATTTTTTAAAACTATAATTACATTTAAACTGTTTGTTGGGAACACAGTGATTTACAACAGTGACCAAACAGTGTCTGACTATTGCTTAAGCTTTGCTAATGACTAAGTGGTCCAGTTGCAGTGTGAAAAGTCTTAGGATGTTACAGGTAATATCAAGATATTGAAATCATGATACCAAGACACCTACACCAATTGGTAATATCAAGATTTCAATTGATATTTCATCGAGGTCCTGGTACAATGTTACTCTTTATCCATTTATTCCGTCAGCAGTTAAAGCAAGCCTTCCAGTCAGCTGCGTTAGATCTTTGAAATTAATTTTCAATTTATGTAAGGACAACATTAGTCTGCATTGATTTCTTTTCTTTTGTTATTCAGTTGCTTCTAATGCACCTATAATTGCCTCTCACATGATAACAGCAAATGTTGATCGATAGCAAAGTACTGAAATCTATTTGTCAGTCAAATTAAGCTTTTCTTTTTCTTAAGGTCAGAGCACTCACTGTTTTATTGGAGAGATGAGTTTATGTTCTACGTTCCTCTGTGACATTTTATCCTTTATGAATAGAGATGGCAAGTAGTTATTTTTATTCATCATTTTGCAGTCCTGGGGATGTTAGTACTGTTGATTCTGCTGTAATACGATAGTTGCGTTCCTTCACACCATGGCATTTTACAAAATCGCACTATAGAAGTAACGGGGCCTAAGGGAAAAGTGGTATTAGGGCTAGACCACCAAGAAAAACACTCAAAATCGGTCAAATATCTCTCATAAGCCTAACGCAAGGGATAGCAAAGTTTGAATAAATGCTTAATTTATATCCGATAGTGAAATAAAGGTGAATTTAACACCTACTTTGAACAAATGTCATGATAATGTGATGGGTGAGGAAGTTTTGAAGTTGCTCAGCTGTTAATGCAGGGGCTGAGGGTCATCATCATCATCATTACCTTCAGGTGCAGTTGTGGTTGCAGGGTCAGGATGAAAAATAGTTAATCCAAAAGTGGATGGCTGTAATTCATTATCTTCTGACTGTTTCTTGGGGGTTGGCTTCAAAAGGATATCCAGTTTTTGCTGATTTATCCTTTCTGTTTTTTTCATGAAGAAGCTGTTCATAGGATGCCAAATAAGATCTTACTCCCCAAACTGCTACCCTACTGTATTCTGCACGATACTCATTGTCCAATAACAGCTGCAACTGCTTCTCAATTTCCCTCAGGATAGAAGACAAAACAGAAGTGGAAAGCTCTCGTGGTGCTGCATCCTGGACTTCACCTTCTTCATTTCCAGCTTCCACTTCTCCCTCAGCGACAAGTCATTGTAGGTCAGCTGTGGAGAGGTCTTCACAGTAGGACTGAAGCAGCTCTTCAACATCCTCACTCTCCACTTCTTCAAATCCAACTTGCTTTGCAAGATCAACACAATATTCTTTGATACTTGGGAACTCTTCTGACGGATCAAAGCCTTTAAAATCTTGAAAAAATTCTGGGAGAAGCTTCCGCCAAATTGCATGTAAACAGTCCTTACTGACATCACCCCAGGCCTCCACAATAATGTCAGTTGCATTGTTGATGTTAAAGCTCTTCCAAAATTGAAGAACTTTATCCTTATCCAACTCCATGCCCCCTCCCCCGAATCAGCCTCTTAAATTGCATTATAGCCAACAGAACTTTGTGTTTTAGATATAGCATTCCCTGATTCGTCAGTCACATTACAGCCAATTCACATTGCCGGTACACACATTATAGCAGAACTGACTGTATCCCATTTCCAACCACAAAAACCCTTCATCATCTGACCACTTTCTCTTGTTTCTGCCCTCTGTGTGTGGGTCTGTGATTGAACACTGGCTCTGTGGTTGAACACTGGCTCTGTGATGAAAATTGTTATGGCATCGGTGATAGTAGTCCTTGTACAAGTTGTAAGAATAACCCCAACCTTCCAGTTGGTGGCCGTTTTAATACACCATCTTGCTCTCATGCCAATACTCCTGTTGAAAGGCCTGCTGCAGTGTTTCAGTGAAACTCAATACAAGCTGGAGGAGCAAGACCTCATTTTCTGCTTAGGTGCTTTATAGCCTCAGGTCTCAACACTGAATTCAACAGCTCCTGGCCATGAACTCCATCCTCCAATTTTATTACCGTCTCCGGTGTCTTGCATTTATGGGTTTGTTGTTAGCAAAGCTGACCTATTCTTGACTACTCGCACCAAATATTAACACCTATGTTGCATCAGTACTAAAAACAGCAAGTGCTGGAGATCACAGCAGGTCAGGCAGCATCCATGGAGAGAGAGCAAGCTAATGTTTCAAGTCTAGGTGACTCTTCATCAGAGCTGACGTGAGCTCTGATCTACAGTCATCTAGACTCGAAACATTAGCTTGCTGTCTCTCCATGGATTCTGCCTGACCTGCTGTGATCTCCAGCACTTGTTGCTTCCACTACAGATTCCAGCATCTGCAGTAATTTGCTCCTCCTATACCCCATCTAGATCTGTCCTATAATATCTTAGGCACAACCAAATTGCTCTAGGCACCCTCACTATCAGTTCTGCTGAGTCGTCCTCCGACATTTTTGACAGCATTAAAACCATCATTTTCCAACCCCCTTCGGATCTGAAGACTTGAAATGCTGACCCTGTTTCTCTCTCCGCAGATGCTGCCAGACCTGCTGAGTTTCTCTTGCATTCTCTGTGTTTTATTACGATAGAATTAATGGCAGCTGTGACGGTAACAGTAGCAGCATATTGTGTGAGCAGTAACAGGAGTACTGTCAGTAGTGGTGATACCAAGGTTTCTATTAGGCCTGGAGATTCCTTATTGTGATGCCTCACAGGTATCACAAAGGTACAGCGCAGGACGACAGAAACTTTCAGTCTTTCCATGCCCAGGATCATCTTGACGTGCTGAATGGCCTATGCATTTTCCATAATTTTGTTGTATTCGCACATTTGTTACCGATGTCAAACATTTCTTTCTCCTATTTTTTTCACCAGCAGTCGTTAAAATGATTTGATGATTCTGTGATAACAAGGTGTAGAGCTAGAGGAACACAGCAGGCCAAGCAAAATCAGAGGAGCAGGAAAGCTGACGTTTTGGGTCTAGACCCTTAAAACCCTTTTCTGAAGAAGGGTCTAGGCCCAAAACGTCAGCCTTCCTGCTCCTCTGATGCTGCTTGGCCTGCTGTGTTCATCCAGCTCTACACCTTGTTATCTCAGATTCTCCAGCATTGGCAGTTCCTACTATCTCTGAAACGATGATTCTGTGAATGTTATAGTTCTGCTTTTTTCCTGTTTAGATTTCATTTCCAAACATGACCCTGATATGTTTCTTGGGCTTACACCTTTGAGCATTTGTTTTTCAATCCAGACTGTTTGATATGTTAAAAAAGGTTTACAGAAACAACTGTTTAAAACAAATTCTGCCAGAAAAGTGAGAAGTAATTACTGCTCGTGTTTTTTTTCTCTAATATTTTATCATGAAAGTATTTTCAAACATCAGTTAAGGAACACAAGGTCATTCAGTGAATTTGCTCCATTAGTTTGGTAACCATGGCAGTATTTCTTTAAGTCCAAAACTCTGTCCACCCTCCATTATCTCAGATGCACTTCCTTCCTTAAGCATTTACTCAGTAGCAGCAGTGTGTACTATCTACAAGGTGCGATGCAGAAATTTGCCAAAGATCCTGAGATAGCACCTTCCAAACCCATGACCATTTCCACCAGTTCCCAATCATCCAGGTTTCCTTGAAGTCTTCAGGAATTAAAAAGATTAATCTCTGGGATGTTGCTGCAAATGACATCCAGAAGGGAAATCATTGGAGGGTTAAGGAATATACCTCGAAAAATATACTTTACATTTCTGTTTGTTAGCTTAAAATGACTGAACATTGAGATAAAGGCCATTCGATGAACTACAAAGAATCAATAAAGAGCCCGTTCATCTTCCACTTAGCATCAATAAGCAAGGTACCTGGGGAAGAACATCTCTCATGACTACCAGAGGACTGAGAAACTGAGTTTGCAACATAAAGGTCATGTGATGAAACCTCCAGGAACATGTCCAAACAGAGGTGGCAATCTTTTATTTATGGTCAACTTTTGTTTTATTTATTCATGGGATGAGGGTCTCACTGGTGAGACCGTCATTTATTGCCAATCTCTAATTACCTAGAGGCAGTTGAGAGTCAACCACATTCCTTTGGGGCTGGTGTCACGTGTGGGCCAGGTCAGGTAAAGAGAGCAGTTTCCTTCCCTGAAGGACATTAATGAAACAGATGTTTTTTCCTCCTCATCCTAATAATCAACAATGGTCATCATTGGATTCGTAATTCCAGATTTTTATTGAATTTAGTTTCAGCCTTCAGCCATGATCGAATGGCGGAGCAGACTCAATGGGCCAAATGGCCTAATTTCTGCTTCTATGTCTTATGGTCTTATGTTTACTATTGATGCTCACTGCACTTGATGGGTTAAGCCTGGGTATGGTCTCAGTGAAAATTAAACGAACTGTAGAAAGAACTGGAAGCCAGAGCTGAAGTATGGAGTAGACAATCTAAAAAAAAAATGAATAAAACTCGGTACACAAAAGCCAGTGTCATCTCTGTTCATTATGTCTCATGGTCAGTATACTTCTAAAAGACACTGTAGATCAATGTGTATTTAAGATACACATCGAACAATCCAACATAGAACAACATGTATCTCTGTAGGAGGGTGTACCATCGCAGATCAGGACAAGTTGTCAGACAAAAAAACGTTACATTGAAGTTTGAAATGTCAATCTTGTTAAAATCAGTTTTACATATTTGTATACTTATTGAATTGACAGCACATGTCTATGTTCAACCATGTGTATCTGCTTGGGATAATTGTTTTTATCGTTAGTGAAAGGGTATGTTATGTTTTGCCGAACAGTCGGTATGTCAGTGAACTTTCACAGTTTGTCTTTAAGGGACATGCTCATGATGTCATCACTATATCAAAGCACGTGCCCTGAGCATATAAAGATCACAAGCTCTATCTTAACTTGGATCACTAGAAACATAATATGCTACTTGAATCATTCCACTCTTGTAACCAAAAACACTAATACGAAATTGTGCGTGTGTGTATGTAATGATTGTATATAATAGCCAGCTGAAATAAATGTCGGTGGGGTATTTCACCACTGTATTATCGAGACTTAGAATTTATGTTGCAAGACACAGGTAACACCCTACTGGAGGCAGAACTACAACAATCTCTGTATAGATGCAGTATGTGATAATGAGTCTCCTCACATAAAACCATCAGGTTGTGTATTCTAGGGTCTGACATTACTGTATTCAAATCTCTGGAATTCCTGAGAACAATACAATGATTTGATTCTCAGTGGGACTATATTCACTGAGTTAGAAATCATGATGTTGATGTGTGTCATTTCAAATGACCTGAAGTAATTTTGAATCCAGGCCTGACAAAGCCGAGAGGCTATTATACCAGGTAAGTAAAATACTTCAGTCACTCTCAGTAATGGTTTTCATGACTGGTTGAATTCCTTATAGATTTTAGATCTTGCACTTCTATGAAAGGTAGTGTGCAGATGAAGCGGGGTGTTTTTATTTCATATTCTGTGGAAGCGTTGACTAGACTGTGCAAAAGTTTTCATAATTTATTTCCTTGCAGCATATACCTACTTATAATGTATGGCTCTTGTGTACTGCGTTATGATGAGATTTTAAAAATGTGGGCCAATTTGCTGAGGAAACTTCATTCTGGAGCACTTTACCGCAGTATATTTGTAGCTGTTCCTGCCAGGCCTTTGAGAACTGATTAGCCTTCTTTCCCAAGTTAGTGCTGGCTGTGCCAAGGCAGATTCCAAACCAAGATAAGTCACCTGAAGCCCCACCCACCCTCACCCATCCACATCCCCACCCACGCACATCACCCCTCCACATCCCCTCCCTCCCTTCACCCATCCACATCCCCACCCACACACATTCCCCCCTCCAATCACCCATCCACATCCCATCCCTTTCACACCCTTACCCACCCACATCACCACCTGCTCACATTCCCTACCCACCCCATCCACTTGCCGCCATCCGCTCACCCATCCATATCCCCTTACTCGCCCACAACTCCTCCCCCCTCCCCTCACTCACCTCACTCCCCTCCCACCCACATCCCCTCCGTCCCCTCTCAGCCACATCCCCTCCCTCCCCTCCCACCCACATCCTCTCCCTCCCCAGTTGCGACTGGCCCTGTTTCTACTTGCTACAAAACTTGTTGAATTTGCCAGACCATCCATTCTATGGAAATAAATCACATATTAAAAATTTGAATGGGTTAGACCATTCAGCCCATTGAGTCTGCTGTGCTGTTCAATGTGACTGTGGCTGACCTTGGACATCAATTTTACCTTCCCTCCAACTCCCCATTCTCTCCGATTCTCTGAGAATGAAAATCTAACCATCCCAGTTTTAAAGCTGTTCAATGTTGGAGCTCCACAAATCCGTCGAGTAAAGAATTCCAAAGAGTCACAACATTTATGTCAGTCCTGAATGATGGGCTTCTTCTGCCAACACCGAATTCTAGATTCTCCAGTGCAAACCTTTCTGGAACTTTCCGTACCAACCCACATTTAGGAATGACCTTACTGAAAGGAAAATGCCTGTGCAAAAAGCAACATTATTTACTTAACCTTATAGGCTAATGTGTTTACATTTGGGAATGAATGCTCTGTGGAGTTCAGCCAATCTTAAATGTGCAAGTTTAGCACAGAGTAAATCTGGACACTGTTACAACAGGCAATGATTGAAGGAAGGGCAGGATTTACAGTAATCATCCTAACTGAAAGCCGTCAGAGTCTGGTTCACAATAAAGTCTATTTCATCAATCCATGAACGTTTGAAAACAGAACTCTTGGTGAAACCACAGCAGAGTCTCCCAATGAAAATGAGATTATTCCTCTCGAAAGAAAAGCAGTGACTGAGGGGTATTTCCAAAGTTTGTGTGTGTAAAATCAACCCCAGTCCCTTACAGTGTTGTGGAGTCCTGGTGTAAAGGGATAGAGACATTACCCAATCATTTCCATTTTGGCCTCAGTTCGGTCTTTCACAGTTACTTAAATCTTCCTATAATACAACAACATCACCACCAGGGGCGACTCGATCCAGTTACAGCAACAGGAGGCTCAGACACATACCTTTGGGGAATGGGCAGGGATTGGAAACATGAGGAAATTAATCCATTTCACGGACACAATAGCATGAAAAGATTGTTACTCTGTAAATGCTCACACACTGAGATTGCAACCCAGGTTTCTTGGACTGAAGCATTTTGTTGTTTCATATACTGTATCAGCCGTGATCATATTGAATGGTAGAGCAGTCATGAACAGCCAAAGACCCTCCTGGTCCTTTTCTTTAATGCTTCTAGTTGACCCTTCCAGAGGTGAATTTCCTCCTGTGGGTTACATTAGTGAGAAAGTGTAGCATTAATCGAAACTTTTTAATTATTGATGGAAATTATTGAGTACCACTTAGTGCTTCCGCACTCATTTTAATGGTTAATGAGCTTTATTACATTTTGTTTTGTAGGACAGAGACTTTGTCATGACCTTCAACACCTCACTGCATCGCTCGTGGTGGATGCAGAATGGACCAGGCTGTGTGGCAACCCAAGTGACTTCTGATGACCAGGCTCCTGAAGACCACCACATTATCACAGTGTCAGGCTGCCTGCTTGACTACCAGTACATTGAGGTCACCAGCAGTTCCTTACAGATCCTCCTTGCAGTTAAGTATTCACCTTTGCTTTGCTTCAAAAAGGAAGTTGGAGGCAAGAGATGTTGCCAGGCATGGATGCACCAATCTTAGATTTCTGTTTCTCAAAACTGAGAAGTTTAGGAGAAAGGCCAGAGATCATTGCTCAGGAGACTAGAAAGGTTATGAACAGCAGGACTGATGGTGAGATAAACGAGAACTGGTGATTAGGCAAAGCCAAATTTAAGTTTTTGAAAGATTGAAGTCATCAGGAGTTATCGTGTTTGAGAAACAAAAACAGAAATTGCTGGAAAAGCTCAGCAGGTCTTTTAGCATCTGTGGAGAGAAATCAGAGTTTACATTTCGGGTCGAGTGGCAGATGCTGCCAAACCTGCTGAGCTTATCCTGCAATTTCTGTTTTTGTTTCTGACTTACAGCATTCACAGTTTTTCTGGATTTTATTGTGTTTGACATCTTGGGAAAGTGTGACAAAAGTAGGATTTGATGTGAGAAGCTTTGACAGGGTTGCTGCAGGATCATGCCACAGACCTATATCCCATTCCCACTGGAAAAAAAGGACAGTTTACTCCTATTCCTGGCAGCAGAGCAGTGTAGGTCAGGACAATGATATCAAGAGTTTCTAACCTGTCCTTTTATTTGGGACTGCAGAGAAGGGACAAAACTAAATATCTCAAACCTGTGTGTTTTAGAATGAACAGTTATAGTTATGAAGACATTTTTGGTTTTGAAAAAAAGGGTCACCAGCTCACGAAACCAATAAACCACCTAATCCACCTAAACATTAATCCTATTAGAAATGATTTGTGTTGAAATTAAACTTCTCTGGTTGATGACCATAGGGATGTAGTTAGTGCATTGGGATGCATTGAGCAGAGATGGCTAAGGGGTGACCTGATCGGGGAGAATAAGATTATAAAGGGTATGAATAGAGTGAATAGAAGGCAGATTTCTCCTTAATTGAAGGGTCAGTAACAAGGAGACATGATTTCAAAGTGAAAGGCGAGAGGTTTAGAGGGGATTTGAGGAAAACGTTTTTTCACCCTGAGGGTGATGGGAATCAGGAATGCTCTGCCTGGGAGGGAATTGAGGCAAGAAACTTCACAACCTTGGATGAGGACTTGAACTATCATAGCATTCAAGGCTATTGGCCTGGAGCGGGAAAACGGGACTAGCATATGTTGTAGTGTACGTTTGGTTGTACAGATTTGATGGGCCAACGGGCTCTTGCATACTTTATGAATCTGCCTGCTAACAACTCACTTTGTAGGTTAAACAGTTGTTAATAAAGGCTTACAACTTTCTCAAAATAATCCACAAGTTCGAGGAACGAGTTAAACGAATGACTAGCTTTAAGTTGCCAATGAGATGCAGAATATCATCAATCATAATAGGCATTTGGATCAAATATACCTACAAAGCATTTTTGCTATGAATCAACTTGTTTGATGTGGTGTGCTCTAGAAGTTTGAAATCAGAAGAGGAATCATATTTCACAAAGTTACCAAGGCTTGAAACTAAGGGATGGTTATATAAATACCAGTCAATAAAACAAGCCCACAATGCGCAAGAAAATCTTACACTTTGAATGATGGGGTGTTCTGAATTAAAAGCCTATGTTTATTGCCCATCCCTGATTGCCCTTGAATTGTTTGACTTACAAGGACATTTCTGAGGGCGTTAAGAGTCAATCACATTGCTGTGGGTCTGGAGTTACATGTAGGCCAAACCAAATAAATATGACAATTTTCTTCCCTAAAGAAGATGAATGTGCCAGATGGGTTATGTTTACACAACTGTTTGGTAATTCCATCATTATTATTATTAATGAATCCAGAATTTTATTTCAGATTTATTAATTACATTTACATTCCTCCAGCTACTGTGGTAGAAATTGAATGCCTGCCTCAAGACCATCCTAGTTTCTGGATAACAAATCCAGAAATCTGTTCATTTTTATGCAAATATTTGAGCATATATTTTGATTTAAGATCAATTACTAAGAAAATCTATTGCAATCTGTTAATAATTGAGCCTCTGTTAGCTATTTAAAATGTAGCTAGGAGATAATTCCTTGGACTTTAGCAGAAGTCATGAGGAAACTCCTGGATTTACGACACCATTTTCCACCACCTCAGTACAGATATTGAACCTGAAAGAAGAAGCCATCCCAATTACAGTACAAGATGTGTGACCCAAATGGAAGTGACAAAAAGGAAAGGCAACCTTTTTCCTTCTCTGAGCACCAATTGTAAATAGTACGCTTAAATGGCAAGGGAATAACATGGAAGTTTGATTTGCAATCGCAATTCCCCACCCTCTCAGGAACCTGTAGTGACTTAATGCGACCTTGTGTGTATAATTTTGCCACAAATTGCATTCCTATTTATATTGATGAGAATACAACTAAATAGTAGTTTACAGGATAAGTTATTATTCCCTAATTTATAAATGGAAGGGAGTAAAGTCCTTGAGTAACAGCCAGTTCTTTGTTACGGGAGGGTCAGGAACAGATTTAAAATAATTGGCCAAGAAAAATAAAAGGGCGACGTGGAGAATTTTCTTGTAGTTAGTTATTATGTCCTAGAATGCATTACTTGAAAAAATGATGAAAGCAAATTGAAAGACAGCTTTCAAATCAGAATTAGACCTTTACTTAAAACAGATGCAGACCTTTGGATAATTAAGAGGTTAATTGGACAGCTCCTACAGAGAGCGGACAGGCATGATGGGCCGAATGGCCTATTTTTGTATTATATGATTCCATGATTGGGACAGAATGAAAGTAACAGATCTCACTGCCCAGAGTTTTGACTTGATATACCATTTAGAAATATTTTATGGACCCTTGTGGGTCACATACAGGCTCCTGTTAATTTCAGCATATCTTCAGTTGTTGATATCATCAGATTTTGAGTTTCTGATGTAAATTTAACTGTGAAGTAACAGAAACAGGAACAATTAACAAATGTTTCAGAGATAATAGGGACTGCCAATGCTGCAGAAGCTGAGATAACAAGGTGTAGAGCTGCATGAACACAGCAGGCCAAGCAGCATCAGAGGAACAGGAAAGGCGATGTTTCGGGTCTAGACCCTTCCTCAGAAATGGGAGAGGGGAAGGGAATTCTGAAATAAATCAGGAGAAAGGGGGATGCAGGTAGAAGATGGATAAAGGAGAAGATAGGTGAAGAGGAGATGGACAGGTCAAAGAGCTGGGGATGGAGCCAGTAATGATAAGTATAGGTGCTGAGTTAGTGAGGGGATAGGTTGGTCCAGGGAGGATGGACAGGTCAAGAGGGTGGGATGAGGTTAGCAGGTAAGAGATGGGGGTGGGGCTTGAGGTAGGAGGAGTGTATAAGTGGGAGGAGGGACAAGTTAGTGAGGCAGGTACGAGCTGGGCTGGTTTTGTGATGCAGTGGGGGGAGGGGATATTTTGAAGCTTGTGAAGTCCACATTGATACCATTGGGTTGCAAGCTTCCCAAGCGGAATATGAGATGCCATTCCTGCAACATTTGGGTGGAGTTGTTGTGCACTGCAGGAGGCCAAGCACAATGATGCCACCCGAAGTTTGCAGGAACAGTATCTCATATTTCACTTGGGAACCCTGTATCAATGTGGTTTTCATAAGCTTCAAAATCTCCCCTCCCCCGACTGCATTCCAAAACCAGGCCAGCTCATACACGCCTCGCTAACCTGTCCTCCCACCTATCCTCTCCTCCCACCTCAAGCTCCACCTCCATCTCCTCCCTACTAGCCTCACCCTGCCTCCTTGGCCTGTCTCTCCTCCCTGGACCGACCTATCCCCTCTGTAACTCACCTTTACTGGCTCCAACCCCGCCTCCTTGACCTGTCTGTCTCCTCTCCACCTACCTTCTCCTTTATCCATCTTCAATCCGCCTCCCTTGTTCTCCCTACTTATTTCAGAATCCCCTTCCCCTCCCCCATTTCTGAAGAAGGGCCTAGACCTGAAATGTCAGCTTTCCTTCTCCTCTGATGCTGCTTGGCCTGCTGTGTCCATCCAGCTCTACACCTTGTTATCTGACAATTACCAAATGTTCCTGTCCCTACAGAAAACCGGGTCGCCAGGGGTTGAAACACTAAGTATCAGGTTAGATAACAATCGCTTGCTTTCACAGCTGAAAAACTGACTTTAAAAAAACTGGGCAAAACCTTCAGGAAAAGCTAGACCTCAGTTAAAAGTCCATAACATGGAAAAGCAAGTAGCTACACTGAGAAGGCAAAGGGATCCAGAGACATACAGATGTGATAGGCCAAATGAATTCCATTCTGTGGAATTCTGTCTTTTCTGTGCTGTTTCATTCTATTAGGGGCTGATTTCTTCAGTCTTAGTACTAACTTTATGTGTTAAAAGAATAATATTTTTCATTGCGGTGTAGAGCGTATGCTTGGAAAGTGGTCATTTTGGAAACCTGATTGTTGCAGCTTCCGGTATTTCAGAATCTGTTGAGGCAGGAGTTTGAGGTCAAGGGGACGGATTAGCTGAGCTCTATATTGACAAAAGGGGAAACCAAGAGAGGTGTCCATAAGCCTATGCCGTCCAGGTTAAAGGCTCCTATTTGACGTTTTAAACTGCTTGAGGTTTCCTGCTGCACAAAGCTGATCAGCCCTGAACAGACCAGTCTCTGGCCAACCTCTGACAAACAGAAAGTCGTGTTGTACAGGTTGTCTAATCTCACTGTGACAGAGATGGTTTAGCCATTGTGCCTTGCTTTAGAATCAGCAGGTTGTGGCTTCTTGCTCCGGTCCAGAGACTCGAGAACAAAACCTAGGGCTGATTGAGGGAGTGCCAGTCTCCCAGAAGTGTTGTAATTTAAGATTCAGGTATTAAACCCATGCCCCATTTGCCCTCTTGAATGGATGCAAAACATACCACAGCACTTTTCAAAATTAGTTTGCGCTCCAATAGCTATCCCTGAGCCCTTGTCACTAAAACAGATTATATGGTCATTATCTTGTGGTTTGTGGAAGTCTGGTGTGTGCCAGTTGTGCGAGATGGTTGGTTCACTCAGTTGGTTGAGTAGTTGGTTTGTGATTTAGAGTGATGCCAACAGTGTGGGTTTAATCCCTGCACCAGCTAAGGTTACCATGAAGGATGCTCATTCTCAATCCTTGTCTGTCACCTGAAGCATCCTGACCCTCAGGTTAACTCACCATCAATCATCTTTCCACCTAATCAAAAAGCAGCTTGGTGGTCAGACTGGTCAGCAGCTCAGACTATGGCAACTTTACTTTTTTACATCAGCACATTTCTAAAATAATACGCCGTGAAGGACATTAATGTCCTTAGGGAAATTGTGACAGCATGTGCTGCATATGAGAGGCCTTAAAAGTAGCAACATGCTCAAAACTATTGGCCTGAATTTGGCACTTAGGGGTGCAGAACCCTTTCATCCCAGATGTTCCCTCCTTCCTCGGCCTGCTCCCTCCATCCCTTTCGATTGCTGCCTCCTCCAGTTCGTTCCTGGTCACCCCCTGACAGTTGGCATGGAGCAGCAGGACAATGAGATCCCTTCAATGTTGAGCTGCATGAGGAAGTTTAATTCCCAGTTTGCCTCGGACTGAGGGATCATTCCCTTGGAAGCCGCTAGTCCTGAAGACGCAATGGCAGAGCATCTGAGGACATTTCAGTCCAACACAATCTTAAACTCTTTCGCCCACCACCCAATTTCATAAGAGTCTGACCCAGTGGGCTGCCTTGAAAAATTTAGGAAGGACTCTGGTGCTGTTTTTATTTGTATTGGCTTCTCAGACCAATGGTATGTACTGGATGTATAAGCAAAGCTCAGAATTTAATGCTTCAATGACCATTTCATTGTAACTTCAGTTAATTCCCATGATGTTACTTTGTACCTTCTCAGCTCCAAGATCTCAGTGATGTCAACAGTACCACAGAATTGGACAAGCAGCCAGGGCGGAGGAGTGAGAAAAGCATAAAAGCAAACCATAATTCTCACTTTGCTTTGTTTAAAAACACTGAAAGTTTCACTGAAAGGAAAATTGGCCCTTGTTTCTGATGGCCACAGTCAGAATACTTTAAATAAGAATTAGGTTGTGAATTCATCAAACTATATCATAAATGGTGAAAAGTTCAGTAAAGAAGTAGTGTCTTTGTGAAATCGTGATACATTTCGGGCTAAATCATCCCGTCTGGAAATGGAACTTATTTAGGTGCATGTATAATTGAGATTTATATACTCCTATTTCACAACGTCTGTCTCAGTTTCCCCTTTTTCACCTCTTCAACCCCAGCTCACCCCTCTCATCCCTTGCTGAAGGCATAGACTCATGCTGGGTTTCTCTTAGTCCTACAGCTGTCTCCCAGGTCTGTTACAGCTTAAGCTGAGTCCTTTTTTTGTCACCTGTGCTGGTTGCACACTTGCCTCTGAATCACGAGGCTTTGCCCTGAATCCCAATTCTAAGGATGGATCACACAGTTCAGTCGAATTTTCCAATGCAGCTGCGAAAGAATGCTGCATGATCAGAATCTCTCGTTTTTGAGGTGCTGTGTTAGAGGGGAGGTGGTGGTGGTATTGTCACTGCATGAGCAATGCAGACCCCCAAGCTAATGTCCTGGGGGCATGGTTCAAATCCTACCATGGTAGACAGTGAGGTTAGAAAGTCTGGAATTGAAAAGTCACCTGAATAGTGATCAGGTCTGCTGTTAAAAACCAATCTGATTGTGCTCCTGAGATGCTGCTTGGCCTGCTGTGTTCATCCAGCCTCACATTTTATTATCTTGGAATCTCCAGCATCTGCAGTTCCCATTATCTCTGATTTACTAATGTCTTTTAAGGAAGGAAATCTGCCATCCCGACTTGGCCTGGCCTACTTGTGACTCCTGACTGACAGCAACATAGTTGACACATAAGTGTCATAGTTGACACTGCTTTGTCAGCAGTAAATGTTGGCCTAGCCAGTAATGCCTGCAATCTCATGAATGGCTAAAACAAGTCATAAAGTTATGGTCCCCTCTTATGATATAGAATATAGTTGCATTAGAGGGAGTGCCATGCAGATTCAATCGACTACATTGACTGGGATGAAGGATTTTCCTATGGAGACGGATTGACTTGTATATTTCTTCAGGCTTAGAAGAATGAGAAGTACTCTCATGAAAACATAGCATTTCTTAAGGGGCCTGACAAGCTGGATGCTGAGAGGATGACTCTCCAAGCTAGGGAGTCTAAAATCTGGATCCCAGCCTGAGAATCAAGGTTGTGGTGTTTAGGAATGTGAAATGGAAATATTTATTCACGCAAAAGGTTATGAATCCTCAGCATTTCAGTGCTAGAGAATTGTGATTTCTTAGCCATTCGAATTATTCAAAATTGAGATCGCTGGATTTGTGGTGACTCAGAATGAAAGGAAATGGGCGCAGGATAGGAAAGGGAAAATCTAGTCAAAGATCTATAGTAATCATCTCACCACCTTCTTAAGGGCTACTAAGAACAGGCAATAAAGAGCTGGTTGGCCAGCGATGGTCAAGTCCCATGATTAGATTTTTAAAAAAACATCTTTTTAAAGGATGAGAAACACTTGAGAGACCAAAAGGCTAACTTCCATATTTACTTCTTAAATTGAGACCCTATCTGCCCTGATTGGTATGTATAAACAATCTTATGGTACAATTTCAACAGAGGGTAGACTAGTTCTGCCTGGTTTCCTGGTCAACACAGAGTCATCACATATAAACTATACCATGTGAGTGTGCATGAATGTTTGTGTTTTTGCCAGAATAAATTCCCCTTCTACATCAATCCAGAACTAGGAGCCCCAGTTTATTAATAAGGGATTTTGCTTTTAAAATGCAAATGTGGAGCACTTTAGTCTTGAGCACTCCCCAGCGAGAAACGGTGACTGGGTGGGTACATATATTCAAGGCTGAGTTTGATAAATCTTTCTTCAGCAACTAAGTCAGAAGTTATTCTATCAGAACTGGAATAACTTGGTTACGACTCCAGCTCTCTTAATCAAGATGCTTATTTTTGCTTTCCATGCACAGTTTCTCTGTCAAATCCAGCTCACTGTGTCTCACTGATGCAGTCTCTCCAATCCCTTTCCACATTAAGATTGACACAACAAACATTGACTGACTCATCTCCTCACTCGATAGTTTTCATCTGACATCTTTAATAATTTCAGGAGATTTTGGAAAGCTGGAGAATGGGAGTGATGAAAGATTCTAATTATCGGTATCTACTTTGGGTGGATGCTTACTCTTTTATATTGAACTGAGTATTGCTGTCATTTCCACTTGCTTCAGTCCAGGATGAATTCTTGCTTTCAGAAAAGCAAATGAACAATGGAATGCTGTTTCAAAATGAAATTCCATGTGTCTGCTATTAGCATCATTGGTTGTTTCAATTGAATTGCTGATAAGAGTTCTATTGATCTCACAGACTCATAGTCATGGAGTTTTACGGCATAGAAAGAGGCTCTTTGTCCTATCGTGTTAGTGTCAGCCGTAATGTACCTATCTACATTAGTCCCATTTTCCAGCATTTGGTCGGTAAGATTGCATGCTATGATTCTTCCAAGTGACCATCCAAATGCTTGGTAAACGTTGTGATAGTTCCTGCCTCTATCA
The DNA here is from genome assembly GCF_030684315.1 of Stegostoma tigrinum. NCBI lineage: Eukaryota > Metazoa > Chordata > Chondrichthyes > Orectolobiformes > Stegostomatidae > Stegostoma > Stegostoma tigrinum. Next base: position 40,136,152 of record NC_081377.1, on the reverse strand, counting down.
CCCTTTCAGGCAGAGAGTTCTAAATACCAATCAGCCTCTGAGGAAAAGAATTCTTCCTTAAATCCCCTATAAAACTCCTACTCATTACCTTAATTCTACATCCCCTGGGTGTTTACCCCTCTGCTAAGGGGAAAGGCTTCTTCCAATTCACTCTGCCTATGCCCCTCATAATTTTGCACACCTCAGTCAGGCTACATCACAGCCTTCTCAAATCCAAGAGAACAAACCACCCTAATTAGTCTGTTTGAGGACATTGAATATGCAGCTCCTGTGCAGACGGGAGGTCACATGTGGGCTGGGTCCCTGACCAGGAGCAGAAAACTCTTCTCTTTCTTGCCTTACCTGATTTGGGCATGCAAGTGTGTTGCATTCATATATATGTTCAGTGTAATAGATTAATGACTGTTCAACTGTGTTAGAAACAAGCCAATATAAGTTTAAATCTCACTGTGTCAAGTTACAAAATTGATTTGAATAACCTGGTTATTTTTGGTAACAAATATATAAAAACCCTGCTGGATGATTCATGCCCTTTTGGAAAACGGTTGTGGTGTAGTGGTGATGTCACTAAATTCGTAATCTACAAACCCAGGTTAGTGGTATAAATCCAACCATCACAGATGATGAAGCTTGAATTCACCAATAAACACGCCCAGTCATGGTCTTGTAACCTTTATGGATTATTGTAAAAACCCATCTGGCTCACTGACGTCCTTCAGGGAAGACAATCTGCCACCCTCATCTAGTCTGGCCGACATGTAACTTCAGAACCACAGCAATGTAGTTCTCTTTAAACACCTGTCCTGGCAATGAGGGTTGGGCAATAAATGCTGACCTAAAAGGTGATGCCCTTATCCAATGAATGAAAATATCTGTCACTCCTAAGCAATATAGCCTGCATGTAACTAACCCTCGCTGAATGATTTAGAATTGTCACCCAGAGAGAGCACTGGGTGTGTAACTGATCTAATGATCTAAAGGACTAAAGCAGCTTTCTCCATAGCAATGTCTCAACCCATTAGAGTTGACGTATCAACCAATCAATTCCCTTTTCTCCTGTAGTGTAGAATGCTGTAGCTGTTGAAATTTTGCATTGTTGTGTTTTTCCTGATGAGTGCAAGTCAAAAACCTTCAACAGCATGTCTCTTTATAGAGCAAGATCTAGCATCCCAAGAATTTTTTTATAATCGTAGATTCAGGATCAGTTCCTGCGGATTGGAGGGTGGCTAATGTTGACCCACTTTTCAAGAAAGGAGGGAGAGAGAAAACAGGAAATTACAGACCGGTTAGCCTGACGTCAGTGGTGGGAAAGATGCTGGAGTCAATTATAAAAGATGAAATTACGACTCATTTGGATAGCAGTAACAGGATAGGTCAGAGTCAGCATGGATTTACGGAGGGGAAATCGTGCTTGACTAATCTTCTGGAATTTTTTGAGGATGTAACTATGAAGATGGACAAGGGACAGCCAGTGGATGTAGTGTACCTGGACTTTCAGAAAGCCTTTGATAAATTCCAACATAGGAGATTAGTGAACAAAATTAGGGCACATGGTATTGGGGGCAAAACACTGGCTTGGATTGAAAATTGGCTGGCTGACAGGAAGCAAAGCGTAGTGATACATGGGTTCCTTTCGGAATGGCAGGCAGTGACCAGTGGGGTCCCACAAGGATCGGTGCTGGGACCGCAGCTATTTACAATATACATCAATGATATAGATGAAGGCATTAAAAGTAATATTAGCAAATTTGCTGAAACACAAAGCCGAGTGGCAGTGTGAAATGTGGGGAGGATGTTATGAGAATACAGGGTGACTTGGACAGGCTAGGTGAGTGGACGGATGCATGGCAGATGCAGTTTAATGTGGATAAATGTGTGGTTATCCACTTTGGTGGCAAGAACAGGAAGGCAGATTACTATCTCAATGGAGTCAAGTTTGGTAAAGGGGAAGTACGAGATCTAGGTGTTCTTGTACATCAGTCAATGAAAGCAAGCATGCAGGTACAGCAGGCAGTGAAGAAAGCTAATAGCATGTTGGCCTTCATCACAAGAGGAATTGAGTAGAGGAGCAAAGAGGTCCTTCTGCAGCTGTACAGGGCCCTGGTGAGACCGCACCTGGAGTATTGTGTGCAGTTTTGGTCTCCAAATTTGAGGAAGGACATTCTTGCTATTGAGGGAGTGCAGCGTAGGTTCACGAGGTCAATTCCCAGAATGGCGGGACGATCATATGTTGAAAGATTGGAGCGACTGGGCTTGTATACAAGACAACAAAATGTGAGGCTGGATGAACACAGCAGGCCAAGCAGCATCGCAGGAGCACAAAAGCTGACGTTTCGGGCCTAGACCCTTCATCAGAGAGGGGGATGGGGTGAGGGTTCTGGAATAAATAGGGAGAGAGGGGGAGGCGGACCGAAGATGGAGAGTAAAGAAGATAGGTGGAGAGAGTATAGGTGGGGAGGTAGGGAGGGGATAGGTCAGTCCAGGGAAGACGGACAAGTCAAGGAGGTGGGATGAGGTTAGTAGGTAGATGGGGTTGCGGCTTGGGGTGAGAGGAAGGGATGGGTGAGAGGAAGAACAGGTTAGGGAGGCAGAGACAGGTTGGACTGGTTTTGGGATGCAGTGGGTGGGAGGGAAGAGCTGGGCTGGTTGTGTGGTGCAGTGGGGGGAGGGGACGAACTGGGCTAGTTTAGGGATGCAGCTGGGGAGGGGGAGGTTTTGAAAGTGGTGAAGTCCACATTGATACCATATGGCTGCAGGGTTCCCAGGCGGAATATGAGTTGCTGTTCCTGCAACCTTCGGGTGGCATCATTGTGGCACTGCAGGAGGCCCATGATGGACATGTCATCTAAAGAATGGGAGGGGAGTGGAAATGGTTTGCGACTGGGAGGTGCTGTAGTTTGTTGCGAACTGAGCGGAGGTGTTCTGCAAAGCGGTCTCCAAGCCTCCGCTTGGTTTCCCCAACGTAGAGGAGACCACACCGGGTACAGTGGATGCAGTACACCACATTGGCAGATGTGCAGGTGAACCTCTGCTTAATGTGGAATGTCATCTTGGGGCCTGGGATAGGGGTGAGGGAGGAGGTGTGGGGGCAAGTGTAGCATTTCCTGCGGTTGCAGGGGAAGGTGCCGGGTGTGGTGGGGTTGGAGGGCAGTGTGGAGCGAACAAGGGAGTCACGGAGAGAGTGGTCTCTCCGGAAAGCAGACAGGGGTGGGGATGGAAAAATGTCTTGGGTGGTGGGGTCGGATTGTAGATGGCGGAAGTGTCGGAGGATGATGCGTTGTATCCGGAGGTTGGTGGGGTGGTGTGTGAGAACGAGAGGGATCCTCTTTGGGTGGTTGTGGCGGGGGCGGGGTGTGAGGCTTGTGTTGCGGGAAATACGGGAGACGCGGTCGAGGGCGTTCTCGATCACTGTGGGGGGAAAGTTGCGGTCCTGGAAGAACTTGGACATCTGGGATGTGCGGGAGTGGAATGTCTTATCGTGGGAGCAGATGCGGCAGAGGCGGAGGAATTGGGAATAGGGGATGGAATTTTTGCAGGAGGGTGGGTGGGAGGAGGTGTATTCTAGGTAGCTGTGGGAGTCGGTGGGCTTGAAATGGACATCAGTTACGAACTGGTTGCCTGAGATGGAGACTGAGAGGTCCAGGAAGGTGAGGGATGTGCTGGAGATGGCCCAGGTGAACTGAAGGTTGGGGTGGAAATTGTTGGTGAAGTGGATGAACTGTTCGAGCTCCTCTGGGGAGCAAGAGGCGGCGCCGATACAGTCATCAATGTACCGGAGGAAGAGGTGGGGTTTGGGGCCTGTGTAGGTGCGGAAGAGGGACTGTTCCACATAACCTACAAAGAGGCAGGCAAAGCTGGGGCCCATGCGGGTGCCCATGGCCACCCCCTTAGTCTGTAGGAAGTGGGACATTCCACATTAAGCAGAGGTTCACCTGCACATCTGCCAATGTGGTATACTGCATCCACTGTACCTGGTGTGGCTTCCTCTACGTTGGGGAAACCAAGCGGAGGCTTGGAGACCGCTTTGCAGAACACCTCCGCTCAGTTTGCAACAAACTACTGCACCTCCCAGTCGCAAACCATTTCCACTCCCCTCCCATTCTTTAGATGACATGTCCATCATGGGCCTCCTGCAGTGCCACAATGATGCCACCCGAAGGTTGCAGGAACAGCAACTCATATTCTGCCTGGGAACCCTGCAGCCTAATGGTATCAATGTGGACTTCACCAGTTTCAAAATCTCCCCTTCCCCAACTGCATCCCTAAACCAGCCCAGTTCGTCCCCTCCCCCCACTGCACCACACAACCAGCCCAGCTCTTCCCCTCCACCCACTGCATCCCAAAACCAGTCCAACCTGTCTCTGCCTCCCTAACCTGTTCTTCCTCTCACTCATCCCTTCCTCCCACCCCAAGCCGCACCCCCATCTACCTACTAACCTCATCCCACCTCCTTGACCTGTCCGTCTTCCCTGGACTGACCTATCCCCTCCCTACCTCCCCACCTATACTCTCTCCACCTATCTTCTTTTCTCTCCATCTTCGGTCCGCCTCCCCCCCTCTCCCTATTTATTCCAGAACCCTCACCCCATCCCCCTCTCTGATGAAGGGTCTAGGCCCGAAACGTCAACTTTTGTGCTCCTGAGATGCTGCTTGGCCTGCTGTGTTCATCCAGCTCCGCACATTTTGTTGTCTTGGATTCTCCAGCATCTGCAGTTCCCATTATCTCTGGGCTTGTATACACTTGAGTTGAGGAGGATGAGAGAGGATCTGATTGAGATGCATAAGATAATTAAAGGATTGGACACTCTGGAGGCAGGAAGCATGTTTCCGTTGATGGGGGAGTCCAGAACCAGAGGTCAGAGTTTAAAAATATGGGGTAGGCCATTTAGAACAGAGTTGAGGAGAAACCTCTTCACCCAGAGAGTGGTGGATATATGGAATGCTCTGCCCCAGAAGGCAGTGGAGGCCAAGTCTCTGGATACATCCAAGAAAGCATAGATAGAGCTCTTAAAGATAGTGGAATCAAGGGTTATGGGGATAAGGCAGGAACAGGATACTGATTGTGGATGATCAACCATGATCATAATGAATGGTGGTGCTGGCTCGAAGGGCCGAATGGCCTCCTCCAGCACCTATTGTATGTTGTCTATTATCTATTAATTGCTGTTTCAAGAAAGAGATCATCCTCCAATTATGAGCTGTCAATAACTGGGACTTTGTCAGTGACATATAGACGTAAACTGCATCATGTGTGAAGCAAAGTGGAAAAGGTAACTACGATGTCGATATGATTTTGCCAATTTGGGGACAGAACTGTGCCTATTACATGAAAACAGACAAGCACCTTTGCTTGATAATGAAGCTACAGGTGTAGGATTTTTATTTGCCTGATGAATAGTGTTTACTCTCCTCCCTCAGAAACCAATCCAGTCATCTAGTGAACTTGATCTAGGTACAAGAGATCATGGGAACTGCAAATGCTGGAGAATCCAAGATAACAAAGTTTGGAGCTGGATGAACACAGCAGGCCCAGCAGCATCTCAGGAGCACAAAAGCTGACGTTTTCAGCTGAGACCCTTCATCAGAGAGGAGGGTGGGGAGAGGGTTCCGAAATAAATAGGGAGAGAGGGGAGGCGGGCCGAAGATGGAGAGAAAAGAAGGTGGAGAGGAGAGTATAGGTGGGGAGGTAGGGAGGGGATAGGTCAGTCCAGGGAAGACGGACAGGTCAAAGAGGCGGGATGAGGTTAGTAGGTAGGAGATGGAGGTGCAGCTTGAGGTGGGAGAGGGGATAGGTGAGAGGAAGAACAGGTTAGGGAGGCAGAGACAGGTTGGACTGGTTTTGGGATGCAGTGGGTGGAGGGGAAGAGCTGGGCTGGTTGTGTGGTGCAGTGGGGGGAGGGGACGAACTGGGCTGGTTTGGGATGCGGTGGGGGAAGGGGAGATTTTGAACCTTGTGAAGTCCGCATTGATACCATTGGGCTGCAGGGTTCCCAAGCAGAATATGAGTTGCCGTTCCTGCAATCTTCGGGTGGCATCATTGTGGCAGTGCAGGAGGCCCACGATGGACATATCGTCTAAGGAATGGGAGGGGGAGATAAAATGGTTCGCGGCTGGGAGGTGCAGTTGTTTGTTGCGAACTGAGCTGAGGTGTTCTGCAAAGGTGTTCTACACTGGGGAAACCAAGGGGAGCAACTCCAGCTCGTCCCCTCCCCCCACTGCATCACACAACCAGCCCAGCTTGTCCCCGCCTCCCTAACCTGTTCTTCCTCTCACCCATCCCCTCCTCCCACCTCAAGCCGCACCTCCATTTCCTACCTACTAACCTCATCCCACCTCCTTGACCTGTCCGTCTTCCCTGGACTGACCTATCCCCTCCTTACCTCCCCACCTATACTCTCCTCTCCACCTATCTTCTTTTCTCTCCATCTTCGGTCTGCCTCCCCCTCTCTCCCTATATATTTCAGAACTCTCTCACCATCCCCCTCTCTGATGAAGGGTCTAGGCCCGAAACGTCAGCTTTTGTGCTCCTGAGATATTGTTTGGCCTGCTGTGTTCATCCAGCTCCACACTTTGTTATCCTGATCTGGGTACAAGTTGGCCAAACCAAGGATGAATGATAATGCTAGGGATTAACATTACTAAAGTCAAACAGCCAATCAGTACAGATGCTGGCGTACTTCCCCCAACTGGTCAGTCAACAACACCTCCATTAGGTTGTAGGCTTTCAGGGATTTTCAGTGTGGTTCTAAATTGGAATAAGATGTTTCAAAGTGAAAGCTTTCTGCTCACTAAACGTTTGCCACTTTCTGCTTTGTATGGCTGGTGTGTCACCTTTGCTAATTTGAAAATGTCTTCCTTTTGGACTGAGCAGTGAAGGCCCAAGCAACATACCAACTGTTGGAATTATAGTGTTTACAAATGAGTAAATCTCATGCAGAAAATGTGTGTCTCTCTGTGTGTGTGTGTGTGTGTGTGTGTGTGTGTGTGTGTGTGTGTGTGTGTGTGTGTGTGTGTGTGTGTGTGTGTGTGTGTGTGTGTGTGTGTGTGAGAGAGAGAGAGAGCGGTGTGTGTGTGCGCGTGAGTGTCTGTGAGTTTTTCGTGAATGTGGAACAAATCATGGCACCATCCCTATTATCATACACATTCTACATTTGGATGGAATGAATGGTCTATTTTATTCATGAATTTGATGTGGGCACCATTTCCCATTGCAAATCCTTCCTGGGGCCTAGGATGGGGGTGCTTCTGCCATCTGCAATCTGACCCCACAACCAAAGACATTTATCCCTCCCCAGCCTTTGCAGAGGGACCACTCTCTCTGTGATTCTCTTGTCTGCTCCACACTCCCCTCCAGCCCCACCACCCACAGCATTTTTCCCTGCAACCGCAGGAAGTGCTACACCTGCCCCTATGCCTCCCCCCTCACCCCCATCCCAGGCCCTAAGAAGACTTTCTACATCAAGCAGATGTTCACCTGCACATCTGCTAGTGTGGTATACTGTATCCACTGTTCCCATTGTGACCTCCACGACATCGGGAAACCAAGCGGAGGGACCTCCACTCGGTTCGCAATAAACAACTGCACCTCCCAGTCGTGAACCATTTCAACTCCCCCTCCCATTCCTCAGGCAACATATCCATCCTGGGCCTCCTGCAGTGCCACAATGATGCCACCCGAAGGTTGCAGGAACAGCAACTCATATTCCACTTGGGAACCCTGCAGCCCAATGGTATCAATGTGGACTTCACAAGCTTCGAAATCTACGCCCCTCCACCGCATCCCAAAACCAGCCCAGCTCATCCCTGGTGCCCTAACTTGTCCTTCCTCCCACCATTCCACTCCTCCCACCTCAAACCCCACCCCCATCTGCTACCTACAAACCTCATCCCGCCCCCTTGACCTGTCCGTCCTTCCTGGACTGATCTATCTCCTCCCTAACTCCCCGCCTACACTCACCTTTACTGGCTCCATCCTCGCCTCTTTGACCTGTCTGTCTCCCCTCCACCTATCTTCTCCGCTATTCATCTTCTATTCCCCTCCCCCCCTCCATATTTAATTCAGAACCCCCTTCCCCTCCTCCATTTCTGAAGAAGGGTCCTGATCCGAAACGTCAACTTTCCTGCTCCTCTGATGCTACATGGCCCACACTGTGATATCTAGGCTCTAGCATCGGCAGTTCTTACTATCTCTCATCTGTTAGACTGCTCTGTCACTGACCTGCCGGTATTAAGGTTTAGGTTCCTTGACCTGTATTTCTGCTTAGCTTTTTACTACTTCAGTCTCGGTGGCACAGTGGCTCAGTGGTTAGCACAGCTGCCTCACAGCAGGGTTCAGTTCGACCCTCTGCCGACTGTCTGTGTGGAGTTTACACATTCTCCTGTGTCTGCATGGGTTTCCTTCAGGCGCTCCGGTTTCCTCCCACAGTCCGAAGATGTACAGGATAGGTGGATTGGCCATGGTTGCTGGGACGCGATGGAATGCTCTTCCGAGGGTTGGTGTGGACTTGTGCCAAATGGCCTGCTTTCAAACTGTAGGAATTCTTTGGTAAAGGCAGATGTGCGATTGAGTTATTCTCCGCCATCTTGCACTAAAATGGTCACCCACTGTGATATTCCCCTTTAGTTGTCTCTGCAGGTTTTCAGTTAATTTTCTGCTTCTGTTGCTCTTTTTCCTGAAGCTATCTGAAAGAGAGAAGAGTGGGAATTTGGAAGCAAAAGCGTAATGACTTGGATTTCATGATAGTAAGAACTGCCGATGCTGGAGTCAGAGATGACAGTGAGGAGCTGGATGAACACAGCAGGCCAGGCAGAATCAGAGGAGAAGGAAAGTTGATATTTCTGGACCCTTTCTCAGAAATGGAGGAGGGGGAAGGGAGCTCCGAAATAAATAGAGAGGAGGGGTCGGGCTGGGGAATGTAGTTGGGATGGTGATAGGTTGGTGCAGGTAGGGAGTGGTTGGGATTGGTCAGTGAGGTGGGAGGAGCGATAGTTGGTGGAGAAGATGGACAGGCTGTGTCAGGTCAACGAGGTGGGGATGAGAGGGAGGGTTGGTCATGGGATGAGGCCGGAGGAGGGGAGATTTTGAAGCTCGTAAAGTCCACATTCAGACCATTGAGTTGTAGGCTTCCAAGGTGGAATATGAGGTACTGCTCCTCGGGTTTCCGGGCGGTGACGCTGGAGGAGGCCAGGATGAACATGTCATCCAGGGAGTGGGAGGGGGAGTTGAATTGGTTTGCTACTGGAAGGTGTTGTCGTTTGTCGTGAACACAGCACTGGAGCTCCACAAAGCAGTCCCTTATTTCTGATAATGACTTTGATTTCAGACAGTTTAGAACCTGCCAGTTTCCAGTCTCATCTTCACCAAAACAAGAAGAGGTTGGCCTGCATGTCAGAAATTGTGTATGAGCACTTAAGCAAGAGGGATGACCATCAGTTCTCCTACTACTCTCCAACAAAAAGGCAACGTGTTCATGAGTGAATAAAGGAAAAAAATTGTAATTAATTTGAAATCCATGACAGTCTGAGTTATCGTTATTGGTAGTGAGTGTGATATCTCAACCTGATTGTTAAAGACTGCTGGTATCCTCACACCATTATTGGCTGTTCTCACGAGGTGGAAGTAACCGCTTTGAGACTTTGGCTTAAATTAGATAAAAGAAATATAATTAGTCCTTGAAGCTGAATATCAGAGGATTGCTGTGTGTGTTAGCTAAAAGATGGTTAAAGTATGGGATTTTCAAACAGAATCAGGCCATGTGTATCCAAATGACAATATAAATGTATACGTGTACAAATGTATGTGTTAAAATTGAGAGTGTGAGAGCAATGCATGTATGTGAGATGCATGTGTATGTTACAAATGTGTGCATGTAAAATGACATGTCTGTATATGAATAAACATTTGCATATGTGAGCAAATGCAATTGTTGTTTATATAAATGACTGTAAAAAATGACTGTGGATGCAAATGTATGTGAGCGTGTTTGTACAAATGTGTGTGTCTGTATGCACACATTATCACCCCTTCATTCTGCAGGTAGCTTCTTTAAAGATCAGTTCATCGTCATCCATAAAGCACTCTGTTTCTCCACCCCATTAGGAACTTTACCATTTCAATTACACTTCCTTTCATTGTTTCTTCACTAAAATAAACTTCTTGGGTTTTATGCATGCAAGGGCTTTGATTATCGAAGAAGTTGTAAAACTGCTTTAGCTATCAGTTGCATTGGCAATGGAATTAGTGATGAGAATACTACCAGGAATAAGAATTGGTATGTATGAATAGAATAATTTGGAAATTACTGCTTTTAACTGTAACAAAGGAATTAAGGGAAAAATAAATAGAGATTTTGAGATAGATAATCGTGAGAAACTACCACTTTGAGATTTTTTTGCTTAATTTGTATTCTGGTATTTGAGGAGTAAAATGATGAGAAGTTGTTTCTATTCATTGGTAATTGATTGAAAAGAAGGTTTAGAATTTAGATTTAGGATTGTCACAGGAATCATATTCTTATTCCACACAAAGACCAGTTTGAAGTTGGAATATATTACTGTAAGTAATGATTGAATAGAGTCTGGGATAGTGTTGCGGTAATGAACACAAGGAAACACACGTACTAATGACAGACAGGCAGCACTGATCCACTGAACAACAGCAAAATGCTGAGGCTGCGGAAAATGCAAAACAAACACAAAGAATGCTGGAGAAACTCAGCAGGTCTGGCTGCATCTGCGGGGAGAATATTGACGTTTCAAATCCAGTGACTTTTCATCAAAATGGATTGCAGCAAGGATGAAGTAGCACTCATGCTGAAGATGGGGCGTGGGGCTTGGGGTGCTGGAGGAGTAGAAGGATGTGGCAGAGAGGTGAGCAGATAGATGGAGACAATCTACAGAGAGAGAGAGAGAGAGAGAGAGAGCAAGAGAGAGATGAAAGGGGTAGGCAGAGGAAGGGATTGGTGATAATACGCCAGGACAGGAGAGAGGCTGAATAAGTGATCCTGAGAGTTGGGAGCAGGAATAAATGTGTAGGCTGTGCTGAAAGCAGCCCATGTTATACAGTCCTACAGCATAGAAACAGGCCCTTCGGCCCACCATGTCCATGCTGACCAACAAACACCAAACCACACTAATCCCATTTACTTGAATCTGGTCCATAGGCTACTCTATCCTGGCGTTTTAAGTACTCATTCAGTCCAGATGCTTCTTACATGTTGTGAGTGTACCTGTCACTACCAGTCTCTCAGGCACCACGTTCCCCATTTCTACAACACTCTGGGTGGAAAAGAATTTTCTCAAATCTACTCAAAACCACTTGTGGCTGAGAATGGGTTGGCTGTGCTGAAAGGAACACACATAATGAAAGGACTAGGAAGTAAGGCTGGGCAAATGATATGAAAGGAGAGAATCAGGCTCTACGTTTATCGAAGATAACAAAGTGTGGAGCTGGATGAACACAGCAGGCCTAGCAGCATCTTAGGAGCACAAAAGCTGAACGTTTCGGGCCTAGACCCTTCACCAGAAAAACTGCTTGGCCTGCTGTGTTCATCCAGCTCCACACTTTGTTATCTCGGATTCTCCAGCATCTGCAGTTCCCATTATCTCTCTCTACATTTATCGAACTTCAGGTTGTCCCAATGTTTCTTTCTCCACAGATGCCAAACCTGTTGAGTTTCTCCAGCAATCCCTGTGTTTCTTATTGACTTGTTGAAAGCTGATTGGATACAACAAGTTTAAGAGTGCATCTAAACAGAGGATGAGGTGAAATTACAAACAGTGTAGCACTGTCCGGATCCCTGCCCTATTGCTCCAGTTAAAAAGTCAGATCACACACATTGGGCCAAGTCAGTGAAATAAACATCTCTGACTGTATAGCTTCATCCAGGAATGGGAAATGCCATCAAAAGGAAGGCTGTGGGAAAAGGGTGGGAAAGTGGTATTAGAGTTGGTGCAGAATGTGATCGTTGGTTCCACCTTTGGTAGAGTTATCTCATCAGTCCCACACCTCTGCTCTTTCCCCGTTGCCCTGTACTTCTACTGTACACATTTTTATTCAGTTTTCTTTCAGAAGTTTGGAGGTGGAGGGAGGGAGTGGATGCTTGTGGATGTGTTGCCAATAAAGTGACTGCTTTGTCCCGGATGATGTCAAGTGTTGAGTGCTGTTAGAGCTGCACCCATCCAGACAGGTTGGGAGTATTCCATCATAGTCCTGACCTGTACCTTATACGTGGTAGACAGGCTCTGGGACAGTCAGGAGGTGAGGTACTCGCTGCAGGATTCCTAGCTTGAATCCTGTAGCCACAGTAATGGCTAGTCCAATTCTGTCTCTGGTCAACGTTTCAGGCAAGCCCCAGGATGTTGATAGTTGGTGCTTCAGTGAATGTGATGAGAGCAAAGTGTGCAGAGGTCATTGAAATTCAGCAGCGGGATACAGATGGGTTAAGTGAGTTGGCAAGGGTCTGGCAGATGGAGTACAGTGTCGGTAAATGTGGGTCATCCATTTTGTTTGGAATAACAGCAAAATGGATGTTGTTTAAATGGTGAAAATCTGCAGCATGCTGCTGTGCAGAGGGACCTGGGTGTCCTTATGCATTAAGAGTTAAGAGGGCTGGCTCATGAGAAGAGACTGACTACACCAGGATTATACTCATTGCAATTTAGAAGAATGAGACAGGATCTTATAGGAGCAGATAGAATTATGAAAGGAATAGGTAAGATAGAAGCAGGAAGGTTGTTTCCAGTGTTGGGTGAAGCTAGATCTAGGAGGCAATTGCCTCAGGTATTCGAGATAATGGGAACTGCAGATGCTGGAGAATCCAAGATAATAAAGTATGAAGCTGGATGAACACAGCGGGCCAAGCAGCATCTCAGGAGCACAAAAGCTGATGTTTCGGGCCTAGACCCTTCATCAGAGAGGGGGATGAGGAGAGGGTTCTGGAATAAATAGGGATGGAGGGGGAGGCGGACCGAAGATGGAGAGAAAAGATAGGTGGAGAGGAGAGTATAGGTGGGGTGGTAGGGAGGGGATAGGTCAGTCCAGGGAAGACGGACAGGTCAAGGAGGTGGGATGAGGTTAGTAGGTAGGAAATGGAGGTGCGGCTTGGGGTGGGAGGAGGGGATGAGTGAGAGGAAGAACAGGTTAGGCAGGCAGAGACAGGCTGGACTGGTTTTGGAATGCAGTGGGTGGAGGGGAAGAGCTGGGCTGGTTGTGTGGTGCAGTGGGGGGAGGGGACGAACAGGGCTGGTTTTGGGATGCGGTGGGGAAAGGGGAGATTTTGAAGCTGGTGAAGCCCACATTGATACCATTGGGCTGCAGGGTTCCCAAGCGGAATATGAGTTGCTGTTCCTGCAACCTTCGGGTGGCATCAATGTGGCACTGCAGGAGGCCCATGATGGACGTGTCATCTAAAGAATGGGAGGGGGAGTGGAAATGGTTTGCGACTGGGAGGTGCAGTTGTTTATTGCGAACCAAGTGGAGGTGTTCTGCAAAGCAGTCCCCAAGCCTCCGCTTGGTTTCCCCAAGGTAGAGGAAGCCACACCGGGTACAATGGATATAGTATACCACATTGGCAGATTTGCAGGTGAACCTCTGCTTAATATGGAAAGTTATCTTGGGGCCTGGGATAGGGGTGAGGGAGGAGGGGTGTGGGCAAGTGTAGCACTTCCTATGGTTGCAGGGTATCAATGTGGACTTCACCAGCTTCAAAATCTCCCCTTCCCCCACCGCATCCCAAAACCAGCCCAGTTCATCCCCTCCCCCCACTGCATCACACAACCAGCCCAGCTCTTCCCCTCCCCCCGCTGCATCCCAAAACCAGCCCAGCCTGTCTCTGCCTCCCTAACCTGTTCTTCCTCTCACCCATCCCTTCCTCCCACCTCAAGCCGCACCTCCATTTCCTACCTACTAACCTCATCCCACCTCCTTGACCTGTCCGTCTTCCCTGGACTGACCTATCCCCTCCCTACTTCCTCACCTATACTCTCCTCTCCACCTATCTTCTTTTTTCTCCATCTTTGGTCCGCCTCCCCGTCTCTCCCTATTTATTCCAGAACCCTCACCCCATCCCCCTCTCTGATGAAGGGTCTAGGCCCGAAACGTCAGCTTTTGTGCTCCCGAGATGCTGTTTGGCCTGCTGTGTTCATCCAGCTCCACACTTTATTATCTTGCCTCGTGGTATTATGGATTTATGGTATTCTGGACTGTTAATCCAGAGATCCAGATAACATTCCAGAGACCATGGTTCAAATCCTGCCAGGGCAGATGGTGGAATTTGAATTCAATAAAATATCTGGAATTAAGAATCTAATGATGACCATGAACCCATTGTCAATGGTCAGAAAGACCCTTTTGGTTCACTAATGTCCTTAAGGGAAAGAAACTGCCATCCTTACCTGGTCTACCACCCGACATGTGACTCCAGATCCACAGCAACGTAATTGATGCTAAACTGCCCGCTTGGCAATTAGGGATGGGCAATAAATGCTTGGCCAGCGATGCCCTCATCCCGTGAATGAATAAAGGAAAAAAGAAAGGCGGAGCCTCAAAATAAGGGAGACCAAACGTAGGACTGAGTTGAGGAGGAACTTCTTCACCCAAAGGGTTGTAAATCTTTGGAATTCTCTGTCCAGTGAAGTAGTTGAGTTTACCTCCTTGAATGTCTTTAAGGCAAAGGCAGATCGATTTTTGAACAGTAAAGGAATTAACGGTTATGGTGAGCGGACTGGTAAATGGAGCTGAATCTCAAAAAGATCAGCCATGATCTTATTGAATGGTGGGCAGGCTCGTGGGACCAGATGGTTTGGTCCCGCTCCTGTATCTTCTGTTCCTATGCCTTTGAATTTGAAGAGGTGAAGCTTAGGTTCTTTCTTGACATTGGCCCAGCATTTGCATGGCACAAATGTCACATTACAGTACACAGTTTCTCCGTAATTTCTCTACTGAATATATTTGTGATTTGAACACCTTTATCAACTCTCCAATACACTTTGAAGTGCAATCACTTTAGTGATGAAGAAAAGACAGAATTTGCACTCTGTAGGGAACCACACAGAGCAGTGAAATTGTTCTATATTGTACCCATGTTTTGTTATATATTACAGCTGGGTACAGTCACAAAATCACAGTGCAGTTACAGTGCAAAGGTTCAGAAGGTTGTCATTTGGCCAACTTTTTAAGGTGTAGGTATTTCAGTGGGGAAATTTCATACCTGCACCTGGAGAAACACGTAGTGTGAAGCAGAGCCAGTTGAAATGAGTTTGGGGCAGTTAAAATAGGGTCTCCACTTTATAAGCAGCATGCAAAATTTGGAAAGGTAGGGTTCTCATTTCTTCAGTCTTGAAGTGTGATTAGTCAAACACAAACACATGTAAGCATACAAGGGCTTTAGGTGTTGTCTGAGGGATAAATATTAGTTTGGACACTGGACACAACACTCCATACCTCTTTTAAAAAGTGTCCCATGGGACCTTGTGTATTGAGACCTCAGTTTTAAGTCTCATCAGAAAGATAACATCTCCAACAGGATCCCTTCTGCCCTTCTGTTCTGCACCGCAGCCTCAATCTTTGGAGCCTTGGGGTGAGACTTGAACCATTACCTTCTAACTCAGAGTTACAACTGTCATCCACTGAGGCACAGCTGTACACTAGATCTTTAGCATTTGCCTCATAAGGCAAACAAGAGAGTCCTGTGTTGGAGAATGCTGCTCTTGAGAGCACAGGAGAAGCAGCTGCCATATCAGTTTATATCTGAGCTTAAATTAGAGAGAGGGACTTGAACCAATAACTTGCGTGGCTCAGTGACAACAGTACACAAACTGAGCCAAGTGCTGTGTGTCACCTGAGGCGATGAGATGTTTGCTCAGGTGATGGAGACATAACTGAGAGAATCCTCTGCTGTTATTTCCCTGGCAGTCTAACACCTTCAATCTGAATTCAGCACAATAAAGCAGCCGGTGGGCTAGTCTCACTCCAAGCATATGCCTGCAAGTATTAGCAGTGAATATATTAAACAACAGATACATTGGCTTCTACTGTCCTAAAACAAAATGAAATAAGCAAGAGAATTGTATTTCCTAGTGCACAGAAACAGATTAATAGCACAAAGAAAGGGAGGTTACCTCTTATTCAGAATATTTAGAGAATCCATTATTCAGCTTCAAGTCTTTTGGTTTATTAAACATGCCACAGGCATCCTGTTCTATTTTGTGATGAGTAATGACATTTCTCTGTAACAGTAAACCTTTGTGATGTGTTTCTGGGCTTTAGATATGACTTTACTTTGCATAAATAACTGTTCAGAAACCATTGTTTGGCTAATTTGAAGTTCATTGTGTAACACTCCCTGTAAATGTAACATTTTTACTTTGCATTGATTCATTTTTAAATTTACCCCCACAGGGGATCAGGTCTCCTGATTTTGAATGCCATCAAAAAAGATCTTAAGAATCAGGATCAAGTCATTTGTGCCCATTCAATAAGATCATGACTGATCTTATTGTCTAAACCCAAGCCCTTGATGCCATCAGTGATCAAGGATCACCCCTTCCCCAACTGCATCCCAAAACCAGCCCAGTTCTTCCCCTCCCCCCACTGCATCACAAAACCAGCCCAGCCTGTCTCTGCTTCCCTAACCTGTTCTTCTTCTCACCCATCCCTTCCTCCCACCCCAAGCCGCACCTCCATTTCCTACCTACCACCTCATCCCACCTCCTTGACCTGTCCGTCTTCCCTGGACTGACCTATCCCCTCCCTACCTCCCCACCTATACTCTCCTCTCCACCTATCTTCTTTTCTCTCCATCTTCGGTCCGCCTCCCCCTCTCTCCCTGTTTATTCCAGTTCCCTCACCCCATCCCCCTCTCTGAAGAAGGGTCTAGGCCCGAAACGTCAGCTTTTGTGCTCCTGAGATGCTGCTTGGCCTGCTGTGTTCATCCAGCTCCACACTTTGTTATCAGTGATCAAGGATCAGTCCAGCTCAACCTTCACAACTCTGTGTAGAATTCCAAAGATTAACAAATCTGTGAATTCATTTCAATTCATTCTCCTCTCCATCTTAAATGGGAGATGTCTTATTTTAAACTGTACCCCTAATTCTCGAGTATCACCAGAGAGAAACCATTCTCACAGCATCAACCTGTGAATCCCCCTCAAGTATCTGTGTTTCATTAGTATCACCTTCCATTCTGTCAAACTCCAATGAGTGTAAGCCCTACCTGTGCTACCTTTCCTCATTAAACATACCCTGTCACCCGGCAATTAGCCTAGTGGACCTTCTCTCAACTCTTTCCAGTAGAACATAGAACATAGAACATTACAGCGCAATACAAGCCTTTCGGTCCTCGATGTTGCGCCAACCTGTGAAACTAATCTGAAGCCCATCTAACCCACACTCTTCCATTATCACCCATATGTTTATCCAATGACCATTTAAATGCCCTTAAAGTTGGCGAGTCTACTATTGTTGCAGGCAGGGCATTCCACGCCCTTACTACTCTCTGAGTAAAGAACCTACCTCTGACATCCATCCTATCTCTATCACCCCTCAATTTAAAGCTATGTCCCCTTGTGCTAGCCATCGCCATCTGAAGAGAAAGGCTTTCACTGCCCACCCTATCTAATCCTCTGATCATCTTGTATGTCTCTATTAAGTCGCCTCTTAACCTTCTTCTCCCTAGCGAAAACAGCCTTAGGTCCCTCATAAGACCTTCCCTCCATACCAGGCAACAAAGAACAAAAAACAAAGAAACCTGCAGCACAGGAACAGGCCCTTCGGTCCTCCAAGCCTGCGCCGATCAAGATCCTCTGTCTAACCTGTCATCTATTTTCTAACGGTCTGTGTCCATTTGCTCCCTGCCCATCCATGTACCTGTCCAAATATATCTTAAAAGACGCTAACGTGTCTGCGTCTACCACCTCCGCTGGCAATGCATTCCAGGCACCCACCACCCTCTGTGTAAAGAACTTTCCACGCATTTCTCCCTTAAACTTTTCTCCTCTCACTTTGAACTCGTGAGCCCTAGTAATTGAGTCCCCCACTCTGGGAAAAAGCTTTTTGCTATCCACCCTGTCTATACCCCTCATGATTTTGTAGACCTCAATCAGGTCCCCCCCTCAATCTCTGTCTTTCTAATGAAAATAATCCTAATCTACTCAACTCTCTTCATAGCTAGCACCCTCCATACCAGGCAACATCCTGGTGAACCTCCTCTGCACCCTCTCCAAAGCATCCACATCCTTTTGGAAATGTGGCAACCAGAACTGCACATTGTACTCCAAATGTGGCCGAACCAAAGTCCTATACAACTGCAACATGACCTGCCAACTCTTGTACTCAATACCCTGCCCAATGAAGGAAAGCATGCCAAATGCCTTTTTGGCCACCCTAGTGACCTGTGTTGTCACCTTCAGGGAACAATGGACCTGAACACCCAGATCTCTCTGTTCATCAATTTTCCCTACGACTTTTCCATTTACTGTATAGTTTGCCCTTGAATTTGATCTTGCAAAATGCATCACCTCGCATTTGCCTGGATTGAACTACATCTGCCATTTATCTGCCCAACTCTCCAGTCTATCTATATTCTGCTGTAATCTCTGACAGTCCCCTTCACTATCAGCTACTCCACCAATCTTAGTGTCATCAGCAAACTTGCTGATCAGACCACCTACACCTTCCTCCAGATCATTTACATATATCACAAACAACAGTGGTCCCAGCACAGATCCCTGTGTAACACCACTGGTCACAGGTCTCCAATTTGAGAAACTCCCTTCTACTACTACCCTCTGTCCCCTGTTGCCTAGCCAGTTTTTTATCCATCTAGCTAGCACACCCTGGACCTCCTGGGAAATCTCCTCTGCACCCTTTCCAATGCTTCCACATCCTTCCTATAATGCGGCGACCGAAAGTGTATGCAATACTCCACTTGCAGCCACACCAGAGTTTTGTACAGCTGCAACATGACATCATGGCTTCGAAAATCCATCGCTCTACCAATAAAACCTAACACACCGTACGCCTTCTTAACAACCCTATCACCTGGGTGGCAACTTTCTGGGATCTATGCACATGGACACCGAGATCTCTCTGCACATCCACACTATCAAGAATCTCACCATTAGCCCAGTAATCTGTATTCCTGTTATTCCTTCCAAAGTGAATCACCTCTCACTTTTCCGCATTAAACTCCATTTGCCACCTCTCAGCCCAGCTCTGCAGCTTATCTGCATCCCTCTGTAACCTGCAACATGCTCCGGAGGTGAAGAGATCGGAACAGAGTATACGACTCCAGGCTTGGTCTCACCAATGTCTTGTACCATTGTAGTTGGGCCTCCCTACTTTTATATCCCATTCCCCTTGCAATAAAGGCCAGTATTTTGTTTGCTTTCCTGATTATTTGCTGCATTTATTATCTGTTCCCTTCTGCTCATGTCAAAATGCCAGATATAGTGAGTGTCCATTGTTAGTCTTTGAACCCCTCACTGCTTTTATTGGAAAGTTCACTCATAAGCAGGCCACTGGCTAGGACACCCTGGTGAGGTACCCTGTGGTCAAATAGCACACCAAAACTTTCAGCCTC
The DNA here is from genome assembly GCF_030684315.1 of Stegostoma tigrinum. NCBI lineage: Eukaryota > Metazoa > Chordata > Chondrichthyes > Orectolobiformes > Stegostomatidae > Stegostoma > Stegostoma tigrinum. The sequence goes on along the minus strand of NC_081377.1, from coordinate 40,116,572 downwards.
GGCTTGTTTATGAGAAATGGTCACTGAGGTAATGGTTTAGAGAAGAACTTGGATCTACACCCAACTTTACGTCCCTGCCTCCAAGGAGGGGGGCGAGAAATCAAAACTGGGGCAAATAATAAACCCTGCCTTTTCTTTTGTTTTTTGCAGCTCTGTGGCTTTGTCTACGCGTGTTACGTCAGCAAAGTCTTTATGGAAGAGGAAGACAGCTGTAAGTGACTGAAGTTCTTATTCAGAATGATGCTTCTTCTTTGGTAACACCACAGGGACAATCATAGAGTGGGAGGGGGTGGGGAATTTTTAACCTGATGCTTGGGAAACGTGTGAAATGCCAGCTTTCCCACCACCACAAACACCCTCCCCAAATACTATGGCTCTCTACAGACCTCAATGGAACTATTCTCAGGTAGGGTTTATATGCCCCAATCCCATTGGTATCTTGGTATATGGGTCAAGTTAAAATTGTGCCCCCGAAAGATTTACACACATGCCAAACTCTAAACCACCAATCCTATCAGAAAGTAATCAGAGGAAGAAGTAACAAGACAACTGAGTCATTTGAAGGTGCTTCATAAATGCAGGTTTTGTTAGGGAACAGCTTTTCTGAGCCTACCTGTAGAATGTGACATTTTTATACAGTAATTCCAATTGATTCAACCGAAATGTTTCCGCAGGCTAGAAACATAGAAATATTGGGAGCAAGAGCATTGTGTATTAACCTGAGTAAGACTAACACAGGCTTAACTGTAGGCAGCTAGATTGAAGTTGCTTTAGATTAGCAATATTGGATGAACTGGTGATTATTGTTCAAAATTTAGTCCATCCTGCAATGTTACCTGTCGTTGGGAGAGTTGCAACTGGAATCCTACTGCTGTAAAAGTGGAGAACTACAGACCTCTTGGCCAAGGGAAAATACCAGAGTCTATAAAATCATAAAAAACAGTAAATGGGTTAGGCCATTCAGCCCCTTGAGCCTGCCCCACTGTTCAATATGGTCCTGGCTGATCCAACATTCCTCATGTTCACTTTCCTGCCCTTTCCCTATTACCCTTGATTCCCTGACTGATCAAGAATCTGTCTATCTCAGCCTTAAATATCCACAAGGACTTTGTCCCCACAGCTCTCTGTGGCAGGGAGTTCCAAAGACTCCTGACCTTCTGAGAGAAGAAATTCCTCCTCGTCTCAGTCTTAAATTGGTGCATCTTTATTCTGAGACTATACCCTCAAACCCCTCAAGAATCCCATGTGTTTAATGAGATTACCTCTCATTCATCTAAACTCCAGACAGTAGAGTCCCACCCTGTTTAATCTTTGCTTCATAGCAGTCCCTCCATACCAGGGATCATCCTGGTGATCCCTTTCCACACTGCCTCCAATGAAATACCTTTCCTTAAACAAGGGGACCAAAACTGCTCACAGTATTGTGTGTGTGATCTCACCAGCACTTTGTACAGCTCTGTTAAGACTTCTTTACTCTTACACGCCACCCATTGAAATAAGGGCCATCATTCCATTTGCCCTTCCTGCTTACCTGCTGCATCTTCTAAAGCATGTCAATACTAGGTATTTAGACAATAATGTCTGATTGATCAATGTGGACTTACAAAGGGGCAATCTTGGCTGACAGACCTGATAGAGATTTTTAAGGATGCTACAGCAGAGTTAGATAAGGGGAAACAATGGATTTGGCGCATCTGAAATTTCATAAGACCAGAGGATGCAGGAGTAGAACTAGGCCATTCAGCCCATCAGGTCTGCTCCACCATTCAATGAGATCAAGGCCGATCTGATAAACCTCAAATCCACTTTCTTACCTTTTCTCCATAATCTGTGGTTCTCATTCTGATTAAAAATCTGCCTGTATCAGCCTTGATTTTACTTAACAACCTAACCTCGACAACACTCCGTGATAAAGAATTCCACAGATTTACTGCCCTCTGAGGTTATTTCTTACCTTCACCTGCATGGATCCTTCATCAGCTGATCCACAATTCTTTCTTGCTCATGGATTTCTTTCATCTTGCACTAACAAAGTCACTCCATCCCCCTTCCCTTCCTGCCTGTCCTTCTGAAAGGTTACAAATTCCCAAATATTTAGTTCCCAGCTATGATCTCCTTGTAACCATGTCTGTGTAATGACCATGAGTTCATATCCATGATTCTCAATTTGTGCCATTAATTTGTTTATTTCATTCTGCATACCATGCATATTCAAGCATTAATTTTACTTTTTTTATTATTTTTGTTTCCTCTTAGTTCCTACTTACTGCTTTTTTTCATGCTTTCGTACCCTGTCCCTTCCTGTCCCACTGTGGGTATTATCGTCAAAAATGCTGCCTTTTTGCTCTGCAAGGTTGCATTCCCCCAAGCTTGAGCCCACCCCATCTAATTAGTTTAAAGCCCTCTCTACAGCCCTAGCTATTCAGTTCACCAGGACACATTTTCTGAAGGCTTTTGATTAAAGTCTCATAAAGGGGCTTGGGAGGAGAATGCAAAGAGACCTCAAGGGGATTTAGACAGGCTGAGTGCGTTGGCAAGCAGATAGAGTCATATAGCATGGACATAGACCCTTCGGTCCAACCACTCCATATCAACTATAATCCAACCATATACTTGCCCCATCTCCCTGCGCTTGGCCCAAATCCCTCCAAATATTTCTTATTCGTCCAATTATTTAAATGTTTTTTAAATGTTGTAACAGTATGCACATCCCTACCACTTCCTCTGGAAGTTCATTCCAGACACGAACCACTTCCTGTGTAAAAATTTGCCTGTCATTTTTTTTTACATCTTTCTCCTCTCACACTAAAAATATGCCCCCTAATCTTGAAATCCCCCATCCTAGGGAAGGGACACCTGCCATTCGCCTTATCCTTACCTCTCATGATTTTATAATCCTATGTAAGGGCACCTCTCAACTTCCTATGCTCCACTGATAAAAAGTCCCAGCCTATCCAGCCTCTCTTTATTATTCAAACCCTCCATTCCTGGCAACATCCTGCTAACTCTCTTCTGAACCCTCTCCAGCTTAATAATTTCCTTCCTATAACAGGGTCACCCGAACTAGACCCAGTGCTCCAGAAGGAACCTCACCAACATCCTGCACATTCTCAACAAAACATAGCTTATAATGTGAATATGTGTAAGTTTATCCACTTTAGTTGGAAGCAAAAGAAAATGGGGAGATGATGGCCTAGTGGGATTATCGCTAGACTGTTAATCCAAGACTCATTTAACATTCTGGGTTCCTGGGTTCGCATCCCACCATGGCAGATGATGGAATTTGAATTCAATAAAATATCTGGAATTAAGAATCTAATGATGACTATGAATCCATTGCTGATTGTCAGGAAAAACCTATCTGATTCACTCATATCTTTTCGGGAAAGAGACTTTATAAAGCTCTAATTAGGCCCCATTTAGAATACTGTGTCCAATTTTGGGCCCCACACCTCAGGAAGGACATACTGGCGCTGGAGCACGTCCAGCGGAGATTCACACGGATGACCCCTTGGATGGTACATTTAACGTATGATGAACGGCTAAGGATCCTGGGATTGTACTCATTAGAGTTTAGAAGGTTGAGGCGAGATCTAATAGAAACTTACAAGAAAATGTATGGCTGAGAAAAGGTGGACACTAGGAAGTTGTTTCCGTTAGGCGGGGAGACTAGGACCTGTGGGCACAGCCTTAGAATTAGAGGGGGTAAATTTAAAACGAAAATGAGACAACATTTCTTCAGCCAGAGAGTGGTGGGCTTGTGGAATTCATTGCCACGGAGCACAGTGGAAACCGGGACGTTGGATGCCTTCAAGGCAGAGATCGACAAATTCTTGATCTCACAAGGAATCAAGGGCTACGGGGAGTGTACAGGGAAGTGGAGTTGAAATGCCCAACAGCAATGATTTAAATGACGGAGTAGACTTGATGGGCCGAATGGCCTTACTTCCACTCCTATGTCTTATGGTCTTATGGTTTAATGGAAGGAAACTGCCATCCTTAATTGGTCTGGCCTACATGTGCCTCCAGACCCATAACAATGTGGTTGACTCTTAACTGCCCTCTGGGCAATTCAGGATGGGCAATAAATGCTGCCTAGCCAGTAATGCCCTCAACCTGTGAGTGAATAAAGAAAATAAATTTATATTTATTAAATGATGAACAATTGGAAAATGTTGATGTCCAAAGGAACCTAAGTGTCGTTGGATGTTTGTTAGTGAAAGCTAACGTTTAGATTTAATGAGTAACGTGGAAGGCAACTGTCATGTTAGTCTTTATTGCAAGAGAATATGAGTATAGAAGCCTTATTTCAGTTGTACAGAACACTACTGAGATTGGACCTGATGTATTATCTGCAATTCTGGTCCCACTAATGAAGGCACGGTAGACTTGCCAAAGTCGGGGTACAATGGAGTTTTGCCAGACTGTTTCGTGGGATGGTGGAGCAGTCCTATGAGGAGAGATTGAGGAGACTAGGTCAGAATTCTTTGGAATTTAGAAGAATGAGAGGCAACCACACAGAACTTACAAAAATCTTCAGTGGATAGTCAGATTAAATGCAGAAAAGCTGTTTCTCCTGGCCGTGAGGTGTAGAAGCGGGGAACACAGTTTCAATATAAAAGGCAAGCCATTTAGGACTGAGATGAGGAAGAACTCCTTCACAGAGTGTGGTGAATCTTTGGAATCTTCTGCCCAGAGGGCTGTAGAAGCTCACTCATTAAATGATTCAAGACAGAGATTGATAGATGTTTAGTTGCTTATAACTGTGAGTGATGTGAGGAGAGCTTGGGAATATGGTATTGAAGCAACTCATGGGCCATCATCTCAAATGGCAAAGCAGCCTTGAGCAGCTGTTAAGATGCAGATGCCGCTAAAATCCAGTTAGTCTCCCTTACCAGCTCAGGAAGAGTACCCCTTTGCAATCTGAAACCATGCCTTCCTGCCCTTCCTTAGCACAGGCCTCCTTCCATGTAAGACAATTGTCTTTACTCAAAAGCTTGGTCTGGATGTTATTGTCCTTCAGACCTTCTCTGAGTGTGCTTCTAAAGTTCTAACTTTGCATGTAACGTCAGTGACGACAAAGTTTATTTCATTCAGGGTGTAATTTGCAACAGTTTCACTTGACAACTGCTTCCTTTCATGAAATGAACTTTCAATGAAACCTCATTCTTAGAACATAGAACAATACAGTGCAGAACACGCCCTTCAGCACTCAATGTTGCGCCGACCTGTGAACTAATATAAGCCCCTCCCCCTACACTATCCCATCAGCATCCATCTGCTTATCCAAGGACTGTTTAAATGCCCCTAATGTGGCTGAGTTAACTACATTGGCAGGCAGGGCATTCCACACCCTTACCACGGTCTGAGTAAAGAACCTGCCTCTGACAGAGATAATGGGAACTGCAGATGCTGGAGAATTCCAAGATAATAAAATGTGAGGCTGGATGAACACAGCAGGCCAAGCAGCATCTCAGGAGCACAAAAGCTGACGTTTCGGGCCTAGACCCTTCATCAGAGAGGGGGATGGGGAGAGGGAACTGGAATAAATAGGGAGAGAGGGGGAGGCGGACCGAAGATGGAGAGTAAAGAAGATAGGTGGAGAGAGTGTAGGTGGGGAGGTAGGGAGGGGATAGGTCAGTCCAGGGAAGACGGACAGGTCAAGGAGGTGGGATGAGGTTAGTAGGTAGCTGGGGGTGCGGCTTGGGGTGGGAGGGAGGGATGGGTGAGAGGAAGAACCGGTTAGGGAGGCAGAGACAGGTTGGACTGGTTTTGGGATGCAGTGGGTGGGGGGGAAGAGCTGGGCTGGTTGTGTGGTGCAGCGGGGGGAGGGGACGAACTGGGCTGGTTTAGGGATGCAGTAGGAGAACGGGAGATTTTGAAACTGGTGAAGTCCACATTGATACCATATGGCTGCAGGGTTCCCAGGCGGAATATGAGTTGCTGTTCCTGCAACCTTCGGGTGGCATCATTGTGGCACTGCAGGAGGCCCATGATGGACATGTCATCTAGAGAATGGGAGGGGGAGTGGAAATGGTTTGCGACTGGGAGGTGCAGTTGTTTGTTGCGGACTGAGCGGAGGTGTTCTGCAAAGCGGTCCCCAAGCCTCCGCTTGGTTTCCCCAATGTAGAGGAAGCCGCACCGGGTACAGTGGATGCAGTATACCACATTGGCAGATGTGCAGGTGAACCTCTGCTTAATGTGGAATGTCATCTTGGGGCCTGGGATGGGGGTGAGGGAGGAGGTGTGGGGACAAGTGTAGCATTTCCTGCGGTTGCAGGGGAAGGTGCCGGGTGTGGTGGGGTTGGAGGGCAGTGTGGAGCGAACAAGGGAGTCACGGAGAGAGTGGTCTCTCCGGAAAGCTGACAGGGGAGGGGATGGAAAAATGTCTTGGGTGGTGGGGTCGGATTGTAAAAGGCGGAAGTGTCGGAGGATAATGCGTTGTATCCGGAGGTTGGTAGGGTGGTGTGTGAGAACGAGGGGGATCCTCTTGGGGCGGTTGTGGCGGGGGCGGGGTGTGAGGGATGTGTTGCGGGAAATACGGGAGGCGCGGTCAAGGGCGTTCTCGATCACTGTGGGGGGAAAGTTGCGGTCCTTGAAGAACTTGGACATCTGGGATGTGCGGGAGTGGAATGTCTTATCGTGGGAGCAGATGCGGCGGAGGCGGAGGAATTGGGAATAGGGGATGGAATTTTTGCAGGAGGGTGGGTGGGAGGAGGTGTATTCCAGGTAGCTGTGGGAGTCGGTGGGCTTGAAATGGACATCAGTTACAAGCTGGTTGCCTGAGATGGAGACTGAGAGGTCCAGGAAGGTGAGGGATGTGCTGGAGATGGCCCAGGTGAACTGAAGGTTGGGGTGGAAGGTGTTGGTGAAGTGGATGAACTGTTCGTGCTCCTCTGGGGAGCAAGAGGCGGCGCCGATACAGTCATCAATGTACCGGAGGAAGAGGTGGGGTTTGGGGCCTGTGTAGGTGCGGAAGAGGGACTGTTCCACGTAACCTACAAAGAGGCAGGCATAGCTGGGGCCCATGCGGGTGCCCATGGCCACCCCCTTAGTCTGTAGGAAGTGGGAGGAGTCAAAAGAGAAGTTGTTGAGTGTGAGGACGAGTTCAGCTAGGCGGATGAGAGTGTCGGTGGAGGGGGACTGGTCGGGCCTGCGGGACAGGAAGAAGCGGAGGGCCTTGAGGGTGACTCCCTTGTTCGCTCCACACTGCCCTCCAACCCCACCACACCCGGCACCTTCCCCTGCAACCGCAGGAAATGCTACACTTGTCGCCACACCTTCTCCCTCACCCCCATCCCAGGCCCCAAGATGACATTCCACATTAAGCAGAGGTTCACCTGCACATCTGCCAATGTGGTATACTGCATCCACTGTACCCGGTGCGGCTTCCTCTACATTGGGGAAACTACTGCACCTCCCAGTCGCAAACCATTTCCACTCCCCCTCCCATTCTCTAGATGACATGTCCATCATGGGCCTCCTGCAGTGCCACAATGATGCCACCCGAAGGTTGCAGGAACAGCAACTCATATTCCGCCTGGGAACCCTGCAGCCATATGGTATCAATGTGGACTTCACCAGTTTCAAAATCTCCCGTTCTCCTACTGCATCCCTAAACCAGCCCAGTTCGTCCCCTCCCCCCACTGCACCACACAACCAGCCCAGCTCTTCCCCCCCACCCACTGCATCCCAAAACCAGTCCAACCTGTCTCTGCCTCCCTAACCGGTTCTTCCTCTCACCCATCCCTTCCTCCCACCCCAAGCCGCACCCCCAGCTACCTACTAACCTCATCCCACCTCCTTGACCTGTCCGTCTTCCCTGGACTGACCTATCCCCTCCCTACCTCCCCACCTACACTCTCTCCACCTATCTTCTTTACTCTCCATCTTCGGTCCGCCTCCCCCTCTCTCCCTATTTATTCCAGTTCCCTCTCCCCATCCCCCTCTCTGATGAAGGGTCTAGGCCCGAAACGTCAGCTTTTGTGCTCCTGAGATGCTGCTTGGCCTGCTGTGTTCATCCAGCCTCACATTTTATTAACCTGCCTCTGACATCTGTCTTAAATTTATCACCCCTCAGTTTGTAGCTATGCCCCCTTGTACAAGCTGAAGTCATCATCCTCAGAAAAAGACTCTCACTGTCCACCCTATCTAATCCTCTGATCATCTTGTATGTCTCTATTAAATCCCCCCTTAGCCTTCTTCTCACCAATGAGAACAGACCCAAGTCCCTCAGCCTTTCTTCATAAGGCCTTCGCTCCAGACCAGGCAACATCCTAGCAAATCTTCTCTGCACCTTTTCCAACGCTTTCACATCCTTCCTGTAATGGGGCGACCAGAACTGCATGCAGAATTCCAAGTGAGACCGCACTAGCGTTTTGTACAGTTGCAGCATGACATCATGGCTCCGGAACTCAATCCCTCTGCCAATAAAACCTAACACACTGTAAGCCTTCTTAACAGCACTATCAACCTGGGTGGCAACTTTCAGGGATCTATGTACATGGACACCAAAGTCCCTCTGCACATCCACACTACCAAGAATCGTTCCATTGACTCAGTATTCTGCCTTCCTATTATTCTTTCCAAAGTGAATCACCTCACATTTATCCGCATTAAACTCCATTTGCCACCTTTCAGTCTAATTCTTCAGTTTACCCAAGTCTCCCTGCAACCTGCAGCATTCTTCCACATTGCCCACCACTCCACCAACTTTAGTGTCATCTGCAAAATTACTAACCCATCCACCTATGCGTCCAAGTCATTTATAAAAATGACAAACCGCAGTGGTCCCAAAACAGATCCTTGAGGCACACCACTAGTGACCCGACTCCAGGCTGAATATTTTCCATCAACCACCATCTTAGTCGTGGAATAGTATGAGTCGTCATTAATTCCAAACTAGTCCATTGTGCTGGGGCCTTGCAGCCAACACTAGTTTGTTACCACCTCAAAATCATCTCGGTAAAGAAAATATTTACTTTATCCCCATGCCCTACTATAATCATTCTCACCAAAAGTATAGCTTTCATTCATAATTACACTGTGCCCTCTTTGTTCGGGTTTCATTCCCCATTGTCACCAAATATGCCCCAATGTAATTTTTCTCAATTGTTTGCCTTACTGAGAGGTGATCCAGTTTAGAACTACAAAATATTTAAAGGAATAGACAAAACAGATAAGGATAAAATGTTTCCCCTTGTTTGGGGCTCTAGGAGCAAGTGGCATAATTTTGAAGAGGGATTTCATTGGGAACTGAGATGAGAGGGAATTCAGGTGCAGATAAGTCTTGATCGAATTGACAAATGATAGCAGATCACGTTTGAGGGGCCGAATGACCTGCTGACCTTGGAAATAATACAATGAGTTACGTCATGGGACAGTAGATATTGTTATGCAGCCACTTTGCTCAGAGTGAGATCTACCACGTAGCAGTGTTTGATCTGCTGGTGATGGTTGAGGAATGAAACTGTCCACGATGAGATGAGAACTCCCTGTTTTGTGGTTTGGAACAAAGAGCCCTTAAGATGTTAAATGTTAATGCAAGACCATAGTTGTTTAATTGATACCATGTATCCTCACCAGTGTTGAAATCTGTATATAACCTGGAGTTCCTAGTGAATGGATCTTTCACAAACTTGCTTTAACATCAGACTCTGTTTCTTCAGAGACTGAGAGAAAACAGGCAGAGAGAGCAAGCTTTACAGTTCTGCTATTATAAAGCCATCACCCTTCTCTTAGTTCTGATCAAAGAATCGCTGTTTAAAATATAGTTTGTTTGTATATTTCAATGTCTGGTTTCAGTTTTTAAAAGTAGGATAAAGTGCAGGCAATATTCATTCCAATAGCTAAAATTTCCAGAAAAGTGTAAACCACACAGGAGATACAGATCTGACTGATGTCGTGTTGGTGACATGTTAATTTCAGTTCAGAGTGGGCCCTGTTTATTGATGGTTTCATGAACTTAGTGCAACTTGACCAGGTGACCACTGCAAATAACTTAAACTAGTGTTTGTCCTTTTATAAAAGCCATGGTAAATATTGCAATCTGATGATGGAAACCAAAAACTGTCCATTTTTACCACTATTGTAACAAGGTCTATTTCTTCCACCACTTCTGTATCCTACAATTTGTAGAGATTCATTATTGAGGTTCTGAAGGGTTCTCGTCACCAAGACAAGAATGTTGACCCGCCTGTCCCTGCCCCCACTACTTTACTGTTCCAAGTCTATTTTGGAAAAACATTTTGTAAGTTACAATGTCACTGCCTCCTGTCACTTTCACTCAAGAACACCCTGCATTAGTGTCACACCTTTTAATGCATTGAGCTATCCAAAGTTGCTTTACAGAAACGACAGGGTTTGACACTGAACTGCACAGGGAAGTGAAGTGACAGTTGACCAAAAGCTTGTAAAAGAGGTTGGTTTTGATGAGTGCTTTAAAGGAGGAGAGGGAAGTGGAGACGCTTCCAGGGAATAGAATCCCAGCCGCTGAAACAATAAAATGTCGGAATGATATTTTGCTGCAGAACAATGTTGTTGCTCCTTGAAAGGGCTGGCATTGTCACAAGGCATTACAGATGATCTTCAGTACTAAGTTATTCTTTGCTTCTGTGATACTCTGCTACGCAGCTTGCCCTGGCAGGGTAAGGGGATTGGAAAAGTTGAGCACAGAGGAGGAGTGTATCAGAATAGCGATCAGGCTAGCGTCTCTTTTCAACCCGTCTCTCGAGTTTTAGCTCTCTTCATTCTGTGCTGTTGGCTGAAACTGGGCTGGAGACGCGACATCCATTGATTAGCCAGCTGGGTAACTCTGCTGCTTGGCTAGCTGGTAACACAGAAACATGGGAGGAGGTCAAGCACAGGTTACTGACTTATGTTTTGATCAAAGAATTGAATCTGCAGAGGAGGAGATGAAACCAAGTGACGGAGAATAAAAAACACAGTACAGTAAACTGGCTGAGCACAAAATATTTGTTAGCCCTGAGTACCATTTTAAATAATTGTGATACAGCTGTGCCTGCAATCTGTGCTGATTGTGAATAGTTATGAACAGTATCGTACAAGATTTATTTCCGAATTAGTTGTAATATAGCTTCACAAAAGAAGCCACACGACTCTAGGTTACAGTCCAGCAGGTTTGTTTGAAATTTCAAACTTTTGGAGCACTGCTTGTGATTTCAAATAAACCTCTTGGACAATGACCTAGTGTCATGTGACTTCTGACCATATCCACCTCAATCCAACACTGGCACCTCCACATCTTCACCAAAAAGGTAGGATTTGCACAACCTTTCACATTCTCAGGCCATTCCAAAGTACGTTATGGCCAATAAAAACATTTTAAAGTGTAATCACAAGTGCATCACAGGAAACTTGGCTGTCAATGTGTGTGTAGCAAGTTTCCCACAAACAACAATGTGATAACCAAATAATTTGTTTTAACCATGGTTGTTTTGAGGGATTAATATTCAAATGAACACCATTAAATTTATCCACTGTGCTTTATAATCCTCTAATTACAGAATCTACAATACAGTAAGTAGTGTCAACCCAAGCGGGCAGTGGGCAGTGATGTTTTAAAATGCCCTCAGTACATGAGGAATGGAAACACAGACTGAGTAACTGAGCTGATTACTGTTACTGACGCTGACTGGATACGTATGAATCAAAGCAGCAATGCCAGATTGAGGCTTGACTGTGTTGCTCACCCCACATTAGAAAGTTTGGCACTTACTGCCCAGTTTACTCAAAATGCATGACCATTAATTGAAGTTCTCCCGACCTCCATCCAGAATAAATGAGGATAAAACAGTAGGGAGATTATCAAAAGAGAGCAGTGACCTACTATCAAGATTTCTGACAAATTATTTCCAAATGATTGTCAGAACATTCCCTTGTGATCTAACCTACACCTGTGGGATCCGTGTTGGTATAAAATAAAAGGTGGATTATAGTCCTGTATTGTTGGTCCTACACTCTCATCATAGCCTCTGCTTCCTCAGCTTTTCAACCTGCCATTATCCGATATTAGCAGTTTTACTCTTCATTTTCATTGGTGACCTATCCTAAATCTATAAGGTCCAGATGGGATCTATCCCAGGTTACTGAAGGAAGCGAGAGAGGAAATAGCCAGGGCCTTAACAGATGTCTTTGCAGCACCCTTAGACACGGGTGAGGTCCCAGAGGACTGGAGACTTGCTAATGTTGTCCCCTTGTTGAAGAAGGGCAGCAAGGATAATCCAGGTAATTATCGACCGGTGAGCCTGACGTCAGTGGTAGGGAAGCTACTGGAGAAGATACTGAGGGATAGGATCTATTCCCATTTGGAAGAAAATGGGCTGATCAGTGATAGGCAACATGGTTTTGTGCAGGGAAAGTTATGTCCTACCAACTTAATAGAATTCTTTGAGGATGTGACAAAGTTGATTGATGAGGGAAAGGCTGTAGATGTCATATACATGGACTTCAGTAAGGCTTTTGATAAGGTTCCCCATGGCAGGCTGATGGAGAAAGTGAAGTCACATGGGGTCCAGGGTGTGCTAGCTAGATGGATTAAAAAACTGGCAAGGCAACAGGAGACAGAGAGTAGTAGTAGAAGGGAGTTTCTCAAATTGGAGACCTGTGACCAGTGGTGTTACACAGGGATCTGTGCTGGGATCACTGTTGTTTGTGATATATGTAAATGATTTGGAGGAAGGTGTAGGTGGCCTGATCAGCAAGTTTGCTGATGACACTAAGATTGGTGGAGTAGCAGGTAGTGAAGGGGACTGTCAGAGATTACAGCAGAATATAGATAGACTGGAGAGTTGGGCAGATAAATGGCAGATGGAGTTCAATCCAGGCAAATGCGAGGTGATGCATTTTGCAAGATCAAATTCAAGGGCGAACTATACAGTAAATGGAAAAGTCCTAGAGAAAATTGATGAACAGAGAGTTCCTGGTGTTCAGGTCCATTGTTCCCTGAAGGTGACAACACAGGTCACTAGGATGGCCAAAAAGGCATACGACATGCTTTCCTTCATTGGACGGGGTGTTGAGTACAAGAGTTGGCAGGTCATGTTGCAGTTGTATAGGACTTTGGTTTGGCCACATTTGGAGTACAATGTGTAGTTCTGGTCGCCACATTACCAAAAGGATGTGGATGCTTTGGAGAGGGTGCAGAGGAGGTTCACCAGGATGTTGCCTGGTATGGAGGGTGCTAGCTACGAAGAGAGGTTGAGTAGATTCGGATTATTTTCATTAGAAAGACAGAGATTGAGGGGGGACCTGATTGAGGTCTACAAAATCATGAGGGGTATGGACAGGGTGGATAGCAAAAAGCTTTTTCCCAGAGTGGGGGACTCAATTACTAGGGGTCATGAGTTCAAAGTGAGAGGAGGAAAGCTCAAGGGAGATATGCGTGGAAAGTTCTTTACACAGAGGGTGGTGGGTGCCTGGAATGCGTTGCCAGTGGAGGTGGTAGACGCAGACACGTTAGCATCTTTTAAGATATATTTGGACAGGTACATGGATGGGCAGGGAGCAAATGGACACAGACCGTTAGAAAATAGATGACAGGTTAGACAGAGGATCTTGATCGGCGCAGGCTTGGAGGGCCGAAGGGCCTGTTCCTGTGCTGTAGGTTTCCTTGTTTCTTTGTTTGTATAACTACCAATCTTGCAAGATGTTAGGTCGCGGTTAAATGAACTGTTCAAGTCTTACAGGTATGTTTGTGTGTATTTATATATTTGATATTATGTGCTGAATTGATGGTAATCCTGGTCAGGTCAGATCTTGACGGGAAACTTGGTTTTATAGATCACATTTTATCTCTGCAGTCATTTACTATGGTGCTTAGTCACTGAAACAAATTTGCATGAGGTTTTTAATGCTGTCTAGTGAATGAAGACACATTTATCACATAGAAGAAAAAAGACTACATAGATGTAATATCATTTCAAAATAACATAATGTAAACAGCAAAACTAAGTTTCAGCTTGAGTCTTAGCAATGTCCTTTGTGGATACTCAATCCCAGGCAAGTGTCATTCTTATCTGAGCCCTTCAATACCTTATTTAACTGATACTTCCCAGGTTTTATTACCTGGAGACCTCCTTCCACTTCTGACAGCTAGAAGACTTCCACATAAACTCTTAAAGTGGTACACCTTATGAATGAAGAACCCTACTGAGTGGTACACTTTATGAATGAAGAACTCTACTGCTGGATGAAACAGTTCTCATGAATTGAAAAACTTAAATCTTCTGAACTGAATTCAAAGTACCAGTGGCCCCTCATCTGTCTTCTCTGTTTATCTTAAAAGTTCAACTTTGTAAACACTTTTTCAATTAACAAAACAGGTATCAGACTAAGCACTAAACTGGAGTCACATAGGACCAGTCCTGTTCTTCCTTCAAAACTTTTGGCTGGTCTCTCTCTCAAAAGGACATTGATGAAATATGTTGGCTTTTTTCTACAATCTGACTGTTTCTTGGTCACTCTATCATTTTATTTCCAGATTTTAAAATTCTGAATTTCAAATTCTTAAAGTGACATGGTAGATTTCAATTCACTGGATCTATTAATCAAGTAACACAATCTCAACACCAATGTACTCAAAATGAGCAAATGTAAATGTGTCGGCAATACCAAAATTTCCTCTGATTGCCTCATTTGACTCATGAAGCCACATGATGTGGCCCTACCTCAGGCATTGTCAATCGACAGATCGTGGCTTTATCGAATAAACCTTGATTAATGCAGCTGAGGAGGATCTCGGAATCATGTCTACTACTTCCTCAATGCCTCTTGTGGAACAGACTTTAATCCTGATTCAACGTGCCCTTCATCAAAAGGGTGACTGAGTAACATCATATCTCCATTGAAAGTTCCTCCAGAATGAGGCGTTTGATTTTTGTGTCTTCTCATGAAAACCATAAGCTTAGAAGAGATTTTATTGTTGTTCTCTCTTCTTCCCAGCTTTTTGTTCAACTGCTGAACAAAATTAATGAGAGCAAGAGGGGACTTTGTTGCTTCTACCTGGTCTACCCACTAGAAAGAAGCAAAATCCTCTTGGAAAATTATTGAAAGTCATTGGCCCAGCCAGCTCTGCCCCACAAGTGAATTTTAAAGTCCTTGCCTCGTTAGACCTAATCTTTGCTTCAGGAAGGTGATGGAAAGATGGAAACATCGGCCCCAGGTGTAGATCCAAGGCAGCAACTGGGATGGGTGAGTGACATGACAGTGTGGCTAGGAGGCCTATCTCGGTGCTCTGGGATTTTGGCCTAGTTGCTTTAGAAGCTGTTAGACCTCACCACTCGCATCCCCTCACCCATCACCTTAATTCACGCTTACTAAATCCCCACCACCAAACAACTTCCTATGCTTCCCCCCAAATGAATTCATGCATTCATGCACCCACCCACACTCTTCACAACCTACATGGAACCTCCATGCTGACTGCTGTCCCTTATACATATCCCTATGCCAGCTTCATAACTATATACTCACTCCCAACTATGGGCGGCTCACAGAACCACATGGAGATGGAAAAACCTAACAATCTATATTAGCTCTTACTCATGCACACTTGATAGTCAGAGTGTTCCCATTCGTGAACTGCAGTTAAAACTTTTAAACTCCTCAAATGTTTAAATCTTACAAAAAAAACAAATATAATTTCAGACCCTACATTAAAGACAGCGAATCGTTTATTGGTCCATTTACATGCTAATCAAATTATGAACTCCAAACCCCCACTGAGATTATATAAGCTTTGAAACTCAGCCAAGCATTCATAATAATATACTAATGGTAGCTGTTAGGAAATGTCAACAAAGATCTCTGTTGAAATTGCCTGACAAGATACTGATAATTTTTCTAACCTGCTGAGTGCTCCATCAAAGCATGCCAAAGGAGGAAGTTTCTTATTCAGCTTTGACACCTTCAGATGGCATATTTTTTAATATTTAATGATTGGGAGAATTTAACGCTTGACAATGACACAGGTGTTACCCAGGATCATTTACATCTACTCCATTGTTTCATGACTTCCATACTATTGGTTCAGGATCAGTTTGAAAGGTAGACAGGAATCAATGGGTTGAATGTCAATAGACAATAGACAACAGACAATAGGTGCTGGAGTAGGCCATTCGGCCCTTCGAGCCAGCACCACCATCCATTATGATCATGGCTGATCATCCACAATCAGTATCCTGTTCCTGCCTTATCCCCATAACCCTTGATTCCACTATCATTAAAAGCTCTATCCATCTCTTTCTCAAAAGTATCCAGAGACTTTGCCTCCACTGATTTCTGGGGCAGAGCATTCCATATATCCACCACTCTCTGGGTGAAGACGTTTCTCCTCAACTCTGTTCTAAAGAGCCTACCCCTTATTTTTCAACGGTGTCCTCTCGTTCTGGACTCACCCATCAGCGGAAACATGCTTCCTGCCTCCAGAGTGCCCAATCCCTTAATAATCTTATACGTCTCAATCAGACCCCCTCTCATCCTTCTAAACTCAAGACTATACAAGCCCAGTTGCTCCAATCTTTCAACATATGATAGCCCCACCATTCCAGGAATTGACCCTGTGAATCTACGCTGCACTCCCTCAATAGCAAGAATGTCCTTCCTCAAATTTGGAGACCAAAACTGCACGCAATACTCCAGGTGCGGTCTCACCAGGGCCCCGTACAGCTGCAGAAGGACCTCTTTACTCCTATACTCAATTCCTCTTGTTATGAAGACCAGCATGCCATTAGCTTTCTTCACTGCCTGCTGTACCTGCATGCTTGCTTTCATTGACTGATGGACAAGAACACCTAGATCTCATTGTACTTCTCCTTTACCGAACTTGACTCCATTGAGATAGTAATCTGCCTTCCTGTTCTTGCCACCAAAGTGGATAACCTCACATTTATCCACGTTAAACTGTATCTGCCATGCATCCGTCCACTCACCTAGCCTATCCAAATCACCCTGTATTCTCATAACATCCTCCTCACATTTCACACTGCCACCCAGCTTTGTGTCATCAGCAAATTTGTTAATATTACTTTTAATGCCTTCATCTATATCATTAATGTAAATTGTAAATAGCTGCGGTCCCAGCACTGAACCCTTGTGGAATCCCACTGGTCACTGCCTGCCATTCCGAAAGCGACCCATTTATCATTACTCTTTGCTTCCTGTCAGCCAGCCAATTTTCAATCCAACTCAGTGTTTTGCCCCCAATACCATATGCCCTAATTTTGTTCACTAATCTCCTATGTGGGACTTTATCAAAGGCTTTCTAAAAGCCCAGGCACACTACATCCCTTATCCATCTTCATAGATACATCCTCAAAAATTCCAGAAGATTAGTCAAGCACGATTTCCCCTTCATAAATCCATGCTGACTTTGACCTATTCTGTTACTGCTATCCAAATGAGTCGTAACTTCATCTTTTATAATTGACTCCAGCATCTTTCCCACCACTGACGTCAGGCTAACTGTCTATAATTTCCTGTTTTCTCTCTCCCTCCTTTCTTGAAAAGTGGGACAACATTAGCCACCCTCCAATCCGCAGGAACTGATCCAGAATCTATAGAACCTTGGAAAATAATTACCAACGCGTCCACAATTTCTAGAGCCACCTCCTTAAGTACCCTGGGATGCAGACCATCAGGTCCCGGGGACTTATCAGCCTTCAGACCTAACAGTCTATCCAACACCATTTCCTGCCTAATATAAATACCTTTCAGTTCGTCCATTACCCTCGGTCCTTCAGCCACTATTGCATCTGGGAGATTGCTTGTGTCTTCCCTAGTGAAGACAGATCCAAAGTACCTATTCAACTCTTCTGCCATTTCCTTGTTCCCCATAATAAGTTCACCCGTTTCTGACTTCAAGGGCCCAATTTTAGTCTTAACCATTTTTTTTCTTTTCACATACCTAAAAAAGCTTTTACTATCCTCCTTTATATTTTTGGCCAGTTTGCCTTCATAGCTCATTTTTTCGCTGTGTATTGCCTTTTTAGTTATCCTCTGCTGCTCTTTAAAAGCTTCCCAGTCCTCCGGCTTCCCACTCATCTTTGCTATGTTATACTTCTCTTTTATCTTTATACAGTCCTTAACTTCCCTCGTCAGCCACGGCCGCCCCCGCCTCCCCTTAGGATCTTTCTTCCTCTTTGGAATGAACTGATCCTGCACCTTCTGCATTATGTCCAGAAATACCTGCCATTGTTGTTCCACTGACATCCCTGCCAGGGTATTGTACCACTGAACTTTGGCCAGCTCCTCCCTCATAGCTCCATAGTTCCCTTTATTCAACTGCAATACTGACACTTGCGATTCTCCCTTCTCCCTCTCAAACTGCAGATTAAAACTTATCATATTATGGTCACTACCTCCTAATGGCTCCTTTACTTTGAGGTCCCTGATCAAATCCGGTTCATTGCACAACACCACATCCAGAACTGCCTCCTCCCTGGTAGGCTCCAGTACAAGCTGTTCTAAGAATCCATCTCGGAGGCACTCTACAAACTCCCTTTCTTGGGGTCCAGTACCGTCCTGATTTTCCCAGTCTACCCGCATGTTGAAATCTCCCATAACAACTGTAGTGATACCTTTGTGACAGGCCAATTTCAACTCTTGATTCAACTTACACCCTACATCCTGACTACTGTTTGGGGGCCTGTAGAACACACCTACTTAAATAGCACTCATTCACCTTTCCAACAGCCTCTCTGCTCCAACCTCATTTCCGCCCAGCTCCCACCAGTCTCTACTGCAAAAAAGACCGTTGGCTTCGAGGTAAGTACTTATGGACTCCTTACAGTCCTACATCTTACGGTCTATAGTCTATTTGACCTCAGCACTACGTTTAAATGGCCTTTTGTGTTCGGGTTCCTTCCCTGTCACAACCTGGCAACAAAAGTTAGATCCATTGGAAATATGGGGCAGGGCTTTCGTCCTGGGTCCCAACCGTAGAGCTAACCTGAGAATCAAAGCTGCACATGTTCACAAAATATTTCAATCTCCCTTTCCCTTCAAAAATACAATTATTTCACTGAAATGCTGTGAGGAGGCAGAAAGTGTTCTTTCTGACTGTTGAGAATGAATCCCATCTAAACACAAATAAATGTTAATGAATTTCTTTAAAGGCTGCAGATGGTCCACGTACATGCCAGATCCATAGTAGATTAGCTGTTGATTTGGAATTACTTACAGACATAAGAACACGAAGTAGTGTTTTTTTTTCCGCAGTGAGATGCAGCAGCTGCCTTCTGTGAACTTAGAGGTTTTGAATGTGCTTCAAACAGAAACATTAAACTTCCAGCTGAACGGCCTTAAATGCGCCTGCTCTTCCTAGTTATGAATATTCCACTTGAATAATTAATTTATTCTGCCTGCTTGGGTGAACATAAAAGGTACCATGCCCCTGTTTGAGGAAGGAGAGAGAATTCTTTCACTGTCCCAGCTAACATCTGTCTCATAACCTGCCTTACTAAAACAGGTCAAGCCTGTTTCGCTTTTCATTACCATTGTGGGATCTTGCTGTGCATAAATTAACTGCCACACTTACCCACATAACAACAGGGGTACACATTGACAATTAATTAATTGTCTAAAATTGGGGACATTCACAAAGGTGCCCTGCAAAATGAGCTGTACCTCGTGCTTGTGTGCCCTCTCTCTCTCTTTCTCTCTTTACCTTTCTCCCTTCCACCTCTGTCAAAAGTCTCAAGAATCTCTTTGACTGATTGGCCTGTTAGTTATTGCCAATCCACACCAACCGCTCCCCCCAAACCCTCGATGGCTGAAGGCAACACCTGTTCTGCTGACGTAATGGTATCTGACAACAAAGACACTGTGTGCAAATAGCATGGTGTTACAACATGACAACAGTGATACACCTCAAGTGTACTTTCAGTTGACTGAAAAATACTTTGGAATATTCTGAGTCATGAAATGTGCCATATCAATGCAAGTTATTTCAGTATATTTTCACCCATAGGAAGCAAAGTAGGTTTTGCAGCTCTTTAAAGTTATTTCACCATTTAATATCATCATTTGCCATTCAATATTACATCACCATTCAACATCAATACCACCCATTCACCATTCGATATGTGTGAATGTATATGTGCGTGCGTACCTGTGTGTGGAATGTTTACATATGTCTACATGTGTGTGTGTGTGTGTGTGTGTGTGTGTGTGTGTGTGTGTGTGTGTGTGTGTGTGTGTGTGTGTGTGCGCGCACGCGCGCGCGCACGCATGCAAGTGAGAATTAATCCGGGTGCGATTTAAGTGGGATCTTTAATAGAAATTTTGTGAGATGAAGTGCAATTATTCAGTTAAATACAAAATCCAACACAGGATGGCAGCACCATTTTAAATTTAAATATTAAACTTTACAGTGGGATACAGAAAGAAAGAAACGAGTCAGACAGTTTATCAAAGAGCTGGCACAAGCAGGAGAGACTGAATGGTCTCCTTCTGCACTGTTTTGTTCTGTGGTTCTTTAACTCTGTGACCTCAAATATGAAATGCTAACTTCCAATTTCTTACACAGACCTGCACCCTCCCTACCTTTGTAACCTCCTCAACTCCTCAACCTTCTGAGATCTCTGTTCACCTAATTCTGTTTTCTTCTGTATCTTCAATTTAATTGCTCCCCCATCAGTGCCTGGCCCTTCAGCTGCTGAGCCTTAAACTCTGGAATTCCTTCTGATTCAAGCTCTCAAGACAACAGTCTTCTTTTGTGACTTTATCGAAACAATCTGAAAGACAGCAAACTCAGTCAGTGCCACACAGTCGAGATCACATGACTGTGGCAAGGAGGATGCACATTGGTCCAGATTTCATTGCAATCTGGAAATATTCGTCTTTCACACAGAAAATAAACAAAAATTGCATACATGATCATGTACATTTTAAGTTAAAGCTACCCACTGTGATTATGACTGTTCTCACCCATGAGCAGTTTGTTATTCTTGTCAGTCTCTGCAGTTACATTGAAGTCTTTAATTCATGTCGATCTCTTAATAGTATGTGTGTGTGTTGTGGGCAGCTGAACTGGGCAATATTGTTTCTCCAGCAAGAACCATTCCCACATCATCTGTTGTTGCTGTGATACCTGTTGTTCCTCCCTTTGCATTGTTGGGTTATGTGGACCTCTGGGTTTGATGATTGATCTATTGACTGGGCAGGCACTGGGTTCACATTTTCCTGATCAGCAGCCCTGCACTTGAGGAACAGCTTCTCCAGCTGCGCATCTGTCCCTGTAGTCACTATGGTTTATGTGGTCATTCACTTCCTTGGGAATCCAGTGGAACATCTGTAATACCACGAGCTTGTAATTCAGAATCCTGCATTATCATTCCAGTTTGAATCCCACCATGGCAGATGATTAAATTTTAATTCAGTCAAACTCTGGAATGAAAACTTATCCCAATGGTGACCATATTTTAAAAAACCTACCTAATTCACTAATGTTGCCTACGGTGAAAATCTGCCATTCTTACCAGGTCTGGTCTATGTGTGACTCCAAACCCACAGCAATGTGGTTGACTCTTAACTTCATCCTGGGAAATTAGGGATAGGCAATGAACCCTAGCCAAGCCAGCGATGCCTGCATCCCATAAGCATATAAAAAGAAACTTCTGCTGTTTATAGTCAAGGTGACAATTGCTGTAAGTAGGTCCCGAGTTCCTATTTGGAATGATGCTTCTTGGGAGTGTTGAATGTTTGTACCCTGACTGGTACTCCAGGGCTCAAACTCTGTCAGTGGTTTGGCAGTCTTGTACAAGTGAAATTTGGCCTTCTGCTGTTTCATCTTTTATTTTGTCAACTATGCCTGTTACAACTTCATGACTTCAGTCTTCTGCTGTTGGAAAAGTAGAGAGGGTGCAACAAGACATTATACTTTGTACTGGGTTACTTTCCATAAGTTCAGTAGGCACGTTTCCCCACTCAAGGATTGCCTTGTGTATGTTTGTGTGAGATTTGCTCAATTTCTTTATGATTCCTTTGCTAATCAATATTTTCTGATTCAGCCTTCCTCCTGCCTGGGCATAGTGTTGAGATGATGTATGGTGAATCTTTTATGAAGTACCCATATTCCTTACACATAAACTGAAGGCCATTGTCTCTCATGACGATACTGGGAATGACAGAATTGCTGAAGTCTGCTTGTAGTAACCTTTGCAACCTCCTCAACTCCTCAACCTTCTGAGATCTCTGTTCACCTAATTCTGTTTTCTTCAGTTCAGGTTCAGTAATCTCAGCAGTAACCATTGATATCAACTGGTCCACCTACCAGAAGTCAGATCGTAGTCTATCATGACAAGATAATCAGTTCCCATGGGTGTGAAAAGGTGACTCCCAGTTACGCCCTGTAGTCTATCTGCAATGTTGTGTCATCAGCAGCTCTCTAGTTTGTTCAGCTAGCTACTCAATACAGGCTGTGCACTGGTTAATGTTGTCCCCGATGTTACTCATGTTTGGCCAGGAGACCTCATCTTTCACCTTCCTCTGTTCAGTGGCCTGCATGGATACAAATAGCTACATATCTTCCATCAAATCTTTAGGGGTAATGACTCTATTTCTGTTGTACAATATGCCATCTTAGGCTGTCAGTTCATCTCTATCTGCCAACTGTGCTCTTATAGATGTTAGGCAGGTGGAAAGTTAGGGCGTGGGTGGTGACGGCTGAGAAGTGTTATTGCTGGACTATTAATCCAGAGGCCCACGTAATGCTCTGGGGACGTGGGTTTGAATCTCACCATAGTAGATGGTGACCATAACGCAATTGTTGGAAAAACCCGATTGGTTTTCGGGAAGGAAGCTGCCATCTTTGCTGGCCTACACGTGACTCCAGACCCACAGCAATGTGGTTGACTCTTAACTACCCTCTGCACAATTAGGGACGGGCAATAAATGCTGGGCTTGCCAGTGAGAGCCTCATTGGTATTTTCTGCAAGAAGCAGAGTGTTACATCTTATTGGGTTGTTCACCTGATTTGAGCAAGGTGCTTGTTGGGTAGATTCAATGTCATGGTAATAAAGTGTGAAGCTGGATGAACACAGCAGGCCAAGCAGCATCTCAGGAGCTTCAATGTCTGCTGGATTGATGCATACTCTCAACTTTCCAGGCTGAAGCTAATCCATTCTGTCAGAGTTGTCAGTAGATTACTCCCTTCCCCTCCAACTCTTCTACTTTGTATTTCAGGCTGGCCTGGATGGCAGCTGGACCTGAATTGGTCTTATATCTCATCTACTTCAAGATGTTATTCTCCAGGAAGCCATCCAAATTCTGGAAACAATCACTGTACTCCGCTAGGTTGTGTCCCATGCTTAATGCGTTAATGTGCTGTGACACATTGCAGATCCCATGTAGGCGTTGAGGGTTGCCAATTCAAACGTTAGTCCTGCTCCAGTTGAAGTGTCTGTATTTTGCCTGCCATATGTTTGGAATATTTCGTATATTTATATTTGAGGACTATGCGATTAAAGCGAAAAATATCGAACGGTTCGTACATTTTCTGAATTAAAACATGTTTGCCATGTGTATTTATCAAAGCTTAATATGTGCTGTAAGCCACCTGCTGTTTACAGAAAAAAATCGCACGACCTTGTAAAAAAGGTAAGCAAAGGTTTTAAGAAGGTAAAATTTATGGCCCTTGGTTACTGAAAAACTTGGTTTTGAATAGATTATGGGTCTTCTATGCTAACTGTTGCCTAGAAACCCTTTCTGGATTTGATTTTCAGTATAACAGACTAAAGCACCAGTAAAGAAGGCATCCCAGAGGATAGAAGCCCCTCTCCATTTCTCTGCAGTGGTTTCCGGGAAAATAAGGAAGTTCCTAAATACCAGTGTTTCTGATTACTTTGTAAAACCTTAAAAGTTGGACCATGACCACTTTCCAGATGCTCAGATCCAGATTAATTGCAATCAGAGCTGAATATCTTTCATCAGTCTGTAGGCTATCAACAGTTCAATTTTTGCAACAGTAAACCTGGTCGACCATGAGGCGATCATTTTCTATCTTTTGGTTTCACACCTTTGCCTCTCTCGGCAGAATCTCCCTCTTGGTTTTCTTTAGAAACATTATCTCTGCAGAGACAGTTAGCTTTCTATGTTGTGTGAGTGTGACTGTGTTTGGGATTAAGGGTACATAGTTCTAATTCCACAATAACCAATGTTTGCCGTTTGATTTTAAAGTAAGTTTTTTTATAATAAACAAATTATTTAGAATCTCCTAAAGAACTCTGGTGAAAATGTTTCTTTTACTCTGGACATTAGTACAAAAGAGAGAAGAAGGGAAATAAACAATGAACAATTTGGTTAACAAAACCAACACATTTGTACTGCTATCGGCACTGGTGGAGTAATGGGGATTGATTATCAGCAGATTCCTCCCATTACATTTGTAACACATCCATGACCTGAACTCCAGAACTTTATTGATGTCATTGCATTTGGCTCATAGAGTAATCTATCCTCTTGGCACTAATATACTTTCAAAGCTAATCTCAGCCATGGTAACCATGAAAGTATCAATGATTGCCAAAACAAGACCCACTAATGTTCTTTAGGAAAGGAAGTCTGATGTCTTTCCTTCTGTTCAAGACCAATTAGAGATCAGCAACAAATGCTGGCTCTACCAGTGATGAGAACACATTCCATGTAAGAATACAACAAAAGAAACCTGTTTCAAAATCTTCCTTTGTGTTTCGGGGTCAAAGGTGTCCTGCGGCATCATCATGAAATGCCTCAAGATGTTTCCTTATGGCAAGAGTGCTACGAAAATGCAAGCTGCAAAGCTAACCTCGCAATAAGATATGCGATGCAGGAGAAAGGTGTGTAAACCAACAAGAAGTTAATATTGATCAGAGAGAGAAAACAGCTAGTGCCAATTTACAAAGCCCTGTCTGACTCCCACTGAGAGTCAACACTTTTCACTTTTGGATAGTCCCTGAATAAAATAGATAGGAATTAGAAAGTTTCTGAATGATTCACTGTCAGTGACTCTGAATGTGACAAGATCCTGGCAGCATTTACGCTTAGTTCTTTTCTCCAGACACTTATGCTGATTAAGGAGCCATGAGACACTCTGGCATGTTCACAAGCTAAATGTGTGGAAACTGTGAGCCTAATACCACATGGTGCATGCACTTCACTCAGCTGGAAAGCCAAAATATTTTAAAAATATTTTTAAAAAGCCAAAACATATTGAGTACTCAAGGTTTAGAAGTCTAATAAAAAGATGAAAGATGAAGGGTTTTATAACATCAGATCAAAAAAATCAGAAAGCACAAAAGGTCTGCCTTGCAGCCATTGTTCAAGTTCTGGCTCCTTTCCAGTTAGTTGCTCTCCACTGCTCTTTCCCCAGAGCCCTGCAAAATTTTCCTGTTTCAAACTAATAACTAATTTCCTCATGAAGCTTAGTATTCAATGTGTTTTATCCATTCTTTCAGGCAGGCCATTCCATAATGTGACAACAATTCCATAATGTAAAAACTATTCCTCCTCATTTCTCCCTGTATGTATAAAATCAGACCAGGAGTCAGCAAATCAAACCCTTGAACCTTCTCCACCATTTTGCATGATCGTGGCTGATCTGATGAGAATGTCAAGTCCACATTCCTGCCTGTGTTCACCTATCCACCCCCTTGCTTTACAAGGATCTGCATACCCTGCCTTAAAAATGCTGAAGGACCCTGCTTCCAACATCTTTTCTGGAAGGTGAAGATACCATAGAGAGACGACCAGCAGTGGATTAACCTGAGGGTCACCACCAGGGATGGGGTTGAGAAGGAGAGTCTTCCCTGGTAATCTCAGCCAGTGTGGGAATTGATCCCACACTGCTGGTATCACAAACCAGCTGTCCAGCCAAAGGAGGTAGCAGAGAGTTCCAGGAACTCATGACTGTCTGAGAGAAAAACATTTGCCTCATCTCTGGTTTTATGTTTGACCCCTGATTTTTTAACTGCGACACCCAATTTTATGTTCCTGCACAAGAGGAAACATCAATTTCCTATCCAGTCTGTCAAGACGCTTCAGGATTTTTTTGCCTCAATCAAGTCATCTCTTCCTTTTCGAAGCTCCAGGAATACAATCCTTACTTGTCCACCCTTCCCTGTGAAAACAACCCTTCCATTTCAGCTATCAGTCTCGCAAACCATCTCTGAATTGCCTCCAGTGCATTTCCAACCTTCCATAAATAAGGAGACCAATGCTGCGCTTAGTACTCCCAGGCGTGGCCTCATTGAAGCATAATCTCCCTGCTTTTGTGTTCCATTTCCCTCACAATAAATGACAACATTCTATTAGCTTTCCTAATTGCTTGCTGTGCCTGCAAGCTAACCTTTTGCCATTCGTCTTAACTCTGCTGACACTGATTACCACCCCTGCTGCCAGTGAAAAAATTATTGTTGATCCTCTCCATAAAACCCTAATTCTGGGGTTTAAGACGAAAGCTTACTACTGCCTTCTCAGGACT
This sequence comes from Stegostoma tigrinum, assembly GCF_030684315.1. NCBI lineage: Eukaryota > Metazoa > Chordata > Chondrichthyes > Orectolobiformes > Stegostomatidae > Stegostoma > Stegostoma tigrinum. The sequence continues at coordinate 40,090,096 of NC_081377.1, read as the reverse complement.
GCCAACAATAGACAATGACTACCCCCCCCCCCCCGCCCCCCATTGTTTTCCATGTGGGCAACTGCAGAAAGAATTAGAGCAATAGGTTTCTGATGCTGTCTTTTATAATCGTGTGTGGTGAAGAAGGAGGGAGAGGACTTGTATTTATAATGCACCATTCATGGCTTCAGGATCCCTCAACGCACTTGACAATGAAATGCTTTTTTGGAAAGGTCTGTTGTGATGTGGGAAGAAGCTAAAGCCAGTTTGTAGGCAGGAAGCTCCCGCCAGTGGTAAGGCCACAATGCTCAGATCATTTTATTTTCCCATAATGGGTAAAGAAGGGTTTTGTTGGGGGTTGGGAGTGCTGGCACAGAATGGCATCTGCACATTGATTGGAAACAGCTAAACAATAAAGATTTGCAGGATGCAACCAAAAGATAAAGGGTAAATGCCTCCCATTACAATTAATTATTCACATTGAAACATGGTCATTGTTTCTGCTTTGTTTCCAGTTGATTTCATCGGAGGATTTGATTCCTATGGCTATCAGGCCCCACAAAAGACCTCTCACCTACAGTTGCAGCCTCTCTACACGTAAGTGCTTCTCTCTCTGCTGAAGGTAACATTCCACAGCTTCCTACCGATCCAGCCCAAGCTGCTGACTTGGTTTCCCCCGCAGCTCCTCATTCCATCACTTAAACCTCCTTCCGATACTCCATGGCTTGTTGTCTGGGGATAACATTCCATATTTCATTCTTAATGCTTGTCTGTGAAAATGCCTTTAGTTTTATTACTCGTTTCAGTGCACTAAATACTGCTAATTGTCACTGATGGGGGAAAGTAAGAGACCAGAGAGCTGTGTGGAACTTTGAATCTCGTAAACACAAGCGCTGGCAGGGAGCTGGGTTTGGAGATACTGTGATAATACAGTGTGGGGCTGGAGGAACACAGCAGGCCAGGCAGCATCAGAGGAGCAGGCAAGTTGACGTTGTGGGTCGGGACCCTTCTTCAGAAGTGAGGAGGGAGAAGGAAGCTCAGAAATAAATGGAGAGAGGTGGGATGGGGCTGGGAGGGTAGGTGTGCTGGTAATAGGTGACTGCAAGTCGGGAGTGGTGCGAATTGGTCAGTGAGAGATGGATAGGTGGGAGAGAAGATGGACACGTTATCCGCCTGTGTTTGCTGGGTAAACTAGAGGATCTGCATCTATAAACGTAGTGTCACCAGCTGTCACCATAACCTCCACAATCCTCCTTGGAGAGAATGCAAGATGATTTGTAAAAACTGCTCCAGAAATGAGGAACATCAGTGATGAGGATCGATTAAAGAAGTTGAGACCATTCTCCTTGGAGAGAAGAAGACCGAGAGGAGACTAATAGAGGATTTCAAAATCATGAGTGGGCTGGGTGGAACAGATGGGGAGAAGTTGTTTATGCTCATAAAATAAACAAGAACAAGAGGATATAGATTCAAACTTTTCTGTTCTTTTGTGGGATGTGGGTGTCGCTGGATGGCCAGCAATTTTGCCCATCCCTTGTTGCCCTTGAAGTGCAAACAAAGATAAAGTAAGAAACAAACTTTCTCACCCAGTGGCTAGTTAGGATCTGCAATGCACAGCCTGGAAATGTGATGGAGGCAGGTTCGATTGAGACATTGGAGAAAACATTGGATAGAAATGGTGGTCAGGAAATGGGAAAAGGGTAGGAGATTGGCATGAGGGGATAGAACTGGTGCAGGCATGATGAACTGAATGGATTCCCTCTGTGCTGTAACAATTTTGTGCTTCTGTAATATCCTCTGGGAAAGTCCAATGAGGAAGGCATCCCATGGTCCAACATCACACTGAGGGAAATCCGACATCAATTGTCAGCCAGCGCCCAGGCTGTCAGAAAAGGTCACATGGTATCAACAATTTGTTCCGGGGAAGCATCATGCGAGAATGTGGTTGACCCTCCCAAGGGGTTGGGGGGAAGGGGGTGTGGTGTGTGGCCAGTGTAGCCATCCTGCCTTGGGATCTCCGAGAATGAAATGTCTCCTGGCAACCTGAAAATAAATGTCATAGGAGCATTAAAGATAACGGCACGGTTTCTGAACTTTCCCATTCTCATTGATGAGCAGCTCCAAAACAAGCCATTCCTCCCAAATGGTATATACTGGCCTTTCAGCACATTTCAAGCTTCCTCCTTTCCCTAAGTCATCTGACCCAAGCAGCAGAATCTTTGTTTTCCCTCATGTACTTACCTACCTTCACCTTTCGTGTATTCCCTTGCTGTTTCCAAAAACACTCTGCATTTTCTTTTTGCTTTCAAGTAGTCATCCATAGAACACATACACTGCAGATCAAGGCCATTCAGCCCATCAAGTCTGTTTTGACCCCGTGAAGAACTTCCACCCACGCCCAGTATCCTCAAACCCACATTAACAATGGCTTTCCCACCTTGCCTGCATAATCCCTGGATAATACAAAGCAATTTAGCATGGCCAATCCACCCAGCCTGCACATCTTTGGACAATGGGAGGAAACCGGAGCACCCAGAGGAAACCCACGCAGGTACGGGGAGAATGTGCAAACTCCTCACAGACAGTTGCCCGAAGCTGGAATCAAACCCAGGTCCCTGGTTCTGTGAGGCAGCAGTGCTAACCACTGAGCCACCGTGTCATCCCTACTCTATTAATGAGGTTCATTGGGATAAACAGAATGAGATTTGGCTGACAGTTGGATTGATAGCCTGTTGATTGTGCAAGGGGCAGATTATTAAGGCAGGGGGATAGAGCAGAGAGATACTCAAGTACTCAATGTAACTGAGTCCAATGATTTCTGAATTCGTGATCAGGAATGTGCAGGTTAGGTGGATCAGCCATGGAAAATGCAAGGTTAGGAGGATAAGTGGGAAGTTGGGTTTAGAGCCTCTTGAGAGAGTCGGTGCAGACTCAATGAGCCACATGTTGTCTATCTGCACAGCAGGCATTCTATGATGCCTTTCAGGTTGAATGTTCCAGATCATAACTTGCTGTGTTTTTAAAAAAGGTTCTCATTTGTTCCTGCCTATTTTTGCCAATTATATTAAATCTCAGTCCTCTGATTACCAGCCCTCAAACCGGTGAAAGCAATAGCTGCCTACCTACTCCAACAAAATCACTCGAAATTTTGAGTAACTGAGGTAAATCCTACCCCCCCCCCCCCGCCCTGCCAACCTTATCCTCTTTCAGTCTAAGAACAATCCTTAATTCCCACCTTCAGTGAATTCCATTATTGTGTTCTGTTACAATGTAAGCTCAATTAACTGTGAGTCTAATGCACAGTTCATTAGGACTGAGACACACTGCCCAAACACTTATTACAAGTGCTATTTATTAGTAAATATTATAGCTATTGAATCCTACCCCACCGTTTATCACACGTAAAATTCAGGTCACAAGTTTAACCCTTTTGAGTTTTTGAAAGGCCCTTCCCACCTGTAAGATCTTCATGGCTTTTCATCCATTTCATGTCTGCAAAAATAGAACAATTTTGCTGCACTTTTCTAACAGAACATTGCAAAAGCCTTTGAGTCTTTGACATAAGTTCTGTGGAATAGAAGCTTGAGCCAGATTGAGAAAGAAATTTAAGAAGTGTATAATCTTTTGAAGACTGAAAACAGAGTCAGGATGCACAACAACATTTATGCATAAATTACCATACTTTAACTAAAATTGGCATAAGACACGTCATCTCAAGTGAACAGTAACATGAAATTAGTTCTGGAATATGAAGTGGATTGAATTGGTCTTGTATCCTAAGCTATGCGTTTGCCCTCTCTTTCTCTTTTGCTTATTTATCATTCATTTCTTTTCTCTCATTACCCCTCTTCCAGTTTTTCAATTTCTTTCTCTGTTCCTTCATCTCTATGCAATATTCTCGGTTTAATGGCATCTTGGTTTTATAATTGAGGGTGTAAGTAGTGTAAAACTGGGTTGATCGCCGGAACAATCAGTCACTGCAGAAGAGGTAGGGAAGCACTGAAATACACATTATCTCCTCAGACATTCTTCTCATCTTTTGTTCACTGGTGTATCTGGCCAGAAGTCCCTATGCTTGTTCAGAAAGCTGCTAAAAATGGCCGTCCCTCCATCCTTCCCTGCAGCCAGCTGAAAGCTGGAGTAATGCTAATCCCAAATGCACATAATTGTCAATGATCACTCCATATTAAAGGGAGATGAAGTATCAGCAAGTTTCCACTTTTGGTTGGGGGGAGGCAGAGGTGAATGCTGTCAGTATAAATTTGTTACCAATAAATCAAGTCAAAAATTCAGGAGAAAATTCTTTAGCTGGAAGGCAGTGAGAATCTGGAACAGAGTGGTTAGAGATTTTAAGGAGAACCAGGAGAAGAACATCACCAAAAAAAAGGGGCTGGAAGGAAATCTGACAAATTAGTGCGTATCAGAGCATCTGAGATAACAAGGTGTAGAGCTGTATGACCAAGCAGCATTAGAGGAGCAGGAAAGCTGACATTTCGGGCCTAGACCCTTCTTTAGAAATGGGGGAGGGGAAGGGGTTCTGAAATAAATAGGGAGAGAGGGGGAGGCGGATAGAAAATGGATAGAGGAGAAGATAGGTGGAGAGGAGACAGACAAATCAAAGAGGCGGGGACAGACCCAGTAGAGGTGAGTGTAGGTGGGGAGCTAGGGAGGAGATAGTTCAGTCCAGGGAGGATGGACAGGTCAAGGGAGCGGGATGAGGTTAGTAGGTAGGAAATGGGGATGCGGCTTGGGGTGGGAGGAGGGGATAGGTGAGAGGCAGGACAGGTTAGGGGGGGTGGGGACGAGCTTGGCTGGTTTTGGGATACGGTGGGGGAAGGGAGATTTTGAAGCTTGTGAAGTCCACAGTGATACCATTGGGCTGCAGGGTTCCCAAGAAGAATATGAGATGCTGCTCCTGCAGCCTTCGGGTGGCATCGTTGTGGCACTGCAGGAAGCCCAGGCAGAATATGAATTGCTGTTCCTGCAACTTTCGGATAGATCATTCTGGCACTGCAGGAGGCCCCCTCCCGTTATCTCCTCATCAGAGCATCGTTTGGTTGGGCTGAATGGCCTGTTTCTGAGCTGTAAGTTCAGAGTCATCCATGTGACATTTCAACAAGATACGATTAATTTGCAGATCACTCTGAATTCACCCTGTCTACCAGGTCCAGGTCAATTACTTACGCAGAGACACCTTAAACCTGGTACCCCCCCGGTCACAACCCTACGTAATTATCGTTACCAGATAAAAACAGTAACATGGCCCGCTAGTCCCACACCCACTGAGATCTGTTAAACTATGGGTGAGTGTTTCGCAGCCTGCCCTCAGCCTTTGTCCCTGTTGCTACCCTCCAATATGCTGTTTCAGTCACCATGGTCCCTCCTTGTAGCTTACTAGATGTACCAGCTCCGCTCCCACACATCTCCCCACTTCACAAGATCATCCAGGACTTTTGTGAAAGCCTCAACTTGAAAAGCCAGGTCAGTTAGATCATGGGCTTCTTAACTGACAGCACCTCCCATTGCTGGAGTTTGATTCTCGGTGACAGAAGTTAACTGAAATCTCATAGAAACATAGAATCCCTACAGTGTGGAAACAGGCCCTTCAGCCCAACAAGTCCACTCCCACCCACAGAGCATCCCACCCAGATTCATCCCCCTAAATCTCACCTAATCTACACATCCCTGAACTCTATGGGCAGTTTAGCTTGGCCAATCCACCCAGCCTGCACATCTTTGGACTGTGGGAGGAAACCGGAACAGCCGGAGGAAACCCACACAGACACGGGGAGAATGTGCAAACTCCACACAGACAGTCACCCGAGGATGCAATCGAACCCGGGTCCCCGGCGCTTTGAGGCAGCTGTGCTAACCACTGAGCCACCGTGCCACCATCCCACTATCACTCACAACCCTGCGTTATGAAGAATAAATATTCTGCATTTATAAATGAGTAACAGATTCATTTTGCAAGGTAACGGAGAATATTGTGATTCTGGTTGTCCATTCACGTTGCTTTCACAATATATATAGGAGTAGAAATCAAAGTTGCAATTGTCCCAGGGCACCAAAACGCTGCTCACTCATTAGAGAGGGAGAGGTGACTGGTGGTGGTTTGACCCAAGGGTCAGCACCTGCAGAGTAGAGGTCAGGCTGTGAAGGAGAGTCCCTTATGGTAACTTCAGCCAATGCGAGAATAGAACCCACGCTGATGGCATCACTCTATGTGACAAATTCAGTTAACTGAGTTAATGCGTATAAATGTATAATGTGCCTCACTTGACATATGTATCTCCCTACAACAAAGTTGATCCAAATTTTGAAGATAACTTGTTGAATTTTCAGTTTGGCAATTACAGAAAAAAGGTCTGTCTCCTCAAGGTCTGTTTCCTTCAGATAGTTTCAATTTCTCTTAGCAAAGGGAAAACCCAACCAGTTTTTTTTGCCTTAGCAAGGAACAAATGTATGTTTTGGTCAATCTTTGCTTGGAAACATTTCACTGACAACTCATCACAGAAACAGCAAGGGTCAAGATGTTACAGAGAGTAATAATTAAGCTGGGGACACGTGATCTTAGCTTTTGTTCACACACCAAATTTAAAGCATCTTGCGGTGATGCACACTTTGAAATAGCTCAGATTCACAAATCCAAAGCATTCACACCTTTGGAATCCCCACGATTTAAGGCCTCCTGTGGATTCAAACAGCGCTCCATAGTCTGCGTTGCTTTGTCATTTTGCCAACTGTGAATATCAGAGAGGAAGCCAAGCACAGCACTAATTTGATATGTCAGTGTGAATCTTTCTTCCACTGATTGTATCATTCTGTGATAGATTGCCAAATAAAAGTTCATTTCGGATTTTCCCTTGAGATTTTGAATAAGCTCATGGTGTGACTGATAGTGAGGTGACGGCCCTCACTTGGCTCCGACTCCAGCTGGGATATCCCCAAATGGTTACAGTCGCAGGGGAGGACAGATAAACGGACTCCTCTTCGGAATTTAATCCCCCTCTCAGTTGGTCACAATAAACTCTTCTAAGGAGGATCCTTGTGGACACCTTTCCGAATCCAAATGCATTTATATTTTAAAACACACCAAATTAAATAAGCTTTCTTGTGTCAAAGAAAGGCTAAGTTTATTAGTTCCTAAGCATGAGAAGAGACAATAAAACATGACACACATACACAGATTAGAAATGTGAATTGAGTCAAAAATGTAATAGTTAACATTATAATAGTTAAAAAGATGCACACCTCATTCTCTGGGTACCATGGACAGTAGAACGTTGCAGTTGATAAGTTGAATCAGATGATTAACGTTGATGTTGATAGCGAAGCAGCTGATTAAGATTCTTGGCTCTGCATTTAGCTGGCAGTCTTACATACTGTCTCTTTTTTAACAGTGACTTCAGCACTGAGGCTGTCAATAATAATCCATATTTACACATCAGTTTGTGGTTGATTTTTAACTCCTTTTTTGTATTATCTTAAATTTGTAAAGTACATACATGTTTGCAGTCTGGAACATGAATCACAGGAAATAGCTTTCGGTGGAGAGAGGTAGTTAGCTCCTTATTGTCTCTGTAGACACGGGGATCACTGTCCTGTTTGTTTTGAATGGGATCGTTGCCTTTAAAGATTTGCTGTTTGAACTTCCTTGGTACCCTCAGTAGAACATTCCAGGGTTCCTCTCAGGTCTTTACCAGACATTCACTGATCTTACATCTGTAGTTGTCTTCTGTCTTTATGCTGTCTTAAAAAAAAACACCTTATAATTGAAATTTCAACATGTCTGTTGTCATGACATTCATCAAATGCTTCCTTGATTAGCTACTTCCTCTTTCTATTAACACAAACCAGACCTAGTTCATAGTGCGAGTATCTCCAGATGCTCAGAAAGCTCACCATTGTGTTTATTCAAGACCTTTGTCACTCCTGCAGTATCTAAGAAATGCCTTTGGCTTCTTTCAGTTGTTTAATGGCATCATGTATGTCAAATTGCTCCTTCTGAAGTTAGTTATAAGTCAGGTGAGTCTCAAAGAGGATGTCGTAGCAGACAACAAGAGAAGCCACAAACTTGAAACTAGGTCGAAAGCTTGTGTATCTGCTCATGAGATATTGTTAAATATTCCTTTCTGGATAAAGTAATCAGAGGTTTCAGTCAGTGCAAAATTGATGCCTTGGAGTTGATAGTGAAGGGGTTTAGCCACAGAGCCATACAGCATGGAAACAGACCTTTCGGTCCAACCAGTCCATGCTGACCATAATCCCAAAATTAAACTGGACCCACTTGCCTATGTTTGAACCATATCCCTCCAAACATTTCTTATTCATGTAATTATCCAAATGTCTTTTCCTGGCAGTTCATTCCACACACAAACCACTCTATAAAAAAGTTGCCCCTCATGCCTTTTTTAAAACCTTTTACTCTCACCTCAAAAATGTCCCCAATCTTAAAATTCCCCCACCCTAAGGAAAAAAACATCTGCATTCACTCTAACTATACCTCTCATGATTTTATAAACTTCTATAAGGTCACACCTCTACCTCCTGTGCTCCAGTAAAACAAGTCCCCATCCATCCAGCCTTTCTTTATAATTCAAACCCTCTATACCTGGCAACATCCTGGTAAATAACTTCTGAACCTCTCAAGCATAATACAATCCTTCCTGTAACAGGTTTCTGTTGTATTAGACAGGAAGTATCTGAAAGGGTTAACTGACTCATAATTTGAGGTGTTGGCCTAGTGGTATTATTGCTACATTATTAAACCAGAGACCCAGGTCAAGTTCTGTGGATCCAGGTTTGAATCTCACCATGGCACATTTTGGAATTTGAATTCATTTAAAATCTGGAATTAAGAATCTAATGATGACCATGAAATCATTGTTAAATGTCTGGAAGGCTCCATCCAGTTCACTGATGTCCTTTAGGGAAGGAAATCTGCCATCATTGCCTTGTCTGGCCGACATATGAGTCCAGGCCCCACAGCAATGTGATTGACCGTAGGGACAGACAATAAATGCTGATCTCCCCAGCAACGCCCTCATCCCATGAATGAAGAAAAGAAAAGAGAAGCTCTCCCCATTAGAGATATAAGGCACTGAACCTGGAGGAGTTAATCATTATTATGAGGGTGGAGCAGTTGTAATCTGCAGAAATCTGCAGACTTTCTGAAGAACGGTGTAGACCCGAAACATCAGCCTTCCTGCTCCTCTGATGCTGCTTGGCCTGCTGTGTTCATCCAGCTCTACACCTTGTTATCTTAGATTCTCCGGCATCAATAATTCCTACTGTCTCTGTAATCTGCAGGGCCAGTTACCAGTGCCAAAATGAATGTGGCAATGATTTACTTGCTCTCTGCTGTCTCACAAGAGGCTATCAAGTAGCTGAGATGTAATGTAACTAGTTGTTAAATTGTAAGTAAAAAACCTATTCTGTTTATCAAGACAGGAGCTATCTTCTGCCAATGATTTGGTGCCAGCATCCTTCCCCATTTGGTATCAGTAAATTTACCCAAGGCATCTCAGATGATTCTGGGAAACACAACCACCACATGTACCCTTTTTGACAGAGGGGTGAATTTCACCCAAAGTACCAGTTTCAAGGCATTAATTCAACTTTTCTCAGTTTAATTCACTCAATAATTTCTGTGTCAGATTACACACATGATCATTGGAACTTCCCAATGATGTGTTGAGCTGAGAAATACACAATAACGTGTACTCAGTCAAAGAAAGCCATTCCCTGCAAGTGACATTTGATAACATCAATGGAAACCAAATTCAAACTATAAGGAGCGAAGTTTACAAATTATAATCTGCAATTCTTCATTGCACACCAATTTCTATTGCCTTTGTATTGTTCCTATTATCCCAGCTTTAACCACTGATGTTTTCATTTGGAAATAGCGTCAATGCTAATTGATGAAGGATTTCTCAATGAACATCAGTCGTCTCTATTAGTGATACAAATCCAAAGAAATCTTCCACTCTGCTTCCAGGGTCCCAATTACCTGTATTTGAAACTATGTCTGGAAATGAATGGTCATGGTCATTTGCTCAATGTGGCCTACACTGGGTGTACAGTGTAAAATGATTGAAAAGCACTTAGCAGCATGAGCAGATTTTATGATGTTTTCCTCAGGGTTGAATACAAACTGAATCAGTTTATGGTGTGTCTCATTCCCATGTGTTTTATCTTTTAGTTTATAAAGACAGTCATGCTCAACAGGGAAGAACAAAGCTAGATATTTGACAAAATTCACTGAGTTCCCATTAGCAGAAGTCTGCAATTTTTCTCTGCTGCCTGAAAGGTCAGATTTTACATCTGAAGAACCAGAAGAATCAGTTGCTCTAAGATTTGTTGCCAATACATTGCTCCTTGTTTAATGAAACATACAAATTTTCTTCATCAATTGTTTTGGATTTCAGTCACAATTCAAGTTCTTTCTACTTTAGAAATCTCTCCAGATGTTCTCAGATCCTGTAAGGTCCTGCCAGAACAACATGCATATGTTTCAGAAACAGGAAGAACTGCCAATGTGGAGTCTGAGATTACACAGTGTGGAGCTGGAGGAACACACCAGGCCAGGCAGCATCAGAGCAGCAGGAAAGCTGATGTTTCGGGTTGGGACTCTTCTTCAGAAATGAGGGAGGTGGAAGGGGCCTCAAATAAATAGAAACAGGAAGGGTGGGGCTGGGGAATGTAGGTGGGATGGCAATAGGTGAGTGCAGGTAGGTGGTGGGGATTGGTCTGTGAGGTGGGAGGAACAGATAGATGACAGACAGGTCAAGGAGGTGGAGATGAGAGGGAGTGTTGGTCATGAGATGAGGCTAGGGCTGGGGAGATTTTGAAGCTCGTAAAGTCCACATTGAGACCATTGGTTTGTAGGTTCCCAAGGCAGAATATGCATAACTTTCCACATTTTTAAACTTTTATCAGAGAAACAAAATGACACTAAAAATAACACTTCTTTAAATATTTTCTAATCATCCTGCTCAGAGATGTGGGACTATGAACCCAGCTCCCCTAGTTTCGAGGCAGGGACACAACCATTAATTAGACGAACTCCTTCATAATCCTGCCAAACAAATGTTAACGGAGGCAAAATACAATGTCCTGTACTGTGGAGGACTGAAGCCACTGATGATATATTTCTTCTCCATCAGCAAGTATCTTTGTTAATGAGCCATTGAAAATGTTCTCTGGTTCTGATCCCTGGACTGGTGAACTCCCGGATATGTTTTGGACCACATTTCAACAAAATCTGTCCCACCGGCCCTGTACATTTCAGCCCAGTCGCAGTCTCGCCATTGCCCATGTTGTACTGGTAATAGGCTCGTGTCCTTTCAAAAATTTTGATCCCGGTGGAATTCTTCAGTTGGTTCATCTTCTTCTGGATTCATGTGTTCCTCAAACTCTCCCTGTGCTTGTAATTCCTGAGCTGATGCCTTCGTTTCAGTCCTGGATTCATCCTTTGAGCTGTGGCACACTTCATCCTCTCGATGTTATGAACAAAGGTACGTCAGAAAGGATGCCTGTTGTTACATCGGGTCATTTGTCCTTTTCTGCCTTCCATTTGCAATATAATGTCAGAGACAACTTCCTTCTGTCTCTTGCTACTGTGATGCCATGTGACCTTAATCCCTGTATTTTCTTGGACTTGAAGGAGCTTGATGACCTCTCTCATTGTTCTTCATCTACCAGTCTTTCAAGAAATGCATCTGCTTTTCTGTTGCCCTGATTACTCTACCTTTTATGAATTTTGAGACCTCCAAAGACTTTGCCTTAACTTGGAGCTTCCTCCTAGGGAATTGCAAAATTCTCCCACAACCACCCCCACTTAGTGACAGCAGACTGGCCTAAAGTTAACTTCGACTCGCTCAGTATCAGGACCAACGGCACAAAGGGTGAAACATCGACATGAGCAGCAGCAGAGAACGGGCCGGGGGATTGACAGGAGAGGTGGGGGAGAGCCAGAGTTGGGGGGAGCACTGAAGATGATCACTGGTGAAGAAAGTGACTGAAGATGGGCCAAAGAGCGGCCATGAGCAGCTGAGTCAAAGAATCAGCAATGTAACAGGAGCACAGGGAGTGGCAGAGATGTGAACAAATTATGGCTTTGCAAGAGAGGGAGAAAACACAGCAACTTGATGATCTACAAACAGGTGTAGATAGACAGGACTGGTTAGGAAGCTATAATCAGGGGAGTAAAAATCTGGGAAAGAGATGCACATTATAATTTCAGAGGCGCTGAACTGAAACTGCACAGTACCCCTGTAAATTAGATAATGATCAAATAAACAAGTGGCCATCAGAGATTGATTAACTTGTTGGGTTAATGGTTTTAAACAGACAAACTCATTACAAAGTATGAAACAAACAGTTCAGCAAACCAAAAACCAGAAATTGCGGGAAGAACTCAACAGGTCTGGCAGCATCTGTGGAGAGAAAGCAGAGTTAATGTTTTGGGTCCAGTGACCTTTCTTCAGAACTGAAGAAGAGGTGCTGAACCTGAAACATTAACTGTGTTTTCTCTCCACAGATGCTGCCAGACCGACTGATTTTTCCCAGAAATCTCTGTTTTTGTTTCTGATTTTGGCACCCACAGTTCTTTGACTTGTTTTAGTTCAGCAAACTGACTGTGTGTGCAGTTTGCAAACCCACGGCAGACTATAAACCAGGCAGAGTCACAGCACTGTATACACACAGCACATGGAGCTCTGAAAGTTGAACCCGCTAAAGGCAACATACATTCTAGTGCCCTGAGAACTAAAGGAAGTGGCACAATATCCTTTTAATACTTCAGACAACAGCTTTTATTTATAACTCCCTCCCTCCGACTCCACCTCGCTCCCCCCACATCCCAATTCTAGCTCCCCACACTAGTGCCTAGTTCACTGAGGGTTTACACTTGCTATTCTTGTCCAGATTTTCCAACATGTTAAAAACATTAGGTATGTTTGAAAAAAGAACTTTTTTCATAACTTTCAGCACTTGAAATGCAAATTCTGCATCACAGAGAGATTGGGGTGAACAATTTGTCATTTTATTATACGCAGAAGAGTGTGTTCCCTGGATTGGAGCATTAGATTATGAGTTTAACAGACAGAGTATGAGCTGAGAGCTCTGATTCATTGTGCACAGAGAGCAATAGAGTGAAATATGCAAAAAAGTACAATCCCACCCATTATGTTTTAATTAATATTTTCAGATAAAAGATTAATTTATCACAAAGCTCAGGTTCTTTGAAAGTACCACATAATTAATTTGTAAATTGTAGTGTATTTAAAGTCGTAGCAAAACAGAGTGTGGAATTATTGAGTAGAATTCACTTAAGTCTGCAGAACTCTGATCTTTTTTGATGTCCAATTTCCTCATTCATTCTTCGTAGCGAACCAGTATTAGGCCTGAAAACCTGCAGAGAAACTGTTTCCGTCTGATCAGAGAGATTTCTTCCTGACTGCTACAATTCTGGATGGACTAACGACCGTTCTTCATAGAACACAAAAGCTAAGGGGATATTTAATACAGAGATAGTAGGAACTGCAGATGCTGGAGAATCTGAGCTAACAAGGTGTAGAGCTGGATGAACACAGCAGGCCAAGCAGCGTCAGAGGAGCAGGAAGGCTGAGGTTTCGGGCCTAGACCCTTGTTCAGAAATGGGGGAGGGGAAGGGTGTTCTGAAATAAATAGGGAGAGAGGGGAAGGCGGATAGAAGATGGATAGAGGAAAAGATAGGTGGAGAGGAGTGTTCCAAATCTTGAATGGTTTTGATTGAGTAACTGAGGAATGTTGGTAGACAAAGCGACGTAAACTGAAGATAATTAAGAATAAGCAAGATTGTAATTAAAAAGATGTACACTGTGTAATGATTTGTAATGCTGTCAGTCAGTGGACCTCATAGAATATGAGCTTCCTGATTGGGGCTGTTAACCTGGTTCAATCTGGGGGCCTTGGCTGACAGATAAGGAGTGTCTGAGGTTCTGTTCACTCTGAGAGCTGGCTCTGAGGGAGCTGGATCAGTGTCAAAGACTCTCCACAAGTAAGTAAAAGGTGACTTGGTGACAGGATACCGGCCTCTGTGGAGTAATTTCACACTGTGTCACTGTGTATTTTTCAAGAATTACACCCAGCTGCAGGTGATTTGGGGAAAAATATAAGCAAAAAAAATGTACACATTCAGTCATTATGATCCAGTCTTGTTGACTCTGTAACCCAACACTTGGGGTACCAGGAGCATGATTTGTCCCCTCTAAGGTGTACACCTGCCTGGGAAAAACACCGAAGGACTATGTCCAAGTTCTCAAAGCATTCCTTATTGATCTGCTCTCTTACTAACATGCCATCTGGGTAAATGGTGACCTGGGGTAGACCTTGTAAAATGTTTTCTGTCATTCACTGAAAAATGGTATTGGCTGACGATAGCCCAAATGGCAGTCTCATATATTGGTACAAACCATTATGGTGGGTATTAATTGTTGCAAATTTCTGAAAATCCTTACCTAACTGCATCTATGCATGGCTCATGACCAGTTTCATGAATGACACCACCACCGCCCCCCCCCCCCCCCCTCCGCCCCCCGACCCCCGGCCAGTTTTGCACATAAATTGTTTATGCAAGGGATTGGGTACTTATCCAGCTGCAATAAGTGGTTTGCTGTTTGTTTTGAATCCCCACAAATTCGAAGCGAACCATTGGGGTTCACAACCTGAGCAACCAGTGCTGCCCCTTCCACAAAGCGGACTGCTTCGATGATTCCTTCACTTTCCAGCCTCTGATTTCTGCCTCTACCTTTGCCCATAGGTCAAATGGAAGGGGATGGTGCTTGCAGAGTCGTGGTCAACTTGCAAGGTTGACGTAGCTCCTATAATAACCCCTAGAAATTCTTGAAAATCTTTCAGGTATTTAATTAGGTCTTCACTCAGGCAGCCATAGACTCATACAGTCACAGAGTTGTACAGCATGGAAACAGACCTTTGGTCCAACTCGTCCATGCCAACTAGATGTCCTAAATTAATCTAGTTTCATTTGCCAACATTTGGCCCGTATCCCTCTCAACCCTTCCTATTCATATACGCAGCCAGTCACCTTTTAAATGTAATTGTCCCAGCCTCCACCACTTCCTCAGGCAGCTCATTCCATACATTCACCAACCTCTGCATGCAAATGTTGCCCCTTAGGTTTCTTTCAAATCTTTCTGCTATTCCCTTGAACCTATGCCCTCTAGTACTGGACTCGCCCATCCTGGGAAAAGGACCTTGGCTATTCACCATTGCTATTGCTAGGTGAATCCTCTCAACCAATTCCACCCCATCAGGCTTGGGCCTGAGCCTTTTACTACAATCAGTGGTAACTGACCCAGCTGCTTCTCATAAGAGAACGGAATTGAAGTTGTCTGCTTAATCTGTAAAGGTTCCCGGCATAGGCTCACAGTCCAGCCAAGGTCTCATGCAATCTTTAGGATTGGACTCCAGAGCAAATATTGTTAAAACCTGGTTCTATTATCACTGGAGCGGCTACACCAGTATTGACCTCTTAGATCCAGGAGACCATTTAACCAGATGTTTGTTTTGAGTAGTTCTAATTTGGATGTTGCTGAGCAATTTAACTCTTCCCAACCAGATGTAGTTGGACTTTCCAGAGTATGCACTCTTTTGGATACCAGCCTGTGAGTTCTGTTACTCAATTTAGGTCTAATGGGACTCTTTTCCTGTCTCGAGTCTATATATGATCAGCAACTGTAATAGTTTTCTCGCCCAGATCCCGAAGAAAATTTTGCTATTTAGCTGAGACTTGGCTTAGTTTTGGGGTTTTGCCTTGGGCTGACCTAGAGTGCCTCTGATAAGCTAATGCCTTGAGTGGGACCATGCAGTTGCCTTCACTGAAGTGATATTCCCCAAGCTCATTCAGCCTGGCGAGGTTGTCCATTCCCATCAGAATACCCTGCAACTCAAATGCTTCTCTTGCCGCACTTTTCAGTGATAAAGCCTGTTGAAGTCCAATTGGGTTTTAGCTAGTAGGCGCTTTTGTATGGTTCCATCATCAATTCCACATACCAAAGAGCCTCTCAGTATCTCATTACTAGTTGAGCTGAAGTCACATGCCTCTGCCAGTCGTCTTAAGCTCATCAAAAATCCTGATATGGATCCCGCTGGTTCTCAAATTGCCACATCAAAGTGATTGCGACTCACAATTAGAGGAGGTTTGGAGTATTGTATTCCTGAACTAAATCCATTGACTTTTGAAAGGTTTTAGTATCTGATGCCTCAGGAAGCATTAGGCTCCTAATAACTGAAAAAGCTACAGGTCCATAAGCCAACAGGAGAATTACTCATTGCATTTCATCTACCCCAGTGTCTTTTGCCTGTAAAAGAATCATGCCTTCTTTCCACATACTTGGCCTCATCTTCGATGGCAGGATCAAACAAGTCAAGCTTATCAAATAACAGCATGATGTCAGAAATGCTTACCCTAACTCAAAGACAAGCGAATTTCTTGAGGAGCATGCTTTACTGTTTCGCTACTGAAGTAACTCCATAGAGGACATCTCAAGTCACCCTTTATTTACAAGTGGAGAGTCCTTGACACTGATCCAGCTCCCTCAGAGCCAGCTCTCAGAGTATCAGGATGTCTGACACTCTTGCTATCATCTATCAGCCAGGGCTCTATGCCTGGACCAGATTAACAGACTCAGTCAGGGAACTCATTTTCTATGAGGTCCACCTGGCTGACCTTGTTATAATCACTACAAAACCTCCATCAGTAATCTCTCTCTAATGAGAGTGTGGTCCTTTCAGACTATGATGCCTTGACCTAAGCCATACCTAAACTCCAACATTAGATTCCTGAAGCACACGATTTCTGTCTTTCACTTTGATGAGATTGAAAGGAATGATGATGTTGCTAATCTTCTGCCACATTCCCCTTTCTAGCTCCAATAAGAGAAGTGAAATTTGCTTCTATACTTTTCAGTGTTGTGTCTTTCCTCTGTTTATATTAAACATTGCAAAAACATATTGTGTGGGTGGCCATTCAACCCATACCTGTGCCTGCTCTTTGCAAATTCTGTCCATTTCCTCCCAACAGCCTGCTTCTTTCTCCCTTTGTTATTCCCTCCAAGTATTTAACCAATTCCTTTTCGTTAACGAACATTAAGGAAGGTGCATCAGTTTTTCATGGAGAAGAATTATCCTAGTCAGAAGGCTAAGGATGCTATATAAGTCTAAGTTGTTGTTGTTGAACTGACTCACTCATGCAGCTGCAGTTAATTTGGCATTTTCAATTATTGGATTAACTGGTTAGTATTGACCTTTTTTGGAGGATAAATACTGTGGAAATGAACTCCAGTGAAGATTTATCAGCCTGCCCACTAACAACCAGGTAGGGTTTTATAGGATTTTGATCAGAATTCAGCAAAGGCCTCTTGGAAAGAGATGAACAGTTAATTCTGGGAATGTCAATTATGCTGTTTAGCCATACTCATTACCAACAGTACTGCAACCACCGCCCCCCCCCCCCCCACCACCACTTCCCAAATGGGAGGATATAAACCCTCACTGTTTGGGACATCAGTATCACTGAACCCATCCACCCTCTCCACCAGCACCACTAACAGCATGGTAATGTCTCAAATCTCACTGTTTGGGTCTTTCCTTAATCACCACAATTACAGGTCAGACCATTGCTAACCAAAACATCAATTATGCCACAATTGTCGATGCTAAAAGATGCCAAGTGTCAGGTAATTCTTAAAACTTGATTTATGACGCACCATTTGAAACTTATCACATTCTGGTGGCCATGGTAACTGTGGTTTAGCCTTTGTTTTGATCTTCACATCCCAGATGTTGATTATACTTGATAGTGTAGAAACAGAGAAGATATTCCCACTAGGCAGGGTGCCAAGAGTAAGGAGCCATCGATATAAGGTCATGAATTCATCCATGCACTCAGGCAAGTTATCTTTATTCAGAGAGTGGTTAGAATGTGAAACACACTACCACAGGGAGAGGCAGAGGCAGGCAGCATAGATTGACAAGGGAAAGCTGAATAAATCCAAGAGAAAGAAAAGAATGGAAGGCCTTAATGATAAGTTGTGATGTTGTGAGGGCTGTGAAACCGGACTTCTCTTTAAGCTATATCATCTTATTTTTATACTATTCAAAAATGGCACCGGATCACGGCAACAAATGAAAGCTTTGTAAAATAAACGTGACAATAAAAAATCATTCATCATTCAAAATTGGGTGTAGAGCTGGATGAACTCAGCAGGCCCAGCTCTACACCTTGTTGTCTCAGATTCTCCAGCATCCGCAGTTCCTACCATCTCTCAACATTCAAAATTATTCATTCATTCACTCATCAAGACTTGAGTGAAACATAAACTCAAGCAGGGAGGGCTGAATGGCCAGCTACAGTGCTGTACATTGTGTGAAGTCCAGATGAACAAGTATTGGGATTCCATATTGAAAACCAGGAAAGGAAGACTTCAGTGACTTGGGTCCCTCCTGTCTTTTGATCCATTATTGAATCAAATAACTGACTAAATCATTTCCTTGTAGTTAGCAGCGAGAATTAGTGTGGTAGACCAGACAGCATTTTGTCCTTTTGTTTTGTTGAAATGTAATAGATTGCATTCTATTCTAGCTGGCAAAAGTCAAGATAATGTGTTTCTGTTCATTGCAGTCAAATGGATGGAGATGTAGCAAGCCATGTGTATGTTTTTGAAGTTGATTAAACATCCTGAGTCATTCTCTGTGCAGTTCTGCTGTCATTAATGTTGTGGCTTGTGACATCACGTTCATTGTAGCGTTTATTAAAGTGAAACATTAAATCATAACTTCCTCACCAGGCTGCTCAAGCAGTTACACTGACTCCCTCTTGTGAGTGACATAACGGGGTAACAATTCCTTAAAACCTTTTCATATGTCAATGACTTTGCAATAAAGAAGCGACTTGCAGAGTTCTATGACATTCACAAACAGAAGGAGACATGTCAAGCAGTTTCTTTTTCTCAAAGCTTTTCTTTAAAGATTTGAAAGCCTGGAAGCAGATTACCTATCTTATAAAGAGATAATGAGAACTGCAGATGCTGGAGAATCCGAGATAACAAAGTGTGGAGCTGGATTATCTCTGACAGGAGCGTCCCCGCCTCCCTAACCTGTTCTTCCTCTCACCTATCCCCTCCTCCCACCTCAAGCTGCACCTCCATTTCCGACCTACTAACCTCATCCCGCCCCCTTGATCTATCCGTCCTCCCCAGACTGATCTATCCCCTCCCTACCTCCCCACCTACACTCACCTCTACTGGCTCCATCCCCGCCTCTTTAACTTGTCTGTCTCCTCTCCACCTATCTTCTCCTCTATCTATCTTCAATCACCCTCCCCCCTCTCCCTATTTATTTCAGAACCCTCTCCCCCTCAGCCATTTCTGATGAAGGGTCTAGACCCGAAACGTCAGCTTTCCTGCTCCTAAGATGCTGCTTAGCCTGCCACGTTCATCCAGCTCTACACTTTGTTATCTTGGATTCCCCAGCATCTACAGTTCCCATTATGTCTCGAATAGAGTGGGTGATCATTTTAGAATGTTCAGAGCAGATGAACTGAATGGTTTTACAGTGTTACTAAATAATTGTCATTTTCTTGCAGGATTCCATCCAGGAACACTGGTAGGTAAATCTTACTTGTCCATTCAAAACTTCCCTCTTTCTCTGCATTGCTAGGTAGGGCTGCAGCTAAGCTGTTCAGTGGATCTATCAATAATCAGAGGCTTTGTGTCACCACCTTGTGTCTTTCATATAATTTGATAGCAAACATTTGTCTGCAAATGTTTTTATTTTCAGAAGTAGATAATTCATGCAAATAGATTGGCCTGTTTGCTCAGCTTCTCCCTCCTCCCAGAGTTCTGTCAAGGCCCTCCTGTTTTCAGAATGGCAGAAAGCTTTGGGATCAAGTACCACAGTTCTGTCGTTTATTCTGAGTTTCAGAGTCAATGTTCAAAACGAAGTTATAAAGTCCCAAAGGTTGGAGGTTTTGCTTGCAATCCACGAAGTGGAGAGGGGAGAGAAGGTATAGGCTCCCCGCTTAGAATGAGAATTAGCTTTATTGTCACAGGTACCTGCATGAGTACAGTGAAAAGTTTACAAGTTGTCACTAACAAAGCCATCTTAGGTACAAAGGTGCGTAGATACCGATTCTTTAGTACGAGTTCGCAGGAAAGAATTAGAAAATAAAGAAATAAAACGTCCAGCATTACAGACTTTCCAAAATACAAATTCATAGCAATAAACTAGAAAAATAAAGGAATAGCAGTCCTTCCATGGTAACATAACGAAGGAAACAACAAGAAATTGAAAGAGAGAACTTAAGACAAAGCCCACTTACTCCATTTCACAGCTCTGGGCCCAAGGACTCAACATGTCCATTAGTATCCCAGGCCAGACACACCATGATGCCGAATAAATTACCCCCTGGAATCACAGGCTGACTGAAGCTTCCGAAAAGAATTCCAGGCTGGAGCAGACCAGCCATGCTACTGAGAAGACACTGCAGAAAACTCAAGGACAACCCACACCATTAGGATCCCAGGGCCCTGTCACACTGGTCATCATTGACTGTCCCTCAGTTCTAGATGGGTTTGTAGGTTTCTGCTATGGGTGATCGTGTAACCAAACAGGCAGATTCTCAACAGCGATAACTTTAGGCACACATAGGCAAGGGGTCCCATAAAATAATGGGATCCAGGTACGAGATTGGTTTCCTTTCCCTTCTCTGCTGCCACTCTGCCTCATGGTTAAGATTTTTTTTATTCATGTATAGGATGTGGGCATCACTGAGTAGGCCAAAGTTTATTGCCCATCCTGAGTTGCCCTTGAGAATGCAGTGGTGAGCTGCTGTCTATATCCTTTGGGGGAAAGGTCCAGGATTTTGACCCAGTGACACAAAGTGTGATACAGTACAACGGGCAAGATGTCACCATTCTTTGTTATCAGACAAATGCAAGAAAAATATTGAGAAGAGCACCAAAAAATCTTAACCAAAACAGTGCAGATATTGGAAATCTGAAGCTAAAAGATGAATCAATGAAGAAACTCAGTAGGTCAGGCAGCCTCTGAGGAAGGGTTACTGGACTTGAATCATGAATTCACTGGACTCAAAGCACAAATTCTGCTTTCTGTCTATAGATGCTGCCAGACCTACTGAGAGAAAGCAAATCTATAGAGAGAAAGCAGAATTTGTGCTTAGAGTCCAGTGAATTCATGATTCAAGTCCAGTGACCCTTCCTCAGATGCTGCCTGACCTGCTAAGCTTCTCCAGCATTTCTGTTTTTCTACCAAAAAATCTTAATTGTGTTCGGAAGTGTAACCATAGTATTGGACTCAGTAAATCACAAGGCTTTGTGGACTGTGCTCTAGAGATATGGGTGGCCAAGAAACTTTGTCGCAGTCTGACAACTGCTTCACGATAGTGTCACTGCACTTGTCTTGAGTGGGGCATCTGAAACAGATGCCTTCAAAACCCAAGTCAAACCATTCTGTGATAGGTCAAATATTTTTTAGAATCTCCCTGTCAGCAGTTATTTACTTCACCAAAGATCAGTTGCCCTTTGCTGAAAGTATTAATGCAGTTTGCGGGTTTTGAGAAGATTTGTAGCTCAGGTTGAGGTTCTGGAAGTGAGTTTGCTCGCTGAGCTGGAAGGTTCGTTTTTAGACATTTCGTCACCATTCTAGGTAACATCATCAGTGAGCCTCCGACGAAGCACTGGTGTTATGTCCCGCTTTCTATTTATCTGGTTAGGTTTCCTTGGGTTGGTGATGTCATTTCCTGTGTTGGTGATGTCATTAATGCCATAATGACATCACCAACGCAGGAAATGACATCACCAACCCAAGGAAACCTAACCAGATAAATAGAAAGCGGGACATAACACCAGCGCCTCATCAGAGGCTCACTGATGATGTTACCTAGAATGGTGACGAAACGTCTATTAATGCAGTCTCGATGTCAGAAATTGCCCCAGGCTCAGCCCTAGCTGAAGTCAAAAACCAGGGGGAAGCTCCTCTGTGCTGCCATCACAGTCAATCAGCCTGCTCAGGCATTTTTTAATGGAGATGTTACAGAGAGGTGTACAAGATGATGAGTGGCATAGACAGAGTGGATAGCCAGAGACTTTTTCCCATCAAGGAAATGACTATTATGAGGGGACATAATTTTAAGGTGATTGGAGGAAGCTATAGGGGAGGTGTCAGAGGTAGGTTCTTTACACAGAGAGTGGTGGGCGTGTGGAATGCGCTGCCAGCTGTGGTAGTTGAGTCAGAGACTTTAGGGACTTTTAAGCAACTCTTGGATAGGCACATGGAGGATAGTAAAATGTAGGGTAGATTGATTGTAGTAGGTCAGCACAACATCATGGGCTGAAGGGCCTGTACTGTGCTATGTTTGTTCTATGTTATTACATATTTCTGGAAATGGTGGGACATGAACCTGGGCCTCCTGGCATAGAGGTATGGCTACTATCACTACACCACAACAGCCCTTTAAAGGAGCATTGAAACAGAAGATTCTGCTTATTGTGCCAAAACCCAGGATTGGACTG